>NC_064884.1:16095707-16757929 GCF_929443795.1 Astur gentilis
AGAGCAAGAAGGCTTTTTAACTAACTGTGTATTCCACTACTGGGGCATGCTTTGCAGCTGATTTAAATATTATTAGAACCATGACTTTTAACAAAGGAATAGAGTTAGGCTGCAAGTTTTTTCAGCTGCTGTTTGACATTGTTGTCTGTCCAGTAAAAATAAGCATAAAGCTAGTAGTTGTCTTTGTGTAGATCCTTATTGTTTCACGTTGCATGTAAATTTGCATCTGTCGTGAACTGAAATTATCAGGATCTTGCAACTAGATTGCAAGACCATTTCACAACTATGCTGTAAGTAACTGTTCTCTGGGATGAGCAGGAATCCTGTGGAAATCCTCCTGGCCTATGATATTACAGTTTTCTGGGAATCAGCTCTCATGCTTTCTTGCAACATGTTTGTTGGGTCTTTTTATTGGTAGGTAATCTAGTAGTGCTATTATAAGTGGGGACCCTGTGGCCACTCTAATGACACTAAATGGACCGACTGGGCTAACCTAATGGAAGGTTAAATGTTATTGTCCCCATTTCTTGAGTGCATCAGCAGAGATCAAACTTTTTAACCTATCCTGTGTAACAATGGCAGTGCATAGCAGAAAAGTGATTTTCTTCAAATACTGAGAGACTGCTTAGACAGAACCCTACCCTTCCCTTTTCCCTCTTCTCTGTTGTTAAACCTCAGCTAATTAACTGTATATATTTTACTTCATTTTTGCACCACACTCCTCAGTAATTTGTCTCAGAGCATTTACAAAGGATTTAAATACTTTTATCCTAATTTCAAGAGGTGACTCAGCAAAAACCCAGTGGCGTTAACATGATAATGACAAACCAAGGAATAAAACTTAGACCCTGGGAACTCAAAGGTGGTTTTCTTACAGTTTTCTACTAATTGTAGCCGTGTCTTACAAACTTTACTAGCATCTACATAGAACACCGTGTGTGGTCTGATGGTTACCTTAGAAATTCGCCATCTTCTTGCCAATGTACAAAAAGCAACTTTGTTACTTGACCAGTACCCAAGCCTAAAGTGAAGCAGACATATAATCTTAGTAGGACTGCGGTCCCTTGTGCTTAAATACACACAGTTCTTGTACAGTCAGCATAGTAAATTTTTTCCTCCCACTTCCTAGAATGGTAAAAACAGGCAGGGTATTGCTCGTGGTGGTTTTGGTGTTGAAAAGTACACAATTATTGGGTCCTTCCTCCAGTGTCCAGGTAGCATAGGCTCTCATATTTTTGATGCAGATTTAGATGCAGCTAATTGGTAGCATGATAGATACGGATGTAGAAGCCTGAGTAACAGATGGTTTTGAATAAGATGGAGTTCTGAAAGCCACAATTCAACTTTTTTTTTTCTTTTTTTTTTTTCTTTTTTTTTTACAGGAAAAATACCACGTCCTGTTTACAGATCATCTGTGTGTATTTGGCCAGACTCATCCCTTCTATAAATCATTTGCTCTGAATGGAGTCAGGGCAGGAATTTTACTCAGCCCCTAGTGGTATTTGTTTTGTGAGCTCTGGCTTTTAGAGCATGGTTAAAAGAAATCTGAAAGGACAACTGTTTTCTGAGGTTTTTAAAATTGCTTGTTTAAATTCATATTTAAATGTAGTCTCTTTTATTAAGTGCTGCTTTTTTGTGATCTTAAATGTTAGAGACATTGAAAACTAAAATTAATATAGCATGTCTATTTTATTCATAGAAGGGCACAGGTATTTTGTGGGCCTTGAAATAGATAACAAGTGTAAACTTACAGCCCAGGACTAGAGTCAGAATTTGCATCATCTGAACTGTTGTCTAATCAGAGATTCTACTCCTACATTAAACTAAATGGGGGGGGGGGGGGGGAGGGGGAGAAAAGTAAAAAAAAAAAAGAATAAGACACATATGAGATATTAATTATATCACTTTGTGCCCTGGAAGGTGCTGAGTCTGCTGGGAAGTGTACCTAGCAGGGATGCTAGCTGAGACACTGGAAGCTGTTAAGGGGAAGAACACTACTCTGGTAAGTTTTCTTATCTTGCCTTTATCACAACAGGGTCAAGATGATCAGTAACTGACTGAGCAGATGGCATGTTTTACATATGTTTGATTTGCTGTGACAATCAAGGAAATAATTCCCAAATGAAGAATGCTTCTTGGTGGGAGGGGTTTACCAGGTGCAGACAGCACGCTCTACATTATCTTGTTCCACTTATCACGGTACCATAGGTGATAGTTATGCAGGGAAGTATTACTGACCATTTTTTCCACCTACTTCTTGCTTGTCCTCATCTTAGTCTTTTCCTTGCAATTATGAACTCCTAGCCATTTATCATGATCAACAAAGTATCCTATCGCTATATATTCACAATTAATCTGTAATGGAGCTATCCTTACAGATGCCTTGATAAAGCCTAAAAAAAAGACTGATTCATGCAGAAATGAGGCATTCTTGCCTAGGAAAAACACAAAAAGATGAAACCCAAGAAACCTGAGTTCTGATCTTGAATCTGATGTAATTGTGAAGCAAAACATTTTGGTGTTTTACTGCTTCTGTGTCATTTTAGTCAGTTAACAGGATATTTTCTTGATCAAAACTATGACTGACCCATTGATTTGAATATGTAAGTAAAAGGCTTCTTTCCAAGGATATAAAAATCAAACCTAGTTACAGATGGACTGCTTTTTCAGTGGTGCTACTCTATAGTGTATCTTGAAGGTTTTCTACAGATCTTAATGGAAATCTCTTCACACCACTGGGTGGAATGAAATGAGGTGAAATGCAGAAGGAAAGATGCACAGATATTTCTTTTAAATACAGTCCAGTTCAGGTCTCTCTTAGGTAGGGACCAAAAGTTTTCCAACACATTGAAGGTATCCCACTTCACAAATCACTTCAAAGGAGAAAATACATTTTATAGCAATATATAGCAATTTAATACATGTCTAAGACATATTTTCAAAACCGTTGCAACGTTTCCCTGTATATTTTCATAGTAGTTCATTTAACATTTAATCTTCTGCATTCCACATACTCAAGTTCTAGGCTGCTTTTTCTGTCTATCACTTACTTTTCATTGCCAAGATGACATAGTAATTTTTTCTAATTAAAACACTCCAAATATTTTTATTCTCACAGCTTTTCATCCTTACTGTTTTCCAAAATGGATATTGTAATACAGTTTCCTTTAATCTGACTCCACGCTAATTTTTATTATTTGGGGAGGAAGGGATTCTATCAAATGCTGCCAGAGATGCTTGTACTTTCATGTTTTGCCACTAAAATCTGAAACATGAGAATTTTGTTCAGCAAAGACAATATATGTGAGTATCTCCACAATCAATAAACTCTTGTCTTAAAAGCAAGGATATATGTTAGTCCTCCTTAGTAGTTTCACATGTGATTAAAGCCTGACTTGTTTTAAAACTAAATTAATCAACTTTATGAAAGTCCATTTCTTGTTAATTATAATAGCATACCATTTCTCCCATTACTGGCCAAACTGAGTTTGAAGGACAGCTGACTCTAGTAATACCTGTGCATGCATCTGTAGGATAGGGCCAAATATATTGTGTCTAGCTCTAGATTAAATTGCATTTTAATACTAAAACGCTTTCCATTTCCTTGCAGGGTTAATGTTGTGTCTATCATGCTACCTGTATAAGAAGAGATTAAAAAAGAAAAAAAAAGAAAAAAAAAGTTGTTCTGTTCTAGTCAGCGAAATACTACTTTTTCCAGCCAATGTACTCTTAGCAAGATAAATGATGTAGTTTTAAAGATTACTCTGTTTAAATTTTCAAAACATTTTATTACTGTAAATGGAGTAACGAAGCTCTACGTTGAGTGTAATCAGGAGAAAAAAATGTAATGTTCCTCACTGGGATATATTTAAGAGGTAATATATCTTTAAGTGTCTCCGCCTCTGAATCCACCCACTTCTTGATAGCTGCGGCAGTTTTGTTGACTCATAGAAGCCGTGTTCATACAATAGCCAGCAATGAGCAGTATTTTTCAGAGATTTTAAGAGCACACCTCCTGCTATGTATTTTGCATTCTAGCTTGCTGGGGTTGAAGGTGTATAAAAGAAACAGTTTTAAGTTTCTAAGATATTGCAAAAGATAGTTCCTCCTCTCATCCCGGAAAATCCTGACAGACCAGTTGGATACCTTTCAGGCCTTAACCAAGAACTTTATCTGCTTGTCCCACTGTCTTTCTTACAGTAGAAAGACCTGAGACACCCTTAAGAACTGAGAATCTGACTAATTTATACAGATGGCTAATCCCAATGCTGTCTGCAATGGACATCTACATCATCACCATCAGAAACAAAACAACCTCTTAAAAAGTGGAATCTATAAGAAAAATGGAATTACTAAAGGAATGAAGGTAAGGTTTAATTGTTTACCCTAATTGCCTCAATATTGAAAACAAATAGGTAGTTGCAATATTACTTAAGCTAGTTTTACGGCAGCCTTAGTCTCCGTTGAACAGGTTGTATGGATTAGGCTTGTGTGTTAAGTTTTATAATCTTGGGACCTGAAGCTGCTTTTTTTCTATCATCTTAAACTGCAGTGAGAGTTGTGAATGTTCATGCAACGTACTGTTGGTGCCAGGGACTAACTAGCCTCTAGTTCATATCAAACACAACAAACATGCACACTGAAATGTAGTAGTTTCCTTCTAAAGCTTAACCAATGGTGGAGTTGACTTTGTGATGTATTAATCACTAGTGGAAAGCTGTTTTATCAACTTAAAGTGTGTGTGGAGTGGTTTTTAAAGTGTGATTTATTACTGTAGAAGTATAACCAAAAAAATGTAGGTAGGGGAAGCTGTCTTTTCTTGATGTTTACATTACTGCAAGGTTGGTTTAACTGATGCCTGCACTTTACTGATGCCTGCTCTCCAGCCTTGTACTGCTTAAAATCCAAGTCAGTTTACTTACTATTTTCTCAAGCTGTTCTCTTTGAAACCGGCACTTCCCATTTATGTGAATGTTTTGTGGAACACTTGGCATGCAGCATCCTAAAGAATGAACCACAAAACCAAAGGTATGCTTTTGCCAAAAGAGCCCACATCTTAAATGTTGTCTGTCTGTGATACCTGCTCTGACTGGGAACATTCTATCTGTCTTGAAGTGTCCGAACTCTGGATCTTGGTGTGATCATTAGTAGAAAGTCATGTAGTGACTAGAAAAAGGCTGGTTTTACAGTGTGGGTGATGGTGAGAAGAGCATGGAGAAGGTTGCTTTTGGAGCCTTGAGAGCTCACCTGACCATCCCTGTTGAAAGCTTTAGATGACGACTGTGGTGAGGGTTCTGGGTTCCACTGTTTTACAAATAAACTGCTATCATATCTTTCTCTAAATGGGGCTCTCACGCACCTAGGACTCTAATGAAGGCACGCCCAGTGTCATGCTTAATGATTGTCTGGCTTTAGGAGTCTCCCTTGGTATGAGTGTTTCCTAATCATTGGCTTGTGTAGGATGAGGAAAGCAAAAAAGCTTGTGCAGTGATTGAAAAGTCCTTTTTGTGATTTGCTTCCAGAAACCTAATCTAGCATCCTTTTATATATCACATATATCCCCTCATCATTTTATATATTAGCTATTTGCCCCAGTGATGTCTGAAATCCTTGGTTTCAGCTTGAGTGGCAAATTTCGAGGACTAAGCCTTGCCATTCAGTTATTGTTAACCTGCTGCAAATAAGCTGTTTTGAAAGCAGTCGGCTCCCAGGAGGGGATTAATTAGGATTTCCTTCTTAATAGGAAAGACATGGCTAGAGAAGTAAAGTAGAATATTACTGAGGGTGAGCAAAAAGGAAACAAAGATTATCCTGAAAGGGGTGGCAAAGAAATGAAGGAAACATAAGTAGATGTACCTGTTAGATTAGTGAAGTTTACGAGCACCGTAGGGTTGGAGGAGAAGGGGTTTTACCCTGCCATGTGACACATGAAAGAAGCACTGAACCACTGGTAAATACTATCCATGGGTGAGGAAGTGAAGCATTAGAAAGTTCAGGAGACTTACCAAAGGCAGATTTGGTAAGTCTGGGTCTAGCACTGTGTTCCAAAATACATACCATTTCCCCTCTCTTCCTGCTTCAAGCACAGATTGGGAAAGAAGGAAACAATAACAGACAAGAGTCCTGTATGAACCAGGAATCTCATTCCTGGTAGGAATCTCCCCATTCCTGTCTGGTCTGTTTCCCCACCCCAGCTGCCTCACCCTGTTTGGTACTTATGCTTTATCCTATTTTACAGGAACAGATACTGTTCCTTCCTACCTGATCTGTTTAATGGCTTACTGCTGTAGGTGTGCAACTTCACACAGTCTTCCAGTGTGTTTATATCTGAACACAAAGTGTGCTTCCCATTTACAGCTGGGATCTGAGGATCAGGGAGTATGGGAACTGGGTGCACAAGGAAGCCTGTGCAGGAACCAGACCCAAGTTTGTCATGATTCCAGTCATTCTCCTCCTTTCCTCCTCTTTTGCTCTTTCTCCACCTTGCCCTGATTTCCCCTAACACTCTGACACACACCCACGCACATGTATATGTACTTTACTGCCCATTCAGTAAATTAATTCACCATTAAACACCCTACATAGGAGGGGAAATATAGTGCTATGATATTCAGGGAACATGACTGATGATGCTCGTTCTAGCACTTGAGACTTGTGGCAGTTCTGAAACTCCTGGGGTTAGTTACAGCTGTGTTACTTTGCATGGAGGGGAGGAGGGAGATGTGTTCTGGTTTGAGAGGCAACTGGTGGTACAGAGGCTGCAGTGAGGGCATGACACAATGAAGGCTTCTAAGCCAGGAATATGTAGCAATAGTTGCACACAATTGACTGACTGGAACATCAGGCTTTGCAGAAATCAGCTCCATAAACCTTTTTTGTCTAGGGAGCCCACAGGAAGCACTGGCTTCAGGAAATGCTGGCTTTGGAAACACTGCTTTTGAAAACACTGGTTCAGGAACAATGTGTTTTGCTTCTTAATGATGTAAGAACATTTTGTGTGTCTGAGTGTGCATGACAGAAATAGAGAAGCAATTCTGATACAGCAAACCCCCCAGGTTTCCAAAGAAAGGATTTTGTTTAATGAGTTGGGGAAGGTAATTAGGGATGATCAAATGTGGGGGAGTAGGGAGGCTTTCTTTGCTCCTAGCAATCTGTGGCATACCAAGGATAAGAAAGGAGTTGGCTGAGTGATAAAGAAGCAGTGAAACATCCTACCAGAAGAGAAGCTGTTGCTTTTGGGGAAGAGATATACCACTTTGGGGTGGGACTGCTTGTTTGAATAGATTCTGTGATTATTTTAAGGCTGACTCACTCAATTCTAGCTGACAGTACAGACTCCCGTGTTGTAATGGACACCAGGCCTAACCACAACCTTGCTGCATCCTTGCTTCATTGGAAGTTGGGCCACAGTAAGACCTAAGCTCTGGGAGGTGGGTCGTGGGCCACGTCTTCCACTTCATTAGTGCTTGTAACACAGGCTTTGTGTTTTGTGCTTTGTGTTCTTCCAGAACCTGTACCTGGACTTGCCTTGATCCAAAGCACAATTCAATACCTAACTTATTTATGTAGCTGTAGTAGCCAGGGAAAGGTATTTTCCTAGTGATGCTTTCTTCTGCTGTTATATTGTTGTCGATTGGGTGTCAATTGTAGACGACATTGGATTTTTAAAACAATAAATATGTTTGTCCAGTAGAAACATTTTTTTCCTACAGTACGCATGCAACAATTCTACTTCATTGATAGATCATTCCCTTGGGTGCCTGAGAGAGCTTCCAAGATGGTATGAAGCTATTTGCAAATTCTTTTTTTTTCTGTTCTGCACTGAAAATGGCAGTAGCTTGCAAGAAACTTGCAGTCAACAAGACTACAGCCTTTTCCAGGGCTTTCAAGCTCCTTTCTGAAAGCAAAAAAGAGCCTGGGATGAGATCAAACCCAATAATATCTGCCCCACTTATTTGATAGCCCAAAAATGTGATAGCCTCCAGCATTTGGGGGCTCTAAAACTTGGAAGATGACTATATTTACCCTCTGTCCTGTGACATCTGGACCTCCTTCTAACTGTTCTTCTCTGCTATTGATTCAATACTCCAGCATCTAGTCTCAGTACCTTCCATGCTTTTGGCTCCCCTGCTTTTCTTCCTCTGCCTTCTGCACTACAATGTCACTTACTTCCCAATGAAGATCTTAAAGAAAACATTGATTGTTTAAAACTAGAGTCATGAAAGGAATATGCCATGCAACTGTTCTCACAGGAATCATTTTCTTGTATGTTGTAAATGCCCCCTGTAATTTCTTTGTGCTCTGTCCTCTCACATATATACATAGCACTTACTTCAAGTGCTTTTGCAGCAGTTAGTGTAACCTGGGACATTTTGGACGTAAACTGAATATAAATGTTAATGAGTGCTGCAGGAAAAAAAAAAAAAAGCTAATTCCTACAATTAGAGTCATGCGATAAGACTTATTAATAAGAGAAGAGAAAGGAGGGAGGGTTAAGGCTGGTCAGACTACAGCCTTTCCAAATGTTTGCAACCTCAGCTATGCAACCATAATGATCTACCACCAGAATAATTTTTTTTTTCTGAAATATCTTCATTTTTTGGTGTTGCTTTGTGTAAAAACAAACTAAAAGGGGACTTTGCTGGCCCCAATCTTTTTCACCTGCAGCACCTAAGCCTTTTGGGCCTGTTCCATTGTACATGTATTAGTGGAAAGTGCAATCCCCATAAGCCCTCTGGGTTTCATAGCTGTAGTGACAATAGGAAGATATTAAGAATTGGTTTTCAGACTTCTCTACCAATTACTACTCCTGTTGCTTCAGCTGCACCACAGATATGACCTCCTCATCCTCAGTGTCTGCCCTCTCTTCTCCTTGGTTTCGAGCCCCAGAAATCTGTTGCTTTGCACCAGCACTCTCAGCTAATAATCACAGGTCTCAGATCCACACCCTTGTTGCTGTCATCTACCTTGCTATGTGATGAGCTCAATGCATTGGAAGCAGGAAATGTTGAAGACGTCTTTCCACAAACTGAGATGTGACCAGTGTGTAGGTACAGGTAACAGACAACAACTCTTTTAGCAATGCTTTGAGTGTGTCGCATGAGACTTTACATGCAAGGCTAGAGATTTTTCACATTGGACAGTAAGTAAGTTTCCAGTAGGGCTGGAGTCACTACCCTGTTAACACCTGGAAGTTTAAGCCCTAACAAAAAAAGCATGCATTGATTTGCTTTGGCTTGAAAGACCTAGTATGTCAGTTGTTTAAGGACAACCTCCTCTCAGCGCAAGAACATCTCATCATTGTACTCTTGAAAGCAAGTAAATGTATCAGGAGACTGGCTTAGCTAACCAGATAACCCATGATGGAGCTCCAGTGCAAAAAAGCTGTATACAAGAGTAGAAACAGGAATGGGCTATGAAAGAGGAATTTTGAAACATTGCAGTGGCATGTAGGCATGATGTTAGGAAAGCCAAAGCTCACCCGGAGTCGACATTTGCAAGGGACATCAAGGGAAGCAAGAAGATCTTTCACTGCTACATTAGTAGTAAATGAATAAACATGGAAAATGTGGCCCATTGCTGAATGGGGTGGTTGAGCTAGTGACTGCAGACGCAGGTGAGGCTGAAGTACTCCATGCTTTATTTGCCTCAGTTTTCACCAACAAAGTCTTCCAAGCCTCTGTGTCATCAAATTACCAGTAGTGGAAGCAGACTGAGTCATGGATCTCTTGAGAAATCTCAACCCATACAAGTGCATAGGACCAGGAGGGAAGCATCCAAGTGTGCTAGCTGATGTCATAGTGTTATCACACACTATGATCTTTGAAAGGTCATGGATATCAAAGGAGTTCCCTGATAACTTAAGAAAGGCAAATATTCTACCTGTCTTCAAAAGACAGATCATTTCTAGCAAAGGTTGTTTCTGGGAGCATAGAGAAGAAGGTGATTGGGAATAGCAACCATGGATGTACCAAAGATAAATTATGACTGATTGTCTTCTATGATGAAGTGACTAGATTTGTGAATGAGGGGAGAGTGACGAATATCATCTACCTTGGCTTTAGCAATACTGTCCTCATATTCATATGCTACTTGGGACATTATGGTCTCAACAGCTAGACTGCTATATGGGTTGATAACTGGCTGGATCACTGGGCTCAAAGGGTGGTGGTTAATGGTTTATACTTTGCCTGGAGTCTAGAGAGGTTTCATATACCGGGGGGGGGGGGAATCAAGATGCAGATAACAGCACTGGGACATGTTTCTCTGGAGCCTCCATCATGGAGACTTTCAGGACCCATCAGGGCAAAACCCGGAGCACCCTGCTGGGAATTTGATGTTGACCTGCCTTTGAACATGAGGATGAATCAGAGACTGGGTGGGCCCTCAGCTGGTCTAAGTGAGTCTGTGACCCTTTAGTGTAAGGAGGCAGCATTTCTCTGGTGGAAGTCAGCTGCAGCGATCTAAAAATGGACAGAATTGAAGCAGAAACCCAGTAGGGCTTCTCTGGGTAATTACCTGGCAAGCAGCTTATTCTTGCTCAGTAGAGGTAATTAGTAAAAGAAAGCCATGAAGTGGCTAGTCCCATTGCCAGTCTACTTATGTCCCTTCAGCATGAGAATTAATCACCTTTGCAAGTTGTAAGTAGCAGTTTAGCTTTCAGAAACAAGTAAGGTAATACACATTTTCTACCTGCTATGTCAGTGAGGGATGTAGGTGGCTGCCTTCCATTGCAGAAGCAATTTCATTAATATAATGGGCAGAATGATAAGATAATGGCTGTTTAGGGACTGTCTGGGTCTCTGTGTGAGCTGGCACAAGCAGGGTGCAGGAACAACCACAAAACCACAGATGAAATGCAGAGTAATTTTTTTTTGTTAGCTCACCAGCCAGGGGATCCCCAAAGCAGCACCCAGGAAGAGGCACACAAGCAGGGATGCAGGCACCAGGGAGCTTGGTCCTGCTAGACGATCACTGAACCTGCTGTTTTCACCTGTATTTCAGGGATTCGCGCAGGCGTAGTTTACCACTCTGCTTTGATCTTTCCCACAGCAGGGCAGGAATCTCAAGCATGTTCGATAGGGTACCTCCAAGTCTATCACAGGCCTATGTTATTGAAACACAGATGTTCTACTTGTCCAACACACTAGGCTAAACAATAATTAGTATGGTGTATGTGTTTTTCTACACCTCGGCTGCAGGTCACTTGAGCGTGTTTATAATCCTCCTTGCCAATCTTCCGTTATTTTACCATACTCCACACCCTCACTCAAGGGACCACTTCCACTGCGGCTGGCAAATCTGGAGGTGTCCATTTGGGCTTGTGGGGTGTAGGGCAGGGTAGTTTACAGAGACATATAGAAAAAGGAATAAACATATTTCTACAATAATGCTTTGAATCAGGTGTTCCACTAATCCTGTCAGAGGATTAAAACACTCAGCCAGCCAGGCACCACCAGTACTTTTTTTCATTTGATGCATTAAGTTCTGGAGATGTTGAATGGTGTCTTCTATGCTGGCTGATTCATGGGTTATGTTGAAGCAACATATGCCTTCAAAATCGGAGTAGTGTTTATGGTGTCAAAGAAGGAGATAGTCCACCGCCAATTGATTGTATAATGTTCTTTGGCGTATAGCTGTTACCTACTTGGAAAGAATAACAATGAGGAATGTTAATATCAAAAGCATTTAGCATAGCATAATACTGTAATACAGCTACTGGGGTTGGCATGCCAATTGAACACATTGTCAAAAGATCTGCAGCCATTAATCCTCTTTCAATACAAAGGGCAGATGAGTTAGTTACAGTACAAGCCAAACAGATCCAAGTAGTTACATGTTGATCTCAGAAATGTGTCCAGGGCATGTGCCTGTAGTACTAGACTACAAAACATAACAAGCCGACCTTTGATAAGGGAAGAAAACAGTAGTGTCATCTATTTGTAGTAATACATATGCTGTTGCTCCAGCTCCTTCAGCTAATATCACTCCAGGTTTGATAACCTGTTGTGGGGTAATTGCCAACACAGATTGAAGAGTTATGGGCTTGCACTTTTTCAGATTGAACTTCAATTCAATGTTAGGTTTGCAACACCAATAACACTGTTCCAATGCTATCTCCACTAGATAAGGCACAGGCATTTGTCAAAGATACCTGAAATACAAGAACTCAAGAATCTGATATCAACAGAGGATGTAAAATAAGAGGAGACGTTGGGGTACAGAACCATATGGCATTCTCAGGGGTTATTATATGAATCTTCACATCTAGACTAATAGGTCACAGTCCCACCATGCAATCCATTGGTGTAAATGATTCCATTTCCCCTGTAGTTAATATTTTGAGAGAGATACCATCTGGAAGAATTTCAATCCTCACCATGTTTTGTACTGGAGGTGTTGTAATATGATCATAGGGTGTTTGTGAATATTTTGCCTATTTAACAAAAAGACTGCTTTAGGAAGTTGCGAACTCCAGTGTTGTAAAGTTTTAGTACTGGTTAGCTTGTTTTATTGTTCTTTCAACATCCCATTCATTCTTTCAATCAATTAGCTTGGGGATGGTAGGCAACGTGGAATATCCAATCTGTCCCTAGCTCTTGATCCTAATCTTGGACATTACGTCCAGTAAAGTGTGTTCCTTGGTTACTTTGTATTTGGTGAGGAGGTCTGTATTGATGACTGAGTTGTTCTAAGTTGTGCTATGTTGATTAGCATATTTGGTGGGTTTAGGAAAAAACGGTCCTGACACTGTATCCACAGCAGTGAATATATATCGCCACCCCTCAACAGGGGCAGGGGGCCCATGTAATCAACCTGCCAGGTATTCAAGGCCCACTGACCCTATTTTATCTTTCCCCGTGACCCATATAATGACCTTAAATATAGCTGCATACAAATAGCACAATTATGTGCACATACTTAATAAATACATAATGGCTATCAGAAAGAAAGCATTAGCAAGATCTATCACCACCTTCCAGGGTTGTAAATTTTTTCTGATTTTTTTCTGTAAGAGTAACCATGTCTGGTACTGTAACTGCAAGTGGTGGTGGGAGTGACTTTATTCAATTCTCTATAATCTACAGTCATTCTCCAAGTGCTGTCTCATTTTTTAAGATGCCAAATAGGATTATTAAAAGCAGTCATGGTTTCCTTAATGATTCCCACTAGCTGAAGTGTCTGAATGGTTTGAGTAATTTCCTCCTTCCCCCCCCCCCCCCCCCCCCCCGAACATGATATTGTTTTACAGTTACCACTTTGGCAGGCACAGGCAGCACAACAGGATCCAACTTTGGGAATCCACCACACAAGACAATTACAGATCGAATAGCAAATCCCTTTTGCGAAGTCCCAAAGCAGAAGCAACTATTTAAATTTTCAACCGTTCATCCTGACAACACATCAATACCCAAGATATATTCTTTAAGTGAGGCAACACCGTTAACATTAACACTGTTGTTGTAAATGGAGTGGCATTTCCTATTATTAACCTTAGCTCAGAGGGCAGGGGTCAGATTTCCCACCAGTCACAGATCTGTGATGTGGCTACTTTATTATCAATATTACTATGTAATAGAGTAACCTCAGCTCCAGTATCTACCAGAGCTAACACACGTAAAATCCCCCAAGACCACCACTTTATAGTTAAATTAACATAAGGGTGTGAGTCCCCCTCATGATAAGAGGCTACTGTGGCAGCAATTTTCAGGGACCTGCCAAACCTTCATTTCTGCTGTTTTGGTATTTGCCCGGTAGTGCCCTGCTTTGAGGTGGCAGGCAGGGTTGGAGGGTGGGCACAGAGTTGGTGGTGGGGCAAGGGGCAGTTGGCTGGTTTGCATAGGCACTACCTTTTGCCATTGGCGAAACATTTCTGATGTTGTAATCCCATTTTTTTCTGATCATGGGACACTGGCTTGTACACAATCATTCCACAACTGTTTCCTCATCACCTGTGATGTAACTGGCTTTGGTTTTGCCAGTTTTCCTTTATTCACCACCCACGCAGATGGTCCCAAAGTTATAGCCCCAATTTCCCTCAAGGTATTTGTGAGGGCACCTACATTACCCATAGCATTTGTGACTGCTGGTATAATCAAGTGTTGTAGTGAGGCGGGTGCTCCTCTCAAAAGCTGCATTTTGATACTTCTCATTACTGCTACCCTGTCTAGATTGAATCCCATAATCAACGCATGAGCCATTGCTGTTATCAAAATGTTCCCAGGTACATCCGAGTAAGATGATAAGCAGTACACCAAGCAGCAAAAGCAACAAGCAGCCGCTAACGAGCACTAGACTCTAACATACAGTAAGGCATGCAAGGCCCATGGCAAGCACAGAAGCCTGCCAATTAACAGCTAAACAGCAATAACAACTATAAATTTCATCTAGCACATTCTAATCAAATCTATCATTATCTTGAACTCTTCATGGCCCACGTCAGGCACCAAAAAGGACTGTCATGGTTTAACCCTGGCCTGTAACTAAGCACCACACAACAACTCACTCACTCCCCCGCTCCATTTATTAGCAATATGTGCTATCAACTGTTCTACAGTGTCTTGCAGCCCATGGCACTGCTTTGCTTCAGTAATAATTACTTCTTGTGTGATCGTCTTTGCATCTTGTAAAGTGCCGACTTCCTTTTCCAATTTTCTCATTTTACTCTGTAATGCAACAACTTCACAGTCAAGACCTCTAAGACCGGTAACTAATAACTGTCCCAATCTTCCCATTAACTTACAAGAAGAATCCGATGCCACTTTTCATGGCAATCTATGCATACCTGTTTCAATTGTCTGGGGGGTAACAACCACCCCATCATCTATTTCAGGTCATGCTTCTGGTGGAGCCCATGTAGCCAGGAAAGTGGCCATGAGGGTCCACCACTCAGTACTGGGCCATCCTGGAATACAGGGAGTCACCATCGTAGCCTCTCCAGTCCCCAACTTTTTTGCCAGCTATGGCATGGCTGTTCCTGGATCCTCTTGACTACGCCAAATGGGTAAGCCAGCACAGGCAGGATGCAGGAACAACCACAAAACCACAGATGAAATGCAGAGTAATTTTTTTTTGTTAGCTCACCAGCCAGGGGATCCCCAAAGCAGCACCCAGGAAGAGGCACACAAGCAGGGATGCAGGCACCAGGGAGCTTGGTCCTGCTAGACGATCACTGAACCTGCTGTTTTCACCTGTATTTCAGGGATTCGCGCAGGCGTAGTTTACCACTCTGCTTTGATCTTTCCCACAGCAGGGCAGGAATCTCAAGCATGTTCGATAGGGTACCTCCAAGTCTATCACAGGCCTATGTTATTGAAACACAGATGTTCTACTTGTCCAACACACTAGGCTAAACAATAATTAGTATGGTGTATGTGTTTTTCTACACCTCGGCTGCAGGTCACTTGAGCGTGTTTATAATCCTCCTTGCCAATCTTCCCTTATTTTCCCACAGTCTCTATAAAACCTGAATTTTCGTGAAAGTAATGGTTAACACCATGCTGCTTTTCACAGCTTGCTGTTGCAAGTGTGCAGTAGTGATTTAAATCCTGTTTTATAGGGTACTAGACAACCATAAAGATCCTTTAATTTATCATGATATGCAGGTCTGTTTCTGCCGCCAACAGACATATGAACTCTCTCATGGATTATTATTATTTAGTTTCTTTTTAAAGAAAATTAACTTCTGTTGTGGCTAGG
This sequence comes from Astur gentilis, assembly GCF_929443795.1. Taxonomy (NCBI): domain Eukaryota; kingdom Metazoa; phylum Chordata; class Aves; order Accipitriformes; family Accipitridae; genus Astur; species Astur gentilis. The sequence goes on from NC_064884.1 coordinate 16,111,407, forward strand.
ACTGTGGCATTAACCAGCAAAACAGGAAATTAAATTTCCTTACAATGACCAGTGGCTTCAGCCAGAGAATTCCTGCCATTCTTGGCAGCTAATTTTTCCACAGAAAACACTTTTAGAAAGCAACCAAGCCAGAAGTTTTGTGAGACTATTGTCTGAGAGAGTTTTCATTATGGGATGGATGTTGAATTGGGAAGAAAAATGTCATTTAAGGAGAAGAGCAAGCAGCAGGAACCAGCAGTATTGTGTGCCAAACTGAAGAGGAGCTGGACTGTTTCACACTTTAGGATGTATTGATTCAGCCAGATACCTAGAGCATTCAGTGAAATACCTCTAGTATAAAACTGCAAGGTGAAGAGCTGACTTCCCAGGACAGACACCATCTATGTGCACCCATGTCTTCAGCACAAAGTAATGTTTAACCTGTTTGGGCCAGGTGACTTTCTCCCTCCTGAAGTATTTTGAAATTCTGGGAGAACATCCAGTGTAACACAGCAAAGCCTTGTCTGTTCTGATCATCTCAGTCTTTGGAAATTACTCAGCTGTATCCTTTCCTTCATTTGCTTGGCCAAACACAGGCTTTGCTATGTGCTCTGGCATTTCTCCCGCTGCCTAAAAATCTGCTTTTCCCCCTCAGCCTACCAAGAAGTGAGGATTTATTCACTTAGCAACAGGAAAGACAAATCTGTGGTGAGCTGAGACTCATAGCCACTTCAGCTGACATCATGCTGCACTCTGCTTCCTCCAGCAACTTCCATTTGAGTTTCTGCTTCCCTGTCGCTGCTGATGATTCATGTGGTCTGAAGAGCTGTCATATATCCCTTTCTGTGACTCACATATAGCTATCTGAGACTTCAGTCTGGCTAATTTTCTCACAGTCACAAAGCTGTCAGCCTACACGTGGAATCAGAGCAGCCATTTGTATGTTCTTGAGTTTCTTGGGGCTATTCTGTAAGAAAGTGCCTCAGTCCGTCCCTGTATTCCAATTTCCTGTCCAGTCCTTGTGCCTCCACAAACTTTTGTGTTTGTCTTCTGAAAGGAACATTTCTCTTTCTGTAGTCCCCAGGTTGCACTTCCTGAAGGTAGCTGCAATCAGGCATTTGTGCACACTATTGTAGGGGAGATCTGTAAAGATCACCCAAGCCACTGCCTGGAGAGGGTAGGATACAAATGTTTTCACCCAGTCCTAGCAGCCATGTGTCAGTGACTAACGATTTAGACAGGAACCTTGGAGGCCAGGGAATATAACTTGAGAAATAATTTTAAGACCACCCATGCTTGTCACATTGTACCTCATTGTAAGCTGTTCCCTGAAAGAATCCCAGCCCTGTGATCTGATCAAATATATCTCCTACTTGGGCCACCTGCTGATCAGCCTCAAAGTTTCAGGTGCTACACAAACACCAACACCAAACAATACAATTCAAAATGAATGAGCTTTTGTTGAAGGCATTTCATGGTCCAAGAAAACATTTGAAAATTCAATATATTTTCCCAGCTTTTTAAGATCATATTCATGTAAGTTCATGAGTCTGAGCTTTTGAACTTCCAGCAATCTATTGACAGCAGGCATGCTCAAAGGGAACATATTACTTTGGCACAAAAATATGTGTCTGCATGTCTCTTTATGTTGTATCTTCTTTATATAAGGCATTGCTTTCCTGTGCAATTTTTTCCTTGCATCGTTGTTATATAAACAAGCTTTTTTGTTTGCATATGTGGGTGGTAAGATTGTTTGAGAGTTTCTAGCAGGTACCAGGGTGTGTTAATCCCGTAGGAGGAAATCTTCTTGGGTTTTTGTTGTTTTGTTTTGATCACAGAGGAAGCAAACCCTGTTCAATCTGTTTTCATGCAATCCCTACCCCTTTTACTCTCTTCTAATTACAATCATCCTTCACCTATGGACCATCATCCCTGGGGCTTTTTTTTCACTTGTTTTAGGTTATAAAAGAACCAATAGTGAGATTTTTATAAGCCTTTTAAGTATTGGGTTGGTGCACCTGTCAGTGAATATATAAGGGGTGTTACAAAGAAGATTCTGCTTTGTGTGTGTGTACAGTCCAGTCTCATCCCAGGTTCAGAAATATGAAATTACTTTATCAAATAGTCTAGGAACAATCCCACATGGGTGGAACTTGTCTATTAGTAATTTTTGGCTTTCAATACATGTCTTAACAGTGTGTCTTCAAGTTGAACTCAGAACCTTTGTTTCTAAAATCTAATTCTTACCTATAACCAAGCAGGAACAAGTACAGATTCCAAAACAAAAAATGAGCATTTACTAAAATCTACATCTTTTAAAGAAAAAAGTTATCATTTTGGTTTTTCATTCTGTGACAATTATGCTGCTGATATATGATAAGTGTAATTGCTTGTTCTTAAAATCTACACATGGTTTCAGGGGATAGAAAGCTTATCAAGTCTGTAATCTAACTTTATTTTCATATGTATATTAATGAAACTGGTATGTTGACGTGCAGTATGTGAAATGTCAGATACACTGTGTGCATTAATAAGACTTGGCAAAATAATTATGAGTAAGTTTGCATTTGGAGACAGGAGACGTGCTCTGGGAACTGAATAAAATTCAGTTTCACTTTGGGTTAAACCTTTTGTCCCAGGAGAGGTGTAATTTATTGCATCCCTGAAAAGGAATTAATTGGCCTCCTCACATCTTTTGCTCACCAGTGAAAGCTAATGAAATAAAATCCAGCAAAAGATGACTGTCTTTAACCAGAGATATACAGGATCAAGAAGGGCTGCAAGGAGGCTGTCCTTTCTTCGTATGTCTATTGTAAGGATGGATAGCTGAGCAGGCTGGCCCCAAAATCCTGGCCCTTGGGCATTGGTGCTCAGTGTAGAAACCTTGCAGAGGACTTGTTGTTACAGCAGTGGTTTTCAGCATAAAGTAATGTCTACAAGATCCTTCTATATCTCTCCATGTATAAAGTCTTCCCAAGCACACAGGTTCCCCTGTCCATTTCCAACAAGCTTTTCTCTGCACTTCATTATCATCTTGGCTCTTCCTAAATTTCTGTTGTGACAAGAGAAATGTCTTCTCTTTATTGTCTTACTATGTAAAGGAAGTCCTGTCATCACCTGTTTGATTTGGTAAAGAAATCACTGTGGCTTTTGCATTAGAGAGCCATCTCTGGAGGTTATGCAAGAGTGAAAGTCAACACTCTCTGCTAGTAATGAACAAGATGGCATTACCAAGCATGACAAATCAAAAATGGAGCTCTGTCAGCTTCCATCTCAACCCCAACCCAAAGTATCAATTAATTGATGCTTTTGAAAACATTGGCATGAGCTTCATTATGCTTTCAGCACAGCATAATTAAATCAAGCAAATCAGAAGGTAAAAATCAGCTTTGCCCATCAATATGTGGAAAATACTTTAAAATTTGCAGAGATAAGGTACTATTAATAATTTTTTATATCTGTGATTCCGTATAACTGAAGACCTTTTGAAAACTTGTCTCATGGGCTGAGAATTACATGGGTTTATGTAAGTGAAGTGAAGCATGTTTTTATTGGATTTTGTCAGTATTATTATCAGAGACTTTGGGTTTTTTGACTCTGTCAGTATACCTGATGAGAAACAAAGCATTGTAATCCTGTGATTTTGTTTTAAAGATGTTAACATTTACAGGAAACAAAATTTCATTCAATGAAAAGTTATGCAGGTTCTTAAAACATCAGGTAGGCATGCTTATTTTTATTCCCTGCTGAACACTTTATAGGTGTAAAAATGCATGTAGTTAGGGAAGGTGAGTGTTGTATGAGGGGAAAAAAAGAATCACCTCCATAGTTTGTTCTTTCAGCATGGTAGCATTATACAATCTTGGTTGGTTGGTTTCCTATAGGAACAAGACTTATTTAGTGATACTATCTGTCTGTCAACTCCTTAACAACTTGTGAACTAGTCAGCCATCTTCAGTCAGATTTGACAAAGGCGTATCATCAGCTCTTTCCTTTAAGTAGGCAGCTGGGCACAGGAGAAAAGCTCTGCACATTCCCTGTAGAAAGAGAAGCTGTAGTGTGAACTCATTCCTCCAGTACCCTGGAGAATCTGCAGTAGAAAGGAGATTTGGTCTACGTCCCAAATAGGAAGGAAGTTTCTGTCAGTGTGTTGCTTTATTTGACCCCAAAGTCAGTCAACATGCAACACATGTAGAAACCCAGAATTTATTATTCCTAGAGTTCACAGTGCTCTGTTCTGCTCTAACTCATTTCTGCATGGTGCATATCTTATCATTGCATTTCTCTGGAATTATTTAGTCTGTAAACTTTCTGAGAGAAAGACTTTGTTTTCTGTCCTCTTCTTGTAAAATACTTGGTACACATAGGAGCAGTATCTATTAAGTGTACTTTCATTCACAGGGGTTTTCATCAAAGTCTTCCCACTTTTTCAAATATCAGTGACTTGTTATCAGTATTGTGTAAAGCAGTTGACCTATCTCCTGTTCTAGTTGCTGCTAGTAAGTCTGGATAGAAAAGTGTATCTTGGTCTCATTTCTCATGGGAAATTTCTCCTCTACCAGTCTATCTACAAAGGAAACTTGAGTTCAAGTTAAATGTTATACTTACTGTTTTGCAGCAGTTCAATTCTAATTCAGTAATGCATCAGTTCTTCATCTTCAGAGGACATTGATCCAAAGGTGAGCAGATTCAGACTCACCATTGTCATCTGGTTGGTGTTTAGCCATTTCACAAAGGCTGCATTATTTCAGTTCACCTCCTGTTAATCAAGTATCTCACCTACTCGGCAACGGCATTCTAGTGGGAGCTGTGTTTCGGGATGTCAGCATAAAGACAGAAATGGGACAGATGCAAACCTCTCATTCTGTAATTTCTGTAAGCTTGGGCTGAAGGTTGATGGTTAGGCACTTTAGGCAGCTTTGACTACTTCCTTGAGATTTAGGTGATCATAATTAGAATATTTTGTTCTCCAGGGCTACCCACAGAATAACTTGAATAGTGTGGAAAGCCTGTTAAAGAGCTTTTAACCAGATATCCAAGAAAGGCTTCTGCCTCAAAAATGTAGTTTAAAAGACTGGCAGAGGACATTTGAGGGTTCTTTAGTTTTCTTCTTGTTTTGAGTGATGCTTCACTGGGGAAGCTAATTAAAATACCTCTGCACCCTGACACTTCTCAGTAAGTAATCACCACGGTTGACTGACAATAATTTGTTTGCAGACTTCACTGTTTGCTGCTTATTCCTATCTTCCTTTTTTTCCAGCCCTGTACACCTTCCTGGCTTATGGCTAACATTTCAAGACTACGTGTAGTCACTATTGCACAGTGTGTTGCATTCTTGGCTGTACTACATGCCCACTTGGCTGTGTGGCCAAAAAACCCAGCCATTTTCCACAGGACTCACACAGGGTTTGCAATGCAATATTTCAACAGACATATGAGAGATGGGCATCGATCATGTGTAGGCAATTGTATTTGTCAACTATACCTTCTTGGAATAGGAAACAGCTTTTACTATGAGATCATGATGGAAAACAGAGTTACCAAGTCTGATGATAAATCTTCTGGCACAATTTCTTGAAACTCATGGTAGAGGCAAATGAATCAGTATTACTCTCTATGTTATTGGACAAAGAACTTTTTTCTTAACTTGAAACAACTGCTGGAGTCTTGTTTCTTTATTAGCCTCATTTAGCAATGGTTAAAACAAGCAGATATACCTGCTCTTTATCTATTCACATTTTCTGGCAGATCATTGCAAAACTGAACAGGAGTTTGTGATTTTGGGGGGAGGGGGGGTTCAGCCCACATTGTTCAGCGTGTAAGGTTTAGCAGAGCTCATAAACAATACTGTTTTAACAATTGAGTAGGCAAGAACATCGCTGTGACTTTGAAACATTTTGTGTTTTGAAAATTTGAAAAGACAATTAAATTGGAAAAAAAAAAATCAAAATTGCACATACATGCAAAACATTGGAATGGAAGGATGTCCCCAAAGCTGCCAGAAATAGGTCCTCATGTATGGATACTGGTCACTTTTGGAATAGGAAAATTAATTCTCGAGCTGCCTGATACCTAATTTATCCAATATTCATTAGTTTTGCATATTCAGATTACTCATCAGCTAGGTACAAAGCCTTGTATGTCATAAGCTAGGCAGGTTACAATTATAAATAAACAGTTTGGTTTAGGACCCACTTTCACATCTGTTATGAGAAAAGTGTACTTGTGAATAAGACATACTTGCGTGACACAATTTCTAATTATTCAAGTGGCAATACGAGGGACAAGGAATCATAGTTGAATTTTTGTAACTTCTCACTTTCAAGTCAAGATTAGTAAAATCTGTATTAGTCAAGGGACAAAGAAAAAAAAATCTGTATTAGAAGGGACAAAGAGTGCTCTCACAAGTGACAAATGGCTAGTCAGTGTGGAAATGGGGGAGTGAGATAAAGCAGTGGTTGAACTGGAGAGTCTGGCTTGCTTGGTTGTCCCGAGGAGCAAGCTGCATTCAGCAGTGTAGTAGTGCTTGGGTGGAGTGAGGTAGGAGCAAGCTGCATTCAGCAGTGTAGTAGTGCTTGGGTGGAGTGAGGTAGGAGCAAGCTGCATTCAGCAGTGTAGTAGTGCTTGGGTGGAGTGAGGTGGAGCTGCCTGAGGGAGCAAAATGCACTGTGAGAACTAGGTCAAGGGAGTGCCGAGCTCGCTTGGGGTGCTGGCATAGCTGGAGGCTAGAGAGGGAAAGCCAAGAGGAGGTGAAAGGTGGATGGGCTGAGTCTGTGGCAGGTGATCTCAGCCAGGATGAAGGCAAGGAACCAAGGGGAAGGAATGGCAAAAGGCGGCGAAGGTGCAGATCTGCAAGCAGTTGCAATCTCAAAGGAAGGGAATTGATTTTTCTTTATTTTTCCTTCCTTTTTTTTGCAAATAGCAAGGAAATAGGACTGGCAAGCAGACAGACGCAGAAACATGAATTAGTTCACAGCCAGCATGTGTACTGACTCACATGTAGTACTCTGAAATGAAATACTTCAATGTTGACTGAAGGTTAAGTTAAAACAAAAGCAGCAATACTTGCTGTGGCTGCTAGCGCCAGCTTTTTACTGTACTCCCATTAGGAAAATTCTAGCATAACCTTTTTTGTAACTGTTTGCAACATCCTTGTTCTGTTTGTCTGGGCTAGTAAGAGTGCTTTAATCCACTTTGTCATACATTCTTCAAGAATATACTTAAATTTTACAATTTTCCTTCCAAATCCAAAACTGAGCTGTAGTATTTCTGGGGAAATGTGGTCTCCTGTGCAGTATGTCTCTTAAGATACCAGAAGCAGATTTGAGGGCTGTGTGGGACTGAGATGGATCTTAGGAAATGAGGATAGAATTGCAGTTTTTTGTGTAGGAATGCAAGCCTTCCACATTATTCTACTGAGGTTTGTAACACAGGAAAAAGTTGGTAACACTTAGCTCTCATTTACTACAGAGACGCAGGGACATATATGGAATTTCAAAATAATTCAGCTCTACTTTGCAAACTCAGCAGTCAGATTTTTGGAATGGCTCCCACAGAAAATAAAAATATTTCAAAATTCTGTGGTCTGTGATCCTTTCTCCTGGCAGCGCAGGAATGCCCATGTCAAATATTTTCCATTCTTGGCATGAATTTACTCCCCCAGAGGTTATGTTCTGTTTTAATGCAAATAATCTACATGGTGTGATGCACCTGAGTGAGGGTACTTTAAAGTTTTGACATTCCAGTCCAGTCAAGACATAAGTGATAATCTGAACCTTAAGCATAATTATATTTTTATTTTATATACCTTCCTGTATATCTTCAGCTACCACTGCACCACCTGACAGTTGCATTTTAAGTTCTCTAGGCATGGTGTAGGACCCAATCTTAGTACTTGGCTGTCCTCAAGCAATTTTGGCATACAGGAGATAGATCTAGCCAACCCTACCTTTTAGGGCAGTGTGTCTGGGTAGAAACCCAGTTTGGATACTCTTCCATTGTTCAGGGTTTTTTCTTTCTTAAAATCCACTTCTAATCTGTTTTGTTCATTAACAAATAACAGAGGATACTGGATTTTACCCCCGTGCGTTGGCTTGTAGTCATTATGTTAGAATGAAGCAGCAATGCATTTGGCAAGGCAAACCTGTAAGTAAACTACCTGAACACAGAATTTATGTTTTAGAGTATTTGACATGAAGTGATTTAATCTCTCTGCCTGCTTTTCTCCAACTCTTCTGAAATGGGTATAACTTTTTGTTGGTACCTTTCAAGGTCTCTCAGGGAAGTCAATGCCTTCCACTGTACATTTCTATATCATTTCCACACAACAGCTCCAATGGGCATGGCTATACTGAGCACTGAGCTTAGTCTGAACTGCCTTAACCTTCCTTTCATACAAAAGGAGAAACTTCTGATTTATTTATCTTTTTTAACTTGACTTAAAGCTAGAGCTTATAGTATGCTTCAGAGATTAGACTCTATAACCGGATGGGGATATGAACTGCCATCTCTTTCTGTGTGGATGTAGACAAGACTCAAGCCAGACCACTGCTCTGATTGAGCTGAGTCCAACTGCAGGGCCACTATCTCTTGCAGAGGGAAGGTACTGCCAAGGTATCTTGCTTTTGGAAAACTCAGCATCAGGAAGCAGTTGGCAAGCTCCTGTACAAGCTGTGTGCCAGGAGCCCCTGCATGTCACTGAGGCAAGACCTTGCCTTCAGGCATTGCAGAAATCACATGCCACATAGACTGACTTACTGCAAAATAGGGAGTGCAGCTTGGCAGCGGAGGGCATTATGTGTGATCTCCTGCCAGCCTGGAGTGGAAACACTCCTGGCTAAAGAGAAGAGTAAGAAACAATGTTGGAAACGTCAGGTCCTCCCATAATTCAGGCAATTATTTAAACAGGTAACTCAAGCTAATTACATAGTTTAGCCTTTGCAGCTGACAGTTGTGTTTTTCTGGAAGCAAGATTCATCTTTTTTAGAAGTTTCTTTGGGGCCTTGTGCTGGTGCCTATAGCTGCGTTTCCTGAGTGCCGAGTTGTGCCTTAGCCATATTCCCCCACTGACAGACCTTGGATTCTACCTCATAAGTCCCTGCTGTTGGGCAGCTCTACCTGAGTTTTTTTCTAAGAGCTTCCACTTTATTCCTCCTGAGCAGAATGCAGAAAAAAAATTAAGATGTAGGAACTGCAAATAGTGTTTTACTATACTTTTTATCTTCCAGCAGCTGTTATGCTCTAAGAGATTAGCTTTGATCCATGAAAATGAAGAAAAAAGGGGGGTTGGAAGAGACAGCCATACTATCTGGTATGAATTTGGTCCCCAAAGGGATATAATCTTGAATTATGATGGTTAATCTGGATGTCCCTCTTGTCATTCTTGATTTTGTATCAACTGATTTTTTACACAGGTTAAAGTTTTTCCATTAGTCCATAAGGGACCTGTCAGGATAAGCACATAAAATTTCTTAATTCAGTTTAGGATGATTAATTTCCTATATGAGAATGAGGGGAGTGCAGAACTTCCTTCCCTGTGGCATGGGAAAGAATGTAAAACAAGGAGTTATCAGAGTATGTTAGTATTGTTTCAGAATTCACTGTGAAGCATTATGTCTGAAATTTGTTTATGTGCATGAGACCTCAGGTAGGTTGTTTGGGTTTTTTCCCCCACTGTAACTGAGCTTTATTAATTCTTTATCAACTGATTTGTACCATGGGACGTGCTAGTGAGATCATATATATTACTTTGCACATGTGGACATTCCTCAGAAGTAAATTTATTTTTCTCTGCTAAATGGTAGGATGTAAGTATGTAGTTCACCCTCTGAGAGTAGTTACTAGATGAACTAAAATTGTCAGAACAAATTTGAGATCTCTCTCCGCAGTAGTAGACACTTGCACCTTTCATCATTGCTCGTTATTTGCCTCATTGCACAAATATATTTGTAGCAGCCATTATAGAAGGGCACAAAGTTAATCTTCTGTTCAGGTTTGTAATTTTTTCTTTTTTTTTTTTTGCAGATGTGGAAGGGTAGAGGTGAAACATGAGGTCTTCTGAAAAAGGTTTATTTATCTTCTCTGTGAAGTTTTACTGTGACTTGCTTATCATGTATAACTTTAAACAACAACTTTTTCAGAAATATGAGACTATCTGTTTTACTAGTACTTTAGAATCTTTGCATTTTAACAGGCTTCAAAACTACATTCCTTTCTGAGAGAGAGCGAGCCTTTCTTTTGGATTTTGTTGACAATGGTCATATTTGAGAAATAAGATTGGTGTATAGGCATCTTCTGTCGTTCTTGAAGTGTGTCAGGTAGCTCAGGAGAGTGTATGGTTGATCAGAGCTTCAGCACATCCCTTCTAGATGGTCCTGCCTAGTCTTTGCTTTGCCAGCTACTGTTGGTCTGTCTCGGTACTTCCCAAATTTAGGAGCACAGGCACAGATGTGTGAACAGAAGTGTTATCCTAACAGAAAAGTCAGAGAAGCGTTATCCTATCTCTCAGAGGACTGGTATACTAGAATGGTGTTACATAAAGATGTTAGTGAGGTAGAGATAACAGGGGGGGTTGTGTGGCCACAAAAGAAAAGGAAAAAGAAGTCTATACAGTTTTTGTTAGCCAGAACTTTGTTCACTGATTTATAAAGTGTGCTGAACAGATTTAAATTCTCCAGATATGGACAGCTGCCAAAAGCCAGAGTCATGTTAATTTTATTTTAACTTTAAACAGAAACTCAGTATAACTACTTCCTTCTTCCGGCACCCACGGTTTAGAGGTTCTCTCTATCTGCTTGCATTTCACTCTGTGCAAAATGTGTATCAACTATTTCGAGATGTCATCTAGTCCATTTCTATACAACAAGGCAGACTCAAGTTTTATCCAGGCCTAGTTTTATGCTAGAATATCTTGAAGACTATTCTGGAACATTTTAGCCCATAAACTGTGCCAGTCTGTTTGGGGATTTTGTTAAGAGACTAACAGCACTGCCTTTTGATAGCTTTTGCTAAACAATATTGCTTTGACTGTACATAAAATGTTCCTGACAGAGGTTTGTTTATACCCATCTTAAACACCTCCATTGCTCTAGCTTCATCTTTAACTGCTTTTATCAGTAGAAAGTTCTTTCTAATGTTTGATTTAGATCACCTTGGCTGTGATTTAAGCATGTTGATGCTTTCCAGAGCATAGATTATTCTCTTTGTCTCGCAGTTACCTTTTACATGTTTGAAGACTCTTAGGCTGCCGTCATTAGGATTTTCTCTTCTCTTTAGACTAGACAATTCAAATTCTTTCATTCCTTCCTCATAACTTACTTGACCAGACTTTATGCTTCTCTTCCCAGCTCCCTCCATTTGATTCACCTCTTCTTTCTCAAAAAGCGTTGCCCAAAGCTGGATGGAGTACTTCAGCTGAGACCTGCATGCTGCTTAGTAGTATTAGAGTGGTTTGTCCTTTTGCCCTCACATTACTTTCTTAAGAGATGGCTGGTTTTTTTCTAACTCCCTTTAGCTTTAATATTGCTTCCTATAGAGTTGCCTGCAATTTCTGAGTACAGTTGTGCTCTCCTGAAATCTGTTATTCTGCTGTTCCATTTCCTGCTTTTCCTGAGTCCCTTGATTTCCACCATTTTATGATCAGTATAAATGAAAACTTTGAGTTAAGATACCCTAATGTCTACTTAAACTACTTCCAAGGTGCAGCAATGTTTTCAGTATTGTTATTTAATTTGCCCCACAGCAATATGGGAAGAAATAATATTGGAGTAAGATAAAGGCTTGTGAAATGTCCACAACTGTTTTTTCCATGACCAATGGGTCTAACGAAGCCTGATTTCATCATATTTTATGTCCAGCATCTTCTACCACCCCAGAACATCCCAGCTTGCGTACCACGTCCTCACATTAGAGACAGGCAAGAGACAGAATGTGCTGAACCTTGTTCAGAGCTATGTAGATGCTGGCTTATGGGTCATTACACTTGTGCTTGTGTAATTCACTCCAAGAATGGCTAAAGAGCCAAGTTGTTACTGTGTTTCCTTCAGCACATGGATTTGGATCTCTTCATACTATCAAGGTCAGATTTTCCTGAAGCTCTCAGGAAAGTTCATATCTTGAAGACTTCTATTCTTCCATCAGATTTGATTGAAATTGGTCTATGAGCTCAAAAGCTACTAGAGGGGTACTTGCAGACAGAGGGGTAACATGAGGGCATAAGCCATTGCTTTCTTAGATAACACATTAAAAATGTTCAAATCCAAAGGCTAATTCAACTGACTTTTTGCTTCTTGCTATGCATTTGAAAAGGTGTCTTCCTTTGCTGAACCAACAAAACATGCTTCAGTCACCCCTTTCCCTCAGTTTTCTTGCACCTGATTTGTGTCTCTTGAATTTCTGGTGTGCTTCTTTTTCCCAATCCTTGTATTTTCAGCCAAGAACCACAGCTTCTAGGTGTTTGCCTCTAGGTAGATGTGGATCTACTGATGAAAATTAGTGCATGATGGGGTGAGGACTTTCCTTTTTGCCTATATCTAGACTGGTATAAAACCTGAGGAGAACGTTTATTTAAGGATGATTTCTGCAAACCTGATAGTTACAGAAGGGTCAGATGAGAGAAAGCCAGTCATTCTCATTGTCAGTGTTATGACTTACATAATTACTGGAACAACTTATAAAGAGTATTTTAATGTATGGTGCACTAAAAAAAATAAATCATGTAACAGTTTGTTTCTAGATTATTTTTTATTAATCTTCAAGCAACTGAAGTAGAATACAATTGTTTTGCTTTGAGCTCTAAGATTGAATTACCCAATTTAAAAATGGTTAATGAATATCATTACAATTAAGTAGACATTAAGAAGTCATCAAGTCCCAGATAATTTTTTCCAATTGTACAAGGCAGAAATTGAAGTCAGTGGGAAGAGGCAGCCTCTTGCAGAACTATTGTACCACTTCTGGGATCCTGGAGGACTCCACCTGTGAGTTCCTCATAGGTATAGAGGTGGCCATTACTTAATCATAACACATTGAAACCACCTTTCCTTGCTATTTTCCAAATTAAAAAAAAATAAAACAAAAAAAAAAAAACAAAAAAAAAAAAAAAAAACAAAAACAAAAACGGCTAGAGAAGGATGTTACTGTTTCTGTAGAGTTTTAGATGGGGGGAAAAAATCTAAAGTAAGTAATTGGTTGTCATCTGTTAAAATATATAGCTTTTCTGCATTAGGGCACAAGTTGGTGGATCCAGGTTACTCTGTAAACTTTCTGGGGTTCTCGCAAGATAATTTGAGGATAGGTGGGTTGCAGCCCTTGTCATGTTGTTAAATTCAATGGCGCACTGATTTGATCATGTATGCCAGTTCTGATGCTGGCTTGGGTATAGCCCATCTGAAATTAATTATGGCACTGCTGCCAAGCTGCCTAACTATTGTTTAAATGAATTCCTGTCTTCTTGCTTAAGACAGCTTCTTTTGTGTTTGAAGGTGTCAAGCTATTCATTTTCTCAACTTTATTCCCACCGTGATTTGCTGTGAGACTATTGGCACATTTATAGAATGGCTGTCTCCCTCACCTTCCTTGAATTCTTCTGTCCTAAAATCCTAGGTGCTATACAATAAGTGAGTTTATTTGGAATGGGTTTTTTTCCCCTAGGGCTCTTTTTTGATGCTTAAGCTCAAAATGTCCTAGCTCAGAGGAGGACATTGTCTACCCAAATAGTCATCTTCCTGCTGAGTTTTTAATTCCCCTACCTGTAAAACTACCAACACAAATCCTGATTGCCTCTTTCTCACCTGTTCTTGAGAAATTCTGCTTTTCTTATCATTAAATTGGTAATTTTTTTATTATGGTATTTCATATCTCTTTCTTTCCTCTCCGTCCGTGGTATACCAAGAGATCTGTATTTAAATATCATTTAAAAGTAGCCCATTACCTTTGAAGAGATAGCATAAATCCAGCTAAGACTCTGATTGCATTAACAAAATTGGCAATGATTTTCTGTGTCGTCACCTTTCTAAAATATGATACGTTACTCCTTGCAATAATAGGAACGTCTTGGAGGGCACACTGGTTTAACTTAACCTGTGCATAACTCTTACAATAATTAGAATAATGTGCAAATTATTCTAATGATATGCAACTTTCAGGTAGGAAGTGTGAACACTGTAAATTACATCTGTGATACTTTAACAAGGGACCTGATATATTAAGCCTTCCAGAAGTCTTCATCAAAACTGGTGCTGTCGTCTCAGGAAGCAGTGATGGCCTGAGACTGTTTCTGAAGTTTTAACACATTAAGATTGAAGCTTGTGATGTATTTGGCATGATCCAGGAAAGTCCAGGGACACATCCATTCTGATAGGGGATATGTGTGTTATTATTAAACTGTTTCCATTTGTCACCTGTGCAAAATCCTGGCCCTGTCTGAAGTTGTTGTACTATATAATGGGAAAAGCTCTGGGACACAATGATGATTCAGTTATGCAAGTTAGTCCATAAGATCTGTCTGTTGACCTATAGTGTTTTCTTCATGATGGAATTTTGCAGGGAGAACAATTTGATTCTTAGTTAAAACATTTTCCAGTGTTCTTTGCAAAGTCACTACAAGGGAAATTGAATTGGTGAATTGCTTCATGTAGATTTTAGCTCAGAATCCACACCAGGCAAAATCAGTAACAGTCTGGTTAGATAATTTCAGGTATCCTTCCATTCAGTTACAGTCTTGATCCCAACAAAAACTAGTTTCTTATCAAAAATGTATATGAGACCTGTAGAACATATTTCTACATGCTAAATCTCTTCTGGAAGAAATTTCCTGGATTAGATCATTACCAGTGATGTGCAGAAACTGACAGCTTTTGAAGTGATACCACTTCATCATCATCTTTTTTGTTTGTTTATTCTTAAAGCCAAAGCCATATGATTTGAATGATCAGGAGATATTCTGATGAGGCCAGGCAGTGTGAATCTTGTAGCTTACTATAAGCTTTGGAAATAATAGCAAACACTTGCTGCAACTTGACGCCATGAACTATGTCAGGATTGCTGTAACCTATGCATTTTATCCAGTTCTTTTGTCTGATTCAGTGTGCCTGGCTTTCTGCTCTGTAGTTGCTGTAAGGTTAGGAACTACCTTCTGGTGTTTGTAAGTATCTCTCTGGGTAGTGAACTTCATTGTTTTGTCTCTAATAATTTGAAATTCTTAAGCTCCATCTTTGCCCTCATGCCTTCCTAGTTATGTTGAGTTGAGTCCATTTTGAATTTTCTGGGAGTGATGGTGAACAGAGCAATAGCTGTATCAGGCATACATATTCCTTTTTCTTTCTAACGTTTCTTGCTATTGCTTGCAATGTACAGATGTAAAGCCATTGGGAGAAGAGTTTACTATGCAATTTTTTTTTTATCTCCCATGTACTGTTTGATGTAAGTGCCTTAGTTAGTTGGTATTGGATAGTATCTGTTATGGTTTGTATTGCAGTTTCTGAAACCTACAGTCCAAAGTAGTGTTTTCTTAGATTTTTGTCCCCATCATCACATTGCATTTTCATAGTTTGCTACTGGCATTTGTCCTGAGTCTGTGTGCATGCCTCTAAGCTTTTGTGCTGTGAAGAGATGTATGTGGCTTTTCTTTTGACAGTTCTGCAATGTGCAGTTCTGCTTGCTAGACTAAATTCATACCAGATGAAAACACGTGGCGATCGATAGGTTTTGCAAAAATTGCACACAGTAGACGGTTTACTTATTACTTGCAAATAAGCTTTCACTGATGCCAGAATGCACATTTCTTGTAGTGTGTGCCAGGCTAGAAATTCATATCCTGACATACCAGACTAAGAGACTTCTTCAATGAATATAAATATCTGCATAAAAACTTACAAAACTAATACAATGAAACATGCTTGTTCTAATTTCATCTTTGTTCTAGTTTGGACCTCTTGTCACTGCTGTCCCTAGACTTCTACCAGCTTCTTTTCTTCCTGAACATTATTTATGAGTAAGTCTTCTGCATCCTTCCAACCTCCTATGTTGCACTCCAAAGAATCATTTTAGCATCAGAGTAAAGTGTTAGTCTGAAAATTGTATAGTAAGGGTATTGTTTTCCAAATTATATAACAATGTTTTCTATTTAACAGTATATGTCTGATGTGCTTGTCATTCACTTCTGTATTTTCATACTATTAGTGTCACAGTCGGCAGGACTTGATTATTTGATGCTAAAAGAATTTATTATAAGGTGAATAAGTTGGAGTTTCACTTGTGCTTGACAAAAAATGGTGCAAGTCTGGAAGGTGAAGATCCTGTCTTTTCATACCTTTATTGGTATTTGCCTGTAGTATGCTTTCATGAATATTTGTACAGAGAGGCTGCAAGTTTTTAGTCAGTATTTAGATGACAGTTGATTAACAAATCCAAAGCCGTTTCCTGGTGCTTGTGAAAAGTATGGTGAAAGGACCCAATATAAAGGGTCTTTGTATGAAGGACCTTCATACAAACCTCAAGTAGCAGAACAGAACAAGCAGCAGTTAATACTGTTTACAGGGAGCGAACTTCAGAGTTCTTGAGTTGTTAAATTCTAAATCTCCAGCAAGTTCAACAACACATGGATTCCTAAATTATTCTGAAGGTGTCTTATATTTCCTAAGCCTCCTGGACAGTCTTGGAAATTTTATTCTTAGTCCTTATCGATTGCCTTACTACCAGGTATATATATTTTTTTGAAACTTCAGCAGAAATCAATAATCAGGCTAAACAAGTATTCTGCAGACACAGTACTAAGAACTAAAGTTTTTTGGCTTGGTTGCTATTTATAGTTTGTGTTGTGTAAAGATTATACCTTCTTGTGGCTTTGTCACATTGCAAGAGACTGCAACCATCATTTTAGCACCTTCTAGGTATACAAGTTTCACAAACATTTTTCATTTAAGTCTTGTCTGTATAGCTCAGTAAGCTATGAATTCCCCATGTAGCCATTTTTGGTTTACATCTTAGAAACTTGAGCCTGTAAGATCTGAAATGTGTTGTAACAGAAAAGAAACCACATGCTTAAAGTGAAGGATCATTGCCAGTAACTGAAGAGATTTGTGAAGTAATTTCAATGTGTCAATATTATAGTCATTATAGGAAACTTCTGATTTTCATAATTTCAGTTTCCTTTTTTCTTTTCCTGGGGACTGCACACAATTATTAAGAATCTCCCAGTCTCTAATGGATGCCTAGGTATGGTGAGTTGGGGAAAATGTAATAATTATGGCAGTCAACCTAGTAGGTTTGCATAGAAACTTACAGTTTTATTCTTTGACACACAACCTTCTGGTGACAATGATCCATAGGGGACAGAATTGCACATCGGTCACCTCAGACTGTGACTATCCAGTGGCAAGCTCTGAGTGGGATTCAGCCAGACCATACCCTTCTCACAGCTAAAATCGAACCCTGCAGTACTCCCATCTTCAGCTTCTGCTCCAGACAGGTATGGGCCTCTATAGGTCCTGTCATCACCATGTGGCTGTCTCACACATCCTAGGACATCTAAAATCACCTACATTTAGGGTCTTGTCCCAGATGTTTTCTTCTAACGTTAAGGAGGAAACATCTGTTTAGAACCAAACCATCTGCAAGCAATCAGATACTGCATCAGTGATTATCAGTCTGTTCTCCCATCAGTTTTTAGCTGTAGCAATGCACTGTCCTAATTTGCTCAAGACTTCAGTGTCATCTTGAAATCGGCAGATACTGAGCAAACATGGCTGTCACTTGGTTCACAGTTTTCAACACCTTTCTTCTCACATACATGTCTGTCTTGGAAGCTTTATATATCTCAGTCAACTTGCATGGCTTTTTTAATAGGTTGTATGCAACAACATGATAAAATCTGATCCAGAAACAGAAGAAACATTCTTCTTAAACTGGGGGAGAGTAAAATGAAGTTTCATACAATTCTGGATCAGATTTTTTTCCTAGTGGGCAACTTAAATTTAAAGACAAAGACTTTATTATTCTCCCAGTAGGTTTATTTCAAGGATATAGCTGTCTGCAGCTACTACTGCTGTATTGGAAGTAGCCATAATAGCTCAAAAAATATTTAATTAAGGAGAGGTTTCAAAAAGCAGATTGGGTTTTCTGGATTTCTTTAGAGTTTATGTTGTCTCTACAGAACAGACTTGCATGAAAACATGAATTCTCGGGTCTTAGTTTCCTTGATGCAACTAAACTCACAAAGGTTTACTCCTAACTTAAGCCAGAGTAAGTGGTTACCTCTTAGCTAGTAAGTTAATCAGGACCAGCACACAGGTTTAGTACCGTGACACTATGTCTATGCTGTTCAATTCTAAGCTCTCCCCTTGATACAAATCTGGCTCATGCCAACTAGCACTATTCCAGAGGCTGCAGGACCTAAATGCAATGAAAAATTCTCTCCTCTCTTTAAGGGTAGTATGAACAAATATTTAAGTATTATTCATGATATTGCATAGGTAACTTTTATTTTTCTTTCCTAATGCAAATATCGTGTTTGGTAACTTTTCTTATAAAGGTGTTACCAGGAGTGTGCTTAACAGACTTTGAGATTAGTTTACATTATTATTAGAACAAGCTATTTTGATTAAGATTGTGTGTCCATTATATTCAGTATTTTATACTGATGCCCATTCTAATAGCACTGTTACATTTGTTATTAGTGTTAATTTTTCCATTTTAAAAACTGAAGGTGTTTAGGAGGGGATTCTTCATTAGGGAAGAGTTTCAAAATACTTTGGGTAACTACAGAATATGGGGATTTAGGAGGTGTTGCACTCAAAGCTGACTTTACTGCATTGGCATCACTCCTGTTGACTTCCTTGGCATCAAAATCTTGCCCAGGAATTCTCTTGCTGTGAGTGTCTTACTGGAAACCAATTTGCAGCTGTGGTTTAAGGCAGCTGCCAAATCTGTTGACAAAGGTTCTCTACAACTATGTGCTACAGAGTTATAAGGCTGAGCTGCCAGTGTGGCCTTTGGTATTAAGAGAGTACAAGACGGCATGATCTAATAAAGCTAAGCAGAGACTCCACACACAGAAGTTGCATATCCTGGTTGTGTTTTTGATTTCCGAGAAGTCAATGAAATCTTAGATTTGTCAAACTCCATGGCAAAACATCCATTCATTTTGAATTTCATCTATAGCCTTTATGCATTGGTTGTCTTTACATTGCATTAACAGATTCCTTGTGTTTGTGCCTGGAAAGTATACTTACTCTGTGGCAGACGACTGAGAAACTATTTTGATTTGGAATGCCAGCAGAATTTTTAAAAACAAGTGTATTGGTTTTGTGTGGCAAGGTTTTGGTAGCGGGGGGGGGGGGGGGGGGGGGGGTGGTGGTGTACAGGGGTGGCTTCTGTAAGAAGCTGCTGGAAGCTTCCCCTGTGTTCTAGAGAGCCCATGCCAGCTGGCTCTAAGACAGACCTGCTGCCGGCCAAGGCCAAGCCCATCAGTGACAGTGGTAACGCCTCTGTGATAACATTTTTAAGAAGGAAAAAAGTTGGGACAGAGAGAAAGCGCTGCTGGAGAGAGGAGTGAGAACATGTAAGAGAAACAACCCTGCAGACACCAAGGTCAGTACAGAAGGAGGGGGAGGAGATGCTCCAGGCGCTGGAGCAGAGATTCCCCTGCAGCCCGTGGGGAAGACCATGGTGAGGCAGGCTGTCCCCCTGCAGCCCATGGAGGTCCACGATGGAGCAGATATCCACCTGCAGCCCATGGAAGACCCCACGCTAGAGCAGGTGGGTGCCCGAAGGAGGCTGTGACCCCGTGGGAACCCCACGCTGGAGCAGGCTCCTGGCAGGACCTGTGGATCCGTGGAGAGAGGAGCCCACGGAGCAGGTTTTCTGGCAGGACTCGAGACCCCGTGGGGGACCCATGCTGGAGCAGTGTGCTCCTGAAGGACTGCACACCGTGGAAAGGACCCATGCTGGAGCAGTTCATGAAGAACTGCAGCCCGTGGGAAGGGCCCACATTGGAGAAGTTCGTGGAGGACTGTCTCCCGTGGGTGGAACCCCATGCTGGAGCAGGGGAAGAGTGTGATGAGCCCTCCCCCCTGAGGATGATGAAGCCGCAGAAAATAACGTTTGATGACCATAAACCCCATCCCCATCCCCCTGTGCCGCTGGGGGGGGTTGGTAGAGAAATCCAGGAGTGAAGTTGTGCCCGGGAAGATGAGAGGGATGGAGGGAAGGTGTTCTGAGATTTGGTTTTATTTCTCATTACCTTACTCTGGTTGATTTGTAATAAATTGAGTTAATTTTCTCCAAACTGAGTCTGTTTTGCCCATGATGGTAATTGGTGAATGATCTCTCCTGTCCTTATCTTGACCCACAAGCTCTTTGTTATATTTTTTCTCTCCCCTGTCCAGCTGAGGGGGGGGGGGGGGGGGGGGGGGTGATAGAAGGGCTTTGGTGGGCACCTGGCATCCAGCCAGGGTTAACCCATCACAACAAGCCAATAAAATGTGGATTAGTATATCACGAAGGGTAGTTACTTGAGATTTTTAAAGGAAGCCAAACATAAAATTGCTGCATAACTCTGGGCTGGTGCTTAATTTGGCCCTTTTGCCAGAGAAATGGGGGGGGGTTACAAATAAGATACTATTTTTGAAAAGGTGACTAGGGAGATGCAGGAAATGGAGTCCCTCAGGGATCTCTTATTGGACATGTGCTCTCTCACATTTTCACCAATGGTGAAATGAGGAGAAAGGAATGAGGAGAAATAGGTGACAATATGCGTTCACAATACCAAATTCTTCAGGGTAGTGAAAAATAAGCTCTGAACAACAAGCATTGCAGAAAGTTCTTGTTGGTAATGTGTAAGGCTGATAAAACAGTAGACAAAATTGCAGGTCACTAAATAAAAAACAATGAATGAATTGGAGAGGGAAATGATCCTAAGAATGCACAAATAGCAGTGTGCTCTAAATTAGGTATTTGTTGCAACTGAGGAAGGATACATTGTAATCATAAGAGATATTTTTGAAACTGTGAACTGTGGCAAGAAGGCAAATAGAATGTAAACAATTTTTTAAAAAGCAACAGAAAACAAGACAAAGCATCATTCGCAGATGTATAAATCCATACTGTGCCCTCAAGTGTTGTATGCAATTTTATTTCCCTTCCTCTGCATCTCAAAAAGATATTATTGAACTCTGAAGAAGGAAGACAAAGTTGAGCATTAAAATACAGATATTTTTTTTTATTTTTTAAATCTGTGTAAGGACAAGGACACTAGACTAGGCTAGAATTAAATAGATTAAGATTCTTCAGCTTGGGAAGAGACAAATAGAGAGGCAGAAGTCATTTAAGTACAGAAAATTATGAGTTGTGTAACTGGTTGAGTAGGAAAGCTGGACAACAGAGGTCAAAGTAAATTGTCAAATGAAATTATCAGGCAATTTTATAATAAAAAAAAGGAAATACTCTCTTTTAAAAAATAAATCAATTATCAAAATTCATTTCTACAGTATTTATGGGTTCAAAAATTATGAACAAATTCATAGTTATCCCTTGATGACTATTAAATGTGATAACACAGGCTCATGAGATCTCAAAGCCACCAGTTGCTGGAAGTTGGGATTATATACTGAGGCTCTTTCTCTACTTTTTTGTGGGATGCTAGGGATGGATGAAATGCTCTTTGCTTTCCTCACTTTAGTTTTTAGACAAGATGTCACTGTATTTTTTTGAATTTGTTCTCCCAGCTTTGTACTAACCTTGCACTGTTTGAAGACTCTTGGTTTTCATCATTCATAGACTGGAGAATATGTGTCACTATCTGACTCGGCATTCTTAGTACTTTACTACTATTGACACCGTTTACTACAAGCTGTTTGTATTAAGGATAGTAGGTGACAGTGATTACATGTTTAAATACATATGTCATACTGACTGCATAAAACAGGAGCAGCTGAAATGAGAGTTCCACAACAGACTAGTTTTACTGTGGAAGAAGAGTTTTGCAATGCAGGAGTCTGATATGAGCTTCCCTCTTCCTTTACCAATAAGATATATAACAACAAAGTGTTTCTTAATAAAATTGATAAAGTGAATCATCATGCTAATTCTCTTCTCCGGGCTCAGACGCATTGTCACATCCATCACAGCTTGACAAGCTACGATGTCAACTGAATTGCCATAGGTGACCATAAGTATGCTCTTAGCTCATGGCAAAGGTCAGGTAATATGACTGAGCTTAATCCTTAATGAAATAAATACTTTATCTTGTCGCTGTGTGCACACAGCTCTTGTGGCTCATGTGAAATATGACTTGACCATGTATTTAACTCATCCTCATAAAATGCTTTTCATGGTAAATAGGTTGCCCTAAAAGACCAATTAGCTTGAGGTAGGAATGCATGTGTAGCATTGCTTCAAAGGTCTATGCTTACATGGTAAGAGCCAGCCCTGCATTCCTTCTCCCTTGCAGGGCAGGAAGTCTTTCCGAAGTCTTTCCAAAGTCTAAACTGTTTCTGTTCAGCCCTACCAGCAATTTTTTCCTTTTTGGGTTTCCTTCAAAATCTTTATATTCTATCTTGTGCCCAACACCTTTTTTTTTTAATTCCCCCGCAAAAAAAAACCTTTGTGAATCCAGGATAGGACAGCAAGTTACTACTGAAATCAATATCTTTTGAGGATAAAGGCATTTTAAAGCAGTATGAAGATCAATAATACTCTAGATCTCACAATTAAAGCAGTATGAAGATCAATAATGCTCTAGGTCTGGCAAGTACAGTGAATTTGCAGTTGTTCTTAATATGATTATTCTATTTCAGCTTGCTGCATTACATAAATAGATAATCTACATTTTTAGTTCATTCATCCCACAGGCAGCAATGTATTACTGGTACTTCTTCATATGGTAGTCTTGCTTTATAATATGCTCAAAAATGTATGTCTTGTGTCTTTTTTTTTTCTTTTTTTTTTTTTTTTTAAAGAGGGCACTATTTTTTCTAGATTAAATTTTGTTATTTTTAATTGGCAGGTTGGCTGTTACTAGACAGTAACTGTAAATGTCATCATATTTTGCAGAAGGGATTTGCCTCTCTTCCAAAGAATAATCTGATAACCCTACTGAAGTTCATTTGAGAAGATTGCAACTGAAAAACTTAGCTGCTTTAATTTGAAAATGGAAATTTTAGAATATTTTCAAGACAAAATATTTTGTCCACACATGGTTGTAAATCTCAAGAAGTTGCTCACAATAGGGTCACTAATTCCAACAAGAAGGGTGTCCGTGTATCTCTTCTCTCCTCTTTTTTTTTTTCTTCTCCCTTTTTTTTTTTTTTTTTTAAGTAGCCTTAGAAGTATGGAAGAGGTCACTGAAGATATGACTAAAAGCATTTGTGAAATCAGAACAGAAATAGAAGTCTAGGATCATAGCTGTTTTGGATACTTCCTCAGAGCTGAAGAACAACATACTAAAGGTGCCCTATTTTAGACAGGATTTGTTGTATATAGGTTAGTTGCTGCAATGGGTTACACAAGACTTCTAGAAGCAGAGTCAGGCACAGTGTAGGTGAGTTTTTAATGCTGCCCTTCCCTTTTTATAGCTCTGTCTCACAAGAACAGAGTACTGTGGTTTCCATTTAATCACCTTTGAAATAATTGTCTAATTACACAATAATACGTTGCCAATCTTTCATAAGTTTCATGTTTCAAAATAGACAAGGGAGTGGTGTTGAAGACACCTGCAATTGAGGACATTGGTGGAGAGGAGAGAAAATGGAAGATACTTGTAGTGATCAGTAACAACTGCAGTGTTAAAAGTCCTCCTCTTCAGGTATAGGTTGCATCAGCTGACAGTGTGAGGTCTAAATGTCTTTCCTAATTTCTGGTGTGTTAGAGAAAAAGATTTGCCTAGAGGTCTAACATCTAAGCTTTGATGAGATGAAATGTATTAATCACAAGTTTCTCTTCTATATTTTTAGAAGAATGGCATATCAAATGGAACTCTCCACAAAAAAGCAATTACTGAGCACTTTGAACAGGCACCAATGTATGTTGCTGTTCTTACTTTCCTGGGTTTTGGAGTGGGAACAATATTTGGCTACCTGCGAGATTTTATGAGAGCCTGGGGACTAGAAAAACGTAACGTTGCTGCAGAGAGAGAACAACAAAAAGTATGTATGAAAAAGACATTATGTATCCACAGCTGCGTTTTCCCCTGCTTGCAAGTTATGTACAATAACCTACTGAAACAACAAGACAGACAACTTTCAACTTAGAGGAGAACATTGCATAGGGATGAGAGGAATGACACGCACTGCAATACAGTTAAACACATGTGTATGAATATGTACCTGTATATATGTAAAGTCATAATTTTCACCCAGAGAGGTGTTCACCTTGTTCTAAGAGTGTCAGAATACTCTCAGAAAAATAGAATCTCAGTGTATTAGGTCAATCCACAGAAAAAGAAAACTCAGAAATGTGTTATTATTAAATATAACATCTCTCCAAATCTCTTAAACCCAAATTTTTCTTTGTCCCATCTGGCTGTCTTAATTTGTCTTTCATAGCGATACATCTCTGTAATTGCTGGCTTACATTTGCTGAACTGCTGGTCACAGAGCACTTAGGAATCATTGCCCCAGCCCAAAGCGAATGTAGCCTGAATTCTTGCAAGTCCTGACTTAAAAATTTTTTCATCCCACATAGTTCTCAGTGAAACTTGCACGTCAGCAAGCTCAATTGCCTTCTAACTTTGTTAACTTTTTTTTGTTGCTCCTCCTTCTCTGTGCAGTTTGATCCATCATGTACAATAACACCTGGCATAATGGAGGAAAATGGAATATCCTTTTCAATTTACTTCATGCTTTGGACATTTGTTGAGCTATTTTGATTCCAGACATGCCAGTTAAATCTTTTTGCCATCCACCATGGATTATGTGTTCATTTAATTCTCCAGTCTCCCACATATGTAACTACATGCCATGTTATTTTATCAGTTTATTGTGTCCAGTATCTAATAAGGCTATATTGCTGCTTCATATAAAACTTTGTTTAGATTCCATACATCTCTTTTACTTTAATTCCCAAGTAAAATCCATAGATAGAAATCAATTGTCAACCAAACTAGTTGTCTTCACTGGCTGTTTGCATGTCCAGTCTAGGCTGATAATGCCTAGATCAATTACATTGGACTAGCTTTAATCTAATGTATCCAGCATTTAATGAAATATAATGAGTTATTTATCCTAGTTTTACAATCTGCTCCACACATAGCAAAATGCTTAATTTGTAGCATTTGGTTTTTCCAAGTGAAAGAATCATGAGTTCTTCCGTTTTCAACTTTCCAAATATTGGACTGGAGGATTAGGCCAATTTGTTGACCTTTTTTAAAAAAAAAAAAAACAAAAAACAAAAAAACCACACACACACCACCCCCACCCCCACCCCCCAAAAAAATACCCCCTAAAAAAGCCAACACTGTATTTCAAGGGAATTAAAGTAAGGTATTTGCTGATTGGAGTTGTTTGTGACATAGGAACATGTGGTTGTTACAGCTCTTTGTTTACTAATGAATCAGTTTTTCCTTTTTAATGGGAATGATTTGGGTACAGAAGCAGACATTTTCCTAGCAGCATAACCCTGTGCATGTTTTCAAACCAGGATTTTGTGCCACTGTATCAAGATTTTGAGAACTTTTACACCAGAAACCTCTATATGAGAATACGGGATAACTGGAATCGTCCGATTTGCAGTGTCCCAGGGCCACAGTTTGACCTCATGGAACGCGTTACAGATGATTACAACTGGACATTTAGGTGAGTCAGCTCACACTCAGCAGCTGTCAGTTTCATAAGAATACTCCTGATACATCTGCAAAGCACAGAAAGTTGCATCTAGCCCCTTATACCTAGGTCCTCGACTAATATACATCAGCATATTTTTTTCTGAAATCAGTACTGCGCTGATAATCTGTACTCTTTCTTCTGAATATTGTTCAGAAATGCAGTGTGGAGGGACTGAACTCTATCACAAATGGGTTTTGTTTGGTTGTGTCAGCACAAGAAAGACTGCTTATGCTTCATTTATAACAGACCTTTAGTCAGAATATTGCAACGAAATTTTTTGTATCCCTTGGTTAGGATTTAAATCATAATTTCTTGTATTGCATAAATCTGTCTTCTTACTTACACAGTGAGTCTTTGCAGTGAGTTTTAAGCAGTTTACATCTTGAAGACTTCAGTGTATCACAACCATTACTGAGTTAAATAGATACAGAAATTCACCACATAGACAATGTGCAGGTTACTATATTTTAGCTTATTGAGAATGTGTCATAGTGTTTCCCACACCATTTTCCTCATGTTTAATTTCTGTGTGTGTGTGTGTGTGTGAACACTCATGGTGTTCTAGAAGCTGTTGACAATTTGCTTGAAAAAAAATAGTGTCTGTATGTTGTTCTCTATATAAAGTCTTAGCTTTGTTTATTTATTTATTTACATCCATAAAAGCACTATTTCACCTAATACCAGTATATTGCCATTTACAGCTTGGAATCTGGAAAATATTCTGAGCAGGATGCAGTATTTAGTCAGGAAAACAGAAAGACTTGAAAAACTTTTAGGACATTAAAGCATGAGGGTTGTAAATTCCCAAATAGGAAAATTTGGGATTTTTCTTTTCTTTTTGTTCGGGGTTTGAGAGAAAGTTGCACTATTCTTTAAAATTTGCTTTAATTATAGGTTTACAGGAAGGACTATCAAGAATGTAATCAATATGGGTTCTTATAACTACCTCGGCTTTGCAGAAACGGATGTCAATGCTTTGAAAACTGTGACCATAGAGTTACAAAAATATGGGACAGGAATCTGCAGTACCAGACAGGAAATGGGTGAGTAAACAACTAGATGGCCACCAAAGTTTCTGTAACTATATCTTTTTTCTTACAGATATCTTGAAGGAATTGGATACTTAGAGAATTTTAGCCACATCAACAGTTACTTGTTTCACTATTAAAAGTGATGCTGTGTTTTATTCATTATCACATAAGGATTTTTTTAAAAGGAAAAATGTTATTGAATTTTGGAAAAGCAAAAACAAATGTGTCATGTAGTGGCCTGGGATTTTTAATGATGGAGGTAACAGGCTTATTTTTTAAAAGAATTAAAATAAACATTGAGTCTTCAAGAATTGTTCTAGGGCAAATTTAATTGCATCACAGATCTATACCAGTTACCACATACAAAGTTTTCTGATTAGTAAAATGAGCTTTTACATACTTTATTTGTTTTTTATCCCATGTTCTAAGAATATATTGTAATGTTTTATGAGACATTAATGGGCACAACATAGAAATTTCTAGTGTGCCTCTAAGGAATTTATTCAGGAAGGCTCCATCTGACTTTTTTGGTTTATATGTCCTTTATGATTTATCTGCTTTCTTGGTTTGTAGGCTGCATGTAGTGTTACCTTCAATTGTATATTTTCACACAAAGCCTTGCATTCCTAATCATGCAATCAGCCTGCATTTCAGAGAAAACAATTTCCAGCCATAGAAATGCAAGGGGAGGTTTCTCTTCAGGCTTGATCTTTCTTGGGAGCTGACCAAAAAAAAAAAAAAAAAAAAGGTAGGCTTCCCAGCATAAGACGTCTTTTATAAACTTTTTTTTTTCATCCAGCAACTTGAAAAATTTTCATTCTGTGTCTCTCAAAGCAAACTCTTTTCCTCCAGAAATCTTATGGAAAAAAATACTGTATTTCATTTGGTTTTTTATTTAGTCTCATTTCCAGTCAAAATATAATGCAAACCTTGTCATCTGCTTCTTATCTTGTCATCATTGTTTGATTTGCCAATAATAAATATGCCAGTGACACCATTCAGAGAGGGCTTACAGATTGACCCTACTTTCCTTTTATAGGTAACCCATCTGGTGACTGCAATATATTGTTTAACCTGAATTGCATGCTTGAAAGTGGTCACCATTACTAGTCATCTCAGGTATTGAAGGAACATTTCTCTGTATCTTTTTCTCTTGGATTCTATTTTGTCTGAGAACATTCTGAGTTGTTTTCAGTACGTCAAAGAATATGCCTTGTGTTCCTCATTCTTTATCTTTTGCTTGTGGAATTTTTTATATGGAGCACTTGCATGACTTTGACTTATTCTTAGAAAAACCCTTTATGAAAAGATTGATTCAGTCTTCAAATATTAAAAATCTTATTGGTTAACTTAATCTAGTCTGTTTTGAGAGCCAATGTATACAGATTTCTAGGACTTTCTCTTCGTCTGAACTCTTGTGCAGTACTCAAAGTTATCTTGAAAGATTGAGCAATGTTTTAGATTCATTCTAATTGCTTTCACAATAAATAGTTCCATGAACTTCATTCAGACTATTCACAGTGCAAGAATGGGCTACAAATAAAGAACATCATACAAGTCTTGTCAGTATCAGTCTTTTAGGGAGTGAATTTCAGAGAGCAGCTTGGACATCAAGACTTATTAAAATAGGAAAGCAGGGTGTTAAGACATGGCTTAGATGGTGTAGATGAGCAGTCATAGCATTTTGTCCTAGGCAGCTAACAGAGACCCTTTGCTCGTGTAGTCAGTGGAGGAGAGGTTGCTCCACAGAGCAATTCTGAGCAACAGTTACTTTATTGGCCCTGGTTCTGTTAGAGCCTGTCTACCACCAAGAACTGTGTATAAATGACCTGAGGAAAATAGCTTCTTATCAGTAGTGTGGATACCCTCTTTTCTTTTTCCTTTACCTTCATGTGCTGCTTCAGCTCTATTCTGATTCACTGTCGAGCAGATTTGAAAAATTATATCCAAGTTAAGTATATATACACATATACTTTCAAGAGAGAGGTAGGACGGTCTGTATGAAAGTTCTTACCTTTTTCAATTATCATTTGCCATCTTCATCCTAGAAAAATAGAACAAAATGTTTTGTTCCTGGGCAGATAAAATTTCAAAACATTTGTTGTTATTGTGTGGCTGAGATAAAGTGGTTTGAAGTAAAAATGCAGTGAGCTGTAGGAGCCAAGAGTATAAATTGACTGTGGGGTCCTAATCCAAGAAAGCACTTGAACATATTTATGATTTCAAGATAATTTACTTTGAAAGTACTGTTCTGCTTATCTGCATGTAAGTGTCCTGCATGTTCAGGGTTTTACCAAGATTTCTCTCAAAGCAGTGATAGGTAACTCTTTTTGAGAAGGAACATTCCACTACTTTGAGAAGATTTCAGAGAGGGGGGAAAAACACAGAAACAAATAAAATCAATTGGAGTGATGTTTGAAGGAATACATGATGGTAAAACTGCCCTTAGTGGCCTTCTGCCGAACCTTCTCCTCTCATAACTGTGCAGAGTGTGGAGTGGGTATAAAATGCTGTCATATCAGAATGTTGTTGCAGGTATTTTGCTCTCAGAATAAGTTAATGTGGATGTTTTAACATGATTATTTATATCTTTAGAAAACTGTGTTTTATTAAGGAAACTTAGTGAAGCTAAACCTTGCTAAATGTAAACCAGTTATTCTACATTCCCAGAAAAGTAACTTAAGACTGTGTGTAAACATAGTTCAGAAATTAACTTCAGTGAGAACCGTGAAGCCCTGTTCATGCTTTCACTAAAATAATAATGTACATGCCACTTGAACAGACATTCCTGTTTAAGCACAAAAGCACAGGAAACTGATAAAAACTGTGGCTGGTCTTCCTGGATTTGTCCTCCATAAGAAGATTTAAGGCTTTTCACTCCATTTTTAATTCCATGCTCTTTTTATATTATAATAATAATAAATCACTTTCTTAGCATAACAGTGTCATTTAAGACACGTTTCTGAGGCTTTTGTGGGACTTTCAATTCAAATAAAAATATTTCCTTTTTTTAAGACCAAGCTAACTATTATGCCTTAGGAGCAAGATCTTGGGATTATAAGTGGTAGTTCTGTGAAAGCATTAGCTTGTTGTTCAGTTGTCAGAAAGCAAATCAAATACTAGAAATTATTAGGAAGTAAACAGAAAGCCAACCATAGAACCTCAGTATGCGACTGCATAAACCTGTGGTTTGCTGTCGTCTTGAGTACTCTGTACAGTTCTCGTCAAAAACATTTAGCAGAACTGGAAAGTGTCAGAGAAGGGCAACAAGGATTGTCAAAGGCCTCAAACAGCTTCTGGATGAAGAACTATTGAGCTAACTGTGTTCAGCTGTCAGAAATGCCTGTCATCTGGCTCAAAAAGAGCCTAAAGGGGGAAATTATAGAAATCTTCAAAATCATGTGTGGCATGGAAGAGTGGTCAGGGCTGGCTGTTCATTATCCCTTCTACTACAAGATCTACAGGGCCTTGTATGAAGTTGGTAGAAGGTTTCCATCTAAATACAGGAGGCAGCTCTTCATACTGGAGCGTGGCAGACCCAAGGAACTCATTGCAAAGAAGACTGCAGATGCTAAAACTTTACATTCCTTTGCATTCCAGGGGACACTGGCCACATGCAGAAGAGAGATCATTGATATTTACTAGAAATACCAAAACTATTTGTTTAAACTAGTTGTTTAAACTAGTTGTTTAGTGTTATTTTATGTAATTAGTTGTTTAGTATTAATTTTTATTATTATTTATATGCCTGTGGCCATTGCTGTACAATCGTTAATACTGGACCTGTGGACTAGCAAATCATCGTACAAATTCAGCCTGAGTCAGGAATGTGCACATACTCATATCTTTATAAAGTTGGGCATTATTTATGATAAGACGTAGCATATAAGGAACTAATGAGGCAGTAACCTGGCTGTTTTCAGTGTTTTTGAGGACACTAAGATCAAAAAGACATTAAGGGAAGACACTTAAAAGAGATCAAAAAGAAAGAGTTGCACATATGCTTGGGGCATGTCCTCTAAAACCAGTAGTTTGGGTGAATGTGTGAAAGTCTTTTTTTGCAGACAGTAGGCAGAAAGCAAAAAATGCTGATATCATGGTCTGCTTAGAGGTGAAAGACTTTTCAATTCTGTGTGGTACATGAGATGGAAGTAGTCCCTGAAAGATCTTGGCAGCAAAAATTTAAGCATAAGTAAGATCCTACAGAAAAATTTTGGAGCAGCTGGAGATGTAGAATGATGACCCTCTTGGTCAGAGGGACAGGCTGGAAGGAATGACAGGACCATTCACCTAGAATGGTAAGAGCATTTTGAGCACATCTGAGAATGGCAAGGTTAAACTTACTAAAGCCAGAGGAAAAGATGCTGCATTTACTGTGTGAGGTGTCAAGGGAGGATACAGAGAGATCTGCACCTACCATATCTGACAAAACTGACCATGGGTGTAATTTAAATTAAAACAGCTTTTGTCAGCAGCAGTCTCTCCTGCAGGTGCAGAAAAAGTAAATTTTTTTATTTGTTTGGCTAGTTCATTATAAGTCAAGAAACCAATCAGGACATGAAAAAGCAGGAAGTTTTGTTTTCCGGGAATCGATGTTGGGTCTGAGACAATAACTCTTAAATGTTGAACGATTTAAGTTACTGGAAACCAGCTATTCAAGTAACTGGAGTATTCTGAACACTAGGGAATTTCATGTAAATCACCCCCCAAAAAAATCTCCATACTATGTTTTATTTCTGTTTTATTTATTTTAATCTTCCTCTCAAAAGTGTTATTTTTTTTTAGCTTAATAAAAGTGCTAACAAATAGGAATCTAAATCAATTTGAAATGGCATGTATTCCCTCCATGTAGTGAAATTACAACTTGAATGTGAAGTCCTTTTTTTCCCATGCAAATCAATGTATTTTAATGGCTAGAGCGGGAGTTGGCTACTGTTGGGAGTCAGGCTCACAAGCCTTTTGTCTGAGCCCATCCTGTCATTCTTATGTTTATAGTCAGCCTTTTCTAAGCAACGTAAATTAAAATTATAAGGGAGAAATGTGCAAATGATTATTTAACACTGTCACCTGCTTGCTGATTGCAGATGATAATAAAATCAGTAAAGTTACACTTTTTTTAAGGTAAGGCAGATTATCATGCCCTGAATGCTCCCAGACTTAGCACCAGGGCAGTGAAGGGGCTGTCACACAAGCAGCTAGTAGTTCCAATGCTCTATTTATCTAACTCACCATTATTCCTTATGGAGATGATATAAGTGAGTAACAGGAGCAAATGTATCATTAGTGTTACTTAAGCAGCCAAGCAGGTTTCCTGCCTTTTGAAATCCTTCTGCTGTGATTATGCCTTGGACCAAGAGACAAGATGGAGCCTGCATAGAACACTTGCAGGGTGATTCATTCTGGAGGGCATTCTTAGGAGATTACCTTTTAACGCCTAGCTTGCACTCAGTTGCAGGGCTTTTTGTTTGTTTGAGAGGTTTTATATTTGATTGTGATCTGATTTTTAAAAAGCAAACCTGAAAACCTGTGCCAACATTTAAACTACAAAAGTAGCTCCAACCCCTTCACCTACTTCTGTTAGGTTTTAAGGCCTAATATGAATTTCTAGAAGCATTTCAAGAAGGTAAAAATAATTATTTGACCGTTCTTTTTTTTATACTACTTCAGCACTTTAATTGGGGTCAGGGCTCATTTTAAACTCAGTACCATACTGAGAAATAAATGGTCCATTTTTCAGTTAGGAGAAAGAGATAAAGAATTAAAGTTCCCATAATTTACAGTTTCCAAGTAGGAGCCTAAGGAGAAATACAGCCTCATAAATGAGAATTAGTGTGTGTGTGTGTATATATATATATATATCTATCTCATAATCTTGGCTACTTTCTGATAGGGTATGCTATAAATTAGGAAACAGTTCACGGGAGGAATTTTCCCTTTTTGTCATCTCCTACTAACATAATTTTCCTTTTTGTGCCTACTCTCTCATAAATAACTGATCCAACTAATGATCAAAGGGTCAAGCTTTTTCCTGGTATTTCACCATTGCAAAAGTATACTTTGCAATGCATGATTAAGCTTTGAACAGTCCATCGTCTGGTAGGTGGAACTGAAGGCAACAGGAGTAACCAAGGGTTGTGTGACCTGTCTAAAATCTAAATATATCTCCAATATATAATGTTATCTAAGTACATGCAAATATTCAGACACTTAAGATGCTGCCATCCAGGATTTGGCATGAAGAGGCTGGGCTGAAACTAAATTTTAGCCTTCTGTTTTTATAAAGGAGAAAAGGAAACAAAACTGGAAGCTCTAAATTAAACTGGAAGCTTTGTTAAAATGAATCTGCTCTTTTCTGAGAATCAGTGAATTACACAGGTACATCATTATATCTATGACACCAGCAGCATATTTGTGATATGAAAGCCCTATCTGCTAGTTGCAACATTAAGAAAGCTTAAGCATTTCCTTTCTTTCAAATGCTTCCTCAAACCCCACTTCTTTTGGGGCTCTTCTATGCACATGCAGTGTTAAATGAGGCAAGTCCATAACATTACTGTGTCCTTCTGTCCCTCTCTCTTGTCAATATGTAGCGTTCTACAAGTTTAGGCTTTGCTCTTGCAGTGGGCTCTGTAGGACAGTGAGACCATCTACATCATCCACTCTTGTAGAATGGTGTAAATAAATAATACACTTTCTATCTTCTGTTTCTTCATCCTTCTAGTAATAACTCATCTAATCTTGCTTTTGTAAAAGTGTGTATGTGTTTCAGTAAGATTTTTTTTCATCTCTGACAAATATCTTACCAGAGAGTGAGTTTGTGACCTTAAGTTTCAAATGTGGCAGGGAAGTTTAGGTGGTTTGTTCTGTTCCCCACCCTCCTAACAATACCTCTGACAAACCGTCATTTTCATAGAGTAATGGTTCTTATTCACCTTGGTGAGTCACATCAGTGATCCATAGGATTCCCAGTTGCTGCTCATATGTGGAAGTGGCTTTTATGGGAATCTTTTTTCTTTCATTGACTTGTTGCTTATATCAGTTCATTCCTCCAGGTTTTTCTTAACTTGAAGAAAGCAGGTATTTTCCTGTTTTCTTTGGGTGTCAGAATTCCAAACGAAAAATTCTATCAAAGGATACTGTTGCCAGTGTTGGCAGTTTAACCAGTACATGTCATTAGCATGTAAGAACCTGAAAGACTGTATTGGGCAGACTAACCAGTGACATAAACCACCTTGTTCAAGCTGAAAGTGTCAAAGCTAAATAATGAGCTGTGTGGATCACGGGAAGTGCATTTTCAAGCTTTATCTGTCTAGTAGACTGACAGTAACTTTCAACCCAAGAGCATCATAAACCTATGAAAGCCTGCCAAAATACAGTGTACTTCATGTTCCCTGTCCCCAGACTGCAGCAGCAAGTTAATGGAGACCTGGGTCATCAGATTTTGAAAAGGAGCAGATTTGCTTTGAAAAGTGTAGGAATCTGTGGAAGTGGCTAACATTGTGAAAGTCCAATTTTGACAAGATCTTTGATTTTACTTTCCATAACACCTATATAATCTTGAAACACAATAACACCTGCCGTACTCTATTGCATACAACTGTTCAGCAGGGAGGAATAACTTTCAAAAGAAAGTATTCCATTTTGTCTCTTAAAGATGCAGGTAGCTTTCTCTTTTCTCTTTTGTCTTAATCTTTCCCGGTAAGATGGCATACGTTATTTAGTTGAATCCTCATTTCTCAGGTCAAACCAAGTTGTAGTCAGCATAAAAATCAAAGCAAGTAGACTATGGGGAAGAAATCTAATGTCTATGTATAGGACGAGTATAGAAGGTATCTGTGTATACAGTGTATTAATAAAAATATATCTAGTATATCACTTTTCATTCACCAGATCATGATGCTGGTCTGAATCCAGCACAATACAAGACATTTTAAGGGCCATGATAACCTGACTTGATACTCCTTAGGTTGTATTTAATGAAGACCAGTGTAATTACTGCCTTTCTTATGTAGCTTGAAATGTAGCAGCTTGTGCCAGTGGAAGTTCCTTTGGATCAAATTTGCATCTATCTGGTAGTTCTGTTTATGCTTGTTGGGGTGGTTGCTGTGACCAGCTGGGATGACTAGTGGACAAGCCTCATTCAAGCAGACCATATCTGACCCCTTGTTTCCTCCTGTGGAGAGACATGATATAATTGGCGCAGTTTATCTGATGTCCAAGGAATGACTCATACTGGAGAAATCTTCTGATATGATTAAATAATTGCATAATTTATTAAATAAATACCCCTTTTGCTTTAAACCTGGGAAAATGCAAGCTGATATGCTTTATGAGCTCTACTCAATGTATATCACTGTCACAAACCTCCCACTGTCAGTACTGATGTGTATTGTATTGCTTCCACCACACCTCATTTACCACTTACAATATTGCCATTATAATTAAAGTAATTCAAAACTAGGGCTCATTTTGAAAATCCTTGTCATTCAGGTTTCGGTTTTGCAAACCAAAACCCAAGTGATTCCAATTTGTATTCCAGGATTTGTAGGCAATAACGATATACAATATAATCTGCAATCACTGTTAGGATTAGTAAATAATAAGTAGGAATCAGTCACTTTCAGAATGTCTCATTCTTCACCATCACAAAATCAATAAAAATAGGTCAAAAATATGCTGTTCCTTTCTGGTTCATCTAATAGATGCTTGAACAGAACAATCTGCAGTGAGTCAGGCTTCTCTTGTTTGTAAAAATCAAAAACATACGATGCAACCCCAAAAAGCAATTTAATTCCACCCCAGTAGTGTCAGATTTACCCCTGCAAGAGTTAGGGACAATTTTCTCATGCCTTAAAATGCCTGCCTTGCAAAGCACACACTGCTTGTTTCTTATGCTTTCACAAATTCTCAGGTCAAATTTCACAAATGCCCCTTCTAATTCAAGCTGTGAGTATAGTGTGGTTGGCTTCAAGCTTCCATTTCAGACTTCATGTTCTGTTTGCGTGCCAATAGCCCTCAAGCGACAAAATAACATCTGTAAGGAACACTAGAGCAGCTGGCCATGCTGGAACCCTCAGTTGTTAATGAGTGCTGTAGCCAGGTTGAAGACTAACTGGGCCCAAAATGCAAAAAATATTGAACCATAGAAATATACCCTGAGACCTACTGGGCTTACAAGTTAAGACAGATTCTCACACACATCTCCAGTGAGCAGCTCAACTCTGAAACACTATGTGGTTTTGTATTTCATGGAGCTTGGCTACTAAGTGGTGGCTGTGTGAAGAACCAGCACATATCCTTGTGTATCTCGGGCTCTACAAATGCAAAAACTAGCCGACCTTAAAGAGCTTCATGCAGAGTCAGCCTACATCTACTGGAGGTTCTGCAGAGCCAAATTTTCTGCATCATGTTACCTAACTTATCAGAGCACAGAGCCAGAGACAACCCAGCAAAATGTACATCCAATGTGATACAATGAGTGCAGAGACACTCTCAAAGCTCTGCTGGAGTTGGCTAGGTCTAGCTGAACCCAGGCAGGCTCTGTGCAAAGTCATGGCACCACTGTTCTTTACTGTCCATGTAATCTAGGTTTTTCCAGAAACTACACGGTCCTTGCTCCTTATCTCCCTGGCTATTGGAGAGTTACCTGCCTGCATGATATTTTTCACATTCTGCTTCCAGGTGAATGCCATTCTTACTTTGGATATTTAATGAGGAAAAAATAATGAAAACACTACCTCACCGTAACCAGCTGAGTTAGTACTGTTGCTGAAACTGTACAGCTGCCATTTTTATATGTTGGGTTTTTTTTTATCTTCCTGACTAATCATTCGTGTCGAGATACTCTAGCCAAGCTTCTGCTTTCCTCTATTCATCTGCCCTTTGCCTATCACAGTGAACACAGGTTTCTTGTTTCCATCAATTGTAATTCACTTTGCCTATCTTGTGACATCAATTTGTACAGCACAAGTGAGGTACGATACTTTCCTAATTTTTTCTTCTGTTCCCTGCTTACAGCCTTATTCATAGGGGAAATGCTCTGTCAGAATCCACAGGCCACTGTCTTTTCTTCCTCACAGATCATCCTGTAAAAGTTCCTTCTGCCTTGGTACCTGCAATGCACAGCCAGGCAACTGAAGACTAGAGAGCTAGCAAGTTGAGATGATTTGTTACTGCTCAAAGTTATTTATTATCTCAATCTCTTAACACCATTCTTTTGTTTGTTGCCTTTTGTATTTTGTCATTCTCCATTGTGAGTTGGGTGGGAAAGATATTGCTTTTTTTGGATAGCTGGAGCACCTTATTTGTTTGGAGACTCCAGGCACTAATATTAGATAAGTAATGTGTGATAAAGAAGGCTCTCTAGTGTTGTCTTATCATTTATGTTTGATTGTTGGGAGGGAAGAAAGAGGAGAGCTATCATCAGTTATGGAGAGTGGCATAGCTTTTACCTTCCAAAGCAGAAAAAGGTGGAGAACACTTTTGTTTGTCTATCCGTATCAAATCATAATTAAGGATTTTTTACACGTACATAGGCACCCAAGAAAAAAATGGAAAGATTTTCTTGTCATTGGGTTTTGCTTTCACATCCAGAGAGAACTCAAGAATGCTTAAGATGTTTGTCCCACATCTCGTGTAAACAGGAGGTATTTTTGTCTTCATTGCAGGGGGAGGAAAAAAAGCAAAAAATTATTCTTGAGAATAAACTGTCAAAAGTTGTTGTTATGGAAAAAGGAAACTTTTTCCCAAAGCAACTGCTTTGCTACCTTAACAGCAACAGTATTTGTTAACATTAGTTATAGTTGGTTTGTTTTCTCTTGCATTATCCCACATGCATAAGATACCAATGGAAAACGTTCCTTAGGTCTTAATGTCATATAGCTTAATGACACAATTCTACCCTGTTCTTTTTTTATGTTTCGTGTCCTTAGAATTAATAACTTTCACAGTTTAATGAGATTTAAGATTCCCTGTGCTTACTTCTGCAGGCAGCCTAGACAAACACGTAGAACTAGAGAAACTTGTGGCCAAGTTCCTTGGTGTGGAAGATGCTATGGTGTTTGGCATGGGCTTTGCAACTAACTCAATGAATATTCCAGCCCTTGTTGGGAAGGTGAGTACTTCCTTAAGAGGCAAACAGAATAATTGTTTATTAATTGTTTTAACAACTGTTACAGTATTCTGGGCATGCATTAAGTGAAAAGGCTTGATCAAGGAACAAAGCTTGATATCAGGAATGCATGAATCATAAGGCTGATGACCTTGTGACCTTAAATATGCTTCTTCATCATTTTTTCTAGCTCTGGGTGTTACTATCACACATACCTAACATCTATTTAAGGATGACTGATATGGTTTTTCAGCTTCTCTTAACGAAGTTACTTCTCCCTAAAAAGTAAGCAAATGTTGCATCCCATGTCTCAGGTGTTGTGGGATGAAGTATTTGGGCTGCTTGCAGAGATATTGCCCAACTGCCTGTGGTGAAACATGATGATTAGGGTATTTTTTACACCACTTTCAGAAAAGAGAAAGCACAGTGTTTAGCATTCCTGATGAACAGATCTCCAGCCAGTCCTGCAAAGAAAGCTGGCAGCAAATGCAAGTCTAAAGTTGTGACCATATGACAAAAGTTGGGTTTTTATTTGGTGTTGAAGGGACTTCATTTCCAATTTGGGGTACCTAACACAAAGGCATGAAAATCCATCATCTTGTTATGTCAGAAGTTGTGATTGACAAGCAGATGCACTGTGCTGCTAGCTGGGAAAGTGGATAGCTCCTCTCTAGTTCATGCAAGTGTGAAACAGTGTCAAGTGAGTCATGAAAGTGTGAAACAGTATTTCCCTCTTGGTGGAGATGGAATGAATTCGCTGTGTGGTGTATGATCAAGATTTCTTCTGAAGTACTGGTGTAGAGGGGAAGTCACTTCTTCAGTAACTATTGAAGAAGAATCCAGCTTTTGCAAGAGATTTCTGAAATATATGTATACAAGGGTTGGTCAGGGAGAATTGCTTCAGCTGCCCAGAACATTAACTTCAATCTGCAATGGTGCTGGAGAAGTTGTCCAGCAATTTCAAAGGGAACAGATACAGAGAATTAATAAGGGTAAATTTATGAAATTGCAGACCTACATAACAGCATAAGATACCTGTCACTTGCTTAGCTATAAAATAATTTTCCCTCACTTAGCTGGCCTCATGTGGAGATTCAGGTCTCTGTCAGAGGTGGGATATTAGATATAAGTGGCACAAATAAAGATATTACTATATGTGTTATATAGAATATAAGGATAATAATTTAGTATATATTAATAGTATATAGTATTGTAATATATATATTTCAGCTGTTATGTAGTTGCCCTATGTTGGGGAGACTTATTCCTAAATTTTCCTCTATAATTAAGCCTAGTAGCTACATTTTCTTGTCAGGACACATATATTCTTAATGTTAGTTCTGCATTCTACTATCTAGGCAGATTTGTGTGAGTATCTCTCAACCTAGGCATAATATGTGTTTCCAAAATAAGTATTTACCTAATGTTGTATAGCCTTTTGGGTAATGAAACCACAGTACAAGATGTGTAATAGAAAGCAGAGCTAAGTTAGGATTCCAGCATGAATTTCAGCTGTGAATCCTGGCTCCTGTTAACATATAATATACAAAGTTATTTCTCCTGCATTTCTATTTTATTTTCTAAAAAGAAAGTTTTCAACTGACATAATTAATGAAAAATATACTACAGGTGAACTGTATATGCATTTACCAGAGAAAGACTCTGCCTGTTGCCTAGGCTCCACTCACATCTTAATGGAGGTGGGATTTATGAGGCATCTATCTGTCCTGATCTCATTTCTGCAGCCCAAAGTGATGATGTTAGTCCAGCCTCAGTATTACTCCTCCTTACATTACTGTCATGCAGTCTTTATATATGGGTTGGTGACTGCATTTTCCCTGCAGCACAAAGTAGACTGTAGACAGGTGATAGAGGAAGCAATGTCACTCAATTTTACTATAAAGCAGTCAATGTCTACTAGGGTTATTCACTACTTTCCAGTTACAGGAAATACTTGACCCCTCTGCACCACCCGGGAGTGCCTGAGAATCTGATCCCACAGTTTCTGCCTGCCTTTGCAGTGCATCCTGGCACCTTCAGAAAAGTGGCAGAAAATCCAGTTCGTGTTTACTACTTATGGCTTAATTGGTGCAATGCTATATCATAGACACACGTTTACGCTGACACACACATGCACACATGTCAACAGCCTCCCAATTCATGCAGATGCTTATTGTACTCCTTCTCCACAGGGCTGCCTCATTTTAAGTGATGAGTTGAACCACACTTCTCTCGTTCTTGGTGCGAGGCTTTCAGGTGCTACTATTAGAATCTTCAAGCATAATAGTGAGTATTGAAGTTGGAAATATTTAGAAACAGAGTTGTTCACACCTTAAAGGCAAGAATGTTTCCTTTCAATGCTTGCTCTGCTGTCAGTTCCCAGATAATACTTTTGTCCAGGCAGAAGGATTAACTGTTTAATATTATGACTGTTTTCTGATGCGGAAAAATTAATAGTGTGATACTATAGTTGCTATTGTGCTTGATCTGGGTCATCAGATTGGACCTTAATTTCAAAATCCAGCATCTTAATCTCGTTGGTGTCTTTTTGACATGCTGAATGATTCTGTGCTGTCATAAAGGTTTTATTGTTATTGTCACTATAGCCAAAATAGTACAAACATACTTACAAAAACATATTCCATATTTTCTGCCTCTGTTTCTAGCAGGTTTAGTGCAACCAGAGTTAGATTAATGTGGCATTACTTTAAAGGGTTACCCTGAATTCCCAGGGGGCTATACCAGAGATGCAGATGGTTATATCATGAGCATCATCCCAAATATTCTTTGAAATATAATTTTAGTATAGAAATCACACATTAACTTTGCAATCATGTAATTACTTTCTAAAATACTCGTGCTTTTTAACTTTTATTTAGTTAATGCTGCTGTGGTTACTGTCAGAGACATTCTGACTGGCTTTGATGACAAGAGCTTGTTCTTTTCCCTTATTCCCCATTGCAATTCCCCTTTCCAAACCCATTGCTGCCACCAGGCAGTGATTGCAACAGAGGTTAAAAAGCCAGAGAAGTGGTGAGGAACAAGAAAAGAGGTCTGATCACCTTTGTTAATAGCTAATGCAATCCCTTCTCTTTATTAAGTGTTGTGTTCAGCCCTGAGGTGAGCAAAAATGAATTACACGTATACGGTAAAAGGCCTAAGGATCCATTGAAATGAAAGCACACTATAATTATAGTATAAGGTGTTGTTATAATTAATATCTATTCATAATTTGGGCAAGAAGTAATTTCTGAAGATCATTCAAGAATTAAAGGTCATCTGAGCCCGAATGTTTTTACAGAAGTAATTATTTATAGATTAGCCTCTAGCATACCCCAGCTGGGTTCACTTCCTTAGTTTGTTCTGTGCCTTATCCCATTCAAATTTAGGTTTGCACCATATCTTGCAGGATGACCTCTCACTACCACAATCCAAATGTTCTCATCCTGTCCACCCATCAATGCTGCATGCATTTCATTCCACTCCCAAGAATCTGATACCTAACCTGCCTGTGCTGCTTATGATAAATTAAAGCTGACTTTTTTTGAATAATGTGTGAACCTAAAAATAATAGTGACCTGTCCAAAAAGCACTTATCCAGCACTGGAAAATGTAGACAGTCCCTTCAAGGGTCTCAGCAAATATCAGTGGAAGCCCATCCAGGTTGCTTTGGAAAAACTCATTGCTTTCTAGATTAGAGATCTGATTTGCCAAAATCAGTCTTTTATGCAATTTCTGAGACATCACCTTAACTTATTTTCAAATTGAAACTGTGGAAACTTAAGCAAATACTGTTTGGAATTTGAGTGTCGCCTTTTGTCATCACAATTTTGTAGGCCTTGACTCTTAACTTAAGTTGTATTTAGAGAGCACTTCATGTAAAGAAACTTGACACATTCATGCTCTCTCCCTTGGCCCACAGTGAGTCTCTCAGTATGTTACTTCCATGGTTAGAAAGTTCTTTCTTTTTAATATTTCTTTAATCATACTCATGAGTTACACATCACCAACAACTTTTAAAATCACATGTGCAGAAATGTATGTACGTGCTGTTTGCTTTGGAGAAAATAGGATTTGTATTGGGGGAGGATAGCAGTGGAAAGCATAATCCAGCAGCACTGCCTTTGTAGAATGCACAGTTTCACCCAAAATGTAGTACAGCCTTGTTCTCTGT
Source organism: Astur gentilis (assembly GCF_929443795.1). Lineage (NCBI taxonomy): Eukaryota > Metazoa > Chordata > Aves > Accipitriformes > Accipitridae > Astur > Astur gentilis. Next base: position 16,153,518 of record NC_064884.1, read on the forward strand.
GGCTCTGTCAGGGAGTAGTGTAATACAAGTCAGTACAGCAAATTAATTAATGACACACATAACCAAAACTTCCAGCTTGTGTTGGGAGGGTTCTTTTCAGTTAGGCAGGTGCTTGTTTGTTTTGTTAGATGAGAACTGTTGCTTATGCTCCCAGACTATCCTTCTTGCTAATGTGTAGATATATAGCGTATATACCAGCATGCACACGCATGCCCAAATTGTCAGAGTATGTTAGTGCTGTCATTGTCATGCTTATGAACAGGGGAATTAAGCCATTATCCATGTCATACTACTTGATGCACAAGAAAGGTTCTTTATGGTTTCTTGGCCCTGTGGATGAATGGAAAACTTTGTACCTTCTTTCCAAGGACGGGGATTGATGTATGTCATTTCATATAAGGAAATCAATGAGCCTTTAAAGAGCTTGGCCCTGGGCATTGGCTGGGGCCCTTTGATGAGCAGTTGAAATGATTATCCAGCAAGGTGCAGAAACAAAGAATAAATCTGAGTCCTATCCCAAAGAGGATTAGGGCTTAATGTGCATTTCATTCTTACTTGTATGGACGGAGCCAAGTTGTGTGCTGGCATGACTTGGCTCATCTCCTTTGGAGCTGTGCCAAGTTACACACACATACTGTTTGACCCACTATTGCTCTAAACTAAAGACAATGAAAGAGATGCCAAGCAGTACCACCACTAGTGCCTGAGACATGTTTTCTGTGCAGAAGAAACAAAAATAAACTCAAATCAGGCAGCAGATTTTGAAGTTACCTTTTTGCTATTAGAACGCAGCTTGAGAAACAGACTTTTTTCCATGCTCCTTGTTGCTTGCATCAGCCTCATTTGAAATGCTGTGTAATACCTTTGATAAAATTGCCTAGAATATATTTACTTTGGCTCTGACTTCATTGGTTGCACATGTGTATAAAAGACACTGAGAGAAGGGTGAGGTGTTAATGTTTGTTGCAGTTATTATAAATGGTTATCAAAACGAGGAGAAAGAATTATGTAACAACTTAGTGAAGCAATGGTATATTTTCTAAACCAGCTACTTCCTGAATATTATACAAAAAACATGCACAGGTGTGTGCTAGTAACCTCCCTTTCTAACAAGCTTGGCATTGTAAATCTCTCTCCCCTCCCTTTTTCCCCCCCTGTTATGGAAGAACTATTTTTAAAAGAAAGATTATAGAAAACTTTGTTGTATGATAAAAATATTTCACAGAAAAGAGAGTAAACCTGTCATTTTAAACTTCCTACTGAAGCACATAAATCCTTCAAAGGCTATGCTGTAGCTAATTCTGTAAAACTGTGTTATTTTATTTCAAAGCATATCATCTGTAGTACTGGATCTGTTTGTCATTACACAAAAGTAAATAATTAAGTTTATTTCATTATTAAGCCAAGACCTAATCTCTATGTTTTACCTTAATTATGTATCATATAGTTCTTATTCTTACAAAAGTTAATGAAATTCTATTTCAGTAAGTCAGTAGCTGTCCTAGGCATCAAACTTTTCACAAAAAATCTGAATAGTTTTTCCAGAAAAGATGGAATTGTTAGACCTCTGTGCTTCTCCTAAGTAAAATAAAAGGCATCTGGATGTTTCTCCTTTTTGACAAAAACATTGCACAGGTGTATGAGAAAGTTTTCAAGCCTTAAGGTGAATAATAGAACAAAAATGTGCTGTGGACCTATAAGTCCATTTTTATTTGGACATAGGAATGTGCCCTGCATCCTGCCTCCCAGTGAACAATCTTTTCCTTGTAAACAGACAGGAATTTACAGGCCTGGGCTGAAAGAAATGCATAAGCACACACCTACAGGTCAACTATGTGACAGAAATTTAGGAGAATAATGCATTTCAGGCCTATAACTAAAAACTACTGAAAAGGGCATTCCCTTCTTGTGGGCTTTCATTAGCACTGTTGCTAGTCCTCACCGTCCCAAGGTCACACCAGTATGCCACAGAGTATTTGGCCTTTAAGGGACTTTTTCTGTCTAGGGACTCGTGAGTTTTTGTGGATGCTAACAGCAAAGCTCAATTCCCTGGAGCCCCTGCTCTGAGGAATGGGTGTAGGGGGATTTTATTTATTTATTTATTTATTTTAGGACCTGAGCAGTCCTGAATTTATGTAGTAGTGGTTTTAGTGGGCTAAAATTGTTCTGACCTGCCCATAAAGCATCTGTCTTTTGTCTCCCCTGCTGTGGTGTGGGCACGATTTAAGTTACCATTTCCCAAGCAGTGATTTGGTTAGGGAGCTAGAAAAGAGCTACATCTCTATACTTGAAATGCAGCCAGCAGCACAGTCCAACAACAAGTATGCAGTGGGAGGAAGGTGGAAGGCTAAAACATCTCCTCACCTCTGTGGCAGTAGTGGCCCGGCCTTGATTAGTTTTGTGCCAGAAGGTGTCTGATGTTACCCTTACCAGGCCTTGGCTCCAGGGAGCCTCTCCCACCCTCCCCAGGTGACCTGCATGGGGGTCCTTCACCTCTATAAGGGCTACACACTTGGGTGTTTTTATTTCCTGGCCCAAGGGAGAGACTGACTTATCAGCTGCTCCTTTTTTATTTCTGAGACACTCTTTTATTAATACCATATATTTTAAACCACTTTTTCAGAACCTCTGACCTTTATCTTGGTTAAACATTAGCCAAAATCCCTTGACCCTTCCAATAAAACTTGAAAAGCAAAACCAAATAGCTAACCATTAATCAACTTGTGACTTTATCAGGGGTTTTCTGTCACAGCAGTTCTGGGTCTTACATTGGTATCGGGTGCAGCAGTTTTGGGTCTTATACCAGTATCAGGTGAAAGGCTATCTTTGTTCATTCAGTGGACAGATGGGTGTGTTACTGACTAACTACATCCAAGTGAATTTTGTTCATATCAGCCTGTATAAGAAGGTGCTGGACAAGGCTTAGGATTTGTTTATTCTTTCTAATTCTACTACATTTTTCCCATATAGCATCAAGAAACTCAATTGCAGTCACATTTTCAGGTTTAGATTTGCAATTGCATGAGCAATGTGTGGGAATGTCATGACTGCACAGAAATTAGGCCATGTAGAAAAAAAAATTTTTGGTTCTTTTCATTGCAAGGGCACTTCAACATGCCATCAGAACAAGTGATACTACAAGGAGGGCAGGCAATTGCAAGGCAGAACCAAGCACCTTGGTTAGATGAAAATCTGGCCTCTAATCTGGTGCTTGAACCCACATCTGAAACTGGGATCACAGTAGTACGTTCCTAGCTCCTCCTTACCTACCTCTTTAGAGTGTTGTGAAAGTAGCAAGGGTTTTGGGGGGGTTCTAACAAATCAAGTTGTTGATGACAGAAGTGTGTCATGCAGGTATGAGCTCTTCAGGTTTCCACATAAAATATAATTTCCTACTTGGACAATAGTTGTGAATTTATGTTAATCCAACTCCGGCGTTTTTCAGTCTACTCATTCAAATTAGTGCTTTGGAGTTCAGATACGTGTGCTGTAACGACACCTTAAAGAGAAAACACAGCTACCTGGAGGAGTTGTAGTTAACACTGAAAGAACTTTCAGGCAGCAGTAGATGCTCACCTTTCAGTGCAAATATATTCTCTAGCAAAAAAGAAGGAAAGAAGGGAAAAAACAAGTGGAAAACTCTAAGTGCATGCCTGCAAGCAAGTAAGCAAGCAAGCAAATAAAATAGAGGGGAAAATGAAAGAGATAAATGAACAGGTGAAAAATAGTGAAAAATCTCTTTGGTCACAAAAAACCAAAGAGTTTGCAGTGGCTTAGTATAAGATTGCTCCTTAATTTTTTTTTTTTTTTTTCCAAACATGTAAGTGGCCCTTGATTTTAAGAAGGGAGGGCAGTGTTACAGCTATTACAGAGCAGAATGAAAGGCTCATGACCCACCAAGGCTTTGTCCTCCTTGAAGCCTCTGGCCACTATCAGAGACAAGATTATTGCACCAGATAGGTGGACCGCAGCCTAATCCAGTTTGGCATGTATTTCCCTGTGACACATATAGACGCTGCCACAGAGAGGAGACTGGTATATCCTGCTCCTAGCATGCTGTGTCTGCATTTGCCCTCTCTGATTTGAGAAAGCCATTTCTGACTTGCCAAGTGTGAATAGGAAGCTTTCCTGAGCTAGTGCTCTTTACTTTCACAGAGATCTATATTTATTGAGGAGCAGGGGGGGAGTCTTAGGCTGTTACTGTGGCTGCAGTAATCACCACTCCCACCAGCCCCTTCCAAATGAAGATATTTAAAGCTGTGATTTTGGGAAAATTACTCTAGAGACCCTTTTGTTGTTCAGAGCTGTGCCAGTAGTCAGGGCCTTTGCAAAGACTGGTTTTTCACTAGAACAAAAAAACACCTTCTACAGTCCTACAGTTACTGTTTAGATCAACAAAACCCTTGCAGTGGTTTCCCTTTGTTGCTTTAGGGATCTGCAAGGAGGGACAGCATTGGACCTAGCCACTTGAGTCACCCATGAAAGGACAGTGACCAGGAAAAGTACCAATGGGGGGAGAGCAAGAGAGGAGGAGGCAGATGCTGCAGCAGATGCGCTGCAGCAAGAGGGAGGTGGTTGTGTGGGAGGTTGCGAAGGGACAGGTAGCCTGCATAAACTTGCATGAGAGTGCAAAATGGGAGAAACTGAAAACGAGAGTGGCAAACACAAGGCAAAGGAAAGAAGAATGTGATAAGGGTAGTAGCAGCCTGTTTATTTTAATTAAAAAGGATTCCGCTGACATCGCAGGAGATTTCCAGCCCACGCAGAGGAATGGTGATGACAACCCCAGCATTGCAATGTAAGGATGAGGGGTGGAGCCACCGTGTCTCCCTGCAAGGAGGCACTGAGTGTGCCTGGGAGAGGGCAGGGGCCTCTCCAGGAGCCAGGAGTCCCACCTGCACTGGAGGCAGCATGACACACAGCTGCCCCCCCAGGTCCAGGCTCACTTCAACCCACTGGCAGTTTGTGGTGTTGGTGTTTCTGTTGAAGTAACTCTGAAGGATCCCAAACAAGGATGATAACTTCTAAAAAACCTAAGAGATCTGCTGTCTCCACTTAGGAAACTTTATCCTCCATATACAGACAATATGCCATCGGGAGAAGGTAGAAAGTGAGACAAGGACAGATTTGGTCGTGCTTTGACTAATCAATTAAGTGAAATGCTTAACACCATCTCCTGGGCTCGTGAATGGTTGTTAGCCATTACTGCTGAAAAGCCTGGGCTGGGGATGGTCAAACAAGGAAGGACAGTTAGTTTCCCCATAACTGGTTATTCAAGATGGACTCGTGCAACTCATCATCTCAGTGTCCCAGCGTTTCACAGTCTAACTATATGTAATGGGCAAATAATTTGATATCCAACAGTCACCTGGGGATGCACTGTTGTTTTTCCTGATGTTCAGTATATCCCACTTTCTGGAAAGTCTAAGCACAAGCACATAGAGAGCACTGCATCTTCACTTTGAATAACAGAAGCAGCCTTCTGGCGGGAAGATTAAAGGTAACAGATTTTCTCTTCCTCCCAATTTTCCCTTTCCAAATGAGGCCCTACAAGCACAGAGTAAAAAGGTCAGCAAAATTCATTTGCACCTAAACAAATTATGTGTTGATTGTTACAGGCCTAAGAAAGGGTCACACAGACATGCTTTTCAGAATGAGACATCAAAACCAAAGTGAGATAGCCCTGATCCTGCAAACAGACATGTCCTTAGCCTGTAGTCCAGCAGGACTATGTCATGTGTAAAGTTAGGCAAGCTCATCCCTCAGAGGGGTTCTTCCCTACCTGCAAACTCATGTTCCACACTAGTTTGGATAGAGGAACTATTCACATCCATGTATTTTTTAAACAGCTCTATTAGACGGGGTCGTATATGTTTCACTTCTCTCTATTGTCTCCTTTTTCCTTTCTTTTTTCTCATGTGGATGTATGTTAAAACAACTGAATCTTCAAGCCATGCTTTTAGCTCAGAGGGCTGGGCAAAATGACTTTGCTGAAGTCTAGAACCAATCTGACATGTAGACAGCATACTGAATTGAAAGACCCTGTGTGATTCAAAGGATGGTTTCAAAGGTCCCAAAAGGATTTAGACAACAATGACATCAGTAGAGAAATAATTCAGTGGAGAAAAGGGGGCACACAAATTTTACTTCATGTGACTGAGTGAGTTTTCTGTCATCCTCGGGAGTCCTTTAATGCTCAGAACTCAAAAGGGTTTCTGAATATTATCTACTCAAAACAAAAGGGAAGGTGAGCAGCTCTCTTCTATGAAATATGCACGTGCTGCAAATGCTCAGCTGGGTTATAAATTCTCCTTTTAAAGCACCGAAGAACTTTTATTTCCTTGATTGCCATCTAGTGGAAATTGTGCTGTCTGCATCACATTATTCATAAGGGCATTTCCGTGCCAGAGCTCATTATGCTGTGCAGATGATTGCAGCTTTGAAGTGAGGGGCAACTTCTCATGCATGTTTTGTGCTTTGTAAGTTATAGCAAGGTCTTGCTAGGTCAAGAGATTACACAGTGAGGTGCAGAGTGGCACAGGTGTTTCTGAGAAATTTGTCTTTTTCCAACATCAGTAAACGGTACTAGCAAGAGGTGAGGTATCAGGATAGAAAGGTTCAGCTCATAACCTGGCCATCTCTCAGGTCATAGGTTATTCACAATGGACAGTTACTGTGCAAATGGCCCAGTTCCAGTCAGGCAGAAACCAAACTATAGGTCAATATTATATATCTGAGGTGTTTTTTCTTCACTTTGGACAATTGTATTTTACAGATTAGCCTTGTACTATTTTAAAAGGTTATAATAACTGCATTAAGATGTGTTGCTGAAACAGTGGGGTTATATTGTGAAAAAATGCCATTGATTTTCCCAACCCACAATTTGAGCTGACCTGCAGTGTTCCTTCAAGTTTTACAAGTCTCTGTAAGAGGTTCTTTGAAAACATTTTGAAATGTCGATCCACATTCCTGAAAAGTACCAGAATAATTCATTCTGGAGATTGTTCATTCATGTGGAGACACCAGAATGCTGGTTAGATTTCAGCTCTGCACTGAGAGTTACATTTGGTCTGACCTTTTTTCCTGTGATGTTTTTTTCTTGTTTCTTCCACATTTTTCAGAACTTCAGTGGCTTTCCTTCAAGAATTTTATTAGATTACCCACACTCAGCTCTTGAGAAAGCAGCTAAGTTTCTAACACTGTTCCAGGCCTCCTTATATCAAAGTCCCACCAGTGCCAAGCATTTTGGCACCAAATTAAGTGTATCCATGCCATGTGCTTGTATCCACTTCTCTCTCCCTCTCTCATCAGCAATCTTTCACTCACTCTCCTTCTTGAGAAGGACACGATTTCTCTTGCTGCCATCCTGATGTGCTTCACACAGCCTGATCCAAACCTTTGCTGAAGCAATGCATATTATTCATGAGCCCATGGTGATGTTGGAAAGCTACCCAAAACTTGTTATTTGGAAGCCTTGAAGACATTATGATTATCAGCAACCCATACAGGGAACTGCTGGCAATTAGCCTCAGTACGTAAGCAAAGTGGTTCCCTTTTGCCTTTAAATAAAAACATATGCCAATAATATCTAGAAGGTTCCCAGATAAGGTACATAACTGGAAGCTTTTTGTAACTCTCCTTGTCACTAGATTGCATTCAGGCAAATTAAATTGATCCTTGGGTTTTGTCTACTAATAAAGGAAGTTTGTCTTCAGGACACATATTTTTTAATGTTGTCTTTTTCTGTATAAGAAAAATAATGCCCAGTAGAAAATCACAAGTTCATTAGAAAAATCTTTGTCAATGTTTTTCCTTCCTCCTTTTTCTCATTTTTAAATAAAGATATGCAGAGCCTTGAGAAGTTGCTGAGGGATGCAATAATATATGGGCAGCCTCGAAGCCACAGAGCATGGAGAAAAATTCTCATCCTTGTGGAGGGCATTTACAGGTATGTTTGTGTTTTAGAAACATGAGTACTCTTTATCATTTCTCATGACAGAATGATATATTGAGTGAAGCGAACATTGACTCTAGGTATCTGAGAGAAATCTTAATGAGAGTGGAGGTTACAATAACATTCTGTGATCTTACGAATATGTTGATTTCCATTACGTCAGTCTGAGCCCTGGTGTAACTTGTTGCAGTTAGATCCTGTGCGTTGTTCTGAATGTTGATTTAGGAAATCACAGTGGAGTGGGAGATGTACTGTGAGAGCAAGATAGATCATCAGCTGGTGTATGTTGTCACAGATGTGATAAAATTCATGGAGCTATAGTAGGTGAGGAGTTTTGCTAAGTGAGTAAGCTGAGTTTTCTGGAGTCGTTTGTTATGCATGGGCAGATCAAAAGATAAGTACGCAGAACTAATTAAGTTCTGCATGCCCAGTTCTTAGCCAGCTGTCAGAATCTAAAAACTCAAGCTAAACATAGGCCAACTGATATCAGTACCTTTCTAGTAATTACTGCTTTATCTATTGGACTCACACTTTAACAGGAAAAACAATTTTAAAAAATGGCTTTCAAAGAATTATACAATGATATTTCATGTAGTCCCAGTCCCTGGAGGAATTTGAATGAGAGAAGTTCTTTTGAGAATCCATCAGATAATATCAGCATCAATAATACCATGTAATTATAGAGCATCCCAGTCAGATAGCTCCAGTTCACTAGTGTGGTGCACCTTACACCCAACCAGAAAGACAAACCATCACTAAAGTTAAGCAGCAAAGCAGAGGCACCAGCCAGGCTCACCATCCTGGGCTTCATCCTGTCAACTGCTCAAGTCAGGAGAAGGTTGCTGGGGAGGCAGCCATGGGGCTGGTGGAGGGCATGGAGGGGGAGCCACTGGTGGGCAAGGAGCTGGAGCAGGGAGCGGCAGAGATCATGAATAAGAGGGAAGGGCTGAAGAAGCAGGGATCTGGACAGTAAGAGGGTTTGCAGAGATCTAGGCAAGGCTATTGTGGTGATGACAAGGCAGGGGGGAGTGCGAGAAGGATAGTTTGGGGATCAGCAACACCTACACCAGAGAGAAGGGAACCAGAACCACTCATTCACAGGATATGACATGGCTTATGAAAGCAACATTAAACTTTATACGTAGGGATCATATCATGTGTAGCTGAAATACAGCCAGTCTGGATGGGCTGTCGTTTATGTCATTTTATTGAGAAATGCTAGCATAGTTGAGCTGATTGGCTTTTTTCATAAGGAATCTTTTACAATCTCATGTCATCAGACCTTCATAGTTGTCAGTGCTTTCTTTTTACCTAACATCTTCCATCTGCAAAGAGAACAAATCAGTCCTTACCTAAACACCTGTCACTCAGAGCTGAAAGAGGTCGGCAGCAGATCAGCTAATCCAAAGCATGCTGAACGTCTCCTTTCAACCAGAATAAACAGATCAAAACTGCAAATAAACATAGCTTGGCACTGCTAAAAGAAAGCTCAGATTTAAGGACTTTGATCATGCAGAAATTAAGCAGACCACCAACATTTTACTGACAAATATTCCCATCGGTCACATGGCCTGCAGAAAATGCTCCAGCTGCTGAGCTTTGTTCACTTTTAAATCCTTTACGCTGGATATTGACCACTAGGGAGCAAGAAGGTAGACTGGTGACACAGAAGCACAGATCAGTCCAAGCAGTGGGACAAACCCACTGTCAGATATTTATAACTATAATAACTGTAACTATATTTCCAGATGTATATTTGATATAGTGTTCCTCTAGTTTTGCAGTTCATTTTCAAAGGAGATTTCATTCTTAAATGTTTGAAGAACCTTCTGTAGGAATGCAAAATAAAAACATGTTAAACCTCAGAGAACCTCACTAAAAAGGAACCATAAAGTTCCTTCTGTCCCATAAGGGCTAAATAATATTAAGACCACTCATGTCCTGAGTGTCCATGCTTGTGAAAGGCATAAAGTAAAAGAAAAACAAAGCTCAGCTCTCTAATAGTGTCTCATTGGAAACTAGCCCTAGCAGTAGCTAGGTTGGTTGGTTAGTTGTTTTTATAGTCTAAGCAGATCAGAAATTGAAGACTGTGGTTTGGTTGCAAAGCAAGTCAGCTCTGACTTGAGGGAGAATACCACCACACCCCACCATGTTGTATCCCTGCCATCACTGCCAACCCGAGACGCACGCAGCTCATCTGTCCTTGCAGCACTGCTGGGAACAGACTCACAGGCCATGTAGTCTAATCCAGTAAGTACCTAATAACATTTCATATGCAAAAGAAAAGCTGGAGAAAGACATATCAGAAATAGTTTCACTTGTTTTGTGTGCAGGTTCTCTCCTTTCTTGGCCCATCATTTTTGAAAGAGACTAAAATTTTCCAACCCCATATTGGCTAATGTTAGTATATTAGTTTTCTTGAAAATTTGACAGATGCCAAATTCATCTAGAGCGTTTAAGAGGAGGTAGAGTGTTGTTAATGTATTCTTCTTACAATAGTTAATTTTACCTTTTTTTTTTTTTTTTTTTTTTTTTCCCCTTAAAGGACTTAGGTTAGGCTTCAGGGACAACTAATAGAGAATTTGAATAACTTGGTCAGAGCCATTCTTAAAATATCTTGTCTTGCAAGTTTGGCTTGGCAAATTTTTACAGAAATGCTTTTTCCAGAGATGCAAAAGAAACACTAAGCTTTCCTTCTTTAAAAAAAATATTGTTATATGGCACACCATAGCCTTAGTACGGTGAAGCCGATGGTACAGAAAAAAAATTGCCTTCTGTTTCTATTAGGAGTATGTTTAAGTGTTTACACTGAGCATAAGCCTGGACTTACCAGCTGGCAAAATTTGAAAAGGGTCATTGTTAGCCAACACGAGCATTTCTGGAAATCAGACTTGTGTTTGAAACCATAAGCCACAGATTTTGCTTCGTTACAACTGAAGGCAGAATTGGCCTCTCAACTTGGGAAGCACTCAAGCTACATGTCAGAAAATAGCAATAAGTATATGTTTGTTTGCTTCTTAATGTCTCTATTATTTTAGAGAGAAACAAAAATCATCAGAAGTAAATGTAACTACTAGTTAAAGCTGGTTCTTAACTTGGACTAGCCTAGGAGCAAATATATTCCATTTGTGTTTCAAACTGAGAGAGACCATCTAGCCATCAATCCTCAGTACAGAAAGCATGCATAAGTTTTGGCAGTGTCCAGGGCACAGGTTAAACTGACTTGCTACATCATATTTCTATTATTTAAATTCCAGCTAATGTTTTCCTTGGCATCCACCATTTCCAGTTCAGGATTAATCAGTTGCTGTATTCTTACATGGTTTGTGGTAGGCTTCTGCTCTCTTGCACACATATTTACCTAGGAGTCAGGTACACCAAGGCCCAGGGCAGGAGTTATGGGGCACCAGAAACTGATCAAAACAGATTGTTTTTCACTTGGTTTTTCTCTGATTTTAATTGAATTTAGGTATTTTCCCTTCCAGCTAAGAAAACAGCTCTCTGATCAGTTAGGTATTGTCCAGTGCCTTTTCATGTGCATTAGAAGTTCCTTGGGATTCAATGCCAATACCATAGGAAATTTATCAGGGTTATTTTTTATTTCCTGGGATTAAGTGACTGGACTCCCAGAAAAGAATGGGGTAACATTTAATGTCTTTGGCCAGGGACCAGCATTAAATGTTAACATTTCTATCGTTTCAGTGTATGGGATTGTATTTGAGGGCAGGGTTTGAAGGTTGCCTTAAAACTATTGCTCTAAACTACAAAACAGATTATTGTATGAATGTGCAAGCTTTATGTAAGAAAACAATACCTAAAGTAAACATTAAAATAGAATGCATATGTCTTGGGAGTAACAGCTCAGGAAAAGAGAGATTTTCCCAATTACAAACTAGCCTGAAAGGGGAACAGGTAAAGTTTTCAAATGTTGAAAGGATGGTGGAACTAGAGGGCATGTTTAGAGATGTTGAGTGATGCAATTATGAAGAACATAATAGGTTGAATATCAGTAAATTAATTTTCCCTACAGAAAAAAAAAAAAAAAAAAAGAAACTGTGGTACCATAGTAGGATGTAGAAAACTCTTTTCCTGAGAAGTTTCAAAATAAACTGGACAAAACCTGTCAATATGCTGTCAAGAGCCAGCCCGTGTACCAAGCAAAGGGACCAGCACAAGCCTGCTCTTCCTGTCTCTCAAAGCACTTGGCTACACAATTCACCAGCTGCATCAGGAAGAATCTCAGTGGTTTGGTAGGGATCAAATCAAGCTTCAAAATTCAGTGATCCCAAAATTTTGGATTATCTCCTCACATCTGGAAGTAGACTCAACCTGAGTGTGTACTGAAGCAAGTTTTTGTGCCTGCCTGCTGAACAAGGGAGATCCCTGCCACCAAACTAATAATTTTTTGCTAAAAGACGGGATGTAATACCACATAACGAGAATATCTGGCCTGGGCAGAGCCAGCTTTTGTTTGTCTGCACCCAGCTTTTTCAATGTGCCCTGTGTGCTTGAGCAGATCTGGCAACAGATCAATACCTTTGTAAAAATGACACAACCAGACTGAGATAAAATGATTACAGTTCACTTCTGGCTCCCTGGTTTAAACTCAGTCGACATCAATATTTACAGAAGGATTCAGTAAACTTTCCATTTGGGCTACCCAAGGCGTTATGTGAAGTGAGCTTTATCTTGGAGCAATTCTAAACAGAGCGGTATTCATATCACAAACCATCTTCCAGGGTCAAAAGAGAGACCAAGAACAGAGTAGGCAGCAAAACAGCTCTTGTCTCTGCCATCAGGAGGGCTGAGGCCTGTTTGAATGGCAGCAGAGAAAACATACACAAAACCAGCAGCATTTTATCTACTCCACGGACACTTCAAGGCCATGTTAGGATCTGGCAGCTATTGTAACATTTATGTCAGCCAGCGTCTTTCAAGAGCAGTAAATCAACACTGAAAATGAATACTTGTTTTGCTAAACAGCTTACGGTTCAAAGAGAAATCTACTCATGCAAGTAAGAAAAGTTTTTGTTAAATCCTCTTAATGGTTAAATCTTGCAACAGCCATGTACCAGCTCTGTATTCTGGGATTCAGCAACAACTTTGCTTCCATTCCACAAATATGCAGCAAATCATGCTCTGTATTTTTAATTTACCATTTTTACTCTTGTCTTTTTGAAGCTAAATGCTGTCTCTCCCATCTGAATCTCCATGAGCCACTAAGCCTAATGATGTCTGTGTAAACGCGGAAAAACTCTTATTGCCCTTCTCTGCCTAGCTGGTCTGCCCAAGTATTGCTGGAAGGTGGAGGGTGGGATGCCTATTCGTTTCCCTCTGCAGAAGTGCTCCTTGGCACCACTCTTACTCTCTGACCATATAGCCAACCTACAGGCAGACTAGATGCAGCCAAAAGCTGCCATCCCCAGCACGTATGATGCTGCATGCCCAAGCACACCCAGTGGCTCGGTATAATTTTTAGCTGGCTAATGCATTGACTCTGGGCTGTGTGAGAACTGTGGGCTCTGCCCTTGTATTCATTAGGAAAATAACTGTGGTGGTTCAAGTTGCTTTTCCCCCCGATGCCAAGTGCCATTTGGGAAAAGTGAGAAAGCCCAGTCCTCAGGAGCTTGCAGTACAAGCCAACCCATCTTTGCTGCAGTCTTCTATGGCTGGGCAAGACAGAAGGGCAAGATTTGCCAGCAGTCACCTGACAGCCAAAAATATCCCTCCAGGCACACACAACCAGGCTCTCTGAACCTCCCAGTACGAACAGCACAGGCAACCCTTGTCCACGGCTGCTCCCCCGTGCTGTTCTTTCAAACAAATGGAGACTTGCCTATGGGCAGATCTCCTTCAAAACTTGGAGACCAAGCTGTTTCCAAGCTTACTCAGGAGACCAAAGGATGAAGAGGGACTAAAATTGTCAGAAATTTCCCAAGTGCTAAAAGCACATCCTACTCCTTTTGCGGTACCAAACTTCCAGCTGCATAGTGCAGCTGGAGTGGCAATAAAACAATCTGTGAAAACCACTGGTCCAGGATCTAAAAATAGCCAAGAAGTTGTGTTGATTGCACTGCTCTTTTGTACATGCTGTTTGGGAGCAGACTTGACCTTTCTGCTTAGCTGAAACTCTTGTAGCATTTGCAGTCAGATACACCTTAGCTGTGGGCCTTAGCCATGGAGCAGTGGTTTTCCTGGCACACAAAGCTAGTGGAAGAGAACATGTTTAACTCATTATGAAATGAATACTGAGTGCATCAGAGCATATCCAAGCATAGTCATCTCACTAAGGTTCTCAAGACATACTATTGGTACTTAACCTTTATGGGATCAGAGTGCATTTCTTATTTACCTCCATGGGCTTTCATTTTGCTGTACACCTCCTCTGTGCGTTCCGACTTACTGATGTGATTACCAACAATACAAAAGATTTATCATCTTTTCTTATTTCTGCAAATCTCAATACACCATTAGTGCAAGTTCAGAATATCTCCTTTTCCTGCACGACTCTAAGAAAGTAAAAAGAAAATTAATGGAAACTTTCTTCTTTTTGAGTACTAGGTAGCAGATTACATTTCCTAAATAGTAGATATTGGGAGCAAGAATTGGTAAGAGTCGATTTGAGCTCCCTTTTCTAATCTCCAATTCTGTCCACTCTGCAGACTGGGGCTGCTTAGAGTTATGGCACCATCTATGCGTCTCATGTGGCCCATATCCTGTGTAAGTTAGACCCAACTCCTCCACACCAGAGTCATTTTATCTAGAGCTGTTACCCCCAAATATTGCCACAGTAGCTGACGATGAAGTAAGCAAGGACCAGACTGAATTACAGCAGTTCCTTACAATTCGTTACAATATTTGTGTTATAGTGAATTGTAATGTGCTGCTTTGGTTGAGTATCTCCCCCTTCCTTTATAGCTTTCCTTTTCTTTTCTGGCATGCTGAATATTTGCAAATGTTCAAAGACTTTTTGACTGGTTTTGATTGTTTGAATTCTAAAACTGTTTGACTGTTTTATACTCCCCTGCAGATGGGAAAGGGTTGCAATTTTTCTTTGAACTGTAAATACAAATTGAGGTTCCAGAAGATCTTTCACAGAGTAAGGCAATTAATGCCTATATTTTCTGGCAGTATCTTAAAGAGAAAGAGAGTACAAGATTTGTTGTTCATCCATGATTCTCTCCATCTGCAGCATGGAAGGGTCCATTGTGCGCCTGCCAGAGATAGTCTCCTTGAAGAAGAAATACAAAGCCTACCTCTACTTGGATGAAGCTCACAGCATCGGTGCGGTAGGAGCAACAGGACGAGGAGTTGTGGAGTACTTCGGTATGAGTCCTGATGATGTTGACGTATTAATGGGAACGTTCACAAAGAGCTTTGGCGCAGCTGGAGGATACATAGCTGGCAAAAAGGTAAAAGAAAAACACAAACATTGTAACATCAAGGCGGGGGAAGTACCTTCTTATTATGTATGATATATTTCATTATCTTTTCGCATAGACTGCTTTACAGGAGCATTATTCTAAAGTTAGTACCATTTTTGTCTGGGTCCCAAATGCACATCAAACAGTCAGACTTTCTTATTTTTGTCTAATGTTCATATTATGTAATTTGCTTGGGTTGGGTATTTCTGTGCCACCCTGATGACTGTTGTTTGTCTTGGAAATGTTTAGACACATTGTGGTTGGCTAAATATACTTCACTACATTAATTTGCATGCAGACTGCTCGTTACTTTGTTTCACATTTGTAAACAGTATGTGGAGCAATATTGAGAGATTAAAGCCACAGTTTCATCCGCTGATAATAAAATTCCTGAACAGTTGTGGATTGTCATAGTTGCATTTTTTAGGAGAATGGAGAAAGAAGGTTACTGAGGGCCTTTTGCAGTAGTAAAATCCATGTCCTCAGTTGCTGTGTGTATATTAACAAAACAACGTCTTGGCAACAACAGATGTCAACAAAAAGTAGAGCTGAGCTTGTTTTAACCGGGGCTGTAGAAGAAGAGAAAGCACAATCGGCACCACTGTGAAATGTCATTGGTTTTGGTGCTTGTCAGAAATATCAAGTGGTTGCTGATTATTTACCCTTTTCATACCCTGCTGAATGTATTTCTTAAGTAGTTTGCTGAATGCATAGGAAGCCTGTTTAGACAGCCCATATGGTTGTTGTCAGGGTAAAATTAATAAGGGTAGCACTTGAGTAGAATAAAAGGGCTATAAGAAAGTATAAAGTGTATATTTCTTACTGTCTTTTTTAGTTTTGCACCTGGAGATCTTAAAGCAGACTATCATAATACATAAAGAACCACTTTTCATTGTTTCCTTTGCTTCCTGAATTTGTATCTGAGGGTTTAACTCTTAGCAAAGACAATGTGGCTAATGTAGCTAGAAATTATAGGAAGCCTAGGCCTGTGAAAAGCAGTCTAAAGTAATTCATCATCTAATCCTTGGAAGTTTTCTTAAATGAAAGTGGGTTGCCCTTTTCACACCTGTGCGTATCACTAAGCTTGGCCTCAGGCTTCCAGGCCTTGGTGGCAGCTGCTCACCCAATACACTTAGCACACTTACATTCACTGCAGCCAAAAAACCACTGGGGCACTGTTTATTCTGTGTCAGCTAGAGCACAGAAGCCTTCTCAGCTATTTGATCAATAGGATTACAATTGCAATATAGCAATGCATAACCTGTATAAGGTTAGGTAAACCTTTACCCTTAGCATTGGACTTATGGCATAGACTCATACAGCTTTTTTGGCAATAATTTGCGTTACTATCTTTTGGATTTTTTCTGGCAATATTTTTTATCAAAGGCAGTTTTCAAGCAGGTCTCATCCCTTTCTCTCTAACATGCATTCAGCTTTTAGTGTGGTAACTGTTACTCTGATATTTTGCACTGGGAGGTATAAGCTGTCATAACAGTGATGGTCTTAATCAAGCACTGAATCCCTACAGTGTCCCTGGATTCAGGAGTTACTGGTGCTTTAGACATGCCTACAATATAGCAATGCTTTTTGTAGGAGCACAGATTGTACTCTTAGTTACACAAGGAAATGTTAAAGCAACTATATTGACTCTAACATGACTGTCCCTGCCACACTGATGGGAAGTTTCAACTGAAAGAAATTTATATGCTAATAGCCAAAGATAGATCCCAGTAAGGTTGCTTTTCCTAGGTTACATCTTGTGGCAGAGAAGCTGTACTGATGTCATGTAGGCTTTGCTTCATCCCCAGAGAGGAACTGAGTAGTATTTTAAGTGCAGCTGTTCATTGGTCTTTAAATTAATTTGGCTCCTTTATAGTAAGTCTTAGCAGAGAAGTAAACATTGTTCTATTCCAGACCTTTGTTTCAGCTGTAATTGCTCTACTTATATGGTAAAGTATTTGCACCTGCCTGATGTTTCTTCAGGCCATGCATTAACAGTAGCAGCCAAGAAAGCAAACCAATAACTGGTGAAACATCCTCTTTTTTTTTTATGTTCTCACTCCTGTGGTAGTTAAGAGGTAGATCTGCTGTTTGGCCAGCTCAAAGCTCATTCGTGCTTTATTTTGCTTGTGTAAGGACCTTGTGGACTTTTTACGAACTCATTCTCACAGTGCTGTGTATGCTACATCTATGTGTCCACCCGTAGCAGAGCAAATCATCAGGGCGATGAAATGTCTCATGGGATTAGACGGGACAACACAAGGTAAGCCACCTTCTTTAACTGCACTTATTTCAATTACTACCAGAGCGTCTACTGCATACAGGCATACACAGAATGTCATCCAGCAGCAAAGTAGTATGGTAATGCAATGCAAAGGAAATAATTCCTACTGTAAAATTAATATCCAAATTATCATACTTATAAGTATTATCAATTCTATTTCTTTTTCCACACTCATCCACTTGCAGCAGAGATGGAAACATTCTGGAATTCTCGCTCTGTAGTTGCCACCACTCTGCTTTGCAGCAACAAATAGAAGTACATAAATTGCCCTTTGTGTGGATTGTCTGGCTTTGTAGGAGGGGTTCTTAAGGATAAACCTTCATTAATGGCCTAGATGCTGTCAGCTTAGCTTCTTTGTAAGTGTGAACCTTCAAAATGGCAAGCAACTCAAGCATGGTGCAGAATTTCAAAACAGATATTGTATGTTAATTGATAGTATGAGAAGATGATTATAATAATTCCTACCTCACCCAGGCATTAATTATGGTGTCCTAAAGCTAATTTTGAAGTACATTTTGTCCCAAAAGAATTGACTACTTGGTGTCTTTATGAAAAATTACATTTATTTATATTCCATTCCTGAAGTTGCAGATGCAGCTACTGTCCAGTCCTCTGCATAACATGCTTTCTATGCAGCAAGCAGCAAAACAGCTGTGACATATCTATCTGCTACTGCATCAAAGTGATACCGAGATGTATTCAATGTTCTAGGGCTTAAATCCTAACTCGGAGTGGTGGGGTTTGAATTTGTACAGGTTTCGTCAGGAATGCCTGAGAATCGTGTCACTGTGTAACATGTGGTTGAAGATACAGGTTCTGCTCCGAATCGCAATCTCTTTCACACCGGTCCGGCAGCCCTGTGCTGTGCTCTTTTCCCTTCCCTTGTGTAGGACTAACAGAGTAATTCTGTATTAGCCCTCCCTGAGAGATATGACCGGGGTAAGGTGGGAACAGAAAGGAAAAGGGGTATATGAGAGCAAGTGAGGTACTGCTCTGCACTACTCAGTTGCAGTGCCCTAGAGGGAAGCTTCAGACCTTGATAGACGCAAGGCTAGTAAGACGTTTATCACAGCCCTTCAGCGAAGCCAGAATTCACAAGACCCTACTGTTCCAAAGGAGGGACAGAGAATCCAGTCCCAGCACTGAATTCTGCCGAGTGCAATGACAAAGTGCAGCAAAACCCCAGCGCGATGTGCGGACGATGAGGAAACGATGCTTTTGTCATTTTGGCAGAGGAGTCAGAGCGCAACAACCGTTTCTGGCTTGCGGTTTGAAAGGTCGAGGTTGCGTGTGCCGGTCCAACGTAAGAGACCAGCTCTGACGTGGTGGTTGGGCCTTGGGGAGCAGGGCGCAGGCCGTCCCCTTTCCTACAGCTGCCCGCGCCCAGCTGCAGGAAAAGCTTGCCGTCAGAGGGCGGCCTTACCCTGGGTCTGCCCTGCAGTTACAGGCTGCAGGCTCTCGCACAGGCCGCGAGTGAGATATTAAACACGCAGAGCGTTTCCAAACCTTCAAAGCCTCTTAAAAATGGTCTTCAGCTAGCGCGATTCTGCATACAGCTCAGGGCAGGCTAATAGGAGAACTTGGTTCGAGGCGAGACTGTCTTAAGGCTAAGAGTTTGCAGCCTTTCTCTTCCAGAAGCAGTGCTGTTTGTATTTCTGCACGAAGTAAGTGCTTATTAAGTCTTAATCCTTTACGAAATAAATCGGGGTTCTGTCAGTTTTTTAAAATTTTTCTTGTAACATGAAATGCGAATTAATATGAAGACAAATAAATAAATCGTATATCACAACTTAAGAGTATTGCACAAAGGCTAGCAAACTGGCTATGATGCGTAAAAAATGTTTCTTGTCCTTCTGAGCCAGACCCATTATTTTAGTCTATTTGTTTTTCTTTCATGTGGGTCTCCCTTCATTAGGCTGTCTTCTGGACTACAAAAAAAAACAAAAAAACAACACAACTCAAAACACAGGAAAAAATGTTATGCTAGACCACACTACAATGCTGCTTTGGCATCAGAGAGAGGAAGGTGGCGGCTTAGAAAGGAGGGGGGAACAGAAAGAAGAAAGCACTGCGTCTTCTTAGATATTTTTGTTTCCAAGGACAACAGCAGCCTTGGCTGCATTCTTTTGGTCCACTGTCATAGAAAATGGTGAATCCTGCATATGAGCCGTCCTTGCGAGAGCATGAGCCGTGTAGCAGAGACACCCGGCAGAAAAGTTTCAAGTGAACCAGAGTTGCCACAGGGTGGTATGCACCCTTTGTCCTCTGGAAGCCTGTTGAATCGATAAAAGGAGTTTATTTTGCAATTTATTTCAAATGGCATTCTCTTTCCACAGGATGATTTGGGGAATCCTTTATAAGAGATGTCCACTGATGGGCTTGTCCTCCGGAGGGCATTTCTGTAGGGGAGAGTACCTTGCAAAAAATACTGGGAATGTTTTGGAAAAGAATGAAATTAGAGTTTGCTAAAAAGATCCACGTTAACTAGAAGGTGCTTTTTGAAAAAAGTATTCAAAATAACAGGGTGACAAATGTGTTAACCCAGCATGTTCTTACATCTGAACTTCATGACTGACTCCTCAGTAGACTAATAGAAAACCAAGAGAAGGAAGACTGATTTGGTCATTGAAATTGCTGCTCTGAAAACTCTTTATTCTATTTTTTTTTAGCACTTCACACAGTCTTCTTTTATATTTTTCCAGATACGATGCTTTTACATTCCTTTCAATTTCTTGCTAGTTATTCTCCACTAATTTGTTAAGCAGGTGATCTAGAAAAGAGAAGCGTAGGTGGAATTATATAGTAAGTAATGCCAGAGGCCAGAAATGCAGCGATACTGCTTGTGTTTATCCTGGTGTGTGTCCAAATGATTGATCTCCCATATTTTCTTCCTTCATTTTCAGTTAGTAAGAGTATAGTTGTTTAGAAAAGGAATCAGGGTATGCATTTCCAGGACAGGATCAGTATACTGGATAAATAACTGCAGGATATGAATAGATGTTTATGGACACAGGGGCTATGGCTTCATTACAAGGAAGGAACAGGTTGGCACTTTAAAAATAATTTTATGAAACCTAAACTGTTTGGCTGGAAATATCCATAGCAGGTGTCAGTTTCAGGCTACAATTTTTTCATATCGACACAAAGGTTCAGTCCTTCCTCAGAAGAAGGCTAGATGTACATATGGGGGGTTGATAATCGGGGGGGGGGAGAGAACAACAACAACTTTAAAAATCCTTTTCCCCCTGAAGATCTTCAGTTTCTCTAGGCTTTGGGATGAAGATTTTGATTATGATACTCAAGTTTATCATTTTTGCCATGTCTGTGAAATACCATCTAAGCCTTGTGATGTTACAAGTCTCTAAAAAAATCTGTACTTGAAATTAACATTGACAAATCTCAAGATCCACCGAGTGAAGGAGCATCTTCCAGCTCAGTTTGTGGGGCCTGAACAGAGCATCCCCCACCTGGAGCCTGGGCAGGCGACTGGGGCTCTGAGCACCTGCATCCATCCTGCACTGTCAGACACTTAGGGAGGTAAGCCAGGAAGGTTTAACAGAGAAGAGACTCTGACAAGCAGAGGAGACACAACAGGGAATAGATAACAAGCGGGTGATAAGGGTGGAGACTAGGACCAAAATAAGAGGCTGAGAAGATGGGGTGTAGACGCTGTGAACAAAAAGGGCTTGGTGTGGGGAAGGAGATGAAGAGGGAGAAATGTGTCTGCAAGAAAGTGCAGCGAACACATGACTCGCCAAAACCAGTTCTGGTACCTCAGACATTCCTTGTTCTTCTCTGGTCAGTAAACTGCTGTGGAAGTGTACTAGCAAGGTGTCTACTTACCTTCCTTTGTAGCAGGAGACTCCAATTTGGATGGGAAGTTCTCATTTTAAAAGCCTTGCACTGACATAGGTAAAAAGATACAGAGAAGACATGGTATCTCTCACAGAAACCATCTATCAAGGTATGGGTATGTCCCAGATCAATATTTGTGATAGTTGTGAGACATTAATATCATGAGAATGTAACTGGGAGGATACTGCAGAGCCCACAGCCAGCTATTACAGTTTCCTTCTTTTGCCATGTTTTCTGCTCTGACTTGAGAAAATGAAGGACAAAAAATGGTCAATTAGGAGAAGATAGTAGTTCCCTCAAAAATTATATGCACAGTTGTTCCTGCCTGGGAGAGAGGGGTAGATTGGGGTCACTATGACCAAGTCCTTGAGTGACTTGCATCAGAAGAGTCAGAGAATGACAATAAAAATTGCAAATGTATTTCCAGTTTTATGTAAAATCATATTTTTAGTAGAGCACAAGTCCTGGTGTTTTTCAATGCCGTGTTTCACAGGACTCTCTGAAAATAACAGCTTGTAGAACAAGACATATTTATTCTTGGTAACATAATGTCATAGGTACTATCATAGTTCCTATAATAAAGTTGTTCAAAAGCATATGAACTTCTGGCAGCTCTATTTCCTTTAGTAATGTCATAAGGCAGCAAGTTCCACAGTTCAGTTCATATAGTCTATTAAAAAAATTAAATATTTTATCCCTCTTAAGCCTTTGT
Source organism: Astur gentilis (assembly GCF_929443795.1). NCBI lineage: Eukaryota > Metazoa > Chordata > Aves > Accipitriformes > Accipitridae > Astur > Astur gentilis. The sequence goes on from NC_064884.1 coordinate 16,175,747, forward strand.
GGCCTTTTCATCTCAAATGTGTCTCTCCTCATTTATTAGGAGATATGGGAAGCAGAAGTTCCCATGCCATTTACTCTTTATAATTCATAATATAGATATTCCTTATATGTTCTCCTCGTGGCTTCTCATTACCCCACTGGAGATACCTCAGGAAACTCAGCAGCTGCCTTACCGGTTTTATCCCCATGATGAGACTGTAGTTGACTCAGAGTGTTTGGACCCTGCACAAATTTTCAAGTACGCTTACTTGCATGCAACACAGCCCCTCCAGCTGTGACCTTGGACCTTTTTTTTTTTTTTTCTCTTTCTGCCTGAGAATACCAAAAGCATATTTTTACACTTAAATTTGATAGGTAAAAAACAGAACCACTAGGCAGACAGAGTTAAGACTGCTAGGAAATCTAAAGCAATTTTCTTGATGACTAATAATAGATTATAGTGGTGTAAAAAGCAAATTGCAGCATTTGCAAAGGCATCATTTTTCTGTTTAATGCATGGAAAACAATAATTCACCAGGAACAGTAGGCATTTTTAGTATGTTTTTATGGGATGCTGAAAAATTTAAAACCCTATCCTCAGCAATCTACTGTCCTTGTTATCTTAAAAGATAATTCCTGAGGTTGTTTAGGATAGAAAGTGTTTCTTTAAAATATTAATTTACTTTGCCATTTGTGCTGATTGGTATATCTTTTTGCAACTACTAGTTTTCATTTTTGTTTTTAGCAGACTTTGAGTTCTTGCATTTGAGCTCATTGAGATTATGAGAAGCTGCAGAATGCTGCTTTCTGTTTTGGCCTTGCATTAAAAAGATCTGGTTTTAAAAGGTTCCTTTTTAAAACATTTCCATCTGCCTTAGATTTTTGTATAACTGGAGGACCAGCTTCTTAAAATGCTCAGCTTCCAACATTTTCCACTGCTATCTGTGCTCAGCAATCTTTTGAAAACATTGGCTTTGCCTGTCAGGGTCCTCTGTAAATTCAAAAACCTTAGTTTCACATCCCTACAACCTGGTATGAACCAGCACTGGTACAGGGAAGGGCAGTCTTGCCCTCCTTTTTGCCTTTCCCCCCTGCCTATCCTCTTATTCGTGCCCCTTTTCCTTATGCTAGCGTTAGCGTTCGTGCAGCCACACAGTGAACTGAATCAGAGAACTCATCTAGCTGGAAAATAAGTGACCCTTCCACAAATGGTTAGCCTACAGCCAAACTGGTTCCCCAAGCCAATCTACCATATGGCTACATGAATCCCAGTGCCAGGACTTGAGCAGCTGGAGCTGAGAGGAACGATCCCATTTGCAGCAAAATAAATCTGCGCCAGACTGAACTGATCATGAAACTATAGCTGTAAGCTTTAATACTGCAAGCTACTTAGTGACGGACCCGTTGAACCTGCTCAAAACAGCTTGCAGAATCAGTCACACTAAAGTACATCTTTTTACTGCTCCCTCTCAAATTCTCATTTTGTTGCTTCGTTCTGAGGTGATTGCTTCTCTTGGGTCCTCATCAAGCAGAATGCTTGAACCCTGGCTAAATTTTAAGTTAATAGTCCCAATAAGTATGTGCTTACATTTAAAGCATTTAAGCAAATTTATTCCCTGTTTGCACAGCATTGGCTCCATGTCTAGGGCTCCCAGTCACTATGACAGTGAAGATGCTAATGATGATAATATGCTGTCGTGATAATTATTTGTCTAACCTGAACATCACAGATGTTCTCCCAGCAGTGACTGATGAAACAGAGCTAAATTCTGTCATCTTTACTCAAAATGAGTGAGACGCGTTGTTCCAGTGGAATCACCTGCCGTGCTGTCCACCTCCTAAAGGAAGCCAAAGGTAACCGTGGAGGGTCAGTTGATCTGAACAAGCAGGGGCTTTGGAGTAATAGTGTTTGCAGTGATTTGCAAGAGCTCTGAGAACTGACCAAATTCTACCTCATTTGAAGTCACTTTTTCCATATTCAAAGTTAAACCAGTGCTGTAGTTCTTTAGCAGACCTTAGCCACGGATAGGTGTCCCCTGCATTCACAAATAGGTATTAACTGCAGGCAGAGGAGGGATGCATCACACTTGGATGTGACCCATAGCCTGTCCCCCAGCAAAGCAAGCTAAGCTTTCCCCAGGGACAGCAACACAGCCACCTTTTAAGGGTGTCTTTGCTGCCAGGATAGAGCATGAAGATCCCTCCTCCATTCCAGATGCTGCTTGCCACTGTCCAAGGAATCCAGTGCCGTTATCAGCCTGAGGAGCATAAAGGAAAGAAGTGCCCTTTCTAACGGCATTTAGATCACTGGCATTTCCGAAACACCTAATGTGATACAGATGGAGCACGTTGTGCACTGGCTGGCTTTCAGCAGCACGACTGACCTGCTTTGTGATTAATCACCTGTGCTGGGAGTAAATAAAGGCTCAGCCAAGGCTGGCTGCTCTGTCCCCGCTTTCGTGCAGGACACTGAATGCTTGCATTATATATCTGAATATAGATAAGGTGCTGGATAGGCATAGCTGACTTATTCAAGAAATAAGGTAAAAATGACAGAATTTGTACAATTTTTCTCCTTTCTGTTTCAGCTGAAATTGCCACTTTTTCTTCCCTTAACCTGGTCTGGAAAGTGTTTTGCAGCAGTTCACAGTTAAAATTGGCCTGACTAAATAAGTCCTTAAGGGCTTATTTAGCAGCTGAATTAAGTTGAAATTACTAGTTTTCTAGTTGGCATTAGATTGTAGAAGAAAATGTCTTCACCTCTCCCCAATTCATAGCAAAGTTATTTTTTTATAAAGATTTTTTATCTGAGAACATATTTCCTTTAGGCACCCCAGTTTTATAGCATTCTATTTGTGATTTAATACACATGGAGGTACATGTGTGTTACTCTTATAATGGAACCAGAGGAAAAAAAGAAAATCTGTCCATCTGCAACAGTTTAGTGGGGAAGAGCTATTGTTTTCCAAATTTTTTTTCAGCCTATGAAAGTTTGCTTTTTACTATCTAGTTGTTAGTAGAGGAGGGCAGGGAGTGGAGTTCTCCATCCAAGGAACACAGATTGAAGAGACACGCTGACACCGGTATGTAAAATCTTGATTGTGTAACTAATTATCTAGAAAGACCCTGTGAAACAACAGCTGGAGAAGATTAAAGCAGGTGGATTTGTGTCTTGAAGAGTGCACCACATGCCAAAAAAAAAGTATGGTGTGGGATTATCTTTCCTGGAACGGGTTCAGGAAAAATAGCTCTCCTTCAATTAAAATACACCTGAGAACTTGATATGAAAGGCTACAGGTTGCTTATTCCTGTTTTCAATATAGTGAGTCAGAATTTCCAAGGGTAGAAGCCTACAGGAAGAGTTCAAAGGTAGAACGTTTTTGCAGGAATTGAATGCAGCCAGCTTCTCTGCTTATTAAAATCTTGCAGGAGTGAAAAGCAGACATCTCTGAAGGAGGAAAACAAACTTTTGTTTCAGAGAGCTGATAGTTTTACTACCTCTTTTGCTGCCAGGATAAGGTCCTCAGCTGGCATAAATAGCAAAACTCTATTGAAGTGCGTGGAGCTGTGCCAGGTAACACCCGCCTGAGATCAGGCTCTCAGACATGTAGTCAGGGTGCCTTCCCGCTGACAAACTCTAGAGCAGCTCCTCAATGAAAGCAGGTCTGAAGTCATAGCCTGGCATGTGACAAAGTGTCTACCAAGTCTGTTAGTCCAAGTGGCTCTCTTAAAAAGCTCGTTGCTTCAAAGAAATTATGAGCAAGCCACTATCTTTTATCATTTCTCTCTCTTGCCTCCTCTTTACATTTTTCCTTAAACTAAACCATATTAATTTTGAGCTATAAAGCCTTCTAAGAGCCTGCAGAAATTAATGAGCTAAAACTGGCAATATGCAATAATGTGTGTCAAATAAAAATACAATCAGCATTTTTCCCAGAATTGCCAACACCTTAGAACTTTGCAGTAAACCAAATATTTTTAAAGCAGTGCAACAAATGTAAACTCTAAATTTGCCAGCAGTAGGTGGATTGCAGATGCAGTAAATCTGGTTTTGTTGTACCATCCAGGTAATTAATCCTCTATTTCAACAAAATCCCAGTAAGCTGGCTGTGTATCACTGTATGTTCCAAGCAATGTGAAGATAACTTGTGAAATTTAAGAATCCTTTATTGTTCAGTTTTCTCCCTTTCTGTTCCTTCTTAATTCAGCTAATAAAAAGATGTAGAGCTCTTAATAAGGTCATGCTCAACCTTCACTGAAAACTCTGGAGCATTAGTGGGCTTAGTTTTAATTAGCTAAGGGTCAGTTTTCTCCATCCAGGCTGTTTTCTCTGAACATATGCTGTGTTGTGGTTCACATGCTTTATGGAATATAACTATCTGGATATCCTGCGTGCTGTGCTCTAAGCTATTTGCATAGACTGTAAATCCTCAAGAAGTTTGCAAACTAAGAATTTTTTAACAAGTATATTTACTAAGAATATATTTACTATATTTACTGATCCTCTAATTAGTGCTGTACAGGTAAATTCTTATACTCAGATAGATCGTTTTACCTCAAGGGTCCAACTCTGCAGATTTTCACTCAATAAATAGTAAAGGATACAGGATCAGAGCCTCAAGAATCAAAGAAAATAGTTTTTAAATGCGGTGTCTTTGATTAAACATACCACAGTGAATTTGGACTAAGATCTGATTCTAAGTGAATTCATCACTCTTACACTGGTTTAATCTGCAGTGTGGGGGAAAAATTGGGCCAATGAGACCAAAATAAACATTTTGCTCAGATCTGCCTCCTTATCTGACGTTGGAGGATCCCATGAAGGAATGAAAAAGAGCGTTGAAATACAGTTACAAACTTTAAGGTTTTTATTGCTCTTATCAGGACAGCATATAAGATGGCTGTATATATGATGCATGTATGTGGTCCTTGACCACAAAACTTAACATGAGAAAGGAAAGTGTTGACACTTGGTAAAGAAATAGGTTCCTCCCAGCCAGCCACCCACAAATACAGTGTGTGTAGCAATCGTCTCCTAATGTGCTTTTTTTCCCTCCAGATATATGTGAGTGCTCTGATCTTTTATTTGCCTCTTTAATGCATCCCTGCAAATGAAATTACTATTCTGGGATGTTGCTAAAACATTAAAGTGGCTTTTTTGCATCTGCACTGGCTGGCTTGAAATTAGTTCCATAGGGAGTCTCAAAAGGGGATCCGTCCCATCGCAAAATTGTTGAAGATATAGATCTAGCGAGGGAAGATTGGAAGAGGTGTTCGACTTTTGAGGGGTTGCCTGAAACTCCTCTTTCAGCTCTAATGTTTCCTCTGCTGGATTCCCCCTCTTGCCTTGGAGTCTAACTTTCCAGTACCTAAAATAAGTAGAGACAAACTGATCAACTCTGGGCCATGCGCATATGGTTTGATAAATACTGAGCGGCCTGGAATCTTGCATGGCTGACACTTTGTTTCCAGCTTTGTGGTAAAGAGCTGAATAGAAAGGAGAAGGCAGCAAGTCTTCAACTGCACTCGCCAAGAACATCTGCATTTATGAAAACTTTCCCTAATTGAAAATCTAGTAGTTTCAAATGCTGTAGACTGAGTTTGGAAACTAGCTCAGGGGCTGCTAAGATAGCGAGAAGCAGCAGTGGTTTTGAGCCCCCAGTTCAGGTTAATATTCCCACCCTCCTCCTTGTAATTTGGGCATTCAGGATGTGCTAATAACATCTTTACAAATTCTAACAAGGGAAAAAGTCTCTCTTTAGAGTTCAGAAACAGTATTCTGTGGTTCTTCTCCAACTCCCTTTCCTTGCAGTCTCTCCTGCCCCCATTTCTCCTCCTCCTCCTCAATATTTCCTCCTGGTTCTTTGAGATCTACTACACCAAAAATATTTTTGGAAATACCACAGACTATTGTTTTTATTAGTGACTGGAAAGCTTTGTAGTAGGATGCTTTTGTGTTTCATTTGTTTTCCTTGCTTTGGCACAGCTGGTTTTGTTTTAGCAGCATTAGAGAGATGGTTAAACTATTTGTGGCCTTTTCTAACCCAGCAGATCTCTTCCACTGAATGCTTTAAATTGAATGACTGAAACTGTAACTAACAGGTTGTCTGCGTGGGCAGTTCTGTGCATAAAGTTGCAAATACACTGGTTTTATGAGATCTTTTAATTTGTTCAGCAAAATACTGATCACTGTGAAGCAAGTCCCAGTTTCCCTATAAATTTCCCAGCCAGAACACTGACAGAACCTTGACTCAGGAATATACAGAACAGATGAAGCAGTAGATCTTGTTCAAACCTGCGCGCGCTCAGAAATGATTAATGGAAAAGAGGTTTATGTAGGTGTGCTGATCCCCACCTTAGCCAAGAGGGAATAGGAAGAAAAGCCACAGCAGGTGGTGGGACAGAATGTGGTCTGAGGACAAATCTGCCAAAGGTGGTATGTAGCAGCTACGAGTGCCTAACTGGCCACTGTGGTTACAAGGAGGAAGATGGGAAATTAGGAAACAGGCATCCATCCAGCCAGAGAAAGGTGACAGCAGAAAGTAGCAAATGAAGAATGAAGCGAACGAAAAGTAAAGTAAGATGAAAAACTAAATGGAGAGTGAAAACGTAATACATCTGTGCAAAGGCACCTTAAAAGCAAAGAGAAAAAGAAGAAATGAGTTGTACTGGAGGCTTCAGTGTTCATGTCTGGTGACATAATGTAAATGATATTGAAAGTATGGGCTGATGAATGGCAGGAAAATGAAAGTTAAGAGCATAGCTGAGATGTGTCCTGCTAAATCCCAGTCTTACCACATGTTCCCACCACCTCTGGTGAGCAGGCGCAAGCAGCTGCACAGTGATTAGGTTTAGAGAACCGATCTGTTTGACATTGGTTTGGCAGTTTTCTTTCCGGCGAGGTCAGGCAGATGACGGACCTGGCTTAATTCACCGTGTGGCTGTGTGAACCTAGGACTGGTACTGGGGAGGGGGTGGGAAAGAGCAGGATGTGGGTATGGGGTAGGTGGCACCATCCCTGTCAGCACCTTCCAGCATTGGAAGAGCAGCACATATATCAGCTTGCTGATGAAATATAATGCAGGTGGAATGGGGAAAGGACATACTATATCTCTTACCTACAGGGATACTGAGTGTGGCTCTTCCCTTTTGTATGCAATGGGTGGGGAACAAACGGCACTTGTCAGAAACCACCTCCTTAGTGACACTGCAAAAGAAAAGACTGAGATGAGTTTTCAAGCACATTTTTTCTCTGCTGTTTTTTGTCTTTTTCCTTCATTAAAAATAATTGTTTTCAACTTTCCTATCAGTTTTGCTGGGTGACACATCAGTGCATTCGTGACTGAATGAGGCCAGGAGCAATGCAGAGAACAGAACTTGTGTCTGAAAGTCTTGAATGACTAAAGTCTGTTGTCAGATGATGATATTGAGGTAATAACAGCAAGATAAGAGGACAGAGAAACTGAGCAAGGGTTTACATATGTAGGTGCATATTAAGAGTAACTGGATTTATGCTGAATGTTGGTAACACTCTGCAGAAGATCAGACCTTGTGTAATAACAAAGTTTATTGCATGTTTTTCCTCTGTCTAAAAAATTGCAACAAAAGCATCAGTTTGAGCTGACCCAAAATGTAGTATTTTCTACTTTAAGCTTTATTGCAGTCACAGAATAATTAAAAAAAACCCTAATGTTTATGCACAGAACTAGCTGAGATAAAAGAGGACCCCTGTGGAAAATTGTTAATGAGAAGCGGTACGCATATACTGACAGCTGTATCAACATCTGTAGACATTGGTTGTTTCCCTTTATAGTGAATATGTTGAAAAGACCATACTCTATTTACATGTCCTGTATCCGCAAAGACATATAACTACTTCTCTATAGGTGCATGTCATTCAGTAGGCTTTATTCAGCACAATACAATAAAGGGAATTGTTCATCTATCTGTCCCCAGAAGACATACTGTTTCTGCTGGTGGGAAAGCACCTCACAAGTACAGGAGTATCAGTCATCTGTCCTACAATGCCATAATAATCAACGTAGTTGCATTTAGCTCATTCCATGGTTTTCTTCTGAATCAAAGAGCAACATATCCATTTCAGTCAAACTTTTTTGAACTGTTACCCACAGCCCTGTTTCTTGCCTGTTACTAGACTCTGGTTATGATCTTTGCACTGACTGTTCTCCTGACTGACTCACTGCAGGGCTCCAAAGAGTGTGCCAGCTGGGGAAAAACACAAGGTACTTCAGACAACGACTGCATGAAATGGGCTTCATCATTTATGGCAATGATGATTCTCCTGTTGTCCCATTACTCCTTTATATGCCTGGTAAGATCGGGTAAGTACTGGAAAAAAAAACAACTATTGGCAAAATAAACACTATCCAAGTTCATAGGTTATTTGGTGTACACTGTGAAAAATGTAGTTATGTGTGGTAGATGCTTCACAAGAGAAACATACATCATTAGGTAAATTCATCATTTAGTTATGTTCTATTTTAAATTTGGCCCTGGACTTAGTTTTGAGCTGTTCCAATATTCAGAATTTTTAAAATTTCTCCTATCCATTTTTAACTTGCACTGAAATAATACTTTGGATTGTATTTTGAATTTGGATTTTATTTTTTTTTTTAATTTGTAATCATGAGAAGAGATACATTTTCTTTGATGTATGAATTGTTTTGGATGGATGTTCTTTTTCCCCATCTGATCTTCGACTGGTCTTTGCATGTTTTACCATTCAGTACCTATCAAGCAGCACTTGTGCACTGACTTGGACATGCAGACCAGAAGTCAGTAGCAGCATAAGGTAAGGGTTGAGCTGTAGGGAGTATTTACAAGTAGATTAGGGTGGCTATGTGCTCTAGGTCTAGTACATACCATGCAAAAGGTTCCTAAACTGGCAGAGTAATTGCGAGAACAAAGAAGCCATCACACAAATTGTTTTATTCCTGTTGATGTGCAGGAACCCAGCTCTCATACCTTCCAGAAGCCCAACTTCCATGTTTAGGGACTGTGAATGCCCACACATTTTGATTTGCACTCAAAGCCTTTCATTGACATAATTGAATCATGTCTGTTCTACAGTACTCTCTCTGCCATCATGCTTCTAGTATTTGACAACCACTTGGCTTCATGAGCTGTTAAGCAGCAAAGAATCTCTGTCCTACTGGTAAAATTCTGGCTGTTATTGAATTCAATGGGAATATTACCATCCACTTCAATTGGAGGCAGCATTTTACCCATTGTTTTATTATACTTGAATGTTTTCTCTCTGTGGTCAGTTTATTGGAGATAATTTACTTCTGTTTTATTTCTTCTTCTTCTCTCCTTAGGGCTTTTGCAAGACGCATGTTAGAAAAAAATATCGGGGTGGTTGTGGTTGGGTTTCCAGCTACTCCTATCACAGAATCCAGGGCTCGGTTTTGTGTGTCAGCTGCACATACACGGGAGATGTTAGACACGGTAAGCACAGCAGATGTCCTGCTGAAATTAACTTCAGATGCAAAGGAGGTTGGGAGAAGCTGTGTGTCTGTTACTTTCAATCCCAATAACTCATTTTTACATTCGTTTTTCTGGCCTTGCCACTTCATCTTTAAAGGCATTTTAGCCTTATATATTTTATTTTTTAAAATTAATTATGGGACAGTTGATTTGTTTTGTTCTTCTATTTCTAATAGTGACCAAATCTGTCAGCACTAATAAAGACCTACATGAAGAGCACAGCAAGACAAAAGTTAAATGCTAGGTCAAAACTATCATAGTAGTAGGAAACCTGCAATGATATGGAAATAATTGAAAATCGGGTTTTCCATAACCTTATTTTTGTTCCATATTTCCATGTGTTTCCTGGATTGCAGAAGTATATGGGACAGCCTTGGGGGTACAGGTGGAAATACCAACCTGTTTGGAACTGTTTGAACCTAATGAAGTTTAACTGGTGCTGCCTGGCCTGTCGCAGTTCTGTATCTTTCTCTGATATCAGAAATACTCTTAAGAGTATGTTAAGACTTCCATCTTAAATCTCCATTCCGACGCAGTCAGAAATGTGTTTAAAATAAAATCTTTGAAATTTTCCATCTCCCTTTCTTGCCGAAGGTATTTTTGGCCTGGCTTGATGTACGTGCTTTCATTCTCAGAATAAGCCAACTTAGAGGCATGAAACACAGAGGCTTAACATTAAATGTCAGGCTTTCTTTTTCCTCTCTTTGCACAAGTATGATGGTCAAAGCAAAAAATCCGTGAACATGGAAGGCATTCGAGTTAAAGATGCCACTCCTTCATGCAGACAAGCACCTGTGCCTGCAGAGAGCCCCTGGCTCTCCATTTGCATCCTGAGATTCATGTGGAGCTTGAGGCCAGACCCCTGCCTGGCTGACCAGTTCCCATGCCAGCGTAGACCCCTCTCAAGCAACATGGAAAAATCTGCCTTACATGTGTGCAGTGTAAAATTCCTGCTGCTCTTAAAGGTGCAGTAATTATTAACAAAGTACAATACCATAAAGATAATATTGCATGGAACAGGGCATAGGTACGTACTTGTGTTGGTCGTTGCCAGCTTTCTGTTTGTGCAGATTTTGGCTTATGTAACTAGCAATAGGTGATGAAGTTGATCTGAAGACTAATCTCTCGAGGTTACTGCTTTGATTTTCTTCCTCTCCCCCCACCCCCAAATGTCAAGCCCATTACATTTTGAGGCCATCATTGCATCTTCACTTCCTGCTACCTGCCCGTTGCTGCTTCCTGCTAGCAGTGAAGGTCTGAAACACTCCCCAGCCATCATTCTTGAACATGCTGTATTTTTGCCTTTGAAAGTGGGATCATTGCCATAGTACTTGTGGCATTCTTTAAATGTCCTTACAGTATGGGGGAATGGAAATGCCCTGAATTTAATTACTTGCAGATGGAAAGTATTTAGGACAAACACTTTGTGAATGTGCCTAAACTCAGGGTAACAACAGGTAACAAGCACAATGAAAACTTTTCCCTTTGGCAAAATTTGTTTTGAATCTCAGCCTGGAATTAAAAAGAGGAACAATCCATGAAAGGGCAAGCTCCCAAGAATAACTTCCTTAATGACCTTGAAGCTATCTCTCTGCATAAACCATCGCTAAATTACTCCTTTTTGTTCTTGAGCTCATTTTAGTGGCTTAACAAAAACAGGCTTAAAATCAAAATTGCCGTTTTCTTCTTTGATGCCAAAAGGTTGTCTGCTTTTGAATGTAGATCAGATGCTGCAAAACAGTGAGCTGCTTCTCTATGGTATAGTGTTCCCTGGCTACTTCTTGAATCAGCTGAGAGCTAGGGATGCAGCTCAGCAAATTGCATTACAATATTAATGCATTATGAATTAGGCCTGTGATATTAATACAAGAAGATAATGGAATGCGCTAAAAATATCTCAAACTGTTCAGACTATTTATGATGACTCTGATCAGCACTGTGGGCTGAGTCTCATCTAAGAAAATGCAGTGGCAACTCGAGTCTTTGGGATCTATAGGGAAATATTGAAGTTTTGCCTTACACATCTCTTTTGCACAACCAAAGATAACTTTTTATCTGGATTATTATCTCCCTGTGCTTTTAGAAAAAGGTCATTTTTTTAATCTGTCCTCAATTAATATACCTACTAATAAACCATAACCTACTGAAGGAGTAATTTCTGTTCTTGTAGATGCTATTGTACATCTATGACTGCATTGATGTTCACTACAGGAGAATGAAAGCAAAATTTGCCTGTTTGCCCTTCAAACTTTCTTTAATTGACGTTTTTATGATCTTCTTGTTCTGCTGTGAAGTAGAGGTTACTAGAACTTCATTTCTTTTCTAAGAGAATTGACACACTATAATGGTCTTACAGGTTTTGAATGCTCTGGATGAATTGGGTGATTTTCTACACCTGAAATATTCCCGGTATTCCAAGTCATCTCATCCTGAACTGTATGAAGAAACTAGGCTTGAACTTGAAGATTAAGTTTTCCACCCATGAAGAGAACATTATGTTGCTATGAAAAGGGGGAAAACCCAAAAACTAAAAAACACGAATGCATTTCTTCCCTCCTAAGGACAATTTTTGTTACGCAGTTAATTGAAAGGAGGGGAAGCTCAGGTGTTGCATTTTATTGTATCAAATTTCTGTATTCAAGAGACTGAAATATCGATACAGATTTGCCTCCCCAGGAGACCTGTCCTTCTTATGGTATTTTTGATGCAGAATGAATGCATCCATTGATCGAGTTGCTAATGTTCAGCTTTTGTTATGGCCCCTTTTTATGAAGAGGCTTCAGATAGTCTTAATTGTGACTGAAATAATAAAGTTTAAAAACTGAATTTATTCCAGTGTAGTATGGTAATATAGCTGAGCTTCATCAGTGGGATTGCTTTTATCTGTTAAAGAGCATAAATCAAGACATTGGTGTGGACTGCTATAGACAAATAAGCAGAAAGTAACCTCTTTAACTAAGTTGCCCTATCATGTATTTCTCCAAGGACAGAAAATATTAGAAGGTGGTTCATGGTGAGAACAAGAAAAGTAGCCTGATCAGATCATGTATTTCAGACAGCAGATTATGGGAAAGAGAAAATGCCTCCTCCGCTCCTCAGACCCTTTCTCAGCTATTTAAATACACTGTAAGCTTCATAATGTACAAAAATTTGGGCTTAGACAAAAACAGAAATGCTTTTCTGCTAACACATTTGACCCCCAGCCTATCACATCTTATCACAGTGTAAGCTCTTCAGCAGGCTTGCTCCCTTTTTGTGTAGCAGTAGTAAATAATTTTAATAACCATTTAACTTTCCCGTAAAAACCTTGATCAAAACAGTCAGATACTTGCAGTTCACAAACTGCAGATGACATTTATGGGCCCATTCCTAAGTTTCTTGAACTAGTTATGGGCTTAATAAATTCACTAACAAGTACATAATTCTGAAGCTGTCAGTTATACAGAATGTGAAGACCAAGATGCTGTAAGCAGTTCTGCCACCTGTTAAATTGAAAACTCCACCATTTCTAAATGTGCTAAAGTCATCCACTTAATAACATTTCTTGACATATTCTTGTCTGGTTTATGCATGTCAGGGGTTGTTTTACTTGGCTAGTTGCAGACTTTTGAGTGGTTTGTTTTTCAAATAATTGATTATGTCATCTGAGGGGGGAAGATTTCCTTGTCCCCTTTTCCACTACCTGAGTGACAAATGCTCAAAGATACTTGAAGGAATTGTTACAGCTGGCAACTTCCCTGCAATGCTTGCAGCAGCATTATCATCAGGTTTATGCGGGCTGAGTTGTCTGAAGGAGATTGGAGGCTTTTTCCCTTTTCTGCAGCGTTGAAAAGTGGTTCTGCAGCTTTAAGAATGAACTCCAAACCATTCCACGCTATCAAATGTCATTGTAAACACATCAGATGAGAGATGTTTAGCTTTCTGTTGCACAGATGTACCACACTTTCATGTTCTCTTGAAAGCTGTGGTGTAAACTTAACCCACAGCTGCAATATTAGATTTAAGAACAGAACAATTAAATTGTGGAATACCAATTACACTATATTACTCCCTGCTTGTTAAAGCAGCTTTCAGGATATAACAAGGCTGATTGGTTATGAGGGCCTATTTTTTGTTGGATTTTTGTTGTTGTTGTGCAAGTTAATAAAAATCCAGTGGTGCTATAACTTTAAGAATTGATTACAACACATTCCATAATATCAAATGTCGGCTTTAGGAAACATATATCAAGGGCTGTGGGAGGACTAAATGGTGTCATATGATTCTTCGCTTTGGTAGATGGACTTGAAAAACATTGCAGAGGTTCAAGGGAGCTGTGTTTGTGGATAAGAGCAAACTCACTGTATAAATACTAAAATACTCAAGCACAGGACAAGGAGAAATTAGGATAAGTGAACTTTGTCTTTGACTAACCTGGCAATTTGAGATGTACAGCTTTGTTACATGCAGGGTGAGTGCACTTACTGTGAAGGAGATAGGTTGAGAAATTTCTGCAACCTGTTCCTTGAGGAAAAGTACTGAATTTGATATATTGCGTTTTGATCTCTCTTGTCGAACATCTGCGGCCAGGTCCTCAGTTGACTTCTGACCTTCCATCTTGGGGTATACGGCCATAGTTTATGTTTCAGCAAACATTATTACACGTGCTGTTGCAGGCAACATGCTATTTCCCTCAAAGAGAGGCCTGAGACTGATTAAACAACAGAATGATCCCTTTTTTTCCCCCTATAGGGGAATGTTTTCTGTCTAAAGCCAAATTCTTCCTGCCCTCAGAACATTACTCTCTCTCATATTAAGGAGACAGGACAGCTATTTTTCAGAGACTGTCAGTTGATTTATTATATGCTCTCTTCTGATTTCTTCCATCCCTTACACATTAGAGAAACTACAGTCTGACTGTCCCTGGGCTTGGGGAACAGTTAGGGAGAAATCCCTGCTCCACTGGTGTAATAATAAACTCCCAGGCACTTCAGACTTTTAGATTTTTCCCCATGGGGCTTAGTTATGGTCTGGCACTGGCTTTTCCACCAGTGTAATTTCAGTGGAGTTTTTCCAGATTTACATCAATTTTAATAGATTTAGAGTTGATCAGCACTTGGAGACTCTATTTTAGCTAGCTTAATCAAGAAACTGATGGAATACTTATGAGGGAATTAGTACATCTAGCATAAGGATCACATATTTCCTAGAATATACTCCATCTTCAGGCATGCACGTTCTCAGGAGATGGAGTTCCCTGTAATTGTTTTAGAAGGTTTTGAAGAAGAGCTGCCTTTAATAAATAAAAATTGCTCAAGTTGTCACATTTTAATCCAGTGGAAATGTAAGTATAAATACACTAACTTTTTGTTAGCAGGCTGCAATTCCAGCATCTTGTTATCATACATAAAATCTTGATTAACCTTCATGCTGTGGGAAGACTCAAGAGTTGTCTGTTTGACAGACTATCTGAATTGTTTGCCCTTTCCTGTACCTTTATCCCACCTCATCTTTTAGAAAGCATTCCTTTTCTGAGCTTATCAAACTTGTCAAGGTGTTTCCCCCATCCACTTCTCCTGCCTCTTTATGTTGTTCTCTCTGTTCTGCTAGTTTCTGTCCTCTGGGTCTAGGGGAAAGCACACTGGCAGCTGCAGAGGACCTGAAGTGTAACAGTTGGCTTTTTAGGCATTGCCTCACTCTGCCTGCTTTTCCGGGTATCCACATCAGCTTCTGCAGACTTCCATCTTTCCTGTTCAAAAAAAAAGTTTCCTACTGATGGTGCTAAATTTCTAAGCTGAACCAAATCTGAACTGGCCAAGCTGTTGAACCAAGAATGGGCTTGATCTATCACTCATGCAAGTGTAGATCCAGTTAAATCTTGCTTTGAAGACAATAATGTTGGTTTAAAACAAGTGCAACCATGAGAGCAACCTGTCACCATGAGGTGAGCTGCCTGCATTTATTTCAGAGGGGTTTGAAAGCTGATGTCTCTGGACTATTTCACAGCCGCTGCTCTTCACAGGGGACCAAGATACGGGAGTGGATTTATTTAAGGTAGGATTTCAATTTTCTTTTATTTCTTTTTTTTTTTTCTTTTTCCAAAAAATGTGTGTGTTTGAAGGTGCATCACGTATTGTCCTGTCCTGCTGAGAAAGGGAACAAAGTAATGCTGTGAAAAAAGCAATCTTCACTAAAGGTGTTTATGTACTTTCTAGCCTGCTTCAAAATCCAGTAGAGATTCTCTAATATATGATCTGCTTTTTATTTATGCATAGAGTTTAATTGTTAAATTAAAACACAGATCAGTACCAAATTTTAAAGAAACCACACCACCAGCAGATGGCAGATGTCATTCCAATATTGGCAACTGAACGTTTGAGCCTCCAGAGGCCTTCAAAAAAAGTATCCGTGTGTTTCCCTCATTTACTTACACATCCGGTGTTTTTTGTGCTCACTGCAGACCAGTCACAAGATAATGAGATTCTCACTCTATCCATTAGTGAGACAGAACTTCAGACCTGTCAGGATGGTCCCAAAACCACACCCAAGTGACCACACAAAATAATAATTCGGCACCATCAGAAGAGGAGTCTCGGGTCTGAATCAGACTGGTTGCTCAGCAGCTACCTAAGAGGTGAGCGGTTTCTTTCCACATACGTAGTATGTCAGTGACAATGACATAAGGGAGCAATGTTAAATCCATTTATATCACATGCTAATCAAATGAAAAGGGTAATGTAGAGGCACAGGATCTGGAGAGACATGGTGGACCTGGAGACTTAGACTAGATCCAGTTACATGCCAAGAAATTTTTTTGTGCAAGTGTTACAGGAGTTATTAAATCTTTTTAACCATCTAGGTGGAAAAATTGGGGTTTTATATCAAAATAGTGACTGCGAAGCAGGCAAAAAGAAATACTGCACCCTGAGTGCTACTCCAGTTTGTTTATGAACAGAAGGCAGGGTATATAGGGTGCCATAGCAGATGTCCATGATACTCGGTACTCTATTTCATTTCGTAAATCTTTTTTGGAGAGACACTTCTGCCAGATGCTATGCCAAGGCCAACAAGTATTAATTGTTATCAGTATACCTGAGTTCAAAAACTTGTGCTGCAGGGGTTACCAGGTTTGCAGTAATGCTGGAGCCACCATTTATAGAGAACAGTGCTGATGCTGAAAATTGTTCAGACATCATTCTAGTGACAACCATGTACAGCATGACTGACAACTGTGATGCCCTCATTGGGCATCATTGCTGGGATGCCACTACTGGGAGCGGCTGTGGTATGGTGACAACTGCCTGTGCTGCTCTGTCAGGTGTAACTGATGTGGCTCCAGGACAGGCATGACAATATGTCCTCTTCTTTGCAGATACAGAAGGACATGGCCTGTAGGTCACTCCAGCAGATGAGTTTCTTTCTGGCAAATGAGCTCAACCAGAAGGTGTAGCCATGAAAGCAGGACACTGTAGGAAGTCTAGAAAATCAATTATCACAAGTAAGTCAAGTACTTGCAGTAACAGACAGAGAAATTTTGGTATGTGTGACATGGAGCAATGGTACTAGATGTGATGGGTGAAGCTTGCTTTTCTATTACCTCTGTTGAAATGGTCTCAAAGAATTTGCTATGAATATGAGCTGACTCCAGTATCCTGTGAATGGGCCAATGTATATGTATACTTCAGTTCCTGGAGAACTGATCTCTCACGCCATAAAGTACTGTCATGTCTATTGTCCTTATCTTCGATAGCTCCATTTCCACTCCCAGCACAGCAAGCAGCAAGTCTATCTTACCAGTTCAGAGCACAGCATAAAGTGGACAGCTAAGCCTATTGGGTCCAATATGACCCTAAATGGTTCATGGCACTGCAGTGAGTAAGTGTTTCTTGGCACCGGGTGGCTTTTGCTGTGCTGCAGATAGCCTCTCGTCTGAAGCGGGTTCCTCATCTGTTGACCTCTCCAGCAGCTGTTTTGGAATTGCACAGAAGTGATGAAATCACTGGGGACATTTCAAAAGCATAGCTTCCCCTGTGTATTTCCTGGAGCTTGCTCTGACACAAGTATCCTGTGTGTGTCCTACTCTACCCTTGTTGTTACCACACAGCCCTCGTGATGACTTGGCTCTCTGCACTGTACAGAAACTGTTTTGCACGTTGCTGGGGATCCTACTTTCATGTGGGAGTTGATTTTCAAAAAAACCGTAATACCAAGGATGCAGCTACTCTTTCAGCCAGAGTGGTCAGAAGAGGCATGATATTTTTCATAGTTCCTGGACCTTCTGTTTACACTTCTGGCATTTCCCAGTCTGCAGAACATCCTGATACAAACTCTCTGACTCCCACTGCATGTTCCAATACCCGTATTTTAAAAATTGCTCAGCAAACCACTGTAACCTATGGACCAGAGCTCTAAACTGGTTGCAAGACACCCAAGTTCTGATCTGTCTCTGCTCTGCTAAGTAACTGCAAATGAGACACTTTAGCATTCTTTGCCTTATTTTTATCCCTCTGTAAAACTGTGATAGTGATCCTGATTTATTTGTAAAACACTAAGTTGAACTGATGAGAAGACCTACAAAAGAGCTAAGTGTTGTTATTATCTGAGTGATCTTTTAATTTCTACATCTCAGAACTTCTCCATTAATCCTGTAAAAGTCACGAGTATTCTGTTTACCAGACCTAGTGTATGAGACAGCACAATGATGAAGACTAATTATAAATCATAGACAAAATTTCTGGAAAACAGATTCTTTTAACATTTCCATTCTGTGCAGGCTTTGTCGGTGTCTTACTACAATGATGCCAGTTGGATTAGAAAGCTTTTTAAAATGTGAATTTATCTTTTCAAAGATTTGTAGCCAAGCTTTTCCAGTTTGTTAAAATGTAATTAGTGTCTGCTTGTTAATATGATGTTCATTGATTTTTAAAGTACACAGACTTCAAAGCTAAAAATAAATAAATAAAAAGAGAGATAATTCAAACCAGAGTGGAACAGCTCGGACAGTTTTACTCTTTTGCCAGGATCCCAAAGCTGTTGTGTTCAAACAATGCCACAGTTTGAGTGGAAATGTGAAGATTAAATCCAAACTCTGCATGTCAGCTTTTTTGAAAATTACTATCCAGGATTTTAAGAAAATGTCCAACCACAACAGATCATGTTGCAGGGATTTTTATTGCTTAATAGCTTGTGATAGTCTCCTGTTTCTCTAACATGTATTATAAACCAATGCACCTAGTACCTAGTATCAGTGGAATTTTGGTACCTAACTCTGTTAGGCTCTTCTGAAGAATAATTTGAAACGGACAAAAGAGGAAAGGGTTCACAAAGATGATGAATGGTTGTAGAATCTCCCAGTTGCACATCAGTGCGGTGTGGCACACGATGGAAGGTACATATGTGTGAAATATAACTTGACCACAGTCATGGAGGAAATTATGCAAGTGCTAAAGAGGCAAGTGGAGGTAACTTGAAATTCAGACAGGAATTCAAAGATGTGATTGAGGAATATCCTGAGAAGACAGCAGAAACAACACTAGAGCACAACAGCTTCTGAAGAAGGCCTGGAGATCAGAAAGGTGGGAAAGGATATCCATGGGAGAACCCTACCCAAGTGCAAGAGAGAGCATGAAATTAGCTGGTGCAGGAGAGATGAAGCTGAACACCAATTTTGTTCAACTGGAGAAGGAAAACAATTCAGAGGGAAAGACGAAAGGAAAGGAAACTACCCCCCGAAGACAAAATGACAAGACAGTGGAGACAGCCAGGATTGAGACTCCCCAGGGGAGAATGAAGGGAGAAAGAAAAGACAGACTGATTTTCAGACAAGCAGGAAAGGAGATCCCACCACACCAGTATGACATGGGTGCCCACGACAGCAGACAGGTCTCTTGGTTGTTTAGAACAGGGGAGGAACAATGTGGAGCCAAAAAGCAGAGAGATGCCTTGTTCTTCCATAACTAGGAATGTTAGATGTGAACCAGTGGCAAAGAAAATAAGGAAATCTGATGGGAACAAGGATTGTCTTCTATTCAGGATAAGTGATACTGCAGAAACGGGTCAAGAACAACTCCAACAGAGAGAAGACAATGCTTTAAGATGCAGATGGTCCGGTAGTTTTTCCACAGAACTCTTCCAGTCCAAATGGAAAATGATAAGGTAATGAAAAGTGATATAATTCCTCAGAACTAGCTCTGTGAAGGAAATTTGGGCATGTTTGATCGCTGAGAGGCAAACAGCTAAAGCAGATTCTTCTCAGAGGGTGGTCTCCATTTGGCCAGTTGTTATAGTAGCCTTCCAGGACTAAAATTGGCAACAGTGAGTAAAGCCAGCCTTCAAGTGTAAAACAGGGAGAAATGGGCACAAAAACCCTGTCTGATTTTCATGCTGGGTTTTAACAGATGGGAAAAGAAATATCTTGGTAATGAATATACTAAGGGTCAAGGGACCTCAAAAGATTAAAGGTACACTGACAACAAAGTATTCATTCTGTGCTGGTCCCAATATATGAAAATATTTTTTTCTAAAGGTTTTGAAATTGCCATTCACGTTGTAATTGCAGATTTACTGTGTGATGCCATCCATGGTGAGCACAGAAGGAAGTCAGCTGTGCGATAACATCTAAGCTTTGATTTCTGTATTGTATACAAGTGTTCTGGTCTTTTTCTGTTCTTTGAAAATCAAGGGGCCACCTAAGTTTTAAAATGGTTTCATAGTCATGCCAGACAGTACTAACAGGAGATGTAGTCAGTGAAAACACTTTACCAAGTGGTAAAAAAGAAAATGGAAAAAGATGCGGAGTTCAGGATTGCCCAGTTGCTTTAGAAACTGCTGTTTGTAACAATATCCCGATGTGAGTCTTGTCAAGTCATCACGTGAGGCTGCAGACATGGCTTGATTTAAGCTGTTTCAGTAGTGACTCCTCATTACCTTGGTTCACTTTGACTTAACCAAAAGCATAGATAAAAACATCTCTGTAGACAGACAGTAGATAGAAGATCATAAATAGAAGCAAAGTTTAGGCCATGGTAACTTTCAGAACAGGGATGATGCTGATGACCACGAGGGAGCAGCAACTGCTTTCTTTGATACTTCTGAAGCCAGCAGGGATATTTGTCCATGGATTTGTCCATGGATGCAGCACACTGAATGCATTTAAGTCATCTACATAAGTTTAAATCGCCAGCAGCCAAAATAACAGTCAGTGAAGAGTGGAGAGCTCAGAATTCAGGATCTTCTCTAAGTCAGATTTTATTTTAAAAATCATCTTAGGGATTTGCATCTCAGTGGTGTCACTGGGGGGAGTCTTGGGGAAGAGGAGTTGGTAGGGAGAATGCTCTCGACCCAACTGGTTAAGTAATCCTCTCAATCTGGGTATAAGAAGTAAGCTCAGATCCTGTAGGTACAGGACAAGTAGCAAAGAAAACCAGTGCTGTGGTAAGAAAGCAGAGGCATGAAGGAACTATGAAATGTCAACCTGAGAGAAATGGTGCCAAGGTAATGAGAGCAACTCATAACGGGTGTTAGTCATAAAAAGGGAAGCAAAGAATTGAGTCATAATGTAGTGAAATTGGGGAATTTACTGCATATAGCAGTGGCAAAACAAGTCAAAGATTTGGCTATGAATGTTCCCTGAGGAGCCCAACATGGTGGCAGAGGTGTGATGCAGCATTGGCTGGGCTACCCTTGAAATAGAACCTGCAGCACTGGGATGTACAGGACAAATGAGTGAGAAATCAAGAAAAGCAAAAGGCAGTGTTGGAAAGACTTAAAATAATAAAGGAAAGAGGAGATAGCATGGATCCAAACACCCTAAAAATTGTTGATACAGGGGAACTGAAGACCTCTAAGGGTGATCAAGAGCTTACTTAAGCAACACACAGTGAAAACTTGCCCAGGGAAGAGAAGTTGTAAGGTGGGTCACAATCAGTCAGCAAAGGATTAGATAATGCACTCAAGGGAACAACGCAGGGATAAAGTGATGCTAGGTGTAGGGGATTGGATTTGAGGATCCACAAGGCTCTGTCCAGCTTAATCATTACGATTCCATGGAGACAGCAATGAAAGACCTGCATTGTCTCCCTGAGAACTAATTTCCTTAGGTATAAGCTTAGGTCATGTATTACAAATAGGTCTCTCTTATGTAGGATTCTAGTTTGGAGTTTGCAGTGATTGATGGATTCATTAAAATGTCATCACTGAAACGGACAAGAATTTTCTGTTTAAAAATAAATAAATGATGACAGAAACAGCAAAAGAGCCTTCTGCTTTTCTTGTTGATTCTCCCTGCAGCTTAATATGGTTCAGGAGACTGCTTGGTGGGAGAGAGAGGAGCCAGGATAAGAAAGGATTAGCAAGGGATATCAGCATTTCATTTAGATCTTTGGCTACCTGGTTGCTTTTAAATTCTACCTCCCAGGATCTTTCTCTTTATTTTTCTGAGTGTCACATAGGCATCATTCTGGTGCTGAATAATATTTATACTGTGATCTCCCATTTGGTCTGGAAAAGGCACTTGGAGAGATTCTCAGGTAGTTACAACTGAGCTTTATAGTGCACATGTAAGCAGAGTTGCACTTGAAGATCCAGCCCACTGGATTACTGCTTGTACAGCTGTGCTGTCTTTTTAAAGCCAAATTAGTCGGTATAGAAAGATTTCCTCCACAGCATTTGGCTGTCATCCGTGTGACAGTATGTTATATTTTCAAGTAGATCCCATGGGCCAAATTAATTGTAGTATTCTACTGATGTCAGTGATGTTACCCCAAGTGTGAATTTGGCCTCATTGTTCTAAGGCTAATAGAGATTTTTTTTTAATGAAAGTGGATCATAAAATATTCTCAGATTTTCATCTGGTTTTGCTTACAGTAATTATCCTTTCCTGGAGCTGAGTAGTAAAGAAAATATTCATATTCTCCAGTGTCTGTTATAAATTGAAGTGCTTGTTTGCTGCAGCCCAAGGCACAAGCTATGGACAGAATTTGATGCATTTACCCGTGTGTATATGGACAGAGTTAGCCACTTTCTCCACATGAGAAGCAGCATGGCAAAAGGTTTTAAAGTTCTCTAGTATCACTGCTGTATCAATGAAAAACATTGATTTTCAGTGGCTTTTTATACTTTAGAAGGAAACTCTTCTAGCAACAAATGCATCAAGATGACATTGAATTCCACCCTTTGTTATTAATGGAGACAAAAGACATGTTCTTTTTAACAGGTTTTCATTTTTTTTAAATAATATCTGTAAGGCTTGCAGAATTAATACTGCAAGAGAGAGCCAGCATATTTTTGCTGACAGCTTGTACCCAGTTAGGTCAGAGAAGATGTGGGATGTGATTACAGTAAAATTAGTTGAACCAGGCAGTTATTATGGGTTGTTCCTACCCCTGATCTGAATAACACACCTGAGAGAAAGTGCAACTAGGACTCCACTGCTATAATTTTGGAGAGAGAGGCTGGCTATCTCTGCCTGGCCACTGGTGGATTGCACTCACTGTGTATCACAGCTAGTGCTCCCAAATTCGTGTTGAGTGCAGTCTTTGCAGAAATGTTAAGAACCAGAGGGGTCTGGTTGAACTATTGTGTCACTGTTCAGTGCAATCTTTCTATTACAAATTTGAGGAACATCAATGAAAATCTTAAGTGGATATAGGACATGTCCTGAAACACCATATAAGGCGTAGAAGGAACTTCACAGGGCATAAATTTATTTGTAGCAAACTTTAAGACTCAAAGTCTACAGCTGGAGCTCTCCATCCTTCTCTAAACCATTGGGACTCCTCACGTACTCTTGTTGACCAAACCTTTTGGTCAAATTTCTATTGCCATGGAATAGTCACCAAACAGGAGTGCTCTTGATTTACAAAAAGTCGTCACGTAGTTTAAGACTTTGTCCTCCTGAATAAATGTTTAAAGAAATAGGTGTGAAAATGAAGGATGTGGAGCTGGTACTGCCTCTCAAGCTTAGGAATCTGTCTCTGCAGGTGCATTTGAGGCTTCATCTGTGGAAAACAATGAACTGAAAGAAACCATGGTGAAGAATGAGTTCTTTCTATCTGAGCTCAGTGGCCGCTACCCTAATGCACTCCAGCAGGGTATCTGGCCCTCTGGATGTTTAATGAAAAATAAAGAGCAGTTCTACTTGTGTGATGTTGAGAGTAGGAGTTATTCTTGAAAGAGAAATGCTGATCTTGGATCAGCCCTAAAAGTAGTGGTGAAAGCTGTTCTGTTAATATGCAATTTTCTTTTCTTTCTGTTGTGAGTAGGGTGGAAGAAAATGCACAGAGATTGCCCCTGTGCCCATTTAAACAGTGTATCTGTAAAAACCATACTTCTTGATGAAAGGAAAATGATGTCCTAAGCAAACAGATATGCTGTACCCTGACAAAAAAAGACAAGGGGGATCTCTAACTCTAGCTATGTCTTCCTCCCCACCCCCACCCCCCAAGAATGAAGGAAAGCAGCTGAATCTACTGTATGTTTTCTGGAAATCTATGGGGACTCTCTTAAAGACAGATCATTAACCATCATTAACCAAAGAGGTCTCTCTTGCTGGATTTCTCCTAATTTGATATCAATGTTTAAGTACCCTTTTTCCTCCAGAGTTAAGGATCTGATTTCAGATGGTTTTAGCATCAAAGGCAAAATTTTCAATATAATAGATTTCTCTCCAGTGTATATAGGAGAAATGTCAATTGGACGTAGCTGCATGTACTTCAGGACATACTTCATGCTGTTCCTCTGAGGTGTATCTACTGCCTACAGCTCCTTGGTGTCTAGGAACTCCCTTTCTTTGCCATCTGTTTATCTGTCAGGCCTTCAGAGAGCACTCTGTGACTTCAGTGCAACCCTACTGTCCCATTAAAATGGCCCCATGTAGACACAGCCTTAAAAAAGAGAATTGTGAAGGAGGAGACAACTCGTCTACTGTGGTAGGGAAAAGCCAAAGACCATCTCTCTCTGAGCCTTTAAAATTAGGTTGAGAAAAAGATTACAAAGATATGTCTGCTGTCAAACACTGTCTCCTAGTGATGTCTCCATGCAGTGATGTTCTCCTGAAGGATGAATAGTTGTCTCCATTTTTAACAGGTGTGTTACCCTTAAAAATGGTTGAAGCTGGAGCAAAGCTTTACTAATGCAACCGGAAAGCAGCTAAAACTGCCTACTTTGGAAGGTCTAATAAAATCCTGCAATTCAGGCCAGTTGCGCTGCTACTTGCAAGCTGGGGTGCAGTTCAGCGCAAATGCAGGAAATTTACTTTAACAGGTGGAAACCAGGCAGTGCTTGGTAATGCCATATCATGCTGCTGCTGGAGTCAGCGCAACTCAGTAATTTGACATTGGAGATTTTAGATGGACATAAATTGCAGAATTGAATGTAGTTTTAAGGGAGCTGAATACATCAGTATCAAAATCAGGACAGGTTACTAATCCATAGAAACAAATATTACCCATTTCCATACTGATCTGGTTGAAACCAAGTGTTACAACATTGTTTCCAAGCCTCAAGGCCGAGATTTTTTTTTCTCTTGCTCATAGCCGTCTGTAGTTTATATCACCATCTCTTGTGCACCCCCTTATTTTATAAGGTCCTAGGGAAATTCCAAAGAGCTAAAAGTGAACAAATGTTTCATTATTTTAGAAGGGTGAAGGAGGTGACCACCTCCCAGCATCCCCAAGTAAATACAGGCCAGTTAACCTGATGTCAGTTCTGAGGCAACTGCAAGAAAATCAGATTTGCAAAGTAGTCAATGTGTAGTTAAAGAGAGAGTGACGTAAATGACACCAGTCAGTATAGTTTTGATAATAAAAATGGCAGTACAAAATAGTTTTAAAATGTCACTACCCAAAATGTAGCACATATTAAATGAGTAAACAGATATAACAGAAGGGTATCAGGAGGGTATTTTTATCAAGGTTCTGCAATGATTTGTTCTTGCCCCCAGGGTTATTCATTATTGTTACGAAGGATTTGAAAGAAAAAATAAATAAATTAGCTGCTGGAAAAGCTGTGGATACACCATAGTGGTAAATAAACAAGATGGGTCAAGTCTATGAGGCAAATTGCAACACTTGGTAAACTAGACTCCTCTGAACATGTGTTTTAAAACAGCAAAATGCAAGGTCATACATTTGAGAACAAAGACTACAGATGACAGTTTACATCCTGGAAGCAGTGACTGTGAAGGCCTTAGCCCAGATACAGGCTGTGGGCTTTATCAATACATACATGCAGACAGATTAAACCCAATCCCAGCCATTCTAAAATCCGTTTGTGTTAAATCTATATAATGGGTCATTATTGTCAGCCAGACCATGCAGTTCTCAGCCACTGTGCAGACTTCAGTGAAAGTTTGCTCACTTGGGACAATTTTTCCCCATTTTCCCACTGGTTGGAAAAAGGCAGAAAGTACCTGATTTTGAACTTGAAACTTAGTTGGTTCTTCTCCCTCTGAAATGCCTTATCACCTGCAGTGAACATTCTGCATTTGTGAACATTGCCAGTTATCAACCAGATTACCTGACGATGGCTTTAGTTTTAGGGCAGCTCTGCCAATTGTAAGTGAATAAACGAGGCCCTGTGGAAATCAGAGAGGTCAGAACATTGCTAAACATCTGTTGGATGAATGGTGATGTTGGATTGGAAAGATCACTCTTGCATTCTTGAAGCTCATAAACCCTTCAAAACTGAGCAGTTCAGATTGTTCTTACTTGTACGTAAGCAAGAATTTGTCAGGTATTCAGATGGTAAGAAATGCCAGGATTAAAGTTATCTGTGCAAACTAAAGTGATTTTCCTTGTGAGTGGGGATTAAGGTAGCTTCTCATTGCATGACTGCTATTGATTTTTCCACAGGTCCCATACTTTATTATTTGCTATTTGCATTATTTTTAATACAGATTCCTAAGTTCAACGTGACTTCTGCAAATGCATCTGTAACTGTTCTGCAAATGAACTGTAAATCACTGGGGTGTTCTTGGAAAACACCATCCAGTTGAGTCATCACCAAACAGGTAAGCTGCCCAAAAATGAGCATCGGCCAGCCCCACAGGTGGGGATATACCACAGGTAGGGAGCCAGAAGGGATTTCTTTACCCTCTTGGACTTCCCACCCTCCTCCATATAACACCAGGAAGGTATTTCAAAGCCTCAGTAGGACGGAGCGGGAAGAGAGAGGACTAGCACTGATGGAGCTTCTTAGCTGTGCTGCAGGGTGGGAATAGGCCATGCTATGATGACGGGTGGTGGGAGTTTTGGTCTTCAGTCCATAAGCAGAGGGCTCAGCAGAAGCTGCCTCGCTGTTACAGTGCACTTTGCTGATAGTTTCCATTAACCACAGGAGAAGCTGCAACACTCTGCACTGGTAACAATCGGGCCATTTTTATGGAGGTGCTTACCTGTGGGCACAAACTTTGGTACAGATATTGGAAAAATGTATTGTTAAGGTCTAGAAAGAGGCAGCACACACATACACACTTGCCCACGTCCATCTGACTAAGAACACTCCAAGGTCATGTAATCTGGACATTCGTCTGGTTGATGGTAAAGTGGTCACTCCCCTCCTCAGCCAGGGCAGGGCTGCAGTCTTTGCATTATTCACTGGAAGTAGCATATTCTCCTCTCTGAAGAGGCTTGTGGCTGGTGATTTACACCCTTTGCCAGACCACCCTCGTTAAAGATTCATGCCTTTCCAACACTGGTGAATAGCATCCCTTCTCTGTGCTTTCTGGTGACGCTGGGTTCTCTCTGAAACCCTAATGCTCCACATTCCTGCTGTACCCTTCCTTGCTTTCCATGAGCTACAGCCTGTCCTTCCTGCTGGCCTGATTAGCACCAGTTAGCTCAAACCCAAATAACAGCACAGTGTTTTTACTGACAGGACCTCAAAGATCAACCAAACCTCTCATAGCTCCTATGTATGGCAGTAAAGTAAAAACTGAGGTACATGCTGGCAGAGCAGTATTAGTTAAAAAGCTCAGCAACAGAGCACAGTGCTTATATTTTGTGATGGTGAGACACATTCTTTTTTTTTTTTTTTTCTTTTTTATTGTTTTGGACTTTGGGGGTGAACTGTAATGTTAGGTGTTCTCTCAGAAGGTGGCATGTCACAGAGCCTAACTGCTCTTGCCTCTTCCTTGTTCTTCAGATTGCAACTTTCTAGAAGATCTGAGCTATCCTCTTCTAAGCAGTGTGCTAGCGTAAGAAGCGATTGGGGTTTTTTTAATTAAAATGCCTCAAGGTGCTCATTTTCTCAAGCGAGTGGATTTGGCTTTCTAACGAAGTATGGCTGTGAGAGCCCTCCCTGTACAGCCTTTTTTTCTTTTACTGTCTGCCAAGCTGCTTTGCCCAGCTACAACTCTTGTGTTGCAAAGGCAGGAAGGCTCCTGGGTTTCCTGTCTTTACCCAATGAACATCACTTAGCATCCAGCCAGAAGTCTTGGTCAGGATGAAAACAATATTGAATTTTGCAGGTCTCATTTATTTAAGAGAGTAAAATGTCTTTCTTTCCAAAGCGATTCTCTTTAGCTTTCATTTCCTGTGCACAGAGTAGCTTTGTCTTGAGTACAATAATTAAGTTGTTGACCTTCCTTAGAGGTCAAACATAGCTTCCCTTTAGAGAAAGATTAAAACGAGCAATAATAGATACTTTGACTGGTCTAAGATACTTGGTCTGCATATCTGTGATGTTGCTGTAATTTCTGCTGGATACTTTTCCCAAGATGACATGCTGTTGATCCATTTATTTTGGTAGGTACATAGTATGTACTGAAGTTGTCTTTTCCCCATTCTTTATAAGAAAAAAAAATATTCCATTGTGACTACATCAAAGAGTGTGAGATAGGATGCGTACACTCTAATGAGAATGTTTAGTGTGATTTTAACATGGCATTTTACTCTTTTTAATGATTTTTTTTTCTCTAATCTTCTGGAAATTTTTTTTTCAAGATCAAAGATAATAATGGAGAAGCCCAGACATCCTCATGCATTATACAAGCCAGCTTGCAATTCTTTTTATATTGCTCTTCTTTTTGTGCATAAACATTTACATTCTTCTCCTTTTAAAATGAACTGTTTCTAACTTTTATGTTTATTTGATTCTTGTTTACTTGCTTTTAAATAAGACGACTGCTAATTGATATTAGTGTTCCTTAATAGTTCAGTGTTACGTTCCACACAGTATATGAGATGATGTTAGCAATTCAGTTCCCAGTAGCTGTGCCTGTGTAAGCAAAGCATGTGGATCATCTGATTAGTCTCAATAAGTATTAGTAGTGAGTTTGACTTCTTTCATATAGAAATTTGAGATCTTGTCCATGGCATGGAAGTGGGGGTGTACATTATGCTTTACAAACTAGGCAGGAAATAGAAATCTCCCCAGGTGGAAGAAATCCATTAATTCCAGTGATTTGGGGCTTTATTGTTGATTTGTGCAAATGGCAATAGATGCTGGGATTGTACAGCATGCGGGAGGAAGGAAAAGCAAATATAGGCACTCCATCCCCCATACTGGAATATGGCTGGGCCACCCTTAATAGGTTTGAATTATTAAACCTTCTGTTCTAAACCCTCATATTCCCTATATCCTCCTTATTTCTTCCAGAAACCTTCTTCAGGCCTTTAGAGTTCCTTTTTCTGGTGCAGACAGTAAAATTAAGTCTGAAAGTGCAAGTATGTATATAGCTATAAAAAAGCCCAAATGTACACGTACTCTTGGAAGCAAGAAACTAACTCACTTCACAGCCGAGACCAAGCATTCACTCCATCTCTTGCTGTTGTGGCACTTCATAGCTATTAATACGTGAGCAATGCCCTCTTCATTCACTAAAACCCTTAAATTCATCCTACTGTCCCATCATGGTGAATTAAATATGCCTTAATGAAAGGGGGGCTAAGTGGAAAAAGTCAGGCCTAAGCAAAGCATCTTTTTTGTTTCAGAAGCAAAAGAGCAATGCTGGTATCTAATTTTGGACCCCTGGGAAATGCCTTGATACTGAAGTGGTCAGCACCATGCAAAAACTTAGTGAAAGACTGGTATTCTCCACTGCCAGCAGTCATTCAGACTTGTGTGGGCACCCCTCAAAACCCCTAAGTAGAAGCTATGGTTGCAGTTCTTTCAGCCATTTTAGAACTTTGTAGGTAAATGTGGTCCAGCGGCAGCAAAAGGCAGTTCTGTTTTTAATAAAGATTAAAAAATATTTTTGAATGACCCTCCTTGTTCCTTACTATTATACGGTATTAAAATATAAGAGCGCAGCCAAGGAGAATAGAAAACAAAGAGAAAAGCCTTTAAAAAAAATTCCACAATTTTATATCCTTTCCCTACTAACCCACCACAGAATTCAAGGGTGGGGGATTCGAGGGCTGAAAGAATCTTCATCTGGTGCCAAAAATTCCCCACAGATCTCTCTGGTCCCTCTGCGTTTGGCTATTTAAAGCAAACACATTGTGTTTTAGATGCTAGTTTAGATCCATTTTCCATATGAGGAGGTGGGATGTAATTAATTAGCTGTTCTTTTGATTTCTAAGTATCACATGTACATTTCACAAGGGCATGTACTTTTGACAGAGACTAGAAAAAGGAAATAAAATACAAGCTGCGCCGCCTAAGTCTTCTGGGTGCAAATGATGGATCAGCAGGGGATTATCGTTTATTTTATTGCTACCAATGCTGATTGAGTCACATGAGTGTTAAGACAAACCTAGAAAAAAAATCTGGATGAAATCACAGTAACAGAGTTTAAAGTGTTTATTTTAGTCATAATTGCACTGTTTTTACATAATGTCTTTGATCTGTATGTTGAAAAGAGGCAAAGCCAGTAGTCCACAGTAGAAATAACCAAAGATAAACGTCTCTGTAGAGTTTAAGAAAATCAAGTCTGTAGTCAGAGATACACACATGGACATATACAGCGGGGAGGTGAAACCCAGACTCCCACATGCCAAAAAATACAATTCATTGCCATTTCAGCTAATGAAGTCCCTTTTCTGGATTTCATAGTGACTACATTTATTTTAACCTTTATGTGGATCATCTACTAGAGGAAATGCAATGTAACAAAGTAGTCATGTAAAATGAGACAAAAACCTTTACACCTCCCATCCAGCATGACAAAAATAAATAATAACACTCCCAAATTGGAAGGGCCAGCTAAGTCCTCCAGGCCCTTCATCAGCATGGAGGTCCAGCTGCCCTCGCTCCATGGCCCTGTTGGCCACAGATGGTCCTGGAGACCCCTCAGAGTGTCCTCTCCAGACTGGGAGCCAAAATCACTATCACAACAGCAATTTGGTGCCTATGTTGACTTAACAGAGTGATTAAAATGCCTCTATCTTGCAGAAGCAGCAAAGTCCTGTGTGTCTACTCTCCTACCAGGACTGAATTTGCTCATCAACCTGCAGACCTAGGGAGCTGCAGCACCCAAGTGACAGGCCTGTGACCTCTTGGGTCAGGGAATGAACCACAATAAATAAGCCCCATTTATCTCTCTCTCCACCGACCCTTTTTTTTTTTTTCCTTTTTTTTTTCTTTTTTCTCCTAAAGCTCAGGAGTGTCTCCTAACTGAAATGTTTGCAGACTGAGGACATAATGATATTGTTTAATTGCTCAAGCCCTTTGTCATCTTCATCTCTACCCAGAGGAGCCAATTTGTAGAGGAAATATTGCCTTTTTGTAAGATCTGCTAATGTAGCTGGGAAAACAGACTAGTTTTCTGTCACACAAGTCCTTTTTCATGTCCCTCTTCCACTGGAAGGCCAAACACATTTGGTGAAAATGTATGAGCATTATTGCATGACTCTTCTTTTCTTTACTTTTTTTCTTGTGCAAGTCTTCCAAAATGATTCCTGGAGGCTTTCACGCAAGCTGACTCTCCCAAAGCCCTCTCTGAATAAGCAAAGGAAAAGGCAGGTTCCTTTATGGAGCATTTCAGAGCCAGAGCCTACCACAGCTGCACCAAAATGCTCTTGTGAATAATTCCCCTCTCACTCAGCTCCAAGGGGGGACCCAGGAATGCTGTAGGCTAATAGGAGCCCATGTGAATCCTCCCATCAGTCTACTGTCCCATGTACTGTTGGTATATGCATGGTTGTTATTGCAAAAGTCAATCACACTTTAATGACAAATGTTTAAAAAACAAAGCTATAAAATTCTTAACTCAGTTATTAACTTTAAATGAATTGTTTAGGTTGTTTCCTTCCACACACCCCACCCCTGTTAACTTATTCTTGAGGGGAATGTATTTACATAGCCATGTGCTTCTCACATGGTTGAGGCTAAAAATAACTTTAGAAAATCATTTCAGCTAAAACTTAATTTAAAATCCAGTTTGTCAGCCTAACACGCACTGTAACAGTTCTCTTAGCCTGGTTTCTTTCTTTGTAACGATAGCCTTGACCACTCTTTTGAGTGCTGATTATTTCTGGATTTCCTATACTCTATTTCTATTTAATAATATATATATATTATACAACATATATACACACATTCCTGAGCCTCAGGAAACCCCGAAGTTACACACAAAATTTATTTTCTCTGTATGGCTTGGACTTCCACTTGGGCAACAGGCAAACTTACTTTCTCTCATAAATGCACATGTACACTGTGGAGACAGGCAGAATCAGCCCAGGTTTCTTGTTCGGTTTAGTGTTTTGTTTTGTGGGTTTTTTTGAGAGAGGCTTATCAGGCATTGCAAGTATGTTGTCTAAGTACTGAACTATTTTTCCCGGGTTCTTTTTGTCAATGATGGGCAAATCAGATGCTTCAAAATGTCTGAACCCTTATGGGTCAAATCCTTCTTCTGTTTAATTCAGTATGAGTTTTGTCATTCATTTTAAAGCCAACTGTAGCCCATAATAGACAATTACGCAATGCCTGGATGAAAGGGATGTTTTCTCCTTGCCCTAGATAATTAAGTCCAATGGAGAATCTTTCCATTCCCATCACTAGTTGTTTTTTTTTAATTGGTCTTGAGATGACTGTGTCCTGAGCTCCACGGGTTGAAATCCTTCAGAAAGGAGATTTTCAGCCTGTAGCTTATGAATTTGTGGGGCAGCAACAGGCAGCTAAGAAAAGCAAATATATTGTCAGTAGGCTCAAGAACTGCACAGGGATCCATAGGTCTACTGAAAAAATGCAGCAGTCCACGTTAAAAACTAGACAGAAGACCACTGATTTTGCTAATGTTATGCTATCTGTGGAAGAGATTTTGGTCTCATAAAAATGCTTAGATTTGTGGAGAAATTCTTTGTTCTTCAGGTTTCAACACTTTTCTGTCTGAATCCCACTACTCCTTTCTACAGTGCTAGGCATTATTTATTAAAAAGCATACTTCTTTTTGCTTTCGGAAGTCATGTTATTTAATGATGCTGCATTCTCTCGGTCCAATAGTACAGAAGAGGTCATTTCCCTTTGTGTAAACCAGTTGCTATTTTAACTAGATGTTATTCTGTCCACTTTGTATGTCTGCTCCCTTCCTTCCTTTTGGTCCTTCTAGGTCCCTTCTCACTTGGGAAAGTTCCCTTGACCCTGGTTGTCATGCGGAATTTTTCATCTATTGCTTTCTAATTTTGATATTGAGGTATCAGTTAAAACACTAACTGAAATGACAGCAAGAACATATTTTCAGCATTATTTTCTTGCCATCCTCCACAGCTTTTTCTTCTGAGCGCTTCTCCCCAAGCAACTCTTGATCATCCACACTGGCACACAGGTTATTATGGTTTTCTTAGCATCAAGCAATGCATGGGAGTATTTTTGCAATATCATTTCGGCTACATTTGTCTGCTCTGACTTTCTTTGTTGTTGCATTGTCTATTTGGAATGGAGTTTGTTCCTATTTTCCTTCAGCTTTGTTTAGCTTTATCAGTTTTGTGTTGTCTACCAATTTTAGCACATCACTTCTCAGTTTTTTTACATATATATATATATACACACACACACATATATGTGTGTGTACTATTCTACATTTTTTAAATTTTTACTGTTTAAATCATTTTCAGTCAGTGGTAGAATTTTGCCCTTTCAACCATGATTGTTCATTTCATAATCTCTAGTAAGTCTTTCTGCAAGGGCAAGTAAGCTTTGTCTGTTATTTTGCTGAAACAGTCAAAGAATGCTAGTGGACTGGAGAGGTATCATATCTCTTTTCATGTTATGCTTGAAAGTCCTCTATTTCTTTAACGATCATATCAACTATTTTACTTGGTAGTGATGTCTACATTGAGTAGATGCCATTATAGATATAACCACTGCACTACATGAACCAGAACTGTTTGTAGTCTAACTGCTTCCAAGAGGATTGCCATGTGTTTTCTAGAGACAGAATTAAAGCTCCCATACTTAACTCATTTGAAAAGATATTGCAGCCTTGATGATCACAAGAAGGAGACAAAACAGAGCAATTGAAACATTTACACATTCATTTTCCCCCAAGATGCTAAATGGGGTCCGGTTTAAATTAGTTTATCGGGCAATCATTTAAGTTTGTTTGGGGGGGGGGGGGGTGGGGGGGGAGCGGAACACTGACTCAGCACCCTTAACTATTGCTAACATTTTTGTTATCTAATGCACCAACAAAATCAGCAGCTTTTAGTTCCACACACATTCCATTGATCTATTTAAGATCTCATACCTCAGACTGTATTATGTCAGGAATGATCATGCCTTCCAGCGCTTTTATATCCCATACCCGTTTTACATGTAGATTTTTCTATCTATTTCAGTCAGGGGGTATGATTTTTTTTAATTGAAAGTGTTAAATTAGTGAAAGCCCTAATGAAGGTAAGGTTAACAGAAAAAGGTTCTTTATACTGCTATAGCTTATTCCTGCAGACTAGTACACTCTTTATGTTTGCATCATCTCTACCTGCAGAGAGGGGGCAGTTGCACCACAGTATTTAAGTGTCCCAGTTTCAAATTAGAAGAATTAAACTGATGCAAAAACCCTGTGTCCTTTAGCCTCAAGGAAGCATCGGGAGTTAAAAGGGCAGAAATCGGAATTAAAGCATTTCAGTAAATGCATGCTAAAAACTAGCATTTAAGACAAAATTATTCGTTAATGGAATTTTAACATTGTTGGAGTGGGCGCGGTACTCCTTACAAAAGGCAGGAAATTCAGAGTTAGCACTCCCCTGTGCACCATCACCTTCTTTGCATGTGTGCATTGGAACTAGTGCTCCGTTACACACAATATATCGTGGGTTTGGCTGCTCATAGGTTGTCTACACAGTCTGGTTTCTGCAGCCTCATCTGATGGTAGTGGCCTCCAGACTATGGGTACTCCGCAGCGGCAAATGCCACCATGGGCAAGACTCCCTAATTCAGTTTTTAGGCCTCTTTGAGGCAGGCTTGCCAGCACTGCTGGCTGCTACTGCTCGGAGCTAAAGAGCTGGGAGTTAAAATCTGCAGCTACTGGGATTTGTCGTCTGCTTTGGAGCTTCTTTGACGTCATTTCATTATTTCCTCCATACATGTCAGCGTTAGAAATGCAAGTTTTAAAAATATCCCACTAATTTAAAATAGTCACGTATCTTGAAGTTTGAAGGCTTTAAGAAAAAAAAAGTGATTGCGAGGTTAATCGTAAGAGCAGAACAACAGATAACAGTCCAGGCTCTAACTACCGCAGCCCCCCTCAGTGATTAAATAGACAGGCAAAAGCTTATGTGTGGACCAAAATCACTGCAATTCCAGGGGATTAGAGGCAGGTATCTGAGGACAAAATCTGGCTTGCTGTTTGGCAGGGACAGGGATTTGGAAACCCAATCCACTACCGCATCCATGAAAAAAATCAAAGGACAGCAAGCAGTAGACAAAGTTCTGTTCTCTTTGAAACAAAGAGCTGCCAAAATGTTCATGTCAGGCTTTTTTTCTTTTCCTTTGGCTAGGCAGAGTTGGGTTGCAGCCGAGCTGCTCACGGCCTCACCCACACCCAGGGACCATGACTGCTGGGCCCAAAACAGAAAGTGCAAAGATTTTATTAGGCATGCACGTGTTTAGGGGAGCCCTGCAACAGTTTGTGTGCAGGGCTTTGTTTAAGCATATGGACGATTTGGGTTTTTTGCTTCAGCATCTCATTATGTCCTTTAATGAAACTACTGGCAATGAAGTAGCAAATTTTTTTTCTTTTGGTTTAAATTTCTAAAAAGCATAATTTCAGCAATTTTTCTCTGTTCTTACACACACAGAGAGAAATTGCTTTAGACAGGAAGAATTCTCTAAATTGAGTTAGACTTGAATCAAACAAATGAAAACCTATTTTTAAAAAGCACTGTGGTACTTTGCATTCTTAAAAAAATTCTTGTATTCCCAATTGTTTTTCAGTAAACTTTCATCGTTCTGTTTAAAGTTCTGCAAGTGTGAATATTCGTATTTCAAACATCTGGCTTGCAAATCGAGCATTTCAGAAGTACTATATCCTCACTTACTACAGAATTGTCAGTGAAACTTCAGCAACAACCAAGTTGTTTCCTTGCCAAGGGCCAGTTCTGCATTATTCACACAAATAGGCTTTTTTCCCATTGACTGGAATGGGAGCAGAATTCATCCTGAAATAGTGGCCCCTGGTTTAATCCATAACAAGAGACAAACAAATAGACCCTTTTAAATTAGTTTCATCTTTTGTGTCCCATTTGTTGTCTGAAGCAGGTGTCAATTGGATCTTTTCCTGTCTGTCTGTGGTTGAAAAGCAACATGTTGTAGTTAAACCCACTTGTTAATTGTAGTATTTTAGTGACTAACTCCCCCAGGGATCTACTGAAAAGCTACTTGAGGTTAAGTACCAGAAGTCAAAAAAGGGTTAATTTGCCTTCTCCCCCCCCCCCCCCCCACCCCATTTCTCATTCTGTTTCAAGTTGTTTCTTGTTTAAAAAAGATCTCTCTACTGTCTCCATATACAGTAAAAAGACTCTTCATACACAGAGGGCTGATCCTGCCTGCACTGAAGTTCATTTATTTGTAAATCATTGAAAAGAATTTCCTTTTATAGTGGGCCCAGCCACAAATTTCCTATTTTGTCGAGCCAATAATCTTATCAACCACCTGCTTTGTGGATCTAGCACTAGAAACAGCCTCAGAGTTTTTAACCTTGTGAAGAGGCAACTCTGGTACTAAAACTGCAAGAGGCTGGCCCAAATGCCCTGTGATTTGATCAAACTGGTGGACTATCCAGAAAAAAACCACCAGCAGCAGCTTCAGTAGCAGCAATAAGCCCACACATCCCACCACGTTTTAAGAGAATGACATTAAGTCTAAAAAATATACAAACTGTTACCTGCTATAACTGCATAAAATGAACAATGCTTATAGCCAGTGCAATGGAAGGATAAAGTCTGAGCTTTATCAGGCGGGGCTGTGTTGTTATTCAGTGGTGCTTGCCCCTTTTTTGTACCAGTCTTTCTAAAGCCTCCCATAAGGATTTGTGTAGGGTTGCACCACCTCCTGAAGCCAATTCTCACCGCAGGAGGATGTTATTGATAAATAGAGAAGAAAAATCTTAGTTGTTGATTAGCAGCAAATAACTGTCTCGGGCAGCAAGGTGGAGCTCCAGGTATTGCTTTTTCCGTACCATTTTGTTTCTACACTTGCTGTTCGTCTTCAGGGTACTAGAGGAGCGAAAATCTTCTACAGACAGGTCAGCTGCTTTGAATAAACACGTACTTTGATCTTAAGTGATTTCCTCAGTTGCGTGTACCAAAGCGTTGCATGTTCAAACTGTTCTCCCCGCCTCGCTCTCTCACAAGTGCTGAGCACTGCTGTAAACCCACCATAGCCACGTAAAGAGGAGCCTCCAGCCAGCCCAGCCGTGTGTCTCCGGCCAACCACAGCACTTTCTCCAAAACTTCTGCCTCTGACAGGACCAGGAAAGATTTTCCTGTGATTTCCCCAGGCACTGGTGGGTGGCTGTGCTTTCTCCCTGCTCTTCACTGGCATGCACCAGGCATCAGGTCTGCTGCAAAGCCTGCCTGGGCACCTTTCTGCAGCTTACCTCTGTGTTCTGACCACCTTGTCCAGATCCACTGAGACTTTTACCATCCCACCACTGACAGTAGGTGAAGCTGTTGCTATCCAAACTGTGCTTTGAGAGCAACAGCGATGTGCACATTTGTTTGCCAGACAGTATGCTTGAAGTCGGGTAGCAGAGAGCGTTCTTCTTAGAATTAAATACTTTAGATGAGAGGCCCCAGATTCTCTGTTTTCTTTCTCCATTGCTTTATTTGACATAATATCATCGTCCTTTAAAGGCACATTTCAAATTATTCCTGTTCTCTACTAGCAGGGACGTTCCCTAGGGAATCTATCACTATTTGGTATTATAATTATCATTGCAGGTGCTAGGGTATCACAAACATGGGCACCGCTATGTTAAAAGCAACACTAAGGAAGGACACAAAAAACAGCCTGCACTTCAACGCTGGTGGAAGGAGTGTCTAATCCAACTGCCCATCCTTAGTCCAGCAGAAATTAATTTGAGACCTCAGCAACTTAATTAAAAAAACATTAAGAGAAGGGACATGTGCTAGTTTAAATGATTTCTTCACCTGCAGTAATCACTATGAGCCTATCCCTGCTGTTTCCTTACAGCATGCCAAATGGCTGTATAACAGATATGCCTTCACTGAGCACGTT
The DNA here is from genome assembly GCF_929443795.1 of Astur gentilis. Taxonomy (NCBI): domain Eukaryota; kingdom Metazoa; phylum Chordata; class Aves; order Accipitriformes; family Accipitridae; genus Astur; species Astur gentilis. Next base: position 16,213,828 of record NC_064884.1, read on the forward strand.
CTCACAATCCCTACCGAAGAGAGATTTACTTCCCATAAGAGCTTTTCTCCTGCACCTCAGCAAACATAGATGTTTTAAAAGACTGTTGCAGATCATTAAGGTATCTCTGCAGGGAATACAGCATTTGTCATCAGGCTTAGATTTGGGATACCAGTGGGCTTCAGAGAAAGAGGTGAATGGCGGGGAAAAAACCTGCCCTCATTCTCCATGTTTCTGCCACCTTCATTGAAAAAAGTCTCTCTGTAGCGACAGGACTGTGGCATTTTTCCACTTGCTTCAGTACACGGTGTGTGTGGAGTATTTATCTGGAAACATTCGCTGGAGATTTCATTATGGAAAAGAAGAGGATATTTATCACTAATACTATTTAGCTCCTAAAGCACTGGCTCAAAACTGAGCTTAGAAAACCCAGTGTAAAGTCAACACTAGTATTACAGGCTTATGGAGGTTTTAAAACCAAGTGTTTCATTGCTGTGGCATAATTTTGACTCGACAAAGCACTGCACAAAGATATTAGGAGATCCAGAGCATCGGCTATAAAGTAGAGGAACTGATTTAGCAAGAACGATAAAATAAACCCCCTGACACCCCTATCCCAGAGGCACAACAAGGCTAGGGAGATCCTCACCTGTGCCAGTGCAACCAAGCACTAGCAGGAGTCTGAGTTGCCTTGCACAAGCTGTGCTTCAGCTGTGCTAAATCACCTAAGTGAAGCCAGGTGACACTTATCACCTGAAGCCATCAAGAAATGAACTATATTTTCTTTACCTGCTCTGTGGGAATGAAAGCCTCCCTGCAATGGAGACAGCTGAAGTCTTTTTTTTTTTTTTTTTAGGAGGCAGTCAGCCCTTCATCTCACCCACCATCACAGCATTTGCTGTGAGATCCTCCTTTCCCTTCCCCACTGCAGAGCTGTCCTTCAGCCACTTGGCTGGCTTTCTGAATCTTTTTTTTCCTTTTTTTAATTCCAGAGTCACAAAAGTAGTCTTGAAAAAAAGCCAGCTGCAAGCCAATAATGTGATATTTTCCTTGGGGAAGTGAAGGGTTGAAAACCATAGGTGTGGAAGGTGTGAATTGCTCTGTTTATTTATTTTTTTAACAATCAGAAAGGCTGCTCATCCGCTATGCTGCTGAACATAGGACAAGACTCCTCAGAAGTGATCAGCCAACTCAAGCCTCAGTCACACAACCCCTCACAGTGATTTACAACTTTTTCACCCATCAGCTGGGCCAGGGCCACCTCCTCACTGCGCTCTTAGCTCCCACCAGCTGTGTTGTATAAAGCTCTTTCTCTGCGGTACCCACTGCCATGCATCCACAGACGGCCTGCGTAGGTACGCACAGGGTGAGCTGCCACCTATTCATTATTATATGTAATAATTTAATGGTAAATTTGGCTGAGCCACTTTAATGGATGAGCCAATTTAATGGCTCACTGGTGCCAAAACGTGGGGCTGCCTCCCTGCTCCAGGCTGGAGGCGGGGGGGGGGGGGGAGGGCAGCTCTGCCACATGGCTGGCACCGCAGCCAGAAAAACCACCAGGAAGGCGCTCGCCTCAGCTGACGTGCTGTGACTCGCTGAACCAAGGTAACTCAATCAGGTGTCTGAGTCTTTACTCCGTTTGTAGCACTGTCTCAGCTAAACCGACCCCGGCGCTTCTGCAGCGGTAAAACTGTGTTCAGAGGAAAGGGGTTTGCTGGTTTCGCTGTATTTCTCTAAAGAGGCAAAAAATTGCCTTGTGGCAAGCTCTTGTGAAAGTCAGCAGAATTTAGGCTCTTTGGGCACTTTTGAAAAATGTTGCCCAGCGTGCTGGTTCCCACAGTCCCGTACTGCCGCATCTTGGCAAATGCTGCAGTGCAGTTGCACATCATCAGTACAAAAATGTGCAGCATATTGAAAAGTGAAAATGTGGTGGAGTGTAAAATAAACAGAATTCAGTATTAAAAAAAAAATAAATAACAGGCGGGAAACTAGGCTGGACTGTTTCTTCCATTTCCATATTCCATAATTTAGACTACTCATTATACATTTCTGCTTTTGCTTCAAGTTTTAATAAAGTGGCTGCTGAATTTCCAGTCTGTCACACAAGGCGCTGCAGAATTCAGAAATCTTGACCCAGCCGTTAGGCCCAGCTGGTGGCAAAATATGTAGATGGGAAGGAAAGCACTGTTCTAGGAGAAGCAGGAAAATGGAGAACTCTAAGCTAATCAGCTCTTTTAAAAAGAGGGTGGTTACCATTCAAGTTGTAATTTATTGAGATAAAGGAACCATGCATCACAGAAAGACTTGGGTTGCCTGCAGGGGAAGGTTATTCTTTTTTTCTCTCTTTTTTTCTTTCTTTTTTTTTTTTTTTTTTTCTTCAGAGAAGACCCTTGTGTGTGCATTTGCAGCTTATAGCTAAGAGGTTGGAGCTAGAAGTTAATCAGCCATTCTGTCTCCTATCTGCTGATCTTGGGGGAAGGGGAATGTGGGCAAACAGGCATTAAATTCCACTGGCAGGCGACGGGAAGGTATTCCTTGATAAGCAGCATCCAAGATGATGAGCCGTAAAGCAAAGCCCCTGTGAGGAAGCAGGGGAAGAGGCAGGGAAAGCTTTAGCCATCTGTCTCAACCCAGCGTTGCTCAATGCTCACCAGAGCAGAGGTCACCACCAAGAATAATAACCCTCGAGAAGCCAGACGTATGCTTTCCATTCACCAATAATCTACAAAGCGTCTTAGGGTGAAATCCTGGCTCTTCTGAAGTCAATGGGAGCTTTGCCAATGACTTCAGTGGAGCCAGGTTTTCATCCCAGATAATTTTTAAAGCAACCCTCAGGCTTAAAGATAAAACAACGGCATCCTGGGAGTGGGTGCAGGCAGGAGGGAACTGAGGAGGGCAGATGGGGCTCTACCAGCTATGCTCCTCTGAAAAGCTATCAGTCTTACAGACAGGATGCCTCCACAGCCCTGGAGCAATACCAGGACTGACAATAAAGGGCTAAGCGGACAAGCAGGTGACAACTGGGGTGCAGGACCCAAGTGAGCCATGATGCTCAGATGTAAAACCCAGTGGTGTTCCCACCTCTACGTCCTCCTCGCTTCTGAGATAAAGCATATAAAGTGGCTTATGTTGTGTTATATTATATCATAGTGTATTTTTTTTCTCCCTATTCCTTTTCCAGCAATTCTCATGCTGGCCTTCAAGGATGTCACCTAGTGGCACTCATCCAAAAATTAGGATTTTTCACACTTGACCAGGTACAATTGATGTACTATTCATTTCAGTCACTAGGACCACCCAGACTCTGTAAAGTGCTGTGTCTCAGGCAATATTTCATTTTTCAGGACTCGTAACGCCAAGGGTCGGTGCCTGCACAGCGATGTAGTGGGGTTGGCCCTAGGCAGTGCGGTGGACAGCACGTGGGGTGGTCAGCTGCAATGGCCACGGCAGGAGACAGGAACACCACCAGCGGGGCGTGCCAGTGAGGACATCGCAAATTCAGCCCCTGGGCACGGTTTCTTGGCCTCGAGCACTGAGGTGGCCGTGGACAGCTGTCGCGCATTGTCGTTGACAGGCTGGTGTAAGGGAGACCGTGGGGCCGCCGTGACTGGAGCCAACAGACTCCTGAAACACCTCCCCTGGGGACACTCCTCACCACACAGTGGAGGCTGCAACATGGACAGCCACAAACTCCTTTTGAAGCTGTGCAACGAGGAACATAGGATCTGCGGGGCTCGAGAGGGGCAGGACATCAGATGATGAGTTGCCATGGCTTACTGACTCCTCACACATCAGCTGAGCTACGCTACCTGACCACGTAGTGCACTTGTACCATACATGCTGCATAAAAATGTGTGAATTTAACCCTGTTTTGAAGAGCTTGGGCTCAGTGCATCTCCCCTGGCGCTGGTGAGGTGCTGTGAGTGCACAGGAGCTGAGTCTGCCCTTATCGTCAGAGGGAAGAGAAATGGAAGGTAAAAGCTGGGGGTGGAGGGGTGAGGTGTGAGCTGTGAACCTTCACAGGGAAGGAGCTATCAAAGGAACACACCTCTCTTACCCTAGCACCACCATCAGTCCCACCTGATGATTTACCTCCCTGCTGGGTGCCCATAGCCACATCCCGGGAGCAGCATCCCCCTCAGGCTACCTAGATGGATCTCCTCCCCCGGGGAAAACCCTGGCTTCATTTTTCCGAGGACTAGATGGTAGCTTCTGGAGCAAGCGTTCAGCCTGCTGGGAAAAGAGAGCTTTTCCCTTTGCTTTTAAGTCCATCTACCCTACAGTTTGCAGTTCAGCCGTCTGGATTCATCGATGAAGTCATCTGCTGATTTAACAGTGTTTGTGAATTTAAATTGGCATCTACGGCGCACGTGTGCGCACACGCTCCTCTTTGGTCACCCCCAGCACAGCCACGCAGGCAGTATCGCTGCACCCAAGTGCCGCTTTTATGCCGACTTTTTCAAGCGGGAAGAGGCTTCGGTGTCTTGCTGCCATCCGCTCGCTGCTAATAGTAGCTTTGCTCTGTCCCTCGCTGTCTTTGCGCAATAGCTTAATGCGTAAAACTTAAATGTCCCACGAGGAAACGTGCACCAGTAGGGGCCCATCTCATCTGGATTAAAGATGTCTTTTGGTTCAGTCTATTTCATAAGGCGAGGGAGAACTTACATTACCCAGAGCTCGACGGCAGATCCATGTGTGTGTTTTTCACCAGGCTGTCACTTGGACTGTTTCGCATTACGAGCCTTCAGTCTCACTCTGGCTGTCGATTTGTACTATTAAGCTCTGAAATACAGAACTCACGTGCCAAGTTTCCACTTTTCTTCAACAGCCGCGATCAACTGACAGCCACTAGATAGGGTCAGACTTTGGCAAACCTGGAGGGCAGTTCTCCTGCCTCTTCAATGCCCGTCTCCCCAAGCCTGCCTCCTTAACCACCCTGTTTTGTGCTCATTGCTGCTGGCATGCCTGCCTGGGGGCACGGCCGCAGGCCGCCAGGATCACAGCAATGGCAGCAGGAGGAGAGCCCAGGCGGAGCGCTGACAGCTGAAGTACATCAATGTTTTCATCTTCTCAATATTTTGATTAGCCCAAGGAATGTTTGAGTTAAAAAAAAAAAAAAAAAAACCAACACATTTTTTAAAAACCACGTGATGGTCCCACAGGCTGTTATGGCTTTACGTAATAACGAATAGCTCTGTATGATTTGCCGCGTAACCGAGAGCACTGGTGTGGTATCGGGTCTTTTATCAACGAGTGGTTTCACAAGACGGAGGGATTGTACCTCACTGTAACAGGCTCAGGGCAGCCCCATGGAAGTCCCTACCCTGCACGATCGTCCGTGCTGATTGTTCCTACTGCCGTGCTAACACAGAATGTGTTTGCGGATTAAAATTCCTTAAATCTGAAGGTTTTGGTTTTGTGGCTTTTGCTCACATCTTTAACGATACTCCGGTGCAATTATTTTAACCATATTCCTGCCCTATGGTTAATCATTTACAGTGGTTATCACTGGAAGGGATACCTATCTGGCTGGAAGGGTTAGAGACATCGTTCTAACTCATTTGTGACCATAGACTTCAGACGCACCAAGACCCACAAGAAACCTCCCACGAGCTCTGACCCTCCTCGCACCCCAAATCTGCCAGCTTCCCGGGTCCGCGATGCGCCTCGGCCCCTGCTGGCACCACACGCTGGAAGCGCATCTCACCTTTACGTCACAGGAACCCTGCTGAGGACAGTGGTCTCAGACCAAAGACGTTTCAGATGAGGAACACTTTTTCCCCAATTTGCCCATTTAGACATTTTGATACCAATTCAGCCTCCCAGCTGTCACACACTCGCGCAGGCCCTGATCACTCGTATCCCCATTTTTGCACATAACATTCCCAGTTGTGGAAGAAGAACGACAAAGATTCCGAAAGTCCTGGGTTTTTTGTTAGGTGACTTTATTTACATTTTAAGCTTATTTGAGCTGTGTTTGTCCTTGTTACACTCAGAGGTGCATCTTCAGCGCTCAGAAAGAGGTTTGGCTCCATCGGACCAAGGATGCAAAGATACTGATTTACAGCAAGTGATAATCCAACCCTCATTTTCACATATTTTCAAATTCACATTAATTTTAAATTGGGGAGGGGGCCTCCCATCCGAGAGAGGAATTTTTCCACCGTATTTATGCGGTCAGCAACCAAGAGGAAGGGAAACACGGGCGAGGAGTGTAAAACCCCAGTGGCCCGAGTCCTCCCGTGCCTTGTGCCCTGCCGGGGATGCGCAGACCAGCTGAAGGGGACGCGACGCATCAGTACAGCTCCGTCCCTGCCCAGCAGCGGTGGAAGTCATTGCACAAGGTACGGCCGTGAGCGGGACGGGGTGCGGGTGCCGCGGCAGGGGGCCCGGGCAAACCAGGGCTTTGCAGAGGGGCAGGTCGGCACAAGGAGAGGAGGGGAGCAGGGCGGGGGGGGGGGGGGGGGGGATGCTAGGCTGCAGCAGGAGCCGCAGAAAGGGAGACGGGAAGGGGGGGGACGACGAGAAGTGGGGGGAGGACAGCAGGGGAGGGAGGCAGGGCAGTATAAAAGCATCTGACACGCACCTCTCCCGACACAGAGCGAGGGGGCGAGAAAGTTGCTTGGAAGCAGCAGCCGGAGCCAGGAGGAGAGCCAGCCGCTTTGCAAACACGCACGCACGGTGGCAGGAGAGAGTGCGGAGCTGCCCCTGCCAGCCCTAGGGCCACTGGAGGAAAGAGAGAGGAGAGATGGAGCCAGGTATCCAGCTCCGAGGGAGGGCAGGCAGCTGAAGCTTTTTGCAGCCCCTCGCCCTCCGCCACCCCCCCACCCCCCATTCCCCACCGCCGAGCCGGGGGCGGGCAGAGAGAAGGAGGAGGAAGGGAGGGTCGGGTGAGAAGCAGCGATCTGCCCCTCTCTTCCCCCACGGGGAGCTCGCAGCCGCCCCGTCGAGGGCTGGGAGCCGGCGGGGGTCGCTGTGCGGCCCCGCTCCCTCACACCCCCGCCGCGAGGGGACGGGACGGGACGGGACGCGGCGGGGCGGCCAGGCCAGGGCGACGCCTCGACGGGCGTCGTGAGGGGAGGGGGGCGCCGCGGGGCGGGCGAGGACGCGGCGGAGGGGGGAAGCTGGTCCAGGGGCCACCCCCACCCCCTCGCGAGGAGGGAGGCGATAGCCCCAAGTTCTCTCCTCCCCTCGGAGCGTCCCGGCTTCCCCGCCATGTGAGAGTCGTCCCCGGCCCCCCCCCCCCCCCCCCCCTCCGCCTTTCCCTCCCTCCTCCCTCTCACTCGCACACACGCTGCCGGCTCCCCCCCATCCCCGCAGCGTCTCCCCGTCGGCAGCCGAGCCGCGCTGCTCTCCGCCGGCCCGCGGCTCCCCGAGGCGGCGGCGGCGGCGGCGGGCGCTCGGCCCGCTCGCTCCTTCCCTCCCTCCGACGGCCCACGGTGACTCTGGGTTGCAGGGCTGCCCGCGGAGACGCCGCCGGCCCGCGGCCCCGTCGCGGCTACCTGCCGCCCCCCGCCGCAGCCGGGCAGCGCCGGGATTTTCGCCGCCGCCGCCGCCGCCGCGGCGTCCCGCCCCGACGTGGCTCCGCCGTGGTGTGGCGGCCCCCGCTGCTGCTGCTGCTGCTGCCGCCGCTGCCCCGCGCCCGCCGCCCGCCCCGCCGACGCCGAGAGCGGCGCGGTCCCCGCCGCCCGTCCTGCGGCTGCCGCGGCCGGCCCTGGGGCCGGGGCCGCCCCGGCGGCGGCGGCGGCGGCGGCGGCTGCCCCAGCGGCGGCGGCGGCGGCGGCGGCCGCCGCGGCTCCGGCTCCGGCTCCTCCTCCTCCTCCTCCTCCGCCTCCTCCTCGGCCGCCGCCGCCGCCGCGGGGCCCTAAAGCCGCCCGGCTCAAGAGGATGGTGCGGCTGGCGGCCGAGCTGCTGCTGCTGCTGGGGCTCCTCCTGCTCACCTTGCACATCACCGTGCTGCGCGGCGGCGGCGAGCCCCACGCCCCCACGGGCGCCGGCAACCACAGCCAGCGGCAGGTGAGTGCCGCCCCACGCCCGCGCCCCGCCAGCGGCCGCTGCCTCACGCGCGGCCAACGGGTCTCCACCTGCCTGCCCCCGAGGGCCGTCGGGGGCGGCTCGGCCCCGGGCCGGGGAGGCCGGGGCCGGCCGGGGAGGCCGGGAGCCGGCGCCGCGCACCTGCCTCGGCCGCCGGCTCCCTCCGCCGGCCCGAGGCACCGGCAGGCGCTCACCTGCCCGAGGGCTTTCCTTGTGTGGCGCCTGGGGGTGTCCGTCCCCCGCTCTTGGTGTTACGCTCTTTCGGGAGGCAGGGGAGGGAAGAGGCAGAGCTGCGCCCCCGGCCGCCGTTCGACAGCGTCCGCCTTGGAGGCGTCGGGGCAGCTGCCGCGCGCGTTGCCGGCGCACCGCGGGCGGGTCGCGGCGGACGACGGCCATCTCGCCTGGGGCGCGCCCCGTACGGGCCCGGGCGGGGGACGGAGGCGGGCCGGGCCCTGTCGGACACGGCGCGTCCCACCCAGGGCCTCCCTCCCTCGTGAGGACGCGGCGTGCCCCAGGGCGAGAGGGCACCTAGCAGGCGTACGGCGGCGTTGGGAAGAACAAAACGCGCGGCTTTCCTCGGGAAGCGCCAAGAGGCGGGTGGGCATTCAGTCCTGAGATAGCCAAGAAACTTGGTGCTGGGTGCTTGTGACCGTGAAGGAGGGACAGGGCTTGCGACCCAGCCGGCCTCTTCCACTCTTCCGATCCCGTGAAGCCAATGGTGAATTGCGGCCGGCAGAGGTAAAGGACTCCCTTGTTCCGTTTCCTCCGTTTTGCAGGTGGTTATTTTTTCATTCAGCGCCACATGTTGCCATTCGCTTAAAATGGTTGGAGGCGGTGATAAAAGCAACAGAATCGTCAAAATCCCCAGGCGAAGCTTGTACATCTGTAAATACCTGACCAACTTTTCCCCCCCCGTATCCAAGCGTTAAAGAAAAGTCAACTGCCAAATTATGCAAAGAACTGACCGGAAACGTGTAGTTATTATCGCCGTAAACTTACGTAAACCCCCTTTATCATCTCGGAAAAAATTGTAGTACCAGCAGAGCACGTTTCTGTGAAGCACGAGGAAAAATAAGGAGAGTGCAGGCATTAACGATCACTCCGTTTGCGTGGGATCCCCAGCTGGTGGTCCACAAAGTGAAACCGCTAGCTGCAGGGGGGAACCCCGACCCGCAGGCTCGACATCCCGGTCAGCAACTGGAATCGGGTCCTCTTAACTCAGAAAACCTCTTGTTGAACTTGGTGGGAGTCCTGCTTGGGAGTGCTCAGCTGTGTGCTTCGGGTAAGGCCCCACAATGCTGTGTCTCTTTGAGCTGCAGTTTTATCACCGGCTTGACATTCCAGGATGTTTTTTTTAATATCTTCAGGATTTCTGGTAATAATGTCTTATAAATGATGCTTTCTTTCCTCATGGGCACTTGAAATGCCTTTTAAAATGATGTTCCTTGGAAAAGTAAATTTGGAGAGGTTTTTTATGAGGTGTTTGCTATCATTAGAATAACCCTGAATTTGCCTTTTCTTGACAGGCTCTTAACATAACGAGGGAAACATCTGGGCAAGTGGGAACTCTGGGTGATGCCGTTTCCCCGGGGAGCTCTTTTTAGAGCACTGTTGTAAGGTTAGGGCGAAACAAGAGGAAAATCATCTTAAGATAATTATCCTAGAGTATGATCATTGTAGTTGGCTGTCTCGTGAAAATCTGTTGATTGTTGACTTTAAGAATTTTTTCTGTCTGATGATTATTTTACAGATAACTTAATAAAACTCTGTGTCTTTGAGCATCATGATAGCTTTAGCAGCTCATACTTTCATCATGCTTTGCCATTTGTAGAATAGAAATTTTTATATACTTCCCAACTGAATTGATTCTGCAGTTATGTGTTTGAGAGAGTGTGTCTGTACAAGACATTATGGGCGGAAAGATTAGAGCAATCAGTTAAACAGATGGAAGTCTATCAATTTTTTGGTTTTATAGCTTTCATGGATTCTATTGCTAGTTGGAAAATACTGTAACCTGCTTTTGAAAATTGTACTCTTGACAGGCAGATGCTTCCATTCAGAGCATCACAGTACAGATCTCTATGGCAAGTTTGGGGGCTTTTGGGGCCGTTATTGTGGCGTATGCTGAAGTGAAATGCAAAATCCTAGTGCACTCCATTCCCAGGTAAAGAATCAATGTGGAAAGCAAAACTGCACAAACGCAGATTTGTTGGTAGAAGCAAATAGAAATATCTCACGTTGCTATTGCTTATACTAAAAAAAAAAAAACCAAACTATTGTTTTTTCTGTCTTGGTAGGTCTATGGAGAGAAAAGATTGTGAGAAGTGATTAGGTCAGTGTTTCATTTGATGAAATTTCATTTGATGAAGTCTGTTGCACACATTGTGGCAAATCCAGGAAAAAAGTAATCTTTGCAGCAACTGTTTATAGATGTATTTTGACAAGGCCAATTTGTATAAAAACAAACTGGCTATTATCAAATGCAGGGTATGGTATTTTAGGACTTAGGCGGTCTGTTTGTACAAATAAAGTGGTCAGATTTTGGTCCTGTGTGTCTGAAAAAAAATCTGAAGTATTAGTCTTACCTCAAAAAAACCCCAAAACAACAACAACAAAAACAACAAAAAAAAACCCCCAAAACCAAACAAACCCCAAAAACTTAGCACATCCTTGATCCTTCTTACATAAAATGGATTCAGGAGGAATCCTTAGTAATCTTAAAATATTGTTGGAGATTTAAAAAGTCTAAAATAGAGACTTGTATGCATTTGAAGTCTGATTCATTAACGGAGGAAGAGCTTCTCTTTCTCCCATCCCTTGGTCCTTCAAATGAAGGAGGGTTTTTGGAGGATAGGTTTTGATTTCTTTTGGTCTTTCAATTGTGTTAACCCCTGCAATTAATTAGACTGATTGATAGATGAAAGAAATCCAGAAAAAACTGCAGTCAAAAAATTAAACAAGTTATTTCATCATCCCTCTTATTTCTACTTTTGGTGCCCTTCCCTGTACTGTTTGTGTCTCTAGAGTTCCCCAGATATCTGGGGTTGTGCCGTGCCGCTGTGACTGGCTGTAATAGAGCAGCAGTGAGGAGAAAATCCTGACGTACTCTGCTGGTCCTCTTCGGGATGTGTGAGATACAGGCATGGGCTTCCTCAGTTCACTGCTGCAGAAATAGGCACTGGACCTCTGCATTGCTGAAGTTTCATGCTGCCGTTAGAATTGGTTTGTGGTAGTGTAAACTAACACAAAACGGGAAATCCAGATTGGAGTTGTAAAACATCTTGCAGTTTTGCGCTATGAGAGGGAATCGGCCTTTTGTTTCTCAGTCGGATTTTATTCCTTCCTTCGATCTCTACCAAAGGAGAATTGGGGAGGGGGGAGTTTTGTTTTTTCTGGTAAGAACTCTTATTAGGTATAATTTAATTAGCATCCAGAAACTATTGTGGAGTATATTTATGAAATAAATAAGTACAAACTTTTGCTTCAGAATAAGAGGAAATGAAGCTATATTAAGGGATAGAAAAATGCTGCTTGGGTATGTTTTTATCTTTTTACATAGTTCTAAAATGAAGGGAAGGGTTGAACATAAATTTTGAAAGATGTTTGTAGTACTTTCCCGTGCTCTAGAATCTGTGCTTTCATTCTGGGAGAAAATATTTCATCGAGAAGTTTATTCCCATCACTTCTAATTTTTCCATAGTAGGCCTTGCACACCAAGAAAAACAGTGTTCCCACACCAAGAAAAATGACCTTGTAAAATGTAGTAACAGAGCCACCAACAATATATGCCATAGCACATGAAGTCAGATTCTCCACTGCGGTACTTGCAGCAGTATTACATTAGCATGAAACCCGGTAGTTGTGCGTAAAGCTGGAGCCATATAAGAGAATGTAATTTGAAAAGAAGCACAATGCTGCAAACAGCTTTTTACTTTTAATCTCCTTGCTCCTGTCCTTGCCCCCCTCCTCAATAAGCATGCAAGCAATTACAGCGTGTCAGAAATGTTCTCTGAGCTCTACCAGAAGAAACACATTCTGTTGCCTAGAAATGGTTGCACAAGAGTCGCTCTCCAAGCTGTGTGAGGAGTCCTTTACGGGGCTGAGCTCTTAATTTTCTCCTAAGGTCCACAGCTCAACACGATGAGAAGTTCGGAAATGGTGTGCTGTCTGGTAGCTTTTCTGGGGTGCATTTCAGTCTTTTTAAGGTTTGTGTGTTCCTGCTGCCCCTTGTACTGGATTCAGGCAAATTGCAAAATGATCTCCAGTCAGATAACAGCGGAGGTGTTTCAGCTTTCTGGCTTTCTCAGTTTAAGCAGGACTCAAGCTGTTTACTTTGAGAGAGTTTTAGACTGAGTTTTTTAAAGCTTATTCGAGCTCTGGAGCTTTACATTTGGTTAGTTCTAAGAGGATCTGATCATCTAAATCATCTTTGAAAAACTGTCGATTCAACATTTTGCATTCATTATTTTCCAGACTGTCCTTAGCCTATGTAAGATGCCAATAAGTGGATGTACATCATATATTCAATACGAGCACTTAATCCTTCTCTGCCTTAAAAGCAGTTTATACATTACACAAATAACTTTCCGAGCAGGTGGCTTGTGAACGAAGCAGGCTGATTCTCTGAAAACCAAAATCTCTTTTGGTGAGGTTGTTGCTCATCACAGGGAATGCTGTTTCGTGCTTTTTGACAGTGATAGTAAAACCTGCCTGTTCTCAGCAGGCTTTGCTGTGTAGGTTCTTAGCTAAAGCTCACCCTTACCATTAGCATATGTTCTTCCAGTTATGCACTAAGCTTTACGAATGACTTAGACCATGTGCAGTTCATTCTCTCATCTCCCAAGGGAGAGAATTATGTGTGCTCTTTAGTGGTTTTGCTAGTGGGCTGTGGCTTGTTCCAGGATCTAGGGGGAAGGAAGGGCGATTAGCTTTACGTGTGCTGCCACTGCATGCATGGAAGCAGAGGATAAAATGGGAAACAACGGTGAAGGATTGAGACTGCTGCTCTGAGCAGAAGACCATTTGCTGTTGTCCGTTGCTCCCAAGAGAGATTCTTCCACCTTCCAAACCTGGCTCCAGGAAAACATTAATTAAGCTTCTCTTCCTACTTGTCACTTCAATTCATTTCCTAGCAAACTAATGCATCCCTGGTGGAAAAGAGCTACCACACCTTCAGGGTAGAATGTGGCAAGTTTTTTTAGTATCTAAGACTACTGCAATAATTTAGAACAGGGATCCAGGAATATTGTATTTGGTTATGGCTGCAAGGAGCTATGTTAGGCAGGTACAAATGTTATTTCCTGCATTAGATTTGACCAAAATGTTTGGATGAGGCATAATATGCTGGACTTGTCTTCGGCTGAACAGCTAACAATTACTGTACTGCTCAACTTGGATCATCACTGATAAATACCTGGCATTAAATCACAGGGTGCCTCTCAATTTTGTCACTGTAACTATAGCTTGGAGCAGTTTTTTTCCTAGCGCTTTATACAGAAGAGTCCATTGGAGTTCTTTGTTTCTGTTTTGAGCAAGATTTAGGATCGTTTTCCAGCTCTTTAGAGTATTTGGGTAATTGTATGAAGAAAGCAGAGTGTATGTAGTTCTAAATTCATTCTGGGCCATCATGGTGTCGTCACGTCCATTTCCACGGGCCTGGAGCCAGACACAAACCACAGTGACTACTGCAGGGCAGGGGTCCCAGGCGCATTCCTGCTTTTGCCTTTTTCTTCTCTCAGTCCATCCTTACCTGTGCTCTAGGGCTGTTTGTGGGGCAGAGCGGTCAAAGGGAAGCCTGCTAGCATGGGGTTCTGCACCCTATGGTGGTCAGACGGCTGACTCGTGGTATTGAAAGGAGCGGTAGGTTTCAGTCTGATTCCTGAGAAAGTCTAGAGCTCTGATGATCACCTTTGGTGACACCGAGAGTAGAGAGACAAGGCATGGGTACACAGAGATCCTAGAAGGAGCTGGGTTGATACTTTTCATGTTGGTTCACCTAACTTGGACAATCAGCAGCAGTTCTGGAGTAACTTCTATTTTGTAGTCTTTGTTGATCCTGTAGAGAAGTTTGTTGTATGCAGGAAGAACACAGCTGGTCCATCGCAGCTATAACAGCAGTATAACAGTGGTACAACCACACTGCTACTGGCCCCTCGCTGTTATCTGATCGGCACAAAGATCTCTCCTCCGCTCCTCTGGCTTCAGTTGTCATCCCTTAGGTTCTGTCACATTTCCCTGCTCTGTCCTTTCTTAATGCCAGCTGTCCACAAAAACAGGAGGCCTAGAGCTGAAGCTCTGCTGTTGGTCTTTATGACCCCAACAATTTCACCATCACTTTACTGTCTGGAGCTGGTCACTGTGTATTCCCTCATGATTTTTAACATACAACTTATGACCTGCTAATAGGTAAGCGAGCCCTAGTACTTAAAGCTTCAGCATACTAAGCTTTTCGACACCTTGCTCTGCTGTGGAATTCTTTTGCTGGAGAGACATCTGTTTAACCAATCCAGGTTACATTAAATGTAAATTGGGAACCGTGTTTTGAATTCAACAGCTATTCTTTTGTCTCTGCTTGTATCTACTGCATCTGTATATTAATAATCAATGCCTTATTGTTCCAAAATGGAAATGGTGGAAAACGTCTTCAAAGAAAACAAGGAACAATGAAAGCATTATTGATTAGATGACAACTCTGGCTGTGTGTGTTGCAGCATCTGAAAACTTTACAGAAAGTGAAGTGCAGAAGACAGTAGTATTTATAAAGGTGCAGACTCTGCTATCTTTGCCTGCTGACCTTATACTAGTTATGTTTGAAAAGCTTTCTGAAATAATATGTGACAGAGATAGACATGACTTCTGAAAAGCCAGTCATCAGTACATATTCCAGTGGGGAGGAAATATTAGTTTGAAAGTTGCTTCGTTTTTTAAGATGCACAGATTTGTAGATATTCATGCTTAAGAATTTCCCTTTTTTTTTTTTTTTTTTTTTTCCCCCTTCACTGTGTAAAAGTGCACAGAATGCAAGTAATGGTAGGAAGTTATTTTGTGGTACCTTTTTATGCTTACATTCTTCTGAGTCATCATTTTAAAATCTTGAAATGCACTCATACTTCAAATATATGCGGACAATTTAGGTGTTTCCTTACACAAACATAAACTAAAAAATTGAAACAATGTGGTTTTTCTTTGTGCTTATGTCCTGAAAGTATAGCGATAGACAAGATTTAGCAGCTTTGGCAGGTTTAACTGTCGGCGTTGGCTGCTTTATGCTCTTCTGTGTGTTTTGCCTGTTTTCCTTGCAAAGAAATGTGGTAGTACCTAGTTGTGCCTCATTTATTCTGTTCACAGTGTTGTTTAGTGTTTGCTTGGCCTTTTTGCCATGATTGTTATCTTGCTGTCTACTTTAAGACTACACTACTTAAAAGCTCTTTGAATTGCCTGAATAATGTTCTCCATAAAAGATTACTTTTTTAAAGCATTATTTTTCAATGGTAGCAGAGCTAGGTCACCGATGCATTTTATTTTTTATCTTATTTTTTAAATCTCAACCCAAGCTCTTTGAGGTTGAGATTCCATTGTTGTGGTGTTGCTTGTGTACAATGTGTAGCCTAATAGGTCTCCAGGCTTGAATGGCGTCTGTAATCACTGTCACGAATGAATAAAGTGATAACTTAGAGCAGAAAAATACAAAGTGCTTTGGTAAGTTGCAAAAGGAAGCATTAAATGATGCAGTGGTTACTGTTGCACTTTAATACACTGTGCCTTCAGGATACCAATTTTACAGGTTTTGAAGACAGAAAATGACAGGCTAAATTCATAGTCCAGAGCATAGTGAGCTCATTGATACATCGGTAAGAGCAGAATGTTTCCAGTGCCGCTATGTCCATGTACTTTTGATTTGAAATACCAGAAAAAGAAAGAAAACAAAGTAAAATGTAACTTATTATTGTAATAAGTGATGGCTTGCCACAGTGGTCAGTTGTGTGGCAGTATAATACTCAGTCAGAGGAGCTGGTGTGGGCGGTACTGGTAAGCAGTTCCTTTATCCTCTTGCCCTTGTTTTTCAGTGCTTGGAGAACTCGTAGCAGTGGGTCATATTTTTTTATTCCTCCCTTTTAGCAGTCAGCAGGATAAAACCAGGCCTGGAGTTGTTCACCTCTAAGCCCTTGTAGCATAATGGCTATTTGAGTGCTTTTAATGTTACGGAGGTGCTCATAAAGATGAGAGAGGAAAATCAGAGATGAAATCTTTATCTCACCACTCTTTGTGGAGTCAGTCCATGTTGAAAAGCAGAAATTCAAACGTACCTTGGCTTTTACGCCTCCACGCTAGACCTACATTCTCAGCGTGTTTAAATTGACCTTGCTCCACTGAGTCTCGCGAAGCAAGACGAGTCAATGACTTCTATCAGCTGCAGACCCAGCTGAAGTTCCTCTTGGATTTGAATCTTTCACAGCTCAGTTTGTCTGTGGAACTGATATGCACGTAACGGACATAATCTGCACCTCTATCCATGGAGAAAAGCTGAGCTTTGGCGTGTGGCTTTCTTCAGACTGCATGAATTAATTTCCATCCATTATGTTTCATTGTTAGTTTCATATGCGCTGCTGAAAAATCCTGGACTGTTTTGTTCCACAGTAGCTCTTTTTCCTCGGGAAGATTAAAATTTCTCTTTGTCTGCATGGCTGTTGAGATCAGTACCTGTGACAATACCATTAGGAGTACAGTGAAGTATCTATAAAAACCACCCAAATAACATGCCGCATCTATTTCTGCCACTGTTTACAGGACTACTCTAAAAAAAGTGGATTCCTCCCTTTCTAAGGAACAGTTACCAAGTCAATGTTGTCCATGGGCCAGGTTTAATCTCCAGAAAGCTTCCTTCAGGTGTCTTGCCTTTGCATTTCCATTGAGTTGGGTATTCAGGTATTGAACAAGTGAACACTGTCATTGAAATGCTTTTTCTTGTATGTGCCCAGGAAGGCTGAATAAGAGGTGAGGTCCTTGCACCAGAAGAACTGTGCTGTAGGCTGCGATGGAAAGAGGAGGTGACTGACAATAAAAGCATAATGTGACAAAGAGCAATGAATAGGACCTAGCGATAAGGCGGCTATTTTTTGAAGCTAGTGCCTCAAAAATTAGTCACATAGCTTTGGTATCTTTCTCGCCTTAGAAGTAACTCAGCAGCAGCAGATTTTGCCTGAGGAAACCATAATTACTCCACTGGAACCAGCTGCCAAAGATTACTATAGGTGTAACAAAACATAAATTTGCTTGGTTTTATCTGCCACATACATCAGTGCAGGATTTTAAAATCAATATGGTCTTGATCTGGGTATAACTTTAGTAATCAGATATTTACTAATGTCTGTGTGCACAAGTTACCCAAAGAAATAAAAAGGATTAATAGTTTAAGCAGTTTAAAACAAAAACTTCTCACGATATTGACATACAATTTATTAAAAAATGAAAACCATAACTACCTAGCATGAATTCTGTAACACCCCAATATACTCACATCCTACATTGTATGAGTTGCTTATACACTGTTTAATTTCATAGCAAGAAATCATTTAGCATATCTTTAGCAACACAACAGCAATAAAACTGTCCCTGTCTTTAATGTCTACAGATACAACTCTCATCTGAAAGTGTCTCTTGAAATTACCTCAGTAATCAGACTGGAGTTGTTTAAGATGCAGTGAATATATTGGCATTTTGTGCCGCTGATTTTAAGATTCACTGGACTGAAGAAGTCTGTAAAGGTTCACTGCACAGAGCAGACTATAACAAAGCAGTTAATGATTCTTGTGACATGAATGCTGCCATTTCAGTTTATTTGAATGACACTGGCATTCTGTCTTAAATATATCACTTTTTATTAGTTGGGTTTTTTTTGAAACCAACTAGATATTAGGCATCGGTATGCATCTTAGCTAAAGTATAACCTAGCCAGCCCATGCCTTTTGCCCTGCAGAGTGCCCGGAGTTTTTCAAAACACGTAACCACAGTGATATTTTTATAAAGGAATGTTCACCTCATGGGATTTTTTTAAGGTGTTCTATTTTTTTTTTCCAAGTTACAGCTTCACTTTATTGTACATGATGTCCAATAAAAAAGATATATGTCTGTGATTGGACTTTGAAAAAGGGCCATGGTGCCTATTCCATTTAAAGGGAATGAAGTCAAGCAGTAAATTTGCTGGTCGCCCTTTTCATATTGACTGTATCTCAGCCAGCAGTTGGTCTTTGATGTTGTAACAATAGAGCAAAGGCAGAGGAGGAGGAGGATTAGGACCTCCATAATATAAAAACAAGTCTGCATTCATCATGATTTTTATAGAGCACAGTCCCTGTCTATTGGAGATTTGCAGTATAGACTCAATGGTCTGCAGAAGAGTGCAGCAATCTTAACATTTGCAGGTGGTTTACAACTCATCCATCATTACTACTACCATCTCTTCTTAATTCAGAGTTTGTTTAGGCATTCAGCATTTAGCTTTTTCTACCTTCTTATTCCTTCCTACAATAGGAAAACAGATGTATGTCAGGATAGAGCTTCTGGAGTATCATTTTCCCTTACAGGGGTTGATTGTTGCGTTATTTATGAAAGGCTTGCTGCAGCTGGCCCATAGAGTATCTATTCCTCATCTTGTGCTTCAGAGTCCAAGCTTTTATTAGGGAAGAATAGAGGGGTTGATATGTATATGTCTAACATTTGTGAAAATGTATATAAAAAGGGAACCTAGAGCAGCCACACTGTGCCTGTGTCTTCAGGCGTATTGGAACAATAGCACCAAAGGCTTCAAATGAACTATTTAGTCTGATAGAGCCCTGGAACTTTTGATCTGCATTTAAATGGTAGCAGTGCTAGCTCTTGATCAAAACATGCAGAAGGAAAAGGGTCATCCATTTGGTGAGAATCCATAAGGTACCAAGTTGCACTGAGTGCTGGTGGGAGTAGATAGAATTGTGAGCAGAGCTTGGAAAGAGCTGAATAATCTGTACTGTTGTAGCCACGTGTGTAACACAGCAGATGTGGAAGGCAGGATGAATGGAGCGTTCCCAGGGACGTGACGATGGCAGCAGCAGTGAGCCCAGTGCAAGTGGATCTGTATCAGAAGCCCAAAGGCGGCTCTTAGGAAACCATCTGGGGATGCACCAGGTGAAATTGCTTTACTGCACCCAATTCCAGTGGCTCTTGCTTACGGCATGATCCTGAAGTGTCCTGACAAGGCAGAACACCTGGAAGCTTCTCTACCAGACTCCAAAGACACCTGACCCAAGGAAGGGAAGGGGTGGGGGGGAAGATGCCAATCTGTAGTGCATTTGACAGTTCAGGACTTGATTTAGGGTTGGATCCTGTGCCTTCTAGGTGTTCAGATTAGACCTGTGAGTCCAAACTCATGAGTAAGTCACCGCTTGCCAGCTGAGCAGTGGTAGCTCCTCAGATGTCTTATCCCACCTTCATCCCACAACAAAATATGAGGTGATTTTATATTTGTCAGTAAGTCAGTGCTGAGCAAACAAACCCTGCCCAGGGCTTTCACCAGCATGACTGCATTCTGTCCTGGGACAAAGCACTCCACAGTATTGGTGGTCACCAAACACACAGCTCTTCAGTGAGAAATCTGTTCTTTTATTTAACTTCCACCATGATGGCCGTTAAAAAAGCAACATCTGGTGCAGAAAATGCACACATGCTATTTCTGCGCTCTGCTGTATGTCTCCTTCATCAGGCCCAGATACAGCAGTGTCTTAGCTGTCTCTGCTCTCCCTAGTATGCCAGCTGATGAAAGCAAACTACATGAGGCTTAGCTAGTATAAGGTGGGAGTTCTGGTTAGTTAGAGGCATCACCTAGTGTTTAAAAGAGTTAGCCCTTGAGGGATCAATAGCTCTGAAAACGCTGCTGAAATCCTTCAGTGGCAGTGAATTTGATTCTTGCTCTTCTTTGATCTAGCGTTCATGGCTTTTTTAATAATGTAAATCAGACCTGCCTTTCTCACCTACCCAGCCCTCTTTCTTCTTTTCCTGTCTTCTAAGAGGAGTTCTTAGCAGCATAGCTATGGCAGTCTTAACATGAAAATAAAATGAACTAATTATTTGCGTAACACCAGAGTAAGGGCCAGATTAATACCACCTCTCTGATTTTTTTTTTCTTTATCCTATTTAAGTCTTCCCACAATAAAATACAAGTGGAGTTTACAGCTGAAATTGTGTGTTTGCACACATATGGTCTAAGTGGGGGAAAAGAGCTGTGTATTCCAATTCCCCAATACACACTGCTGCCATTGATAAAAGGAGGCACAATTACATTGGAATCAGGTTAGAAACCCCATAATTTCCCCATGACAATTATTGCAGTTTACTTGTAAGAGCCAGATGAGGAGAAAAGATGTATATTTAGCTCTTAGCACAGTTAAGTAGCTGGAAGTGAGTTCTGTGCCACAGCCTACAAGGAAATGCTCTTCCAACCTGCTCTGCAGTGCGTCTGCTGTATATGCTTTGGAATCTGTCTTTGTACAGAAACAACTCTCCCTCCCTGGGATCTGGCATATCAGCTAGGGTCCCATTTCTGTTCCTCTAACAGAGGAGGTTAGATTACCTAAAACCTGAACTGCTTATCTTTCCTCTTCTACCTTGTTGCTGCATCTGTCTGCTGGGACTAATCTAAAGATGCATTTGGCCCGCTCCATACAATATATTGTCAGTGGCATCTGGGTGGTTTCAGGCACATGCTAAGATTATAACAAGTTTGAAAAATAAAACCATTTATCCTAAGTATAGCTCAGAACTAACTAGTGATCGTGGGGCGGAGGGGAGACAAAAATGAAGATATTTTCTTTTCACGTAAGTGTCAGATTCAAAAGCATCTGCCTTGTTCAGTGCATGTATGGTATTCATTTCCTGTCTGCAGTCGATTGGAATGCCCCCCGAGTCGTTTGAAATTGAAAATCAAGTCATGCTTCTTTAATCAGCTCTAGGAAATAGCCCCCCCCCCCCCCTTACTGTTCTAAGAAAATTTATATATACATGCATAGAATTCATAATACAAAAAGCCCACACTTCTCTCCAGGGCAAATCCTTGCCCTCTCCCCTCTTAAACAGAGAAGGGTCTTCACGTCATCTTGTCACAGTGTACTGCAAGTATCTACTTGCTTGCTCTTCTTCCCTGTAATGTCACTGGAGGGAGGCCTTTCTCTTGTGTATCTGCTTCGTCTTGTTTCTTTCCCTTGTTCTGTCATTAGGGCAGTTCACGGACATGTAGAGAGAGGGCATAATGTCCACTGCTGATGTCTTGATACAAAAATAAGACAGTTACTGCACTGCATGTACAGATGCCATTTATACTAATGACTTCCAGTTGCTCGTGTGTCAGTCCCCAAAGTTTTCTAAATGGAGAGGGTAAAACTGTACACTCGGGCTTGAAAGAATACTTCGCTGCAGAAGCAGAGGTGCGTGGTCCTGAGGCAGCCGCTCAGATTTCTGCTGCTGTTTTGCTGTAAACTCCTGGGTGTAGTAAGAAACCCTTCCAGAGAGTGTTGTGAGGCATATAGTTGGTGCATAGATATTGAATGTAAACGAACACTGCCTTTCCTCTGCCTTCACCCTCTAACTTCCATCCGAAGAAAAACGAGTGTTAGTGGGGAAGGCAGCTAAGGGAGGGTGAAGTAAATTATCTCGCAGTGATTCAGTGGTGTGCGTGTTTTGAGCATCAAGACTCAAGTGATTTGCCTTTCTTCAGGCACAGAAGTAGTATTGCCAGAAGCACAGGAAACATCATGTTTTTGGAATATAACACTTGTCTGCTTTCTTGCTTTCCCGTTATTAGCTTTTGCTTATGTGATGAAGTCATCATGTAACTTTTAGTCCACAGGGACTAAACACTTTCTAGTCTCTAAAAACATCTGCCAGCTAACACAGCCAGAGTCATAGACACTTTTGAAAGCATAGGGTGGATATTCAGTGGCATATGAGAGGGAGACACAGAGGCTGGGAATAGCTGTTTCTTGGAAACTAACAGCTGAAGGCAACTTTGGAAATTGAAAAAGTTTCAAGTAAGGTTACTCTTTTGGCTAGGGAGAGATGAAAACTTCGTTTACTAAAGCTAGTTCACCTAGTGGAATCCTAGCCATAGTGATTTAGTGGAATAAACTTGCAAAAGGACCTAGTTTAGAACCCATGAAAATAATTTCAGATGTATGTTTGTTCTCTTTCATTTACACTGACTTTGTGTGTGCTAGCCTGCAAAGCCTGACCAAACAGTTGTGTACAAAAAGTATTAATATTCTGGATTTCCTTTGCTTTTGGGGTTTTGATTGCAGCTTAAGGCAGATTTTCCCATTCTGTTTGAACCTGATGTGTAAATTATGATGCAAATTTCAAATGATGGGTGAGATTAGACTTCTTCAATTAAATTTTGCCATGCTATAAATGGTTTCTATTTAAAGCTTTATTATACTAGTGATTTTATGCAAGTATTTAATAAAGCCTAAAAATAATTGGAACTTTCAAAGAGTTTGCATTTTGGCACCACAGGTTATTGGAGTGAAATAGTTGGGCTACTCTTCAGTTGTACATTTGCCTCTTGAACCACTAAATCAACGTGTCCTGTATGGAGAGCTCCAGCCAGGCAGTGATTACAGGGAAGATCTTCAGAGTTGTGAAGAACAACTAAATGTTTACCACCAGCTTAGGCAACTGAAAATATCTGTTAACTACAAGCAAAACTTGGCACTGAACATCTGTCAAAGACCTACATAATTTTAATTCTGTGCGCTCGGCCATCCCATGGATGGCTGAGTATCTGCTGAAGAACAAAGCACCAGTGTGTGCTATGTCAGAAAATTTACTAAAGGGCCTCTGTTTTTTCTAGCAGACATTGAGCTGTAATCACCACCAAATCCTTTTTATTATCAAAGTGTTTATATAAACTGGCAGTTCTTCACCTCGAAGCTGAACCATGCTGTTTGTATTTTCCAGATGAAGGAAAACATGAAATACAAGCAAACAACAGAGCATAAAAAATAGCTGTGCTGTGAAATGTGTGTCCACAACATGTAGCAAAAGGTTGCCAGATCTGCGTATAATATGCTTGGTTTTCTCCTTAAGCTCTGAGGAAAAAATATTGTCTGCCAGAGCAGTTCAGATGCAGACCCACTGTTTACTAACGGTGTGGAAGAGACAGGGAGCTTGGTGAGAGAAATTCCCAACCAGAGACTGAACAAAAAATGGACCAAAGCTTGATGACTGCAAGTGAATAAACAGGCTCAGTAGGGGAGGAATGACAGTAGGGCTGCTCCGGCACTCAGGACATATCAGTTCAGATGGTTCAACAAGGCAACAGCCTTTTCCTCCACTGCAGAGGGTCCTGTCGTAGTGTTGGCCATGTGTCTCGAAAGAGTGGTCTGGGACTTACTAGACCTTAGATGTGAAGGGGGCCTCAACACTGCCACCCTAGGATCTCTGCAGTCATAACATAAGTCCTGGCTACGTGTTCAGTTCTCAAGTTTTTTTGTGTAGCTGTGAGGGCTAGAAGTTTTTAGTGTAAAATACCTAAAATTCAAAAGCTGTCATTCTGAGATGAGTGTGCCCAGATGCTTTCAGATTCTGCTTCTGCTGTACACAGCTCCTGAGAGCTACTTCAGCATATGGCAGAAAATCAGCTGTAGTGGGCTGGGTATATATATATATATATACTTGGGCATCCCAAGCACCTCACTGCCTAACTGCGCTGCCACTGGTATCCAAAATTTAAGCTGTCTACAGAAGACCTCTGCTCCAACAGTCACTGCAGATCGACATGTCTACTGTAACTTCTGCTGTCCTAATTCCAATAGTACTTGCGACTCCAGCCTATTCTCTGCAAAACCAAAGCCGCTGCAAGAGCCATAGAGCCCCTGAAACTAACGTGTTCCATAGCAGTACCCTGTGGGATGACTGACTTTGGTCTTTGCATAGCCACTTGGTCACACATGCAGATGTACTGCTAGTTAGAAAGAACTGGATACAATGTCATTTTACTAATTTTGCTGGACTAAATAGAGAATTATTAAAAAAATAGACCCTGATAAACAGAACTCTTTTGGGGGGCTTGTTGGGTTTCTTTTTTTTTTAATTACCAACTGTAATCAGTGATTCACCTTCTGTTTACACAATGTTTAAAGCAGACGCTGTATTTTGGAACCCCTTAGTGAACGCTTTTGTGTACATGCAAGCCAATGTAGTCCATTTTATATGATTTATGAACAGTGATTATCTAGAATGTGCTATTAATTACTGCAACAGTTAATTTGTGCAGCTTTCTAAAGATAAGTAAGGCCTTTTACTTCATTGATATATGTGAATGTGAGGGACAAGCACATTTTAACAAAAAATGAGAGTGTCTCAGTAGCTGAGTGCTTGATGTGACACCCCTCTGGTCTGACTTCTTCTGGAGATACAAACCATCAGTGACTCCTTGGAGTGAACCGGAGCTGTGAGGCTCAGTACCACTGCATGCTTTCAGGTAGTCACACAGAAATTAAATATGAACCCACGTGATTTGCCTCTTAAATGAGAAAGAGCTAAGAACAGAACAGAAGTCTTCTGACTGCCTGGACTGTATGTGGCATTAAGCATAAAAGAAAATTTTTTCCGTGTGTCTCCGACAATGCTTTTCAGCTGTTAACTTCACCGTCTGCTGATCTAACACTGTCCTCATACCGCTTCCTCCTAGGTCCTGTGCTGCTTATACTCATGATAGACAAAAAAAATAAATAGAACCCAGGAATTGGATCACCCAAGTTCATTACATATCTTGGATCTGCAGAGGTGAAAGTCTCATGTAGTATCCCAGTGTGTTAGTCAGCCTCCCCAGGCCGGTTAATTTTAAAGTGATCATTTAGCACTAACCTGGAAACACACGACAGCCTTCAAAATCAAAACAATCTGTTTAGGCAGGTGGGAAATGAAACCAGTCCTAATAGCTATAATGGTTTTCTGTGAAGGCCCCAGGCCTCATTTTGTCTCTGATAGCAATATAATCTTTTATAGCGTCTGTGAAGTTTCCTAATAAATAAACGTTCCTTGTTCCTGGTGGTTGAAGATGCTGTACAGGTGCATCATGAAAGTGCATTGACAGACTGTCAGTTTTCAATTCAAGACCTCTTGTCAAGATCATTTTGCAAGATATTTCAAAGGGGTATGCAAGAAATAAAAAAGCAAGGTAGCTGCGGCAGGGACTTAGTAATAGATTCTCTTGCTGTCTCAGAGCTGTTAGGGATATAAGTTGTATCAGTTTTCCCAAATTCTTTCAACTCCTTAATTAGCAGGGCTTGCAAATGTGCCCTTAGTCTGGCAAGTGGGGAGGGAATGAAGGAAGGTAAGAAATATGAAGGACAGAGAAGGAGCAGCTGCTCCGGAGTATTTTCTGTAGCTCCAGTCATTCCTCAATTACTCTCTGTCTTGGTTGTTTTTCCAGAACTGGAAATGGGATTAAAATAGGGAAGACAGGAGGGAGGTGGATCCCTTACTTGCTAAAAATGCAGAGAAATTCCCTTTTTCCCTAGTTTGGTATTTTTATAAGTTCCCATTTCTGTTTAACTTCTCTGTGGGGAAGAGAAACAGTACACTTCCCTGCAGCTAATGTCCAACGTGACAGAGGGAGAAACAAAATAGGAAGGCAATGGAGAGAGTTAAAATACCCATTTGATTATTGAAATGTTAAACTACAGTATCAGGCAGGAAATCTTTCGTGCATGCAGGGTTGTTTCTTGGTGCCTTAAACCCTGCGATGGTGCAAGTCCTGCCTGGATCACCAGCATTGAAAGTTACCCTCACAAAATCCCTCTGAATTGCTCTTCTTCCCTGGTTTATAGATGGACACAAAGACATTGATATATACTGAAATATTGCCCTCCCTTTTTCAGTGGTAGGTGTGGTAAGGTGTTATTCTGTAATACAAACGATATGTCAGATTCTTTCTAGGGTTTATTTCATTGCCTTCTCATGCAGCTATTCATAATGTGTTCCCGTCCTTATATACTGTCCACGCGTAGAACACTCAGAAATCCTAAGTTGGTTTTGTATTAGGAACTATAAATATCTGATCCCATGGGGCAGCAGAACTGCAGCTGACAGCAAGCATGAGTAACCTCTTAAAATCATCTTAATGGAAAGTTTAAAAGTTGTGAATAATCCCATTAAATAAAGGAAAAAACGTGATTTATCTTAAAATATTTAGAGCAGATGCATCATTTGAGTAAGAAACCAATGTACCTGAATTAGAAACGTAACTTCAAAGAAACTGAGTCAGTAGTTCAGAGTGAAGTGACCTAATTTTAAAGGAAGGCAAGCAATACTACTTTCCCAAAAAGCAATCGGGAATACAAATCATGTACACCTAAAAATAAACAGTGTGAAGTATAAACATGTGAAATAACATAGAAATAAGAAGAGAAGAATTAAATTTCATCTATTAGCTTTGGAACACAAACTCTGTTTTCTTCAGAAAGGATGCTGGCATTGCAGTAAGGACATACTTCTTCCTGCTAGATCGGCCTTGGAAGATCCTTTGCCTGAGTTAATGCAGTAGAACAGAGTGAACCCCTATTGTCTTCTTCACATGCAGCTCAAGCTCACTTTTTATTGATGGCAGCCTCTTTTATCTTTTTACCAGAAATATAAATGTCTAATAATACTGTGAATCAGCTTAGACACTACACCAAGAATTATCTACCTAAAAAATAGGTATTCTATTCATTCTAGTAACTGGAAACAAATGATCTTTTGCTCATGGTACTATAAGCAGATAACTGAAATGATCATGCACGTTAAGTGTTTCTGTTTGCTTATGTTGCAGCATGACACAGAAGCCCCAAGGAGGCGTAGCATGGGCTTGTCCTAGCGTGAAAGGGACTGCAAGAGATAACACTGCTTTTAGGCAGAGGACACACTATTTAACCTGTGTCATTCCTGCCAGGCATTAGTCAACCTTGCTCTTAAACTCCACATTCCCCCCCCCCCCCGCAAAGTCTGCTCCTAAGCTGGGCTGTCACTGCTATTAGAAATGTGTACCTAACGTTGAACCGGGCTCTTCTGATTGTGTCCATCCTGAGCAAGCAGAGTGGTCCACCCCCCTCCTTGCTGCAGCAGCCTTTGGTAGAGGGCGGTTATCATGTCCCCTCTCTGTTTTTCTTTTTAACGTTAAACCACCCCAACTCATTCAGTCTGTAATTAATGACAGTCCCTGCCCCAAGCAGCTTGGTAGTGGGCCCGATCAGCCTGATGTCATTACTTCACCATGACAATTTTCTAACTAACTCCATGTGATATTCCATCTGTCTGACACTATTAAAAACTTTTTATATAGCCCTTATTATTGTAGTTGCTGAGCTCCCTGCAAACATCACAGTGAGGAAGGGAAGTGCTGTTATCCCCACCAAGGCACAGACAGACCGTGACCTGCCAAGATCACACAGCGAGTCTTATCAGAGAATTAAATGTAGGTGTCTAAAGTCCTTGGCCAGCTCTAGCTGTACGGAATGTTAATGTGAAGAATCAGCATGCTCCTGAAGTGGCAAGCAGATAGGGAAAGCATGAAATTGTATGTGAAAATTCTATTATTTTTAATAAAATCTCACTTTATTTTTAATAAAGGTAATCTTATGGGCATGATACCCCACAAAAAAGTAGTTAAGTACTACTTTTTTTTTGGTTCCTGTCTGAAGTAATTTAATAACAGCACAATTACACCTTGTTAGACATAACTGAGAAGCCATTTAATCCTCATGCATCAAGAAGTTTGCAGTTAAATTCTGTTTGCTAAGTGTTAAGTTAAAGCACTAGCATATGGGTAAGGAACATAAAGTTAGCTAAGTGGCCCTCAATTTTGTTTTCCAGAGCTTGCTGCTGTGTGATTTGCTTTCTACTTTATATTGAATAAGGGGTGTGTCAATGGGTGGCCCACCAAAGGTATCTGAAAGTCCTGCCTGGTCTTCAACAAAAAGAGAAGCATTCTTGTTTTGACCTTCAAGTAATATGACTGTCAGGAGCACATACATTTTTAGCACTGTATACATACACTTAAGTCAGAATGAACTCTTTGCATCTGTGCTAAAGATAGATGTATAAAAGTACCCTTTTGGCACTTTCAAAGTGTAACAATGCTGATCATGAAAATACCAAGACAACATTAATTCTGCTAAATCTGATTTTGCTCTTTACAAAGGCAGTGCAGCAAGAAGGGGAGAGGAGGACCACCTCAGTTTTTGTTTGAGAAGATTTCACTTAGTCCCAGATTAACTCTTAAATCTTGGTTTATTTAACTCACTGAATACTTTCCTGTAATGTGCACAGATTATATTGTAAAATCTCTTCAGAGGTCGATTTAGAACCTTCTAAGCAAATAAACACAAAAGAAAAGAAAAGGCATTGGAACTGTTATCTATCTGAGAGCTTAACAATAGGTATGCTATCTTAATTTGAGCCAGGGGAGCTGGATGGAGATTGCGTTAAACCAGAAATGCTGGCAAAAATATGCTTCAGTAGAGCCAGAACCACATGTGGCCATTCCTCTTTAATTGTGCTTGTTTTAAAGGATAGGTCTTTAACATTTACCCTCTCCATGCTTGCTGTCTCTTTATGAACTGAAAATAAAAGCTCCCCAGGCAGTCATACTAAGACCTCAAGCCTAAATTTTTCAGCTGAGTCAAAAGCAAAACCTGTGCTGAATCTGCCCCACGTTGTTTTTTTGTTGTTTTTTTTTTTTGTAGCCATAAGAAGATTTGAATTCTCTGCCGTTTTCCCCCCCCGCCCCGAGTCCCCAGGCCAGTCCTAACCCAGGGAGGGAGTGTTTTGATACTAAATGTATGTCCTTGGTGAGGTCAAAGGCAGTGGCAGCAGTGCTACTGGTTCGAAAGCAGCCTGCTACAGCCTACTACAAAACCCGAAAGTACGCTCAACAATAACAAAAGCATTAACCGCTGACCCACAACTTGGTGAAATTCAATCCCACCATTAGGCAAACATGAAAATGAGATCCCAGAGGAAGGAAGGTTCAGATGTTCAAGACCAGAGAAACTGGGTGAGGAATACAGACAACGAGATGGAAGTTGTTGCAGACTGAGGAGAGGGGGAGGTTGCCAGTTCAGCAGTAGGATCTTCTAATACCGTAAATTTCAACATGCACTTAGCAGTCAGTGGTTTTGCTCCGGTTGGGAACAAAGCAAACTGAAACGATTTATAATAAAAATACCTTTCACCATTTTCAGGACACATTTAATGTGATGTAAGTTGATTTCCCAGGGGTGCTTCAGAGCTTCATGTTTCCAGATTTGCTTTTAAGTTTGATGCTTGTGTCGATGTGTAGGTGCCCACCTCAAGGCTGGAATGTTACAGGAACCTGAAAGAGCTAAGCACCCAAGTCTGACTCAGTTTTAGCTTGTGTCAGATGGTTACAGATGTGCACCACTGGAACCAAGTATATTTCAGTGAAAGTCAGAGGCCAGACTCATGAGCACCCTAGAAAATACCAGTCATAAATCCTGTCCATTTCAGTAATGAGCTGTGGGTCTGTGTGCTGTAAGGCTTTCTCTAAGCACTCTGCAGCCATCATTGGCAGGAAGCTGGAGACAGGGGCACTAGCAGGACTGCACGCTCTCTCAGTTGTTGTTATAGTGCGTTGCTTTTTTCCCCAGAACACACTCACTGCAGATGACCGTTCTCCTGAAGACAGCTTCACCCTGAACCCTGAGGACAGAAGAGAATACCCTGATCTCCAGGCTGCCCACCGGCCGTTCCCTAAGCAGCGATTCAGGCAGGAAAATGGGCATACGTCCTTGCAAAGAGATGGACCCAGATCTTTCCTCCTGGATCTCCCAAACTTCCCTGACCTGTCAAAAGCAGATATCAATGGGCAGAATCCCAATATTCAGGTACAAATTTATGTTAACGTGTGATTTTTTTTTTATGAGCTGCAAAAAATTATTTAGCTGAACCAAGACAACTTTGAGCCTGGCTTCCATGACATGCAGTCAGAACACCCTGTCTCTACCAATAGCACCAAGAAAGAATGAATATACTATACTAGACTGTACTGTACTGTAATGCAATGTAATATATATATAAATATATATAATATATAATATATTTTTTGTCTTAAGTGAATGCACAGTTTTCAATTTTTTTCTGAATTTTTCTTTGGATAGTATTGATTGCATAAGTGTGGTATCGATATAGACCTGTTTATGATACTGAAGCCATCTTTGCTATTGCCATTTTGGAAGATATTCTCTTCATTGATATTAAATGGGTATTTAAAATTCTGTTTTCAATTCTCTGTTGCAAAATTTGTTTGTGAACAGATTCTCTTTTGGTATGCTATTATAAAATGCAGCCATCCCCAAAGGTTATAAGAGAACAAGTCTTTTAACTTTCAGCCCAAAATGTGGTCCTCTGTATGGAACCGAGACTTAAAGCTAATTGCTGCAGCAGCTGCCTGGAGTAAAAAAAAAATTGTTTGCAAGAAACTTTGTTATATGTTATTCCTCAAACTGTTCTTGGATTTGGAATGGCCTCTTATAAGCCACTTGCATCTTGAAACTTCAAGGATTAGAAAGAGGAAAAAAATGAGTGATTTGTTTTTAATTCAGAGCCTTAAAGCAAAATTGGCATTAATAAGCAGCCTTTTTTAACCAAAACAATAAATTGAAATGTTGTTCTGCCTAAGATGTGCTTATAAAAACAATACACTAATAGAACTGGTTTTCTGGTCAAATTAATTCCTGGCTTCTTATTCCCCCAACCCACAAAATTAGCATCCTTTTGATATGTCTAAGAATTACATACGTAAAGATATAATAGATCTGTTGGTGAGAGACCAACATGATCAGGTGAGAACAAGCTGTCTCGAAGCTGACACGCCATTATGTCATAGATGGCTCGCAATGTTAAGAAGCCTAACAGATTTGGATCAAGTGCAGGTCCGATACTTGATGGGTCAAGGTAGAAAACACGTTCAACACGTGGTGACTGTACACATCCCTCATGCTAAGAGAAGCCTTCCAGAAAGCCTTAGGAAGGGAAGTTATAGGGGCCCCCAGACTGTGGCATGAGGTGAATAGTGTAACATCATTGTTTGAACAGTATGTAAACGGAGGACAGGAGGAAACAAAAACCGTCTCTGATTGGTAACAGCATTTAATGCTTAAACCCAGGGAACAGATAAATGAGATGGAAACATTTCCCTGGCTTGTCATTATAGTAACTGCTTCTACTATGACCTCTTTTTCCACCACCTGATCTTGGAAACATGTCAGCCAACTATGTCAGCAGTTTTGCTGTACTCTGGGAACTGGGAAGCCTAGTCTTGTAAACTGGAAAACATTCGGCAACATTAATCCCAGAGCTCTTGTGCACAAGGATGAGCTCTTTCAGAAACAGGCTCGCTAAGTTCTGCATTATATTTACTCTGCTTACTGAGGTGCATAAATAGGGATATACAAAGCTTCTTTAAGTTCCTGGTTGACAGTCCTGCAGCAGATCAGGCCTTACGGAGATAAAACTCCCAATAATTCACTACAGAGTCAATGAAAGTTTATTTCTTTGCCTAAAGGTTGTAAAAGGTGGCCTACTCTTTTGGAAAAAAACAGGATTATAGTGAATTCTTGCTTGTTAAACAGTACTGTACTGGCCTGAATGGAAATAATGACACTTGTTGACTTGCAAATTTCTCATCAGCTCTTTGGCAGATGACAGCAGAATCGATGCTCATTTTGCTTTTTGCACAATGGCTTCATGCTCCATGAGTTATAGTCCTGGGGGTGTTAATTTAAATGTCCTCCTAGGACAGTGAGGTTGGAAAGGAGAAAAAAGCCTGTGTGAGTTAATCTAGCACAATGGCCACATCTATCTGTCAAAGAGCCACAACTTCTTTTCCCTTTTACTAGTACAAACCTGCGTAGATCAAAAATAACATTTTTAAGGGAAATTATACCTTGAAATTTAAAACCCCTAATAAAAAGACATAAAACAGCCTGAAAAAGCAAGTTGAAAGGATACTCCACTGAGTTCTCTTTATGGCTATCCTTTCTCTGATTTCCTGTGAGACAGCAGTTGCTGTATCGTGCCCTGGTTGTGTGCTCTATCAGGGAGGAAGTGGTGGATATCAGAACACCATCACAGGAATTCAGAAAATTATCATGTCCCCAGGTACTACTGTATTTATCAGGTGATAATCAAACATAAGTATAGTGGACTGCCTTCTAGAAAAACCTCAGAAACAGCAGTCGGAGCTGCAGTAAGCAAGCCAAAAGTAATTTGACTCTTTGCATGAAGAGCAGGATGACACTTACTGGTCTTTCTGTGGCATTTTAGCGTTGTAAGATCTCCTATAATTTCAAGTGGCATTTTATGCCTTAGCATTGCTTCCATGCTGGCTGTTTGAGAGTAACTGCAGTAGCTGCTGTTGAGCAAAGGCTGGCTGTTTGGTTTGGGGTATTTTGTTTTCTTCTTTTTTGTCATTTTAACAATTCTGTCAATGCATGGAAGACTTCTGGATGAGAAGGTGATTACAAAAACTGATCACACATTTTCTTTGGATTTCCTTTCACAAGTGGAAAATCCCTTTTGTGTAGGTTTGCACTCGTTTGACAAACTAGCGGAGGGATGCCTATTGCAGACCTTGTAATTGGGCAGGGTTATTATTCAGAGTAAGACAGAATTGTTCTCACCCCTGAGAAACAGAATGAAGTGACATGGGAGGTGTATAGGAACCCACTTATTTGCCATTTCTGATGGGTTTTCTTGTCTGTTCCAACGAGCCGCCTACAAGCTCTCAGCTCTTCTCTGCAGCCGATCCTTTGTTGGGAGCCAGATGCTTCAGCTTGCAATTGAACTCATGCTCTTGTCCCTCCCCTTTTCTTTTTACTCCTGGTTTCCCAGGCTTGTGTACTGTAACAGGTAGTGTGCTGCTCTCCGTTGTCCCACTGCTTTGCTGCTTTCCTAGCAGTGCTCAGCATCATGACAAATGAGCATAAAAGGGAAAACTCCTTACTGTTTGTCGGGCAAGGGCATTTTGTTGATTTTAATGCTCTCCAGAGAACTTGCATCTTCATCAAGCTTCACAACCAGTATACCAGAGACACAGCTGGGTGAGTTCCAGTTGCGATGGATGTGTTAAACATTTTGGATGAGGTAACAGGTTCCAAGTAGAAA
Organism: Astur gentilis; assembly: GCF_929443795.1. Taxonomy (NCBI): domain Eukaryota; kingdom Metazoa; phylum Chordata; class Aves; order Accipitriformes; family Accipitridae; genus Astur; species Astur gentilis. The sequence goes on from NC_064884.1 coordinate 16,247,038, forward strand.
CTGTGCAGAGTTAGGTGGGATTCCTGTCCTAAAAACATGTTGATGTGCCCTGGAAAACTGAAGTAAATCAGTGTGTGATTAAATCTGTTGTGATTATTATCCTTGCTTTGAGTCGTGGGATTGGTAATAATTGATGAAAGTGATTTTAAGCCAGAAGTTAATGCTGTCTGCTTGGTGATGTGTTGTCTTGATCATGCCACTCCAGTGCTGCTGTGTTAGCTTTATTTATTCTCTGTGATATCTATTCAGTTTCTACGTTCTCTTAAAAAAACATCTACATAGAACCACCCAATCTAGAAACATACACAACTACAGAGGAACAAGGCTGTATGATCTGCTTTTAAAAAAGAACTGCAGACTTCAAGCCAACTCTTCTCTGGGTTCCTCCATGGCCATTTCCCTCACCTCCATCTATATCACATCTCACTTTTAACACATTTTATTAGATGTGGCTTTTAGGTAGCATTTATATTTGTCATTTGAAGCTGCTTGTTTCACTGCATTGGAAAGCAACACCACCTCGGTATCATCACAAAAGACTCAGCTGTACCTGTAATACCAAGCTCTGACCAGTACATCTCATCTCTAACCTAGCACAGTAAGAATTGGAGGGCTCCAGTAGTGCTTATTTCTTGTAATGCCTGTAAGGCTTAATTGTTTAAGGTAGTAGCAAAGCAGTTTTCCCTAGCTGCAGCACTGGAAGCAGAGTGTAGCCTTGCCAGGAGCTAGCTAGTCCTCTTAGCAAGCCAGAGAGACTGGTCTAGGCAGAGCAGGGTGCCAGAGGGCCATGGTTAAACCGCTTTCAATACCAGAGCTGTTACTACCTCTGTACAGATTTCTTAATGTCATGGCATAACAAGAGCTTGCTGCAGAGTGCAAAATTCAGAGCTGGGTTTCTGACCAGGTTTTTAATTCTGGGGTTCAGTTGGGCAGTGAGTGCAAATAGGATTGACAACGTTAAATACAAATTTCAGGTTTCGAGTCACATCATTGTCTTCTTTGCTCCCAGCAAATTTTGAGGGTCCTTCACTTTTCATCAAGTTCAGAAAACTTATAAAAGTGAGCTGTCATGACATAACTGGAAGTAAATTGGTGTCACTACTGATATAATTTTAACTGAAGTTGTTATGTGGTGTAAACCTAAATTTACCATTTCAATATCTTCTAATGAACTCATTTCTGTTCTGCTACTATAGTTACCTCATTGCTGACTTGCACATATCCGCCTTTATGGAATGGCAAGCTCTGCATTGAAAATTTGCATCAGTTGCATGAAGGAAGCAGAGGATAGAAATGTCATAGAATCCACTACTCGCACAAAATTGCAAATGTACTTCTTTCTGAACCATAATCTTCCAGTTGCTTAGGGCAATGTTTACACCATTGAAGTGAATTCAGAAACATTGTCTCAGTAAACAGGATGAAGTACACAGAACTTTTTGTGCACTCCAACAGGCGGGGATAATATTTATCTTCTGTATATTTTTGGCCAGGAGAAAATTGGATGTCGGTGTCTCAAGACATCTGTGCTTGATACATTTGTTTCATTAGAAATTGACTGCAAATCTGTTGTTTTAACGTACCTATGCCAATTGTTTTTAGAGGAGCATCCTTATTTATAGCTCACACAACCATAAAAGAAGTGGCTTCATTTTAGGTTTGAATACTTCTGGAGATGATTGTGGATTTATACAAGAACCATGTTACCACAGACATTTTGGGAAGCTTGAGAAAAAAAAAAATAATCTTTACAGCTTTGATAATCACTGGAAGAAGAAATCAGAGAAAATGAAGTCTTTAAAACAGTCTCCAAGATAGAAATACTAAACCAGGTCTATTTTTTAATTTTTGAGAGAACATGTTTTTGTTGGAGTAGTTATATAGCATGCTAGCTTTTCCAGGGCTGCTTTAAATGCCCGTTTTTAATGACTCTAGTTCTAGATCTGATTTCTTTTTTCCTTTTTATAAACAACCCCCAGTAGAGAAACTGATCAAACAAGATACATGTTTGTGTATGATGTATATGTCTCAGGTTTATGTATATGTATTTGTATAGTCGTGGGCTAATGTTGTTAAGTCTATCTGTAAGTACTGGGAAGAATTCAGTGAATGCTGATTTTTCAAAATTTTAGACTGGGATAGGGGATCAATTGCTTGCCCAAAGCAACAGCCTCTTCTCACACCTCTGCCCTAACTTTTGGGTCATACCATGGGAGGATTACTAGGATTACTCACTGATTTCCTCGCTGCCACTGGAAGGTCCATTAGAGTTACAAGGTGCTGGGCAGAGCATAGATGAGTCCCCAAAACCAAACAGAACTAGAGTCAAATGAAGCTGTCTATTTTTTTAATTTCCAAGAGTGGCAGTTCAGACAATCCCAGAATTCTTTATAGAATTTCTTTCACTCTATGGCTTTAATGCCATATGTTAAACAAACAACTTGGTAATCAAAGCTTAAAACAACAGAGAGAAATATAGGTGTGTGTCAGACTGCCACATTGGATTTTGCTTTTGTTATGTTCTGTTTTTAAATAGGCTGTGCGTTGGGAAACTCATTTTAAAGGCCTTTGTAATAAGCCTCCTTGGTAGCAAAAACTGACTGAAGATGAGTATCTGATTGCGCAGACATGTCTTGAAACTAAGTTAGTGGCAGTGCTGCTGGAGGTCTGATGAAGTCTTACAACCCTGGAAGTTTGTGCATTACACCTGCCTTTCTTCCCCAGGGTAGCACATAGCTCAACAGAAGTTCCTCTGTCCCTACAAACCCTCTTTTGCTTAAACTGACTTGGCATCCTGAATAAGTTTTTTAAATCAAATCCCTATGGTTCTTCAAACTGTACCTGGCAGAAATAATGCGAGTTCATGCTGATTCACTATCATATAACTACAGATTACCAAAGCAAATGGAATGATTATGAAGTGCCCTTTTTTTATGAGAGGGTTTGGTTTGGGTTTTTGTTTTATTGTTGGGGGGGGGGGGGGGGTGTCACTTTGCTGAGTCATTGCTTACAGAATTAATGTGGTCTTAAAAGTACTTGCTACTAAAGTACTAGAATCATACTAATTTCCACGTGGCCAGTACTAAAGCCCTGCGACTGGCCAGCAGTGCATAGTGTTAGCCACTCAGTAACACTATTTCCTTTCCCTTATTGTGAAAACTCTGTTTTGCTTGGATAGATGCAACAATTTTAAATCCCTGAACTAACCCTGATGTTTTCAGACTTATGAAATCCATATTAATTCTTGGTCTGTAGAAACTGGGGTTTAATGAAGTAATCATTCCAGTTCCATATTTAGTCTGGGAGTAAAACATCTCTTGTGTAAAGATGCTGTTAGGCTGACAACTGCGCTTCCCCTCGCTCTTGCTCTTTCTCCCAGTGGAGCTTCTTAGTAGCCTCAAAATTGTTTCATTTCAATGGCTTGGTCTATGGTCAAATGCAAAGCATGAAATAGATGCAAAATCTCCTTTCTCCAAAAAAGGATGTGTGGGCATTGTCTTGTCCGTGCAGCTGTGTCTGCAGCTACGAAGCTACGGCAGCAGTTCTGTTTTGCTTCCTGTGTCACACTCCTCTGTGGGTCACAGGTAGCTGAAGAAACACAGACACTCTTTTCTTTCTTTTTCTTGTGTGTGTCTTGGGATTTTACAAATAACAGTTGTATAAAACTCAACCTTTTGTCCAAAATAATGCAAATCCATAGAGCCATGTAAATGACTTTTAGCATATTAGTACATTATTCTGTTTTTCCTGGTTTTACACAACCCAATTTTCATGGAGTCCTGTCTTGAAAGACTGCTTTTTAAATCTATAAAACATGAAGAATACCTCCATACCTATTAAACATTATAGGTATATCTGATAGTCACTTCTGTATCATGGTTGTTTAGCCAGTCCAGCATAATCACAGAACCACATTAGCATGAAGCATCAGAGCATTTATGACTTATCTGTGGCCACGCTAAGCTTGCTTGACTCATAGAGCCAAGGTTTCTGATTGCTAGTTCCTAGTTCTACCTAAATAGCCACCTATACGTGCGCACAGTATTTATCCCAGAGTTTCATAATTACATATTGTTCAGCACAGAAAAGGATTAAGCGAGGGTTGTTCCTATGCAGAATTATATTTACATTCATGATGTCTGTGAGGGAGTTGGGCAGCAAACTTTGAACCTTGGCTCTGGGCTTCTGTAGAGACCGTAAATGGGTTATATATCATTACATTCTCCAGCACAGAAAGACGACCTACTTCAGAGGGCTTAAGAGCAAATGACTCGGTGGTGGTTGAAAGAGCTGCTGGCTCTCGTCACCGCCGAGTGTGGTTTCACACAGCGTTGACAGCCCACGCTGTTGTGCGATAGCAACACTGGTGCTGTGGGGAGGCCGTGGGAGGGGACGGGCTGAGGTGCCGCTAGAGGTCAAGGCAGATGCAAGGTTGGCAGAGACCCCGGGCTCTGTGTCTTCCACCTTCATGCTCCTGGGCTTCCTCAGCCCTGTCTTGGATCAGCCCAAGTCCTTGGAATGGGGTTTGTGCACTGGTGTGCTTCATGCTTGCCTCAAATTCAGCCTCAGCATAATTAGAGTAACAGATTTGGTTTTTCTTTTTCCTGGTCATACATGTTTGGGTTTAAATATCTTTTCCCCATAAGGCAGAAGATTCCGCTGCAAAGGTTTTAGGCACAGCATGGGTTATTGTTTTGTGTGGGATTTTTCCTAGCCTTTGTTCCAAGGTCTGATTCAGCAGAGGTAGCAGAAGGAATCACTCAGCTGCTGCATATCTCAGCTCAGTAATCCGCATATGGTTTACAACATGCAAACCCTACAGTATTACACAGCCCCTTTGCAAGGCAACACCAGCCATTTGTCTTCGCTGTATAGAAAGTTTCCCAATGACTAGGGGGAGATACTGACAGACAGGCTGGTCTATTTTGAATCCCATAGGTTACCATTGAAGTGGTGGATGGCCCCGACACCGAGACAGACAGGGATCTGCAGAAAGAGAGCAGCAAGCCTAGTTGGCCAGTCCCATCACCTGACTGGAGAAACTGGTGGCAGAGGTCCTCCACCTTGACTCGCATGAGCAGCGGTGACCAGGACTACAAGTATGACAGCACTACTGAGGACAGCAACTTCCTAAACCCTCTCGGTGGGTGGGATAGTCATGCACCCAGTCACCGGACATTTGAGTCCAAGGAGCAGCCAGAGTATGGTAAGTTTGCATTCCAGGCCTCTTATGGGCATCTTGGGATTGTAAAAACGAGTTTGGGGGAAATGAGAATGGTGAAGCATCGCTGAAAGTAGGCCAACCTAAACAGAATTTTTCAACATGTGGCTTTTGTTCATCAGCTTTTAAATACAAATCTGTGCAGATGCACAAGCTGTACTGTGGTAGCTGCATTCCACTAGTAAGTCTATAATCTTGAAAATCATACCAGTTATCCCATAAGAGGACCTTTTTTTAGTCCTAAGTGTACTTTTTTTAAAAGCAAAGGAAATAAGGTTTCATATTTATTTTTAGAGTAAGGATAAATACAAATTTAGAATCGTGCAGTGGTTTGGGAACCAAAATATAAGTATTGGATAAATAAGCAAGATCTAAAACGTGGTAGTATTTGGTGGATACACAAATAAGATGAATTATGTTGGTGCATGTGTGGGGAGTGGCATATGCAGCAGGAACATTGTGTATTTGCATGTGTAATTCTCTTCCAGATGTGTCATGGTGAAAACAATTGTTTTCAGCTTGTTGTATGAAACAGTTGCAGAAACTAGAAACAGAGAGGAGCTACAGTTTTCCACTGCCCCAACGGGCTGTGACTATCCACACAGGAATGACTCAAGGGAGGTGAACTAATATGTGCTCACAGGTAGCTCAGAGCCTCTTGGATTTAAGATGTATGTAAATACAGAAGATTTTTAGTTAGAGCAGGGTTTCAAAGCCACGGTACTCTTACCCTGGCACGTCTGTTGCGCTCCCTAGGTCCTGCAGAGGGGCTGTCATGCACTGATTCAGTCTTAATTTTTCCCGTTTTGGTTAACTTTAAGTCCTAGGGCCTAAACAATTGAGAGAGCCTTCTTGTGGAATGGTGTATTTAAACACATATATATGTACTAAATTTTGTGGCCAGAAGATTAAAGTCTATCCCTTCTTTTTGCACCTGCATTTATTTGTGGGCATACTTTATTGCCAAGAATTCATATATTAGGTAGTTATTCATTTAGGTAAAATAAAATTGCTTTTACAAATAATTGTGGTAGGAAAAAAAAAGAAGAATTACAAATATAAAAATGGGAAGAACAGGTTGAGCTGCAGCTGAAAATCTAATGTGGTATGTTTAATAGTACATACTGTATGTTTCATAGTGCAGTATAAACACTAGGTAGGTAGGCCTAAAATTATCCTAGAGCTCTCTGCCATACACCAGAGCACCCTACTAATCGGAAAAGACTCCTGGTCTTCTGACTAACCTAAAATGTCGTGTGCCATAGGCCTCAGCCAGGAGGATGTAGTAGCAGATCCTGCCCATGTGGGGCTTTCATGCTAGTTCCACCCATTGACCTGTTAACACATTTCATGGCTCTATCATCTCCCTCATCCTGCCCCTGCCAAAAGGCACGGCACAGCTCTGCCTGCCCTTCCTGGGCCTCCCAGGCTGGGCTGTTTGACAAGCATTGCACATGCTCACCCTCCCTCTTCCTCACCAGCCACATGGAGAAAAAAAATCAGAGTTGGAAAAGAGCTAGGAAGGAGAGCAGGGCCAGGGAGAGAGGGCAGATCACATTTTCCTAAGACGCTTTGTGCTTCTTCAGACTGCTGTAGTGCCCACCTGTTGGCAAATCCCAGAATCGCAGGTCTTTGCACACAGAGGGTAGCCGTGTTCCCACCCACATCACACCATGGACACCTGATTCAAGTGCGGTGGCTTCCCAATCAGCAGTAGTGTAAGAAAAGGAGGAAAAGGACATAAGGTCCCTGCCACGAGGAACTCGCATCTAGGCAGCTTGCTACAAGTGAGATATATAACCTTCCCATGCTCCTGGCAATAAATGTTTAATAGCACCCCACAGAGTTGTTGTCAGTCGTTACATATGGTACAAATCAAGTTACATGTTCTACTAACCAGCTCAGGAAGCCCACAGACAGCATGGCAGCAGGAGGGGGAGCAGGAATCGCGTGTAGCACAGAGGCCAGTGCAGACAGGGATCTGTCTGTGTGTCTTGCTTGTACATACACATTCAGCCTATAGCTGTAGATCAGGGCTGGCTCAGAGTCACTAAACCCGATTTAGCTTTGCTACCAGTGCTGGTTTAACCCAAATGAGCAAAGGCTGCAAGTTATGATCACAGGGTCAGTTAAATCTCTCCTGCAGGTTGCAGAGAAATCCATTAAGCCAGACACTCCCTAGCAAGAGACAACACTCAGCTGGGGAGGCCAAGTGGGAAGGCAGGGAAACTGGGATTGGTTCATGGGCTCCATTTGGTGGCCTTCACAAGGTGGGATGTGCAACAGCAAACAAAGGAGACTGGCTTTAAGGGATTTAGATACTTAGAGCAGCACCAAGCCACGGTGGTGCAGACTCGGTATCGTTTGCCCTTGGGTGTCTACCAGAAGAGAATAAAGTCGTGTTTTGTTTTCAGAAGGTTCCTGCTAGTAAACAGTCAGATTTGACGTTATTTAATAATTCACATGAAACACTACAAATTGCATGTTGTTCTGGGTGCAAGATGCACCTGCTGTTCCTTATATTCATGGCAGTATTCCTGTAATATCTGTTTCCTGTTCAAGGACTGAAAAACAAGATTGCAATTTTCACGCATGACCCTCAGCCTCCCATAGTCCAACACTCATTGTGTCCTAAAAATTAATTGAGTATTGTTGGGCTATTGCTGTGTGTTTTGAAAAGAAGGAAAAGAAAACTTAATTTATCCTGTGCCTGATTAGTCTGTGGTCAGAAAACGTATTCCTATATACAGGGAAATTATGTGAATAGATGTGTACTGTTAGTTCATGACCCAGCTTTGCAGCTGAGGATTCTCAGCTGCCAAAAGGTCAAAAGAGAAAGGAAATATTTTTTCAAATCATGTTGTGTGCATTTCCCTGAGGAGCATCAAGTGTGAAAACCATTTAAGCAGCAGGCTTATGCCTGGCATTTAGCCCAAGCTACAGGTAGAGACATCTGGATTCCATTCTTGTTTTGCCTTCTTAATAAAAAACACTACACAGTAGTTTTGGGTGGTAGGAGTTTTGTTTCTTCATTTCCTTCCTCATCTTTGTTCCTACACAGATTACATTGATGGTGAGGGAGACTGGAGTCCGTGGTCCCTTTGTAGCGTCACCTGCGGGAGTGGCAATCAGAAGCGGACGAGGTCCTGCGGGTATGCCTGCACTGCCACCGAGTCACGGACCTGCGACAGGCCCAACTGCCCAGGTGTGATCATGTTCATAGGAACTGCTGTCCAAGAGGAGTGGGGAGAGGCGGTCAAGGGTGGGGAGGAGAGCCCTCCTGGACACAAAGCCCAGGGCCCGTTTATTCCCTGGCTAGGTAGGAGTTTCGGTGGGAGGAGACACACTGGCTTTCAAGGCCATTTATGAAATGGCAGGCTCTTTGCAAGTAATAATATGCTGCTAGATGCAGCCTACTATCCCCTGGGACTTAAAAGACAAATACAAGCTTTTTTTAGGTTACGGCAGTCATTTTTGTGCACAGTACGTTTTGTATTCCAAAGGGTGTAATCTACTCTCTTGAAACAAATTTGTATTAATTTTAGAATTTCAAAACATCTGAGCTGACTGCTACCTCAGCGAGCTCATGTTTTGCTGTGCAGTGAATGGGCATGCCTGTGTTGTGAACAAACAGCTCCCTCCCCAGTTAGTCCCCATATAGACTGTTAAGTTTTGTGCCTGATGTATACAGAGTCTATGTGTATTAATATGAAAAAATTACTTTAAATACCTGCTTTGTCTTTCACTTCAGAGATTTTGGGTTCATTGGGCATTAAGCTACAAAATTTCCTGTCCTAGAAAGTCAATGTTAAGGTGGAAATGTCATCTCTGTTTCATTACATGTTGCTTGATGACTGGAGAATTGTAAAACGGCAAGTTTGCTCCTGCAACAGCTGTGCACAATGGGGTGAAGGAATGTAGAGTTTTGGCTTGAATGTGTTCAGAGAATGTGGCTAAGGAGCCTCACCTGAGCTCCTACCCATCTACAGGCATTGACATTTAAATGCCAGTAACGGAGGTGTCCTTAGCATTAGGTGTCCTTAGCATTACGCAGTTTTTGCTTTGGTGAAAGCAGAGCTGAGCACTCAGATCTACATCATTAAAATTTAAAGCTGCTACGGAAAACTTTCCCATGATGTTCTTTAAATGCTGTTGTGTGTTTGCATTTAGGCTAGTTTGTAATGCAGTGATGCAGTAGTTGCAACAATGCATGGGATATGTGCAATTTCATTACTTCCCAAGATTGGAGAGAAGTAAAAACGTGTGCTGTGGCGGTATGCATTTCACTAAGTTTACTTAATGACTCAGAAAGGCAGAAATTCTTAAACTGGACGTCAGGGGTTTTTAATGGGAAGTGAAATGTCAGTAGTGCTGGAGAGAAGACTTAGGGAGCCTCAGTGAGAGAGCTGGAGAGGAGTTTCTCACTCGCAGATAGATGCATGCATCCATTGCAAGGTAATGGCTGCTAGGCAGTTCAGGAGAAAAAATGTTTCTGGATGCTCTCATACATCCTAAAACCTCAATAATAAGGGGTTAATTCCAAAAGAAAGCATGTAGCCCCCAGTTATATTCTCCAGTATTTATTACCAGCTAGCATCGAACAGTGGCAAACTTGAAATACATTATGTCATGTAACAGAACCCGAATGATCAGCAAGCAAAATATATTCACTCTTTGAGGCTGTGCTGACATTTTTAAAATTACAAGGGCAAAGCTCAGCTTCTGCTGTTTATAATTCCAGCAGTGAATTACTGCCTTGTAATGGGTTCTTGGGTATCTATTATTCTGCATCTACTGCTGGAATTAAGGCAAAACCCCATGATAATTTTATTGAAAAGCGGCCTGAGGCTGTTTTGAAGCTTTGCAAGCCACTATTATGCCCCAGTTCAGGAGATCAGGAAAGAGTTCATTGGCAAGATAGATGGTGAACAGACTTCATTATTAGCCATATAGTTATCACATATTAAAGAGCTTTCTGTTCCCTTTGGAGGTCTTTCAGTGGAGAGGAAAAAAAACCCAAACCTGTTCAAATGCAGGGAAGAGACATTTGTTTTAAGGCTACATGGCACAGAAACATTAGGGAAACAGTAGGCTGGTAGGTAGGCCAAACTAAAGCAGTGATGAAAGGATGTTTACTTTGAGATCAATTAACACATTGAGATCAAAAGATCAATTAACACATTTTCTGGCAATCTGAGTTTACTGATAGCAGACACTTAACTGGAGGTTGTTGGAAGATCCCGATATTTGAAGATCCTGACATTTTATTTGATTGCTGGGGGTGAGGGGGGGGGGGGCGGGGCAGGGATTGATTGGAGAGGTTATTTATCTCTCACCTACTCACACCTTTCAACTCCCTAGCACTGGGAGAGACCAACAAGCACCCGTCGTCTTGTAATGGCATCATTCTTCCTCGTACTTCCTGAAAAATGGTTGCCCACATACGGATACGAACTTACCTGTCTTCAGGCATGTCACTCTGTTTAGAAAGTGGCACAAAGGCTGTCTCCTTCAGATGTCACGTTTTACCCAGGGCTGTTAAGCTTCCATTAGGACACTTGTTTTTACCTTGTTGGTCACTTGTGACATACGCTCTGGAGAAGACGCTGGTCACATAAAGCTGACCAGGTGGCTCTTGAGGAAGTGTGTGCAAAGCTCCTACCTGGATTATAAGGAGATGCTGGCAAGCTTTGCGTCGGGAAGAGGAAGAACAAAATTGGTTCCCTCACTGCTGTCCCTGCACTGCGTTTGTAACTGACCAGTTTGTTGCTTAAATGTAATTTAAGCTCTAAAACTTGAAAACTTTTGACCTTTGGGCTAAGCTAATGCTTTATCTTCCTAACATTACTTTTAAATGAACACTCCCTCCCGCAGCAACTTCAGATTACTTCCCTGCCAAACAAAAGCACCTTGCAGAACTGGGGAAGGAGGGGATTGCATTGTGTTTCAATAGGAAAATGCCACCAGCACTAACACATTTGTCTTTCTTAGGGATCGAAGATACCTTCCGGACAGCTGCCACAGAAGTGAGCTTACTTGCAGGAAGTGAAGACTTTAACGCTACCAAACTGTTTGAAGTTGGTAAGCAGCCTAGTCAATCTTTCAGTGATAGATAAGAGACTTAGATTTTTCCTGTTTTGACTCTCACTGCGGGACCAAGATTTTGAGTTTCCCATAAAAAATGTCAGTAATAATGGCCATTTCTTGTCTTGCTTAAGTTTACAATCTGAACCTTAGCTTGCTTCTGTCATAGAATCTTTCTCCTCTTAAGTCTTGGTAAATTTCCGTGCTTCTTTCATTATAAAATGGTGATTCTCTGTCCTAGTTCAGAAAAGAGCTGTAAGGCTCCACACTAATGCAGGGGGGAAAAATCAAACACTGTTTAGCACTTTGCTGAAATAGCCTCAAATGGAAGATACTATAAAAGCATTTTAGGTACAGCTCTCACATTAAAAAATAAATGACAATGACTTTTATGAGCATGCATAGCTTTTATAACTGTGTGTGCTGCAGTGGGACTAGCCAAAGCAATTTTATAGGGTACGACTTGATACTGATCTATCTAAAACTCAGCCCAACCTCTGTAATGTTCTAATTTCATCCCTCCAGTGAAACCATAGGGTCGCTGCTCTTAGACACTGGATGCTGGACTAACTGGATAAATAATGTAATCCAGCACCTCCCTCCTATGGTAGTAGAGCATAATACTTAATGGCAGCTGGGACAGGACTCTTTAAGGAGATAGAAAAAGAGGACACAGATCACTAAGTAAATATTTTGCAAGAATGTTTGCTGTAAGCATTTTAGGACCCAGCCTTTGCCTTACTCCAGAGTCCTGTCCACTAAGTGTGGAGCAAGATGTGCAGGGTTTTTTTGAAAGCCCGTAGCATGATACAGACACATTAAATTATGTTTTAGGTAGGAGATGTTTAACTGGATTCTCCCAAGACTCTTGCAAAATAATAAAGTGCCAGTATTAAATATGCTACTAGTCTATAAATGTCTTTAATCCCAGCTACGAGTCATGGCTCTGGTGCCATTAAATCCTCCTAGTGTACAGACGCTCTGATATTATGTCACATATGCCCTTTTAGAATCTGAATCACTTTTGGCTGCATTTGCCAGCTAAGATGTCAGTCTCCATGTTTGAACTACAGCTGCTTGAAATACCCCTCTGGGAAGATGGAGATCAAATAGAAAAAAATATTTGTTAGTTAAAAGAAAGGCTGAATTAGTGCTTATAAATGAACTTCAGAAAAAGTAATGCAGGCCTTGCTTGCCATCTTGGTATTTCTAGCGTCATGAGAAACTTAATCCTTCAACATCTGAATCTGCTCTACTTACAAGGTGAGTGTGTGGACTAGCGGTTTAAAGAGGAGACTGGCATCAAATCACCATGATTTCCCTATTTCAGTTCTGTCACTTGTGCACCAATGACAGCATCTCTTGTGCTGCATGGTGATATAGGCAGCTTAATTAGAATTTGCCAGGTAGAAGAAATGTCAAAGATTCTTGCTGGCATGGTGCTGTGCTGTAATTCAGACAAGCACTGCATAAGGCCCTAGAGCCAGTCACACATGTGATTTCTTTATCTGACAAGACACCACATCAACACATTGCGGGCAGGGAGGCAAGCTTTGACTGCCCCTTCTTTCTTAAGCAAAGCACTGGTGCTGAACAGTTATGCTTTACTCATTTTTTATCACTGATTGTATGAAATGGCATGCTTCATAATGTATCTTAAGTTTCCATTTCCTGCCCTCAAACAGATACTGACAGCTGTGAAAGATGGATGAGCTGCAAAAGCGAGTTCTTGAAGAAATATATGCACAAAGTGGTCAACGATCTTCCTAGCTGCCCATGCTCCTACCCCAGAGAAGTTGCATACAGCACTGCTGAAATCTATGATCGAATTAAGAGGAAGAACTTTCGCTGGAAAGATGCAAGTGGTCCAAAGGAAAAACTGGAGATCTATAAGCCAACTGCACGATACTGCATCCGCTCCATGCTCTCTTTGGAAAGCACAACGCTTGCAGCACAGCACTGCTGCTATAATGATAATATGCAGCTGATTACCAGAGGGAAAGGAGCAGGTACACCAAACCTGATCAGCATTGAATTCTCAGCAGAACTCCATTACAAAGTGGACATTCTGCCTTGGATTATATGCAAAGGTGACTGGAGCCGATACAATGAAGCACGGCCTCCAAACAATGGGCAGAAGTGTACAGAAAACCCTTCAGACGAAGACTACTACAAGCAGTTTCAAGAAGCAAGGGAATACTGAGATTTTCCTCCTCTTCAGACACAAAACAGCATTCGTTTCCTGGATTGCAAAGAACTGATAAAGGCTGCTGCATTGTCTCCTTCACAGGGGTTGATCAGTTTCTTTATAATGAATGTATATAGTTGTAATATAATACTTAAGTATTTTTCATAGTGTGTGTAATTTATAAACACATATCTCTCTATCTCACACACACCCATTTTTACATACAGACATACATAAAACTTGTCCTGGTAGGATTTTATACTGCAATAATCTTCATTTAATAATGTGCATTTCATTTCATTCCCCAACTGTAACATAAGTGTGAGATGGGGGGGACGGAAGGGGCAGCTGCCATCACCTTCAGGCCCCAAGGCCCTGGCTGAGGTGGGCACATATTTAAAAGTTGTTACAAACAATAGGATTGAAGAATGTAGTCTTCCATATGGGAATGGTTTACAACATTAACGCACCTACAGCATCAGTTTTCTCTATAATTGATTTCATGACTAGTCATATCTAAGAAAGGAAGATTATTTTTTTTGGAAGGGTAATACTCAAAAGTGAATATAGGCAGTTACTAGCAATTTTTTTTCTTGGAATTCATCCTGTTACCTTCAGCTCAGGTCTTTATAGTCCACCTGGGGTAGGCTTGCAGGGAGATGTAGCTGTGGTTTTCCTGTAGAGCAGAAGTCCCAATGCAGTGGTTCTGCAAGAGTTACAAAACAGCCCACTCCAGAGACGTCTCGGTTAGGGAGCTACAGCTGTCAGGGCTTACCCCTTACGCCATGGAGCAGATCTTCAGGGCAGCTACCTGTAAACTTAGCATGTCATAAGTCTTTGGAGGAGTGAGGCCAGAGAAGGAGGTCATGTCAAAGGAAAGAAAAAATAAATCACAGTTACTTCCCATTTTAATATGAAGAGTGTTTAGATCTGCTTGTTTCTTTCTTTAAGAAAAGAAGTTTATTTTTTTAAAGAACAGGAGAAGTGGAATACGCATTTCTAAGTTCCCTGAGATAAAGCATGCAACCAGCCCTTTCCCCCCATTTATCATATGCTGAGTGCGCAGTGTCCTGCAGAAGAAGCAATTCTTCAAGGAAGCTGTCTGGGAGGAACTATCGGTGAGTTAAAATATCTTAATTTTTTTAAAAAGCTAGCGTTATTTTTGTAAAGTATTTATTGAATTGTAACAATAACTCACATGGGGAGTATGTGTCTAACACGAAAGGCTTCCGTAGATAGAACGTGATTGCCAACAATAAGACTGTTGTTAGGCAAAGGTTTTACTTCCAAATTTTTATAAAGTGCGAGTTTACATACATAATCCTGTAATTAAGCAGCTGATAGCTGCATTCTTCTGAAAGATGGGTAAATAAATAATTAAAGTTCCATCCTGTAAAAGGCTGTCTTGCTACAAGTCAATGTCTTCTTTCGGAAAACCAAGGCTAAATGTTACTAGAGAAATGTCTATTTTGGGGTTATGTGGTCTGATACACATATGTGCTCTGCACGTGGAACCTCACACAGTGGTAAAGCCGATCTTGTATTGCAGTCAGTCTTAGCTGAAAGATTCAAGACACCCATGAAAGACAATTCCTTCTGCTATATGCATACATATATACATACGTACTGTAAATCTTTTCTCTAGCTCTGTTGGCCTTTCAGGTGCTGCTTGATTGCGACTTCCCAGACAGACGTGTGCACCATCCCCCCAGTATTAACATATGCATAGTAAGTCCACTGAGTCTGGGAAGAGTCAGGCTTGTGTTGCCCAGGTGGTGCAAATCAGGGGATTAAAAAGCAGCCTAGGCCTTGCACACCCACTCTGACCAAACATGCAGTGCATACACTGCAGAGGCTCTGCCCGGATCTGCCGGAGCTAGTCTGACAGACTGCAGAGCCTCAGCCCTGGACTTATGCTCCAAGTTTCCAGACACACAGCAGTCCAGGCAAAGCTACTACACATATGCAACAGCGACTGATCTGCTGAGGTAACTTCAGCAGCTGGAAATCCTGGCCAAGTCATCGGAACTTCCCAGATGCAGGTTTGAGTCAGAGGTGGGGGGAGACGAGGATATATTCTAGCACTAGCTGGTAGTAACAAAACATGGTTAGTTGAGCAAGAGGGTAAACATGGGGATCGCCCCTTAATTTTTATAGAAACCAGGTTTTGTAAATTCTTGCAAGGTCATAAGAAGGAGCCACTAGCTAGCGGAGCCAGTTAAATTGACAGCAGATGGATGAAAGGCATAAGCAGCTCCAGCATCAGTCACTTCATAGGGAAGACAGGTATTTTCTGCAACATGGGGGAGAAAGCACTGCGTTTTACTTCACTTAGCAGTGTGTGGGGGAATAACAGTCTTGGATTTCTCTGGCAGGGCAATGAGAGGGTGGTCACAATTCTTGAAATATAAAACACATCCCTGCAGTTTATGGATCAGTAAATTATGGTGCTATTGAGAAATGCTACTTCACCATTAATACTGAACATAACAAATAAAGTGTCAGGGAAGAGGAAAAATTATTCAAATAAATTAAATGATGCACAAAGTTTCAAGTGTTACCACTCATAATTTGCCAAGGCTAGAAACTCTGAGGGAGCTTAATAACTACTGATAAGGACCTACCAGGTTTTTTGCAGGCTGAATCCTGGAGCACAGTTCAAGAGAGTATTCACACTTCTGCAGTCTTAAGCAACGGTCTTTATTAAAAAAAAGAAGTCAGTCCTATTTTATAATTATGATCCATTCAGGGCTGGGCTGCTTTTTTGCTTTTCTGTTTTCTTTATCTCCTTTCTGACAACTAAAATTGTACCTGGAATGGCTTCGTGTAGTAGTCCTTAGCAAGGTGCTGGAGTTTACCATGGCCAAATTTGGCTCAGTCTCTTAAATACAGAGCCCTTCATATTAGAGTAAGACCTGAGGAAGGGTTTGTGGTCTTACATTCCTAGGCACAGGTCAGTACTTAGAAGAAGCTGTTACGTTTCTAAGTTACCGCAGAACAGGCATACTGGAAGACCCAACCAAAGATATGAGGGGGATTGGAACTAGCAGAACTAAAAACAGGCTCATGCTCTCAACACCAAGAAATCCTCAGAGAGTCCCCCACTGGTAGCCATCCTGCTTCCCAAAAGGAAACTTAAAACACAGACTCTACAGCAACTTCTCTGTACCTGAGCAGTTCCGTTTACCTATTGCTCATCAGCAAAGCCAGAGGAGGGTGTTTTCACCTCCTAGACTCACATTCCTCTGCACTAGCTTTCTCTTGGGCAAGCATAGCTGTTTGTGCAGCAAAAGGAACCCGTCAAGTGATCCAAGTTATTTTTAACCCTGATCAATCAACAGATACAGATTACCACAGGGCTTTTGAGTGGAGTTGGCAGGAATGCCTTAAGCTGGCACTGCTGCTGTGAAGGATGTGTAGAGCAGTGCCCTGAGGCAGCCATAAAGGGATTGAATGCGTACCTTTGATGGTTAAAAGGATGAGTGGGCCTGGCTTCACATTGCCCAGACAGCTGCTGCGCAGCAAAATTCCACTAACATAACCCGCAGTGATGCATATGGGTTATAGGACAATATAGTGAAAAACAAAAACATACACACATTCACGAATCCCCACAGTCCTGCATTAGTTACCAGCTGCATTTTTTCCCCCTGCTGTGCAAAACAGTTAGCACTGTCAACACAACGCATCCTTTAAAAAAAATGCTAGTGAGTTCATAGGACCGCCTTTTCCATATATAGCATTTTAATTGAGATTGTAGGGTTGTTTGCAATGAATAACCAATGCACCTGACACTTTCAGCTGAGTGGGGTCAGGTGAGTCAATGGCGGGCAAGGGGGAGGGGAAGTAACCTTTCCCAGTTGAAGAATCTGCTGCTTCATGGCAGGAGACTGCAGTACACGCGTGAGCCATTTAGCACGGGAATGCCCCTGTTGGGCCGCAAAGACCCCTAACACTGCAGTCTCTTACCTGTGGTGGTCTCCCTGGTTGGCAGCGAGGGAGTGTCTGCGCCTCATGGTGACGGCCCAGGGAGCTGCCTGAGGCTGAGGAACGGCCAGTGCTCCCCCAGGCCTCCCCCTTCCTGCTTTCTCTATCGAGGCACCCTTGGAGCCACCCAGCAGCCAGTGTGGCTCGCCACAGCGGGTGCCTGCTGGGCAGCACTGCCTTGGTGTATGCTCAGCAGCACAGAATCACGCAGTCATCATCCTTGGAGAACATTACTCATGTTCAGGCTGGACAGACTGTACAGAAACCTGGTGAGCGCCATCCCTGGCAGGGTCAAGAAGCTGGCAGGGCAGGGCAGGGAGCCTGTTTATAACCCACCCAGACAAAGTTACTCTGCAGGCTCCACACAGTCACCTGCACAATCGTCTGACACCGCGCAAGGGGCAATGGCATGGCAAGGCTATTGCTTTTTAATCCAGAAGAGGAAGCTGGAAAAACGGATCTGGACAAGCTCGGATCTCTTTATGTTCACTGCATGCACCTGCACAGGCACAAGCACGGCCATGTCCCTCCCCTCCACACATGCGGAGCCCAGAGCACTTAGGAGGGAGGGCATGAGCAGGAAGACGACCAGCAGTAAGCAGCAGAATAAAGATGACACTTCTTCCAGAAAAATGGTGTGAGTGAGTGTATGTTGCTGCCTGGCTGCACGGCATGTATGTGACAGCTGAGAGAGCATGTGTTTTTCTATCACCAGTTCCCCCCTCCCTTCCCTTTGTAACTTTTAATGGAAAGATGTGTGGGCAGTTTCCATTATGCCTGCACTGTTTCAGACAAATTAAGGGGTTGGCTAAGAAATCACTGGTTTCATATTTCATACAAAATACACACACATGCATATATTTATATAGCTGTGTAAATTAATTTAGGATATCCTCTAGTCATGCACTTTATAGCAGTACTTTGCCGAGTGTAGTGTCTTCAGGAATGGCCCAACAGAAGAGCACTTCCTTTTGGCCTGCACAGGGGGGATGAGCCTGTTTCTACACTTACATGGCAGGGAGAAGGGCTGGGAAGCTGAAATAGCAGCAGTCATTCTTCGGCTCTGCCTTTTATTGAGTGGCAGGTTTATTCATTTTTCCTTTTCAGCTGCATTGCTAAAGCCACATACGCCTTTTATGACTGTGCTAATTTTCTATCAGTTTAGGGAGTTATAAATTTTTTTCCTTATTTGTTCTCTATCACAAGAAGGATCTCAGGGGGATCTTTAAACACACAGAGAAGCTTTTCATACAGTAAAATGCACAAGTTATGAGGGATTCAGAATGTTATATTCTGGAAATGATAGCAATATTACACAGGTCAAACTGGCCAAACCTAACAAAACTAAAAGTGTGGGTGGCTCTAGTTTTCAGAGGAACATTTAGATAATATTTCCTTTTTTAAAACTGGGCAGGCAACATTTCATGTGTTAAATGTCAGAGCTTGCTGTTTATTAGAAGCCTGACCAATGCTTCACTTAGAATGGAAGAGTGCTTCACTCTATGGATTTCAGGAGGGGTCTGGTAAGACTGCGAAACATGCCTAAAGCAAGGGATACCATCTGCACACCATGGTGGTAGATGCAGGATGTGAGTCAGAAAGTTTGGGGAGCAGAGATGGCTTGGGAACCAGCTCCCACTCCAAGCAACATCTGGGCTGGCTCCTGCCTCTGCAGAGCTGTGCTTAACTCATTTGTTTGTCCCCAAAGCCAAGCTGCAGCCACCCCCCTTCCCCACTTCCCAGGGACAGTTCTTGAGGGGATGTTGCTCAGCCACAAAAACCAGAGCCAGGGCACAGCCGGCCTTGGGAAAAGCCCTATTATCTGGCTGAGCAGGGCTCTCAGAGTCAGGTAAGAAGATGGGAAAAGTGCAAATCTACTTGACCATGCAGACACAGGGATTCCTGTGTTCTACTGTCCTTGGCAGAATTTACCATCAAGCAGTCAATGGGGAACACCTTCAAACCACAGCACAGCCTGGCTTCATACACCTCCTGCCTGCCAAAGAAGCGGGATGGCAAATCTCAAGCAGCTTACCAGCACTGCCGCAGTCCCTGTCAACCCTCAAATGGATAGGGTATCCCGCCTGGCATGACAGCTCAGTCCAAAGCCAGCCCGCACCAGGAGGCAAAAGCACAGCTTCACTTCACCTGCAAATGTCCTGGCTATTCCAGCACATCCAGGCATGCCAGGGATTGATGGCTTGGAGACACAGGAAGGTCCACTACTGCCTCTGCAGCAGTAATCACGTCTGAAAGCAACGGTGGTCTGACTTCAATGTACCAGTTCTCTTTCTTACACAACCCTCATCTCACAACCTGCCCAGGAAATGCACAGAAAGAGTGTAGAAACAGGAGGACTCTCTTCAGGTTGAGAAAGAGCATGCAGTAACAAGAATGGAAGTGACTCCTGGCCAGTGTGGAGAGTTACAGCACATTGAGTTACAATATGGCCAAAATTTAAATCAGCATGTGGGTAATGATAGCATGAAGGAGGATAGCCTTAGAGAGGGGAAAGTCAGAAGGCACAAAGCAAGTCTTGAAAAGAAGCCTAGCAAAGGAACTGCTGAAGCAGTGCATATGCCCCCAGCAGGCTGAGGGCTTCCCTTGCCTGGCCATACACTCACAGACCCATTCCCCAGCTATTTCACCACATGTTTAATCACCACTAGGTACACAATACCAGAAAAGCCAAATTAAAAGGTACAGTCGGTAGGTGTAATGGGAGGAAAAGTTACTGAGCCTTTTTTCCTGAATAACAGCCCACATGGCCTCATGCTCACAGAGGCCGCAGCACAGTGGTAGCCGCACCACAGCTTTTAGCTGTCCACGAGAGGTCGATGGCGGTGGTTAACCTTGACAAATAACTATGTTTTGCCCTTGCCCATAGTGGCACAGCTGTCAGTATTCCTGTAATTTAATGCGGTTTTTGCTCAAAAGGTCAACCCCCTTTCTCTCACACCCATATCAACCACTCAGAAGAGTGGGTTTTCCACCCCTCCCAGCACCACCAGCTGCACAACAGAGCAGGGGCATTGGCTTGGGTCACTTTGCAACTAGCCTCTTTCCCTACAAGGAAAGGGAGACCCAGCCTCATCTTCCCAGCATGCAGATGGGAGGCATGAAGCCACCAGAGATGCACAGGCTGGAGGTGGGAGAGGAAGCTGATCCAACCTCAACCTCAAACACAACCGCATCTGTCATTGCTAGGGTGGGTGGCCTGGTCAGAAATACAGCATTGTTTTTGCAGCCAGCGGGACTGCCCCGCGGATTCAGTCTGTGAGCCAAAAGGAAAGCAGCAGCGTGCTCCATGTCTGACCGTCACCAGCACTGATGGGGAGCAGGAAGGGAGGAAGCCCCGAGAGCTACGTACTTCAAGATCCAGCTATGTACAAAATCCAATACTGCCAAGCTGAACTTCAGACCTGGGATGGAAACAGCACCCAGGCAGCCGCACAGGGAGCTGGGCCTCACCCACACCAAAGGGACATGTGGAAGGAGAGCCGAGCTTTGACGTCTAAGTCACTGTCAGTGGGTATTTGGCCTGCGTTAGAAAGGAGATGAGACCAGATAACTCCAGCTGTAGAAGAGTGGATCTGCAAGGCCAGAGAGTCCCAAAGGACTCGCTGGTCCATCTGACATCTCCAGGCTGGCAATTATAGTGTGAGCTGCAAAAGACTCTAACCAGAGCTTGAATAGGGAACAGCAAATTTGATAGAAACTGTGAGATTTTTCCTGCCAAGAATATCCAGCTGTTTCCCTCACAGATTGCCTTTTGCAAAATTTCCCACCGCTTTCAGCAGGCATGTAGCTGCTCGCCAACCTCTTCAAAGCCAGAGCCCTCCAGAGAGGTTCATTGTCTGGCAGCAAAACAAAGAAGGGGAACAGCAGCACTATCACCCCACACACAGCTAAATGACATCCCCCACGTCATTGCATCCCCAAAAATGCCATGAAAGAGCTGCCTGGCCCTTCTTTGTACCAGCACTCCCAGCTTTTCCACTCACTGGCTGAGTTTTTCAGGTAAAGCCAGGTGTGGACTTCAGTGAATGCTATTGCAACCAGCAAGGACCATTTGAAAGCCTCCTCTGAAAGACACCATGCCAATACCTGCTTACCCTGGGGTGCAGGGGACAAGTGACAGCACCCCTACTACTGCTAATTTGCCCTGTGTCAGCTTTACACAAATGCAGTTGCACATGGCACAGGCATCACTGCATCTCTGAGCTCTTGGGTCTGACAGCGCAGCTCAGCACCACTGGCAATGGCCACTGCATTGCCCTGACATCCCAAGACACTTCTCATGCCAGATTTTTCTTCTTTTTTTAATGGGAAAAGGCCAAACCAGACGTCCTGCATGAAGGCAATTTGTCTCTTCTGGACGAGTTCCAGCATGAGGAGGGTACTTTATACATATGGGCTCTCTTTCATGTTTGATTGCTGGACTAAGATCACATTGTTGTCCAGCTCAAGGCGGGGGTGGGGGGGTGGGGGGGTGGGGCAAAAACCACACAAATCAGGAAAGCATTAGGTAAACTTAGCTAAGAATACATCTTCTGACCAAATGGAGAGGGATGCTCTTTCATATAATTAGACCGTCTGCAGGAAGTCAGAAAGAACAAACTGTGATGCTTTCAGCGCTGTGGGAGATGTGCAGTCCCCGGGAGATGATCATGTCTCTTCCCCAAAGCAATGGGTTGGCATCCCTGGCCAGGTTGCGAAGGGAGAGTGTGGTTTAAAACACCCTCAGAAACTGTCATTGCATTGCAGCTCCAAATGCCATTCCTCGTTCAATGAAGAGACATGCATACATGAAGACAATGAATGAAAACAAACCCTGACTGATCAAAAAGTGTTTGAATATTGTCTTCAGATTTGCACAAAGTGATCAAAATGCTGGGTTTGGCAGCAAAGGGCCAGTGGCACAGCCAGCGCGAGAGCAGGTGGCATGAATGGGACTGTATTGCTGACTGGAAGGAAAGATACTCTGTACCAACACATAGTATCAAACAGTAAATGATCCTGTCCTTCATATAATGACTCACCATAACAACCTTCTCCTTAATGTCAATGGCACAAATGGACATTGAAACATGCAGGCACAGCAATGGGCATATGGGCCTGACACCCACATTTCTGCTCAGTGCCACATATGGTGAGCGGTGGGGATACAAAGGGCCAGATCCTTCACCCTCCAAAGTCAATGGCAAGGCTCAAATCATCTTTAGCCCAGTCTGCTGTTTTGGGAATGAACTCTTTACCAAAAAGAAAAAAAGTAAACATTTTCCATTCTCTTCTCTTCCTAGACATTGAGCAAGAGTAACTTGTAAATTACTTCCAGCGACTTCAAGACAACAAGGGAACAAACAACTATCAACAAGCATTACACTCATTGCTTCACACGAAAACAGTTATGAGACTGAAGGGATCCTGACAGGCAATTGGAAAGCATTCCTTTTTATGCTAAATTTATTGTATTTTAGACCAATTTTCCATGATTTAAAATGTGCGATGTAATAAAGAGCTGGAATGCCTTCTTTTGTCATAATATTTCACACCCAAGGCCTCAGAGCACTTTTGTGAATCAAACTCTGCAATAGTTTTGCAAAGCAAATGGTTTAGGAAGCAAAGAACTGGAAATAGAGGGCAGTTTTCAAGAGCTCTTGGTGGTCACAGAGGAGCCTATAACAAAACCGTAGCAAAGTCCCAAATTCTGGCCTCCCCAGTCCCATACTGGGACAATGGGCTCTTTCCCTCCTTGAGCAGATGTCTGCTGACAACCCACCGGTTCCCTTCATCTGGTGCTGGAGCTCCTCGCCTGCACACCCATGCTGCACTGCGCCCCGGCAATGGAAGAAATTTGGAAGGAAAGGTGAGATGGTTTCATCAAGGGAGGAAAAAGTAGGAAATGGCCAAAGAAACATTGCACATTTTGCACTATTTGAGATTCTCCCCCGGAAGGAAACAGCATCAGCTATCTTGGCACCATTACTAACCAGACCATAGCTAACTGGGACCATTTGATGGTCCCAGTTCAATTCTCATGGACAAGCAGCCCCGCTGCAAAAGCCAGTTGTGACTGGTGCTGTTAGACAAAGAGCTCAAAGCCTGAGCAAACATAAAGGCTGTGCTGCTTCTTGGTGATCCCACACAAACCCATACGAGTGAGGCTTTTTAGTGCTTCCATGCAAAGGAACTTGCCTATAACCATAGGCAATGGTAATGCAAACTTCATTAGATTACTGGCACATAACTAAAGGGCTTCAGGGGACTATGAGCTGTTAGCTTAACTATACCCATACAGCGAAACTCATATAACCCCTTCCTGAGAGCATTCCTCCACCACAGGCAGAATTTCCAGACAAAAAGAGGATGGAGCTGGGGCCTTTCCACTAATACAGCCTTTCTCAAGTAAGCATTATGTTAAAAACAAAATTGATTATCTGCCAATGCTTCTTATGAGCACTAGTCAGCCCCTACACACTTTCAGGTGAGACAGGCAGGCTCAGGTAGCAAGACCACAACCATACCCGGTATGGTTTGCAATGCTCTCCATACTCAGTATGTTTCTATGCCACAACGCAAAACCTCTCTAAGTCCGTCCCAGGAGTCTCAGCTACTACAAATATTCATGTGCTAATTTTCCCAACAGCTTTAAAGCATGCAAATTAATATTATCCTCATGACTTTTAGAGAAATTCATGGTGTTAAGAGAATTAACCTGGCCAAAGTCAGAGAGGAACGGCTGTGGCAAAACTGGGACCTGACTGTAAATCACTTTTCCCATAGATCTCCAACTTACTTCTCAAGGCATAAGCACTACTAGAGAAGATCAATGGAACATAAGTGGGTTTAATGCTAATGTTTCCTAAGGTTTCAGTGACTATGTCTCATATTCACCATTAGTTTAGACAGAAACCGAGCAGCCATCAAGTTGTGTGAGGCAGAAGCCTGTGCCCATATTAAACACTCTCCACACCTCAAAGCAGCCCAGGTACAAATTCTACACACCTCAAAGTGTACGAAACAGGGTGCATGCAGCTGGTGCAGAGGTTTGCTCTCAGCAGCTCCCAGGAATGTGCCGCTCGTGGGGCGGCTCGATAATATGTCGTCCTACATCCAGGAGGACTTTGTTCTCTGTGGGGTGAAACCTCAGCCTTCAGTTTATTAAATGCAATCACAGAAGCCAAAAGGATGAGTCACAAAGCCAGTTGTGTAAGCATGCATACGATGAAAGCACAGAGGACATGCATTTTTCTTCACGGAGGATTGCTTGGGTCTGGCAAAGCCCTTCTGATGGGCACAGGCGAGCGGTTGGGGCATAGCCCCCATCCATCACCTCCCACCTGATGCCAGCGAGAGCTCAGGCAGATGGCCTGTACAGGTCTTGACCACAAACTAGCCACAGAGCAACAAAGCAAACAGCAGGTACGGATACAGTGGTGAGGACATACTGGCACGCAACCTCTCCCACAACACCAGTGATAAAGCTCTCTCTGTGTTGCTCGTCAAGATTTGGCCAAAAAAGGGGGAGCTGTGAGTCCCCCCTACCTTCCTCAGATGCGGTGCTGTCTCTTCCATGCCTCACTGGCCACATGAGCTCCCAACCTGCTTTCTCACTGCCCCTGTCCCCCAGCCCCTTTTAAAAGATTAGGTGAAGGGGAACAGAGGGTAAGAGGGATGAGCACCCCTAAAGCTCCACCAACAAAAGCTGCCGGCACAGGACACCTTCGCCAGCGAGCAGATTGCAAATGGCACCGACAGCGAGATGTAAAACATACAGAAGTAAGGGCTGCAGCATGTCCTGGCTGAAGCTGGGCAGCATTTTTCTGATCTCTCCCTGGCTCAGCAGATTTCAAAGCCTTTGCCAGGACCAAACACCTGCCCGACCACAGGAGCCACAGCAGGGCGGACGGCCTGTCGCCAGGATTGGATCCTGCCTCTCTTCTGCATTGGGCCTAATCAACAGGCTTTTGCTTGGGAAAAACAAGGCTGCCTGTGGAGAAGCACTGGGGGTGAGGAAAGGGAGAACAAACACCTGCAGGTGCTGCTGCTGCTGCTGCTGCTGCTGTGGTAGAGATGTCTCGACCTCAGAGAGGGACCTGCTCGTATCCCCACAGGGTATGGAAGGAAAACGAAAGCTACGGCTTAAAATCAGCTCCAGGGACAGCTGTGCCTTCACGTTGCCATGGCTCACTAGTTTCCACCCCACAGCTGTGACCTCCTTTGGTGGTATAGGTAGACCCTTGGAAAAGCAACTGGGGGTTGGATCTGCTTTGTTCTCCTCACCCAGACCATCTCTTTTCCTTACCCCCTGCCTCCAGCCAGATGTGCTCACTGCCTCTCTCCTGCCAACCCTTGTGTTCACCCTGGTGTTAATTCAGCAATTCAATTCAGGAAGCTGATCCAGCTGAAATATTCAGCAAGGAAAAAAAGAAGTTTCCAACCAGAATATAAGCACTGCCTTTGAACACAAAAAAACCCTTCTTAATTTGTTTTAAAAAAAAACATAGAAGAAAGAAAGAAAGAAAGAAAGAGAGTGAAGTGTCTTCATAAAAATCTTCTTTTAAGTTGAAGAAAAGTGCCATGAAAATACCGACCTTCTAACACCATAAATTGAGTTGAAGAGGAGATGGTTGGTGCCTTTACTGAAAGAGTCATCAGACTGTATGGAATTCATCACTGGTTTACTCTTTTAAAATAAATCAACTGGCAAAGTTACGATGTGGCCTACTTAATTTGTTGTCTTGAAACTTGACAAGCATTTAAGATTCATTCCCAAAGCCTGGAAAAGGAGTGGGGAGAAAAATGCAGGCACCATATCCAAATCCCTGCGTTGAGACATCGTCCTCTTCCAGACACTACAAAAAGGCACCAGGACAGCAGTCAGTGGCTGCAGCAGTGCCACTAATGAGAGGAAAATTGGGCTCCAGCGGCCCTCACAAGGAAGACCAGTCCATTGCCCTGCCTTAAAACAGGTCAAACACAGTGTTTCTAGCAGATATTTGTTCTATATGTTTTGAGAAGTTTCCACTGATGAAGGTTTTGCTCCGCACCTGAGCAAGCTATCTTCCTCACCAGCAAGTCTTTGCATGAGCCTCCTTCCTTTCTGCTTCAAAGGCCATACAACCTTTTCTATGGCTAACAGATATGGAGACCAACGCCTTCCGTTTCCCCTTGTATCCATCCTCTACACAGCCGGAGGTTGTTACGGCACCAAGCCCTTACTCTTTTCTCTCCTAGGCTTGCAGTTTCTCTCTTGCTCTCTTCTCACTTCCTCATTTCTTCTCATTTTCCATGAAATGTGGTGTCCAAACCCATGTGGCTTATCTGCAAGGGTACACTTTTGTGCACACATTTTTGTCCCCAGCTCCAACAAACTCCTGCACTTGTTTCAGTTTCAATGTAAGCTACAAAGTACACCTCCCTACTGCCAACCCACCCTTTTGAAAACTTTCCAGAATCCACTTTTTCCTTTGTTATTTTTTATTATTTTCATAACCTCAGATTATATAGGCTGCCATATCCAAAATGAAAAATAAGACAATAAAACTATACAGCTCCATCATACAGCTCCACCAAAAATCCAAAATCTCCTTGCTCTTTCCCAGGTGAGACACTGAAAAAACTCCACCAATGCCTCCAGAAGCACAGCACTGCACAAAAAATGTAGCCCAAGGGCTCCAGAAACCCAAAGGTTTGGCAAGTATACCTTGGTGCTTTAATTAAAAGTCCTTGATAGGTTTAAAAATGTTTAGGTGTTTTGAGTTTTTTTGTAGGGGAGAGAAATTGATTATATCTACCTGGGTGTATTTATAGCAGCTTAATCTTCTTTGAGAGTTCGTATTTTCTCTGATTTGATAAGATTATGGCCCTTTAATAAGTTGAAGTATTCTGATACTTATGACACTCTGGCACTCGGTTTGTTTGCTTTAGCATTGGAGATTGCACAAGAGACATGAAAGGTTTCAGCGTAGCTGGAAAGTCACTTTTGATGAAATCACACATCGCTCCAGGGGCTGCATTCTTTACAATTTGTGCATACTGATGATATGTGTCTTCAGATGCATTTTGGCAACCCTGTGCCATTTTCAGAAATCCATCTGGGACTCAGGAACAAAGCAAACACACATGAACATGAGGAAGACAGAGCTGGCACAGCTACCGGATGGAATTTCTTTAAGGAAGCTAAATCGCTTGTTCATTTTGTTGGCAGAAAGATAGGAAAATGAGTGTTCCTGTTCTTGATGAACTTTGTGATATTGTTAAATCCTTCAGACAACATATAATTCATGGCAAAGCTGTGGCAGAATTCCTTTGCACTTATCCACAGTGTGGCTCTCCCCCAAAACACAGATCTCTGCCTTCATTTCATACACAAAAAGTTGCCCAGATGAACAATAGCTCTAACTTTAGAGAAAAATCAAAACACTTGCCTCTATTTTTTTGCTTCATCCCTGCCAAAATTCATTATGACTCCATCAGCTGCATAGTTTTCTTGCACTAAAAGAAAAAAATACAAAAGAAAACTCCATTCTGTGATACGGATTGGCAGGTGACTTCCAAAGAGAGTTTGCCAGGTAATGCCTTGAGCTTTGCCATGCAAGCACCGAAGGGAATGGCGCAAACAATGCCCCATACCTGACAATGCCCCTCAGCGCAGGTAGCACCAAGCAGTGTTCCCAAGGCTGCATGATGGCATATCCCTGAGCCCAGAACAGAATGAGGAGGTGGCACATATTTGAACTCTGACCACTAAGCCTAAATCTCCTTCATAGGTACCAGCGAACATTTGAGTTACACCAGCCGAGGATTTAGCCTGGGACTGCAAATTGTAATTAATACCCATCCCAGCTTTGCATTTCTTTTGGAAAAGAGCAGTGAATCACTGAAGTGGAGACTTGCAGAGGAAATCCTCAGCCACAACAAAAAGATTTCATGCTTTATCTCCCCCTCTCAAGTATTTTAGCAGACAGAGGATTTTCCTCCCAGTGACAACAATAAATACGCTCATTGAAGAAAAATATGTGGAACAGGAAGACCTGCATTCCTTGTGTGAAAAATACGAGTGGTTTATGCCAACTGCATTTTTCAGGAACAACTCATCCACATGAAGAAATGGCTGCTGTGATAGTGTCAGGATCAGTGAGGCCTACAGTAACGTGCTGTATAACTGACAGATGGGAAAAGTAGAGAGAGAAATGTGGCTTGGTCTTTGTGTCTTCCAAAGTTTCCATTATTAATATGCCTCTTTGACTCACATTTGAATGACTCATGTCTTCCCTGCTCCTTGCTCCTGCTGCTTTGTGTAGTAATTGTACCTTATTCCTAATTGTACCATTCCCCAAAGTTTAGTTATTTTGTGTTTAAGAGACCCCTTGAAATACATCCTGACATCTTGGGTTCTTCAGGGCAAGGATTTGGAAAGCTTGTCCTGCAGTCATTTAGGCATGTACTTAACTTCATACTTAGGTCCCTAAATTAATTAAGCTTACCAAAGTGATAAGACTTAAATGCAGTCTGGTAGTCCAGACAACAATACATCTATTGGATTTGATTATTATTATTATTTTTAAAAGAGAACTCAAAGAGGGAAAAAAAGAGCTGAGAATATTTGCTAACCTTTTCTAGAGGGGAAAAGAGTGGCAAAGACGCCAGCCTCACATATGAGGTAAGGAAGTGCCCACATTTCACCACATCAGGTAGTTAAAAAGCAAGGACAACACACTTCCCACTCCCTTCCTGACCACTGTCGTCTTCAGAGCAGGAGCCCATGGACACTGCCCAGCTGCAAACTTTCCAAACTTCCTGAAGTCTTCCCCTCCCTGGTAGCACCGGTGCGAGTGGTTCTCCCATATCCAGTGGTTTTGCTCAAGTCACCCATGGCCATGACAGCAAAGGGCATTGCCTCCTTTAAACAAGGGTGCCATGACTCTTGTTTCCCTTATGCCAGATCCGCAAGACACGTAGGGCAAAATCAAAGGCAGAATAAGAGACATCAGTGAGCAAAATTTTGGGACGTGATTGAAGAGTGGCAGAACAGTCAGGCATTTGTGCATGGGGGCTGCACATGTGAGCCCACTGTCAGCGTGCTGTGGGGCTCACTTCACCATGCTTACCTAGGCAAGCGGAGGGCATTTGGCGCCAGTCGAAAAAGCAGAGACTGAGCTGTGCCAGTCTCACAGTGTAAAAACACTCAGCTCCCTTTCAGCCATTAAAATGAATGAAGAGCAAGACTGTTTGGATAAACATCAGCCAAAAGAAACCTTGGAGGCAGTTAGAAGGCTACTGCTTCATACAATATAGACCATGTTTCCAAATACAAATATTACACTTGGCAAAGACGCTCCTTTGCTTCATGAGTTATGTTGCATTTTTTGTTATGTTTAAGTTTGTGCAAGAGGTATAAATAGCTGGACTGATATTAAATGAGCTTTTCATTTTTTATTTTTTTTTTTGCAAAATATCAAAATGGTCCCAGCTTTTCATGGAACAAACACACTATATTCTTGTGCCTGAATTTTCATTGCTAATTACAGAAAGTAGCATGTAACTGAAAAACAATGTTCAAGAGCCAGACATGAAAAATACAACTTTCCTATATGAAGTCATTTTTCAGAAAGCTGTCTGGAGAAGGGCATCTGGTTCACCATATAATTTACATGTGTGCATACATGCTTATTTGCCTCACAGAATAGTAATTAGCTTCTGCTCGCACTACGCTAGCACATGAAAAGCCCCGTGTCCAAGCTGAGGAAGAGTAAGACAGAGGTACCTGGTTTTGGTCTTTAGTCACAACTGCTTTGGCTGATCCTGTATTCCCCAAAAGCAGCATTAATAGGCGGTCATGCTTACGGACCTATAGAAACAAGACTACACTTTCTACTGGATACAGCCAGCTCCCATAGCAAACCTCAGCGACCAGCCATGCCTCTCCATCTCATCATGAGTAGATACTACAACCTGGAGGCCCACAAAGCCACTGAAAGCCTATTTCAGGTTAACTTTGGCAGAAGTATACCTGGGGTTGGAGAGGAAATTCTTCAGTGAGAATGAGAAAGTTACTCTAGGTGCCAAATTCAAACACAACCACATATTAATCACCATAATATGCTAGAGGCCAAATGGCACTTTTATTTGTTCTTCGATAAATCTGAGTGTGCATAAACACGAGAGCACAGCAGGGCCCTCACTAGCTGAATCCCCAGCTAGAGAGGTCCCAGCCACGGCCAGGACCTGACACTGCTTCTTTATCAGCACAGCAGCAATGTCTACCTGGTTTAACCAACTCATACCTGAATGGATAAGCAAGTTACTTTTAAAGAGGGATATGAATCGAACTACCCAACAGTGATGCAAAGCTAAATGACTGTCTTAGATAAACCACAGAGAGGAGTTCAAATACACCATTAGTTTAGCATTGCAAAGGACTTTCAACTTCAGACAACACAAAGGGCTGTCTATTCCCACTGAAAGTCAATATTTACTTCCATTAAAAAAAACTTCACCTGAGTATTTCCCGAGTATTTTAGAAGTGTTACAAGACCACCATACCAGCAGAGCAGACATCAACTGAAAATATGAAAGTATGATTCATCCTTCTGCAGCCTGCAGATCCACAGCAAATGCATACTGCATACTATTTACTTACAGGAGGGTTAAAGGGAGTGGCACACAAAATCCTCTGTTAAACGAAAGAGCGTTTTTTTGTTTGTGAGTGGAAGTGGCAAATGCCCACCACAAACAGCTATTATTTAACGTGGCGCACAGGACCTCTCCATCCATTCATCTGACTTCAGCAGTTAGGCGAGAGCAACCAAGGAAAGTCTCTCCTGCACAAATGCCTCTGAGGCTCAGACGCTGGAACAGCATTAGGTCAAATGCTGTAGATTAGCAGTCAAAGTACAAAATTAAACACAAAGCCATTTTCTCCCCTAATCCCTCATGGTTTTGCTGATGGCCAGAACCTCTCGTCAGAAGCAGATGGGTGTGCATTGCAGTACATCCTTACAAGTAGCTCATTTACAATTCTGGTTATTTCCCCTTGTACCAGTGTAGGGAAAAATATTGATCACCACTGATACAGTGGCTGATGGAACAGAGTAAGAATTACTTAAAAAAACCCCACAGAAATGTTGGTAATTTTAGCTCTGGACACCATTCTAGGAGAGTTGTTGAGCATTGCAGGAAGTGTCTGACCACTAATAAACATCCTATGGCAGTGTGGCCAATCTTTACTGAAAGGCCTCTGTTATCTTGTAATCAATGGTTCTTGACCTCATTTTCAGTTCACATGTTTAGCTGTGAGAAGTAGCTTGTTTTTCAGCCAACTTGATAATTCCCAGAAAACATACTTAGAAAGAGCTGAATTAGATTTACCCAGCTTCGTACTCATTCTCTATGAAAACAGCAACTCCCAAAACAAAGGTGTGGGACAAAGAAAACATGCTGTGAATTAGAGAAGAGCCATTTCCTGCATTTGCTTACTGCCACTCCTCATATGGAAAAACTTGTATTTTTAACACCACAGAATTAGTACAGGGTGGTGAGCCTTAAGCTGTCATTAGAGGCTGCCAAATGAGCCAATGTCCCTTGTGTTAGTAAGTAAATAGGGGTGTACGGAGTGTTGAACAAACAAACAAACAGAGCGTGCAGGGGTGTCTTTTGGACTCTACAGTTGTCAGTAGAGTAGGAGTCAAAAGAAACCTTGCACTATTTTCTCTCTGCTTTCACACCAGGCACTGGTACAGGTGCCTTGCATCCCTATCTGGACTGGTGAGATCGGTTCAGTTACTTGTTTGATTGCAGTTAAAGCCATCGAAAGATCATCCCACTCTTAGACAAGCCCCTTGCAGTTGTATCAAAGAAGCAGAACGTGAAAAAAATTCAGCCTCTGGATTAATTACTCTGGTCAGTGAGATTCCTCTACAATCCAGGCAGATGCTGGCCCCTCCAGAGATGTAAAATGTATAAGCAGAGTTGCATACTTTTTAACAGGTTTTGCTCGCACAGAGCCACGTCACAATAGGAGCTGGACCTGGGAGCCCTTCTGTCCGACCATGGGTGAGGGAAGAGACCTGGGGCTGCAAAGCCACTTTCTGGAGGTACCAGAGTGACAGGCACACAAGCAGGTCCAGCATGATGTGGAGGAGGAGGCATGGTTGGACAAAACTGGGTGAATTGTACCAGTGTACAATTCATGTACAGACAAATCTGTATGAGTGGTATGAGCTCTATGCCTGCCCATGCATGGTGACTTTGAATATTCTCTTCTCAATAAAGCGCTGGGAAGTTAAATGCAAACCAGGCTTGTGACACCTGTCTGATGGTGGCCTTGCTGGCCAAGCTCAGATAAACCTCCCTGCATTTGTATGCAGAAACAAAAATACCAACCCTCATCTCCCTTCCTCCAAACTGCCCACAAAAGCCTACCAGAATTTCTTCTAAAATTAAAATCTTACTCATGCATAAAGGAGAGGGAAAAAAAAGAGAGACAGGAAAGTACACAACGATGTACACACACTTGGCAAACTCCAGTCTTAGTTTCTGTGTGGGGAATAGGACAGCCCAGCCAGGGTAAGCCCCTCGCTGGTCTCTGGGCCCTCTTACAGCTATATTTATGGTAGCTGTGATTCTGCTGAAGATTTTGTTTCCCCATTCCCCACCTCCTTACTCCACCCCAAATCCCAAACTGTCCATTTACTTTGAAGCCAGATCGCAAGCCCTATTTCTTCTCCTTAGCTAAGATAGTTCTATGAAAGAGTAAGACCTTAAATATGCTTTGACTTTGTTTTTTATGCTTAATATAGACTGAAGAGATAATATTAAAGCTTGCTCTTCTATTTTTTTAAAGTGTAAAAGCACTATTGCATTAAACATATCCATCAAAAGAAATACTGCTTTCACTTGCATATTGTTGCCATAAAATCTCTTGAAATGACATACAGCACCACTGTGATTCTCACACAGGCACCAAGGACAAAGAATATACGATGCACAGGGGTTTATTTTAAAGTCATGATCTAAAGGTAGGAAAAAAGTAACGAGCTACCAATTCTCTGTTGACATCCCCACTGCTGTACACTTCTCTAAGGAGATACTGCCTCTGCAGACAGACTGCCCTGAGGCTCTTCTCCTCATCTTCTTTGTATGATATAAATAGGTAGAAGCAGCCCACAGCCTCCTTCCAGCACAAAGTGGATCCTCAGTCAAGAAATGGATGTGGGGCTTGCGTTCCCTCATGTTTGCAGTGGCTGTTGCCTTTCAGAGGTGAGATGTTTGTTTTCCAAGGGGAGGGAGTTTCCCTCCATACACAGACATCCCTTTGGCCATGCAGCCATGCACCTGTGGGCTGCCATCACTCCTGCACCTCTAACTGTTGCAGATTGTCCATAACCCGAGAAGTATTTGGAGTGTTTGAGCAGGGTGGCTCTGGAGCAATTTACTGCGAAGCTCTGCTGACCATTCCAGGTGGACATGAGGTCTATTAGGCAGTTTGGAAGAAGTTTCTCTGCATAACTCAAAGGCATCATTCAACCAAAGCTAAACACTTGCCTTCTTTATCCTCCTGAAAACTGGTCTTGCTTCTGTACCACGGACATGTTTTCACTTAGGTTACTCAAGTTTAGCATCTTGTCAAAAAGCTCCCAAAGGTCTTGGAGTTTGCAGAGGTGGATGGTGCTACGAAAACACAGGACCTGCGCAGCCAAGCTGGGGACGTGGGCATCGCCCCCCCGGGGCACCCGATGGCCCCTCATATTTCCTGCGCTTCCCTCCATCCCACGGGGCTATGTGGCTGCAAACTCCAAAGTGTTCACAAGTTAGTGACATTTCTACGGGAAAGCATACAGAGTATTAGGCAGCCGTGATTTAGCTGGTGAGGAAGTAATGATTTATAATAACATTTGAAGCAGGTCATTAAATATGACCCCCTCATTGCAAACCCCATGCTGAACAAGATATTTTCTTGTAAATGATTTACCAGCAAGCTTTTCATACTTCTGCCTAGTAGCTTTTCCATAACCAAAGTCAGACTCTCTCACATTTCCCAAATCCTGGTAGCAGTTTTTCTTCAAACTGTGAAGATACCTCAAGGCTGCTGCAAATTGGTTAGGGTAGCTCAGCAAAAAGGCAGAATTTGGGGCTGTTTCGAAGACATAGCTGCTTTCTCTGATATGAACTTCACTTTGTTAGAAATACAACTCCAAAGCTTCTGAAGTGAAAGCAACCCAGGTTTAGTTTTCCTCTTTTTTCCTCATCTACAAGGTGCTACTCCAGCTCCACTCCTTGTTCTTCTCAAGCTCCCAACACAACGTCATCCAATCACCTTCCAGAAATACCCACGGCTATGCCTGGCATTTGTTTCTTTACAATCCAGCTTTTCAGGAAGAATTAGTCCTGAACCCTGGGGCCACAGCCATCTCAGGCTGCAGAAGTGCAGAGCATCCTGCAGGAGGCTGGAAATTACACAGCAACATCAGGCTGCCGTGGAAGCACCCAGCAAACCTACCACAGTCAAAACCTGTCAGAGCAGCCTGCCTCCCAACACGAAGCAACTTTCTTACTCCACTCTTTTCCTTTAATTTCCAGAAGGAAAGTCTGCTTTCATAGCAGAGAGACCAAACTGCTGTGCCGCTGCCTTCGTGTTGACAAGCTGCTGGTTTGTAGTGCCACACTCGAGACTGCCTCAGTGTTGCAACAAGCGATATAAAAAAAAAGAAGGTTGCTCTTGGGGGCACCCACCTCACTTCTGTTTAATTTTCTCTGTCTGCCATTGCTAAGCAACCTGAATCTCTACCTCCCATCTTCCAAGGAGGGGACACTGGTCTCCGAACTCTCAACTAAACAGCCAATATGTTGCTGAGGCTGCAGGGTGGGTCCCTGCCTGGGCGTGAGCATCCA
This sequence comes from Astur gentilis, assembly GCF_929443795.1. Lineage (NCBI taxonomy): Eukaryota > Metazoa > Chordata > Aves > Accipitriformes > Accipitridae > Astur > Astur gentilis. The sequence continues at coordinate 16,282,416 of NC_064884.1, forward strand.
ATGCCCACAGCAGCCCTGTGTCTGCTAAAGCCGATGCCTTGACTAGTGCAGGGAGGATTTCTGCTGAGGGCTGCCGCTCCTCCTGGGATGGCCATACCTGCGCACAAGCCAAGGCAACTCTAACTGTGCCAGAGGGCACTAACAGAGCACCTGGAGGTGTTCTCCTTTGTGGGGAAACCTCAAATTCTGCTTGCCCATCCTCCTCCAGGAGCGGCCATCTTCAACATGAATCTGCAGATAACCTTTTCAAGGCAGAGAAATCTGGCAATCTGAAGCCATCACTGCAGTGTTCATATCCCACGTTTTCCATCATGAATAAGTTATACTCATGTCCTTCTGAGAGGCATTTCTAGTTCTGCAACATCACATAGCCCAATCCCAACTCCCGCTGAAGTCTGTGGAAGCAATCCATCTTGCCTTTTGTCAGCTCTGGGCCAGGCTTCGGTCTCCAAAGGACAATCACAACTGAAGATAAGCAAACAAGCTACACAGTTTTGTTTGGTTTTGCCTTTTAAGTATAAGTTTTCATCTGTGTAACTAAAACTGTTCCTTCACAAATGAGGATGGATCATATTGCATGCTGCACTTGATAGCATGAGAAACAAAATGTTTGCATTTATTTAGCTAGCAGATTTCATTTGCCTTTTATGGAGGCAAAAAAAAAAATCCTCCACCAAAAAATCAGAATATTTACTCTCATAAAGAACACTGCTTTCTGATATTCTGAACATCTGATGTCCCTTAAAGAAGATACTTAAAAAACAAATAATGCGCATGTACAATGAATAAAGCCTCATTCTTGCTTTAGGACCAGGCCACATATAAAAGGTATCAATAATGAAAACATCCAATATTTGATGTCAAGGACTGGATGCTCTGTAAGCCTGTTTATACCTACACCACAAGCAGCTGGAAGAAGATGACAATCTCAAGAAGGCAGGTGGAAGAAGACAACACCTTCAAGAAGTCAGATAATACTTTCTTTGAAGCAGAAACTCATATAAAACGTAAAAGGGAAAACTATTTGCGTGTGAACGTCTTTGTAACCTTCATTTTTTAAATGGTTCTGGCTTTGGACAATTACAGGCAACTGAAGCTGCCCTTGTTGATGCCAGCCTTATTCATGCCAAGTGCAAGCTATGCAGCTGCTCAAACACAGCCACAGAGTTGAGCCCAGCATGTATGGAGCCACCAGGGAGATGACTGAATTTACTGGCGCTCAGCATTGGGCTCTAGGTCCTTAAAACCATAAAGAGGTATGTGTCAAATTTCAACCTCCCCGAGCAACACAGTTTTTGCATAGACTGTCTTATGAAGCCAGGCTGGGAAGCAGCCTCACTCTCCACGGTTGGTGTGCCAGGCAATCACACAGCAGCCACAGCTTTTTGCTAACACCTCAAGAACAACGTGAAGGCTTAATTCTGAAGCTGCATTCCCAGCAGTCCAGGGGAGAAGACACGGCGGAGGATTTATATCAGAAGGCACGACAGGCTGATGCTCTGCCCCACTCGGGCACAAGCCGTGCTCACACCTGGGCTCTCAGGCACACTTGTAGCGGAGGGGCAGGAGGGGATATGCAGGAGCAAGACGCGATGTTACCACACGTGTGTGTTAGTTCCAATACTGAAACCGTGTCCCTGTCTGTGGTACCCCCCGGTGGCCAGGTCTGACATAGCAATCTCCCTGCCACCTGCGACGCTTCTCCCACAGCAACCTCCGTGCACTTCTCCATCCACACCGACCGCCGTGCCATCCGCAATGCTTCCTCACCCCTAGTGATCTCGATGGCACGTGCTCATCCATAGCGATCTCTGTGCCACCTGCAACACTTCGTCATCCCTCACCACCTCCCTGCCACGTGTTCATCCGCAGCAACCTCCAAGCCACCCACAGCCCTTCTTCATCCCTGGTGATCCCTGCGCCTCCCGTGACCCTTGGCCCCTTGTTTCTGAGCAGAGCCCTGGGTGAGCACAGAGCTCCCACAGGGCCTGACCTGTGCTGACACAGGGCACAGCAGTCCCTGGCTTTGCTGCTCACTGGAGACTGCTCAGAGGAATGGAGCTGTCCTTTCCACAGCTCCCGGTTGGGCAGCTTTGTAGGGGTGGCTCCTGCCTCTGTCCACATCTTATCATCCAGCTGCTCCTGCAGCTGCCTTCCAGCTGTCTGTGTGCGGTGGGCAGGGCCCGCAAGACCCCACGGCCACTCTGCATCACTGGCCACCTCCACCTCCCCTGTTTCCAGCAGGCAGAGCCCTCGTCAGCCCTTGGCAGGCTGCGCCCGCAGCAGCAAGTCTGAGCTGGGAAATGAAAGGAAATGGCGTGAGGACACAAGGTGCAGAAGGTTTCCCTCCTCGTGTCTGCCCAGATATGTAGCATGCTCAGCAGACACGTGGCACTCCTGATTTTGGAGGATGCTGAAGACGCAGGGGAGCCCAGGGATGCAGGAGTTTTACCCAGCAGGTTTTGGAGGCAGGTAGCTGGTGCACCAGGCCTCATGACCATCATTTCTCTTCATGGTCAAAGTGCAAAGGCTATTCTTGCTCCTGGGTTTGGGGGGGGGATTTTTTTTTTTTTAGCCTTTTTTCGATATGGCAATGCGATGCCAACAGATGGAGCTGTTCAGAGCAGAGACCGCTCACTTTGGCAGAGTACAGAGGAAGCACTGGACGAGCATGAAATTCTAATTATTAAACATAATGAGAGATGAATCATCTCCAAGCAGGAGACAAACTCTATTTACTATCCTAAAGAGAAAAATAAGTCTGTCAACAAAGCTATAGCCCAGAATGGGGGAATCCCAGGATTTCTCCGTCTCTGCACATGAGGATGTTCTGTACCAAGAGAGAGGAAGGGCTCATCACACCTCTTCAGCAGAGGGTTGGAGCCTCACAGTCCTGTGCTGGACTCACATCATCACTCACCAGAGCTTCAAATCAAAAGGATACATCGTGCAGGACTTTTTTCCTTCCCCCCCAGCCTAATCCCAGACTTCAAAGCCAGGACACATCGGCATGTCACAGAGCTATCACCCTTCATCTCCTTGGAGTTGGATCAAAGTCCTCAACCCTCTTCCCTAAACTAAGGCCACAAGCGCAGCATGAAGCCTCCACAGCTCACCAGCAACCAGGGATGTGTTACAGGCTATCAGGAGGACAGGAAAGAGGAAAGAGTAAACAACAGGTGACCCTTCTTGGATTTGTGCATGTGTGTGTATGGACAGTGAATTTGAGAGCTGCGTTGTTTCACCAGGGAGCAAATTGGGAGGAAAAATTGACTGTCAAGTGTTACTGCATTTTTTTTCCTGGCAAGATGGAGTGAAACAAAATGTATTTGGCATCCTTATTGGCACATGACTAACAAAGAACAAGGTCTTGCAGCCTATCTGCCAGTGAAATATAAATAATTAGAAAATTTAAGGTGAGGAAGAGATGTCAGCTCTATTTGAAAGATACTTGCCTTTTGATATTTTCAGGTAAGGAGAACTAATTAGTTACCAGGCAGGGGAAAAGGGCTTGTGTCTTCTATCCAGACACATGAGAGGTTTCAGAAAAGAAGAAAAAAAAGATTAGGTGGTCTTTCCATTATAAGCCCTGTTCCAAAAAGCCACTGTATCTGCTTTTACATAATGGATACAGGATTTCTCATGGCAAAACTACCTGAGCATTGCATTGTTCTTAGCAAATAGACTGCATATGCACTAATGAAGAGACATCTGTGATGAAGAATTTGCAGGGCAGAAAAATTAAACTGCATCAGTACAGAAAGCAGATATGGGTCTTTCATGACCTTCACCAGTAGCGCTGTTGCCAGCAGGAATGCACTCACTTCTTCAGGTGATATTCAGTGTAAGCCTGGCACTACATTATTGTGCAGGTGATTTTTACCAGTTGTGAAAAAATCTCAGAAATAAAAAAGGCAAATAAATTGGTAAAAATGAAAAAAAAACCAACCCACAACAAACCAAACCCAAAACTTTTGCACCAACCTAAAAGGTTCCTAATTGTGAATCAAGCTGTTCTGTAATCACTGGAACAAACAATGCCTGGTTTCTTCCAGATTTGTGCCAACTGGAGCTCACAGCAACCTACACTTTAGCCCTAACTGGGAAAAAAGTCCTGTATAAAGACTTTCTCCTGCATGGATCCTCAAGGGACTCATCAGTCTCCTTTCAATTCAGGAACTTACTGTAGTTCTTTATTCTTTCTAGCCACTTATAGTAATTTAACTGGGGAAACTTAATTGTTTACCCTCTGTTAATAGTATTCAACTGAAACAAGTGATGTCGTTGGGGGAAGAGAGAAGAAAGAGGAACAGAGAAGACTGGCAAGAACAGGACATAAAGATGGACAAACATAAAGACAGCACATGCGTATATAAACCTTATTCACAGGAGCACACTAGACTGAAGAAACCCACACCTAAGATTTCCACATGAATAGGTAATCACACTTACTAGCCAGCCTGGCCACCATTATTACTAAAAAAATGTTAAAAAGTAGTTTATGGAGAATACTCTTTGACTTATTTAAAATGGACACTTCAAGTGTTTTCTCAGGCACCAAATTATTCTGCTGACCCTGGACAGGGTCACTGCTAGACAGGAGAATTCACTGCTAGAAGGAGAAACAGCATTAGAGTGGTGGAAACAGGCTTTAGTACTCCTAGTACTGTGACTGCAAATCATCATGCTGTAGCATTCAGTAAGCATCCTAAAGAAACTGTGACATATCCTCAGGGCAGGGCTTAGGCAAGGTGAGTAGTACAGATTGGTTCTGGAGAAAAAAAAAAATCAGCAGGTCTTGTTTTCTTCATTACCTTTCCAGGAGGAGTAAAAGGAAGCCTTTTACCTCTTTGTGTGTGTTATTTATGAGACCACCTAACATGTCTGTGGCTCATTCTATTGCAATTAAATAGATGAAGGGCTAGAATTTGAACTAGGTTGAAGAAAAAGAACAGGGGATTGTTGAAAGCCTACCTCATTTCCTCAGACACCTGAACACTTTCAGGTGCTGCTTCCCTGCAGGGTTAGTTCCTACCAACTACCTTATCTGGGCTTGTCATCCCCACAGAAGTAAAAGCATCTTTATTTTAAAAGAGTTTACATGACTTTAGGGATATGTAAAATGAAAATACTTTACTAGTGAGGCAAAAGAAAAGGCATCTTAGTTTCAAAATTGAAAACAAATAAAATAGAGAAGTATTGAAAGAAGAAAACTGCATTAGCTCATACCTGAATTTAAAACTCTCACATTTTGGACAACAGGATAGTTCACTTGCCTTCTGCCCCTTGTATGTTAATGGTGAATTTTTTCCTGGGTTTCTGTTCATCATTTATAGTTGGGAGTTACCTTATTGTTGAGTTCTATTCTAATTTAGGTACCTCCCCTATGTTGGTCAAGATTTTTTGAAACTTACCTGGGAATAACTTTTTTTGATGTGCAAAGATGACACTCAAAATTATGCTTTTTCTATCCATTCATCCTTTCCCCTGAGGAATGAACTGGATTGCAGTTATCAAACTGTAACATTTTGCAAATCATATATCATAACACATTTTCTGCTGTGCTGTGGCATTGTTTGTCTTTTGGTTTGCTAATTTTCTTTCATGGACATTACATGACGCATTAATACAATAAACATGGCGTTTGAAACAATCTCCCTTCCATCCTCACACACACACACAGTATTAGTTTCAAAGGCCATCATGTCACAACATTGACTTTTAATTACCTCAAGACTTGGCATGCTCTTATCTCCCCAGAGGAGTTCACTGCCTTTTGAAAGGATTAGCCTCCAAACTTTAGAAACTGTTTCTTCATTGGATTGAGAACTGCACTTAACTAGAGTTGATTCCTGTAAAAATAGACACAAATGCACTTTTATAGACATGGCAAATTTTTCCCAAGAACAACCATAGTGCATTATAGCAGTTACTTCCAGAGATGGACTGAAAGTGATAAGAGCAACGTCCAGCAAGACAAAAAATCAGAGTGAGCGCAAGGAAGGGGCAGTTTCATTTTACACCTGATCTGATTTAACAACAGCCCAAAGCAGGTTATCCCATCCTCCCCATCCCTCTTCCAGCCGTACGCTCCTCTGTTTCCTTTATGTTAGCTCTAACAATCATGCAGCTGCAGGGCACAAAAAATCAATTCACAGGCCCAAGAGAAAACTAACCTACCAGAAGAATATCTCCTGCAAAGTTTTACTTTTAGTCCTGAAGGGAATTCTGGGTACAATTGTAATTGATACCTGCGGTGCATTGGTCTTGGCCAGCTGCCGGCGCCCACCCAGCTGCTCTCTCCCTCTCCCTCCTCAAAAGCACAGCGGGGGGAGAAATTAAGATGAAAACGTTAATGGGTTGAGCTTACAACAGGGAGATCACTTGCCAAGTACCATCATGGGCAAAACAGACACAACTTGGGGAAAAGTAATTTCATTTATTGCCAACTAAAATAGGTTTAGGACAGTGAGAGACAAAGGCAAATTAAAACACACCTTCCCCCCACCCTCTCGCCCCCAAATCCTCCACCCTCTCCTGCAAGAGGGCTCAGAGAGCTGTTTCTCATCTTTTTTTTCCTCACCCCTTGCGGCCGGATGCTCTTTTCCCTTTTCTTAAAGCTGCTTCCCCTGAGGTGCTGGGCTGTGGCCTGCACTGCCCCTGCTGGAACCGGCCGGAACCGGCCAGAACTGGCGGCAGCTGGGGCAGGGCAGGCCCGCCTCTCCTCACAGCCCCCCCCGCCAGCCCCTCCACACCTGCACACAAGACAGCACCGCAGACAAAAGAGCTTACTTTTAGCCACAAAAAGTAAAGCAGCAACGTTTTCAAATACGGACAATTTGATATCGATGTTAAATTGAATCTCCTCTGGCCCACGGGCAGTGGGGCCAGGAGATTTCCAGCACAGCATCACACTGCCCAGCTGTATCAGTCAGATACAACTCACATTTTAAGAAAACAATTCAAAAAATATGTTTAATAGGATTTCTATCGCAGGTACAGTACATACCAAAGATGTTACAATCCTGGCTGGTATTGCGGTTTATCGGCACTTAACCTTCAACACGGTGGTTTTGCCACAGGCGAGTTGTATTGCACCAAACCGAAATCCTCGCTCATGCTTGTTCTGCGATGGTATGTAGTCTGTACCATTCAAACACAAACACCCGAAGTGAAACCAGGGCTGCAGAAATGATTACCTTTAGGAAAACTGTTGAAATTATAAAAGTATGCTGAGAGCCCTTGGCTAGTGAAGAGTTCCTTTTGGAGCCTGGCAGCATCAGATTATTTGGCCAGAGGAGTCTGTGGTTTGGTTGTTCCACTTGGCTTTTCAAGCCTTGTACATCCACCATATATTCCCAGATAATCCAAAAAATAAGTATGAGTCATCAAAACATTTTGCACCACCTCATTTCCGAAGTCTCCAGTGTTGACATTAAAGGACTTGCAGTGTTTGAGTCCTCTAAGAGGAATACCTCCAAGGGTGATGTCCCGGCTCAGCCAAAGCTGACGGCTGAGCTCAAAGTGATCTCACTGAGGACAGGACCTTACCTCAAACACTGGCCTTCATGTGGTGCTTTCTGAAAACTGCATTTTAACTACTTTGAAAGGCTTTTTGTTCTAGAAAAATGAGTTTAGTTGGTCTCTTTCTGTAGGTCTGTGTGGATATTTACAGCAATATAACTGAGTATAATAAATTGGGCAAACTGCACACTAAATATCTATCACAATATATTGTAGCTGATAGGCCCCAAGAGGGATGATAAGCTCTGGGGGCTCCTCCTCTGTAAGTCCACCTGGATGTCTGACCGACATACACCTGCACACTGTGCATAGGAACCACCATGCGTGCCTGAAGGTGCAGAGCCTCGGGGGATTAACCATGCGAGGACATGACACCCATGGTCCTTAGGAGGCTTGTACAAACTCCAGGATGAGCACTGACACCGTAACTTCACAGCGCTCTTCTCTCTGGGATGATTACACTGTGAGGAGGTTGGAGCCTGCCAGCTTTGCCACATTTACACCCCACACTCACCCTCAAGGCACTGGTGAACATAGCTCTCCGTGTCTCTCATGCTGTTTAAGAAACAAGGAAAAGCAGCTGCTTTGAACTCTTGTAGCCTGGACCCTAAGGAAACCATGCCGACACATTCATGCTGTCCATCTGTACAGTTTCAGCAATTCTTGCGTTCGTTAGCAAATTCATACAAAGCTGAAGAGGACTACAGATCTGACAGATGCTCATTGCCTATGGGAGGCTCGCACAAAGTACGGCCTGGGGCTTACAGGCAACTCTTGAGACCAGCAGCCAAGAGGTAGGAGCCGCATACACAGTCACTGCTCATGTACACTGTCTCTTGTGTAACAGATATATGTGGACACAAGGGTTGGCTAAAAGTCTTGGAGGCAGAGAAGCTGGGGTAGCTGACACTTCTGTACTAGGATAGGGAACTCGGGAAGAACAGCAGGGTAGTTACCTTGCAAGGAACTGTGAACTCAAGAGTTGGTAAAGGAGCATAGGACATAAAATAAGTGCACTGCATTGCTGTCACAGAGGAGACATCTAAGGTAAGTGAGGTTAAGGCAAAAAAACATAGGAAAGCAGGTCTCGGTGTGGCTGTTGCTTATGTGTTCGTTAATGTGTTTTAGTTGGTTCATTAGGCAGACAGGAGTGGGCAACAAGACAGACATTTATTGCATTCAAATCACCATTAAGTGATGCTAATGGTCTTTATGGGGATTTATTGCCCAGGTTATGTGGAAGATAAATGCTGTGTCACTAGAGGACCTAAACCAGGAAAAGTCAGTGTACAAGTCCTCCTTATTTCTGTATTATCTCGTAATGGAATGAATAATCAAGTACAGGGCGATTGGAGCCGAACAACCTCCCACAAGCTTTCCTGTAAAAAATTAGCAAAAAGAAAAGAGGTAAGTTTTATTAATGAGTACTGCTATCTTTAGACCCACTACAGGAGTCCTTTACCACAAGCTATCAGTGATGTCAGCTTCCATATAAAATCTCAATACACTTTCCTGCAATTTGTAGGCTCTCAGCATTTTTTGGCAGATCTGGACTCTGATATGAGGCAGTGGCACTTTCTCAACTCACCTGCAAGCCATCTGCAAAAACCTCTGCTGATGCCCCATGCTAAAAGCCACAGAAATTGTGTGTTTGTCCTCACTTTGTCATAAACCAAAATTGAGTCTTTCACATGAAAAACCTGGCCAGTTATAAGGTTACAGTTTATATTCCTTCACCTCTTCAAACCTCCCTTGGAAGATGAGCCTTATTAGCACTGTGAAGCATATATCAATTCTTACTCAGGTTTCTTGGAAGTTCTCACAACTATTTCCTCTTATTCTTTCTCTTCTTTCCTTAAAAATAATTTTGTTTTCCCTCTACCCACTTTACACTGATTCCTGTTCTCTGCTGTTAAAGAAGTCTCTTTGTATACTCTGCTTTCTAACAAGAGCCTTTATTTCCTTACCTAGCCACATCATAAACTTTCCCTTCAACTCTCCAGTTCTCTGCTAAGCCTTCTCCTGCCAATCAAGCTGACCTGAAAATCAGATTCTTTCCCAAGTCATATTTTAACCTGAAAGGTGCCTCTCTGCTGAATTACAGGATGGGATTGCAGAGAATTGCATAGGTCGAAATACAGTTAAGAGTGGCAAACCTTTTGAGATTCAGGAGATGCTTTTGAAATAGGGCTGCATATAGACTGCAGATAGTGTTATTTGCAAACATAACACTATAAAAGCTTTCCGTGCCATTCAATGTTTTTGAATAAATGAATCCTGCTACCACTGACTCACTAGAACTCCTAGTATATCTTGTTGACTCAAAGTAAATGACTCTCATAACAACCAGAAGAAACAGAAATTATGGTGGAATTGCAAGTTTTCATTTTTAAAATGTGTAGATATTCTAGAACTTCCTGTCTAATTCTGCATCATTCTGCTCAAAACTGAGCTATAAAGACTGTCCAGTTGCAGCATTACCACATGCCACTGTGAAACGTTGCACCTGTTTCACCTGTAATACCATAATAACCAATAGCTGTGGCTTCTTTTTCTAGACTCTATTAACTTACATTTTAAGTAACAATAACAGTTACCACAGCCTTGCTAATACCCCTGTATTTATTACTAGCTTTGCTTCCTCTTCGGCTTCTTTCTCCTTTCACAGCATCTTCCATATTGTCCTTTACGGGTGAACAGCTGCAGTTTCCCTGAAACAGGCCACTTCTTCCTCCTCAGTCAAATCTTGTATTTCACAGCGTTTCCAGAGGTTGATTCACAAGCAGAGATGCATACTCTTCATACCTACAGAATACACAAAATGGAATTCAAATCACCTCTACACATTTTTTTAGTGTAACAGTGTATTGGCTTTGTGTGGCAAGGTTTTGGTAGCAGAGGGGGTTACAGGGGTGGCTTCTGTAAGAAGCTGCTGGAAGCTTCCCCTGTGTTTGAGAGAGAGCCTATACCAGCCGGCTCTAAGATGGACCTGCCACCGGCCAAGGCTCAGCCAAGCAGCAATAGTGGTAACACCTCCGTGGTAACATTTTAAGAAGGAAAAAAGAAGTTGGGACAGACAAAAATGGCAACCAGAGAGAAGAGTGAGAACATGTAAGAGAAACAACCCTGCAGACACCAAGGTCAGAACAGAAGGAGGGGGAGGAGATGCTCCAGGCGCTGGAGCAGAGATTCCCCTGCAGCCTGTGGGGAAGACCATGGTGAGGCAGGCTGTCCCCCTGCAGCCCATGGAGGTCCACGGTGGAGCAGATATCCACCTGCAGCCCAGGGAAGACCCCACGCCGGAGCAGGTGGGTGCCTGAAGGAGGCTGTGACCCCGTGGGAACCCCGCGCTGGAGCAGGCTCCTGGCAGGACCTGCGTAGCTGTGGAGAGAGGAGCCCATGGAGCAGGTTTTCTAGCAGGACTTGTGACCCCGTGGGGGGACCCACGCTGGAGCAGTGTGTTCTTGAAGGACTGCACGCCATGGAAAGGACCCATGCTGGAGCAGTTCGTGAAGAACTGCAGCCCATGGGAAGGACCCACATTGGAGAAGTTCGTGGAAGACTGTCTCCTGTGGGAGGGACCCCACGCTGGAGCAGGGGAAGAGTGTGATGAGTCCTGTCCATGAGGATGATGAAGCAGCAGAAAAGAACGTGTGATGAACTGACCATAAACCCCATTCCTCGTCCCCCTGTGCTGCTGGGGGGGGGGTTAGTAGAGAATCTGGGAGTGAAGTTGTGCCCGGGAAGAAGGGAGTGGTGGAGGGAAGGTGTTCTGAGATTTGGTTTTATTTCTCATTACCCTACTCTGGTTGATTTGTAACAAATTGAGTTAATTTTCCCCAAGCTGAGTCTGTTTTGCCCATGACAGTAATTGGTTGAGTGATCTCTCCTGTCCTTATCTTGACCCACAAGCCCTTTGTTATATTTTCTCTCCCCTGTCCAGCTGAGGAGGGGGATTGATGGAACAGCTTTGGTGGGCACCTGGTGTCCAGCCAGGGTCAACCTGCCACAAACAGGCCTCTCCTCTGTGACTTGCTCAACAGCAGCCCTCTGAAGTCACTCATTGCAGGGCCACACTGTTAAGGTCCAGAAGCAAAGATAAAGGAGCAAAGGAAGACAAAAAAATAGGCTATATTTTAGGTTTGGTTTAGGCTATTACAAGCTTTTAGCAGCAAAATTTATTATGGCAGAAGACTGTACTCTGGCACCATCCTGTCTGCTACAAAACACTCTAGGACACGTAATTGTCTGTTTGAGTATAAAAATCAACAGTATTCAAACTGTTTATATTCATATGCATTGCATCTGGTTGCCCTTCCTTTATAATTTTAGCCAGCTATTGCTGTCAACTGTGTAATTTCCTCCTGGACTGTATCTCTATGCCAGTGGCAACGGTTACTTATCACGTACAACAGTTTACAGACCATGTCATTGCAAAGTGTGTCCATCCTCACCATTTATTTTTTCATAAGCCCCTTTTAAGTCCAAAACAGAACTGGTAGCAGACTTAAGACCCACAACTAAATTAGTGTAAGATCTTTCATTAGCTTAAGTGGAAGTAGAATGATAGGAAGTTCTGCTCCTGCCAGTCTTCATGATTACTGATACAGAAATACATAAGTGCTAATAGAGTTTTCTTCTCACAAGTACCCTAGGTAGGTGGTCAGCTCTGTACCTGGTTTGCGCTCTGCATCTTGCTTGTGATTGTCAAGACGAGAGTATCCTTTTTTTCCTTTTTACTCTACCTAGAAAGAAGGATGAGGCACTGGACAATGAAAAGGGACACTGCTCAAGTTCAAACAATGACTCCTAAGTAGCTTCCTGAAGAAGCCTGGCTTTTTTGGCAAAAAAAAAAAAAAAAAAAAAAAAAATTGGAGTATTATATGGACACGAAAGCAAAGTAAAAGCAAAATATGTTATTTGCTGTTTGTTATGATTTTATATATATATACACACACTTACAAATACAATTTTGAGATAGTGCGTGGGAAAAAATTATATGCTAGAATCCAAATCTCCAAGGAGAGATAGTAAGCAAGTAAGGGGAAGAAACAATTTACCAATTTACACATTTTACAAGCCATTCTGCCATGCTTATTCCATGAAAGCGTGAATTTATGCCAAAGTTTCTATGGAGTCGACACTGAAAAGCACTTTTAGAATGAAAGTAGGCTAACAGTTACTTAACTTTTCCAAAACTAATGGCATTTTCAAAGGTGGGTACTTACAAACCCATATACACAATCTTCAATTTTTTCACTCGCTGTGTAGCGAAGCTCCCACACAATTATTTAATGCTGCATGTTAGAGTAATTTAATGGCTCTGACAACACAGCTTCTTTGCTGGAACATTTCTGAAGCATTGTAGTCTGCACTGCCAAGGCCTCAGCTAGTGTAAAACTGTATAGGTATTCAATTTCATCAGACCATGACTGTATCAGCTGAGGATCCAATCTGATAGCACAAACTATTTCAAAGAGATGCAGTCCACTTTGTGTTTCTGCAACCTGGATAGCCTCTGTTTCTTATTATTCAGAGAGATGTATAGAACTACCTTCAACTATAGGACTACACTGATGTCACAATTAAAAAAACACACAAAGATGACAGTATCTCAATGTATGCTGTAACATAACAGTGAACATGAACTCGGGCTATTAAAAAAATTTATTAAGATTTTTATCCATGAAAGATTGGTACTACAATCAATGTAACCATTTAATCAGTCAAGTATGTCTGTTATAGGCAGGCACAACATTACAAAACAGGCAAGTACAATGCCTGATTAAGCGAATACAGTCTGAATATCTATTTATCCACTATTTCTGAAAACAGAATTATCAAATATCCACCAGGGAAAAAGATGAACTATTTTAGTTTCTCTTTGGCATACTTATCAGAACAATGAATTAATTACAAAAGTCTTCTATTGCTGCCAGTGCTATGAAGAAAAAAAGTACTGAATGGAAGATTGGATGTCAGAACTCACTTTTAGGTCTCAGGCGACCTGGCTAACGTTATCAGAACTGGTGACAAAAGACAGTTTAGCTGCCAATGCTTCACAAGGCAGACAAGGATTACATTGTTTTATAATGCAGTTTTGTTGAAGGTATAAAAAGAATTACAGTAAATTTATGCACAGTACATACATATTACACACAGTTATATAAATACCCATGCTGTGGCTGGACTTTAGGAAGTTGCTTTATCAATAAGAAAGCTAGTATCAGACCTCCCAACATCCATTTAATACACATTGCACTTCGCATCCAGTAATATGTTCAATTTCTGTACCTCTCAAAAATAGATTTAAAACAGAAGCGAAGAATAATAGCGGATCTTTCCATAAACTTTGTTTTCTTATTTACATTGTAATATTCCATTATACATAAAGACTGCATTACGATACATCATCTTCATATAGCTTTTTGTAATACATACAGCTTGAAGCTATTAACATCTTAGTTTTGGAACAGAGATATGACCTATAAGACTATTTAAAAACAATTCTAGCCTTAATTTTGCTCTAGTTTGTTTCACTGAAACCATTCTTTGACAAAAAAAATTCCTCCTTATTGGGGAGGAAAAAAACAACCCATGTTTAAACCACCACTGGATTTCCTTAAACCACTGAGAAACTTAGAAACCATAATCATTTTTTGCATAATTATATAGCCACTTCAGAGGCCTGTTACTTTTAAATTTAGACCATGAATGACAATTGTGACCATATCTTTAAATTAATTTTTTTTAACTTCCTATTATTTTTCAAATATAAAACAATGAAAACGCAATCATTAATCATACATAATCTTTGCACAACTAGAAAGAGTTCCTATTTTATTAGGGGAAAAATGAACATGCACATACCCCCATTCACAGGGTAAGAACATAAACTACAGCAGCACTTGTCTCAAGTTATGGTGCACATGGTTGCAATACAGGGTATAAAACAAGAGTAGAATTTCCAACATCTGTTAAAACACAAAAAACTTATTGTACAAAAAGTCATTCACATTCTTTGCAATGAAGTGAGTAATCGGCTGTTCAGCTTTCTGGACTCTCCAGCCTGCAAACTCCTCCTTCTATTGCCACAGACTGTCCTGCCACTGCTCCAGGAGGAAGTCTTGAAATGTGAGTCTGTGGAAAGTCAAGACAGTATTATCTAGTGAGAAGAGAGGCAAAATTATGCAGGACACAAAGCAAGCTTGTAAGTATTGAACAATTAAGCTGTTCCATCACTGACATCTGAGGGCAAACTACAAAGCAACTTGAAAAGTTGCAAACAACTAGGATTGTTTGTTGTTTTTTTTTTTTTTTTTAATTTTGTTTGCATTAATGTTTAACACATGAAGAGGAGGACCATGACAGATGGGTAGACAAGGTAAAGCGGATGACCCAGCACACTGAAAGTAGAAGAAAGGAATATCCAGCATGAAGACAAAAGAAAAATAACTGTGGCATTCCATGGTTTAATAAGTCTATTTCTTAGGGAGATTCAAAAAAAGTTTAGTACTGCATACAGAAATACACCTTACAGAAATATTAGACACAATAAACTATTTGACAGAGAGAAACTAACACTTCAGAGCATAAGGCAACTGCGATGATCAGGATGCAAAGTAGAAATTTCTCTGCATAAAATACCTACTTGTCCACCTAAAAAACCACCCATAGACTTCCTCTAAAATATTTGTTGCCAACTGTCAAATAAATGGATCCAAAGAGCGATTGTTTCTGTCAACAGGCATCTTTTCCATGGAGAAGTTTTAAAAGCAGACCTTTGAGATGGCTCTGTAATATTTCAGCCAGAGAGCAAAAGCCAGAGAGGGGGCACATGTGTTTGTGTACAAAAAACTTCAGCTTATAACTCTATCATAGCTCAGTGACACTGAAAATCTCTTAAAGATCCTTTATATTCTGAGTCGCGTTTTATCACTGATGCACATTTGCTTGCAAAAAGATACTTTGACTTATTATTAGAAGTAATGACTTCCTCCTCTGCCCCTTGCACACGTTTTTATACTGTGAAAACTGCTTATGTTTTCATTCACGCTGTCAATTTTGAGCTACAGCAAGAGCCACTTATTGATATATCGACTGCTTTCATACAGGGCCAAGTGGCTAAAGCAGTGTTTAAACAGAACAACAAAAAAGGAGTCAGAGGCATCTTTCTACAAACTTTACTGTTTCCTACTTTCAGACCTGCTGAGTGGGCTCTGGTAAAACACAAAAAAGAGCCTTAGTGAAACTCCAAAATGCAATAGGGCTGATAACAGCATTTACACAGGCTTGAGGCAGAAAGTAGCAATCACAGGGACTCACCAGCTCAAGCTACACTCCAGCCATCCCTCCCACGGAAGCAAGAGTACTGGCCGTCATTCCCCTCATGAGTTACAAGTTTCACCAAATGATTCATTAATGCTCAGACAATACAATGGTTAAACAATTATTAAATTAGGAACTAGAAATGATTCCTACTACGATATAAAGCTCACAACATAGAAGTTGCTGGCATTTAGAAATTACAGCTTCCTCTAAGTGCAGCCAACTACATATTTAAGTTTTAGTATGTACGTTATCCCATTTAAACAATTCAACTGCTGCAAAAACTTGTAACTTGCAATGAGGGCAACAAACAGCAAAAAGTATAGATGTAAAAGTTCAGTAAGAATAAATTGCATCAATTGAGCAGCAAGTGATTTGAGACTGTAACCGCAATTCATTGCATCAGAGACATTCTGTATCTCAGAGGCAGCTTATTGTAATTCCTTTCTTGATAAGGGTATCCTGGTGTCTGCTCTTAGGTGGTCTTGTTTCCAGTTAAATTACAGTATGAGATTTAATTAAAAACATTTAAAGGTTTTCATTTTACTTTTAAAACTTTGATCTCCGGCCTTCCTGCTTGATATATGAACATCTTCCTACTTTGAGAACAGTTTTGGTTACAACTGTGCTTTACCACTTCAAGAAGAAAAGATTCTTTTCAAATCTGTTGGTTTCCCCCAAAATGTAACTGACAATTTTTGGAGATATTATTTTGTAAGTTTAAATAAAATACAAAAAAAGAAAAAAGGAAGAAAAACAAGTGGAAGAAGGTTATTTTTCACTTTATGACCGAGAGACCCAAGTCATTTTTCCAGGTCTGTGAAAATTTCTAAATGAAAAGTGGGATAGGATGACAGTGTAAAAGCAACATTGTATGATGGGCACAGTAGCAAATTTCCTCAAGAATCCACTGACTGTTTAGTGAGATACTGCAATCAAAGCAAGCCAGTGGTCCACTCTAAGGCGGGCATCATTTATGAGTGAGATGGCTTATACAGTGATCAGTCTGAATTATCAGCACATCATTGTAGCAATACAATAAAAAGCACAGAGGCCAAGGTTGCTGCCAAGAGGCATAAGAGAGGAAGCTTGTTACTGAAACAGAAGAAATATTAGCACCATCATGATTATCATGAATCTTATAATCAATTTTTTTTCATTGTAACTACAAAAGACCTGATTTGTGTAAATTAGTTTTCTGACCCAAGTTATGAATTAACCTTTTGCATAGGCTTGACTTATCCCACAAATCAAAAGTTAAATGCCTAATAAACCCTTATGCAATTGCAGTGCAAAATGTGAGGCTTCATTGAATCCACATGAAATTTATAGATCCTGTTATTTTAAAAAAGTTAGTTAAGCATAATATCCCAATAAGTTTTTGAGCACGGAAAGGAAAATATACAAGAGAGGATAAGCAGATAGTCAATATCTATTGATACATTATCAAGAAGCTATGCTTAAATAGCTGTCCAAAACACATTTCCTGTACGAAACCTCATTTCCTATAAAAGAAAAAACATGCTTCCCACACAAAAGACCCCAAACCACTATACACTAGCATCTGTACATTTCCACTTACAGAAACACCCAAACCACATATAACAAAACCTTTCTTAAGGCCTTTACTTGCATCCTGTTTATTTGCATACTTCGTATGATGGAGCAAATACAGATGCTGTTTTACACTGACTGCTTCTTATTACTTTCACCAATGGCTGCCTTACGTAGAACAAAACCAAGACAGATCTATGATGATAGTGTTTAAAATATGCTACCTAATAAGTAATATGAAAGGAAAACATTGCCATGTCAAGACAACTTCAGATAAACTTCCAAGTGAATTCTTATAATTGTATCTCCCTTGTTCTTAGCTGTAAGAACAAACTCTAGTAAATAAAAAGAAAGATCAAAGAATATTTAATATTTTCAAATGCAACCACAGAACTTATTTGTACAGTTTGTTACATTTTTATATCCCAACATCATATTTTACATTAAGTCCAGATTGTACAGGGGATTAGGTTTAGATTTTTAAAATATAAAAATAAAAAGCAAACAAAAAAGAACAACACTGGAAAGCTTTTAATTGAATTCGATTAGTCTGTCGGCTTTACAAGCTAAATGAACCCACATATGGGGGAAATTGTGCCTGGGAGCACAAAAACAGGAAAAGAAAAAGTTTTCCTGAATTAATCCTCCATTCAGCTTTGTGGAAGCCTCTCTTTGAGGAAACCATATGCCAAGGAAAGGTAGATTAAGAACGTCAGGGCTACCCATATCTTCAGCTCTACAACTAGAAATTTTACTGTCCCTGAAAATATTCTGCTTTGATTTGCTTTTCTAGAGAAAAGTGGAGTTGGTGAGGGCCTAGTAGGAGCAGAGGTCCTGATAGCTAGGAAACCAGTTAGTCACCACAGACCTTTGTCTGCGGCTTCTAGGAGGAACCTCTTGCCCACATTTCAAAAAGAAAAAAGATAAATGCTAGATTAAAGACTTGATTTTGCTTCCGACCCCTCCATAAAGCACAAACAAGCTAACTAAACTTCCAACACTGATTCTTGCTCTGTGTACTTGCCATCCAAACATATGACGTTTCCCTCTTTCCCTCCCAACCAAACCAAAACCATGGAGCAGCCAGCTCCCCCAACCCCAAAGCTGCAGACACTGCCCGTGCAAAGTTACTATTTCTCAGTCCCTTTTGATGCACACTGGAAAGTTTCCCACTATCCTTCGAGTCCAAAACTAATAGGTCTTTCTGCTCTGGAATAAGTGTTAACTGCTACAGGGTCAATATATCGTTTCATCTTTTTGTCACAAAAATTGCGTCTATTTTTTGAGCTACGTATTTTTAGCATACCTTTTTTAAAAAAGTAAAATAAAAATACTAAAATTTGTGCGAAGGCTTACTTTACTTCATGTCTCATAGGTAAAGACTCTGAAACAACCTTGAGACCAACTAACATCAAAAATATTTTTAGTCTTTAAAGAGCTACTCTACTCCTTTTATTCACATAAAAGTATTAGTTTGTCACAACAGCTTCATTTTTTTTTTTTCATTAAAAGCATAAATACAATGTAAAATGAATATAAAAGTTTAAGCCAAAAGACAAATAGTGCTGCATGAGAAAACTTAAGTCAATCCAACGCTGCCAACAGGACAGAGTACATCTACCAGATGGCAGCACCTTCAGTTCTTAAGCAAATCTAGGGAGTAATGCATGGGCTTGGCTTTCCTGTTACATGCTGTCCTGGCTTCAGCTGGGATAGTTAATTTTTACAGGAACCTGGGAGGTGGGGGGCATAGCCGGGGCAGCTGACCTGAACTAACCAAGGAGCTATTCCATACCATGTGACATCATGCTCAGTATATAAAGGGGGAGCGGGCCGGGGGGTGGTCTCGACTTTCAGTGGGGGAAGTGGCGGAGCGTCGGGTCCCGGGTGGTGAGCAGTTGCACTGTGCATCACTTTTTGTATACTCTTTCATTAGTACTGTTGTTGTAAGTTTTTTTGTGTTGTCCCAGTAAACTGCCTTTATCTCAACCCTCGAGGTTCCAGGTTTTTTTCCTTTTCTCTCCTCCGTCTCCTCCCCATCCCACCGGAGGGGGGCGGAGGAGTGAGCGAGCGGCTGCGTGGTCCTTTGTTACCGGCTGGGCTGAAACCACGACACATGCTCAGGATGTGCTTTGGACAGAGTAATTTATAAAACAATCTTTTTCCATTCATCACCCTACTGAGATGAAATATAAAGAAAGACCAAGGAGATAACATACTTAATGAAATTGCTTTCTACCACCTTACTCCTTAAAGAAAAGTACCACCAAACCCATATATTCTTTAGAAATTCAGAATCACTCAGAGGTACCCAGCTAGAAAGCTCGTAGACACACTTCCATCATAAGAACCATCCGGCCACCTATTCTTAATTTATTTTCTAGGCAGTAATAGCCTATTTGGACACCAATAGCCATCCTCTGCTGCTCCATCTACCAGGAAGCTCCCCTCTAACATGGTTTGAATGTACACGGGCCATATGACAGGAGAAGGTGCCCTGCAAAATACTGGTAAGTGCTGCTATCAGAATATCCCATGTGCAACTCATTTGGTAAAAATCTTAACAAAGGAAAAAAAAAAGGGGGGGAGGAAAAAAAAAAAAAAGAGGGGCTCCAGAATTATTACCCTTGTGGGCAAAAGACAAAGACAGACATACTGATGGTGTGCTTCTGGCTCTCAGGCACTGAAAATACTGATTCTACATACAGGTTTGTTTAGGAAGCTAACGGTTTTCTGAGCACAAGTTCATTCTGTGGGTTAAGTATATTACTATACGCTATTTACCTATCTAAAACCATTAATATAATGCATTAGAAAAAAAATATCAAATTTTAAGGAAGTTGAAAACGAAAGCATTTTCATCTCTCTAAATCATTCATACACGTATTTAGACAGTCTAAAGCCATGTACCAACCAATCATCTATTCAGCTCAGTGTCCCAGGCTTTTGTAGTGGTATTCTAAAATACTGACATGTATCTTAAAATGTGATTTTTACCATTCTGAATTGCAGGTGCTAGGTCAGGTTATTGCATTTATATTTGCATACCTGGATGCACAATCCCATCTTCTCTGCTCCATTCTAAAATGTCGGCCAAATATGTGGAGAGTTCCAGAACTACTGGCTTTATGCTAGAACTCAACCCAAAAAGCTGAACTTATCTTCCCATCTCAGAGCCCATAATTTCCACAAAGGTCTACAAGCCAAATATTTTAACTTGTAACTTAGCAGTGAAGGTTATTTCCAACAAATATAAATACTGTATTTTTATGAGAGAACTGGATGCTCTACTGTATGCACAGAGTTCTTTTCAAGTGAAAATTTCTGACTGATTCCCCAGTCTCCAGACAAAAGTACAGATTAAAGAAGAAGAAAAAAAAAGTACAACAGTGACATATACTTTTCCTGTCTCATGAAGTTAAAAGACTGCTTCTGTAGTCTGAAATGAATGACTGAATTATTTGACTTAGTATTTCTGTTAACTAAACAGGCTCAGTAAATTTTTCCAGTAATTTTCAAATTGGAATTAAGATTCTTCCAAGATGTATTTCTTCACCCAGTAAGCACTGGATAACTGCCCTTCTCCTGACAAGGGGCTTTCACAGACCTTTTACTCACAAAGTAACATACAGAAGTCCATCATGAGAAAACCAACGACTACAATCAGCGTTTGTCATATGTATCACTTCAGAGGGAAGTAATTTTGCTAAATTTTACAGTGTTAGTAAAGGCAAATAAATCTGATTATGACACCTAACATCTCAACACAAAAAGCACACTGGAAATGGTCTCCCTGTCCACTGTTTGCTCATACTAGAAAATGAAATTAACTGTCAAAGATTAAGTTTCTGTTTGCATATTATAACCACCACAGCAGTTGTTGCTGATGGATGTTTTCAAACACAGCAATATGCAACACTCTCCACCACTGTTATCCCATATCTTGCAAAGCAACTTGAATTTGGTTCATTAGAAAATGGAAAGAATGGCATACGTAGCTTTGCAATATTAAAATCTGCCATAACATAAAACTTGGCAATTCATGTTGTAAGAACTGAATATTTGCCAAAGAGAGATTTAAACTGGCAACTGAATTGGATTACATTCAATACTACAACTAAATTTTTAGAAATTTGTTGTCTAGGTCATCTAGCTGTTACAAAAACTAAAACCTACAAAACTGAACTATAAGGATATCTCAAGAGTATTGCAACATTTACAATAATTGCATAAACTACCAAAACTTATACACAGTTCATATAGTAAATTTATACATGCTAAGAACCATGACAAATTATTGACAAATTTGTTGACAAATTATTTCAAATACCTACGCATAACACAAGACCAAAACTGCACATTATTGGTATTGAGATTGGATCTTTCACTGTGAAGAAAGCACTCAACTTCAAACACTACTGAAAACACTGTGAAGAAGTAACTATTTTCAAGGAAAAACATTATCCATCCACCACCAACTACTCTCAGTCACTAAGATAATATAAGAAACTTTGGAGATCCAGGAAAAAAAGAAATTCTGTGGCACATCCTGCTCACAGAATACTGTGGGCCTCAAGTGAACAAATACTCTGCAGAACCTGTCTGATATAAAAGTGCTCCTGCTTGATTATGCACAGATACACAACATTAAATCAAAGAAAGGCTGCCTACCCATAACCAGAACCTTCAAGAGATGCAGTTGGTACATGAATTCACATTGCAGGCATACACTGCACCGTCATTTGAGATTGAAGAAATTCTTTTCCTTTGCAGCATCCTCCTTTGGGCAAGCAGACAAGGAACAAGAAAATATGACGACTATGTAACTAAGAGGAGTCAATTAACTTGTAACCTACCCACTAACCTCTTTTCCTTCTCATTCTCCACATATATCTAAAAATCACATTATGGGTGAATTCAAGGAGTTATTTCTCCCACTCCCAAATTACAAGGCAGAAGGTCTCACAGCCCTTCAGGCGAACTGACACTTAAACTGCTCTACCAAATGCTACACCAACCATTAAGACCTCAAATATTGCACACTGCCTGTGACAGTATGGACAGAGCTCCAAGAAGCAACAGTGCAGCCATCAGAATAGAGTTATTTTCCCAATGGTGACAACACAATTGCTTAAGCTCTCAGAATGCAACCTAATCAGTTCAGGAAAATTGGAACAGATTAACTGAAAGTTGCCAGAGTATCTTTAAAGAGGCCACAGCTCCAGTAACAGGATGACCTCTTAGCTGATGCTATGACCACCTGTTGGATCTATTTTGGATCCATGAAAAAAACCCATCTGGAAGGTTATTCTGAAGACTAGTGTCTCAGAGAAGAAAGTTTGGGCAGGAAACCTAAAAAAACTGTTTATCAAAGATCTTGATTTCATGTCAACTAATTTATGAGACAACATCAGAATAACAAAAAAAGAAAAAACATAGCTCCTCGGTTCATAAAGACATTTAAATTTCCCCGTCCTTCAATCTAGAAGTCTTAACCTTTGCTGATGCAGCAGTTACTGCTACAGAAGTAGCTGGGTAAGTGCCAAGGAAGTCCACAGACTAGTATTTTCTATCTACTCTCATGGCTGCGGCCAGAAACTTCCACAGCAACCTAGAATATTCTAACAGCCTCACTAATGGCTAGAAATAGTTGAGTGCCAGCTTACGTGACAATTCTACCATCACATAGATGGCAATGCAGGAACTTACTTCAGGAGATCACAGGAAGTCCATTCATCTTCCCAAAGAACAGGCCTAATGCTGGAATAATCTGTCATGGTATTGCTTCAGGAAGGAGGTCTGGGACTGGCAACTTCTAAAGCAATATATCTGTCCCTTTAGCTTATCATAGCTGAGGCTCGCTGGCACCAGCCTGGATAAGTTGTAGCAATAGGTGGTATAGGTTAGTTCCAAGAAGTACGTAAAAGAGTCAAAGCTGTTCAGACAAAGAGTTTCCTTCCACATCCAATACATGACAAACACTGGCACTGAGCGATTATGAAACTGCTCGTGTCAAGAGGGATGACAAGAAACAAAGAAGAGTACAGTTGAACCAGCAAGTATATGATTTGATCAGCTGTTTGTGGCAGTGATGTAGGGGTTCAAGGGCATAAGACTCAAGACGGAAGTTAATGAGATATCCACTATGCAGGTAGTGAAGATAACATGGTCAGTGTTATCAGTGGTGGAGGAGCTGAAATACTTTCAGCCTTGAGAGAGCGCTAAAGGCAAGTAATAGGACATGCAACCAGAGATAACTGTGTCAGCAATAAGGTGTGAACTTAGTTCATCTGGCAAGCCTCCACAGTATTTTTAAAGTAACGTTCAACTGAACATTTTAAACCAATGTTCAACAGGAAACAGTGACTTTTCTAGGCAACTGGCTTTCCAAAATAAGACTGGACACCTTTCCAGAAAGTATGCTTTAAATCAAACAATTATTAGTCACAGTGCAAAACTGTTCCACAGCTCTTGCAGGCTCAGCCATTTTATACATTTAGGCTAGCAAGTTAGCATTCAGGCAGCCTAGTTGGGAGGTAAGTGGCCTGCCACAGAGCCCAGTCTTTGCTAAATTGGGAGGAAATAAACCCCAGTTGCAAGGCTACATCCGAATCAGTACTTGGAGAGCTCACAGTGCTAACAGCCAGAAGCACCGGCAGGTCAGGACATACAAACCACTTCAAGTCTCCGATCCCACTTTCCTGTGCCACTATTTAAGGAGTTGCTAATAATTAATTGGCTGAGTATGTTTCCAACTCTTGAGTATACCAGTGTCTGCAGGTGAGCTGGTATCTAGCTTGTAAGTGTCCAAGTGCCTTGTAAGAAAAAAAGCCTCCTATATGTCCACAGTCTTTGTGCGGGGTTCAGGCCCACCATTTGCTAGGTCCTATTATGAAATGCATTAACCTCCAATGCACAAAGAATCACACTGAGATTATAAAGCAGGATCCTTTTTTTCTTTAGTATGTACCCCTTTATATAATTACAATACTAATATTAGTCTAATTCATAACAGTATACACTCAAAACCCTTCTCACTTTCTAAAAGTCTTGCTATAAAAATATGTTTTCATGGTCATTAAATTGAACCAGCCCAAAATCAGCCACTGTGACAACCCCTGGGTTTAAGAATAAAACTTGAGTCCTAGACTGATGAAAGAAATAAAAACTGAAGCTCTTTACCACCCTAGAAAAACAGGAAAGCAAGATGTTTCCCTACAAGCCGCTGCCTGATCATTTTCCTATGGTAGTCATAAACAAGTGATATTTTATACTTTTATGAATTCTTATACCATTATTCTTTCATGGCAAGCACTCAAAATTAATTGTACCAAACCAGTTACTCTGTTAGAGAAAAGGAATTTTTTTTTTCCATTAGCAATACATTGTGTTCTATTTCAAGCCCAGTTTTCCATCTATAACTTAGCCCTAGTTATAGCAGAATAAAATTCCAGCTTTTATGACAGAAGACTTTTTTTGATCAATAGAAGTCAGCAGCAAAAGCATTTGTGGTTTTTCTCTGGAAAGCATTTGTGGCCACAGACTCAAAGGAAGAAGAAAGGGAGGGGGATTAACTCTTCAATGAAGGTCAAAAACATAATTTAAAAGTGAACCAAGAAGAGCAGCTGTGTCTGTCAGCGCAATCAAGATTACCAGCTGGAGAATTTACCAGCAGTATGAAAACAATGCACACCAGATGTCAAATGTTGCAACTGTGAGTAGGAAAACATCTCTGGGCATGGCACTGTCATGCTCGTACTCATTACCAGACAGATTCATATTTAGCATTTATTTATTGATTAGACAGACACTACCAGCAGAAACAATAATATTTCCTTAGAAACAGCTTTTGAGCTTGCAGTGTAAGCCAGACGCAGGTTTGCACACTGTAATAATTTTAACATTGCGCATTCTAATAATTCTCCTTATTTCACTGTGAACACAATACAATGACTTTTAAACTAACTAGAGAATACTAGAACATCTGCAGCTGAGCTTGCTTTAGCTTCACTCAGTTCAGTCTGAGCTTTTAGCTTGAGTTTGGATTCTTTTCTAACAAATCTAAAATAAATACTAAGAAAACAAAGTAAAAACACACCCTATTCCATGGATAATCAAGTGGAAAAGACTCTACATAAGCCATGAAAGTGAGTACTTCAATAACATCTCTGCCAGCACTTCCCTCACCAGCTGCTTTTTATCTTCCTCCTCCTTCTGGGGCATTCTTGTCTTTTTTTTTTTCTATACATTTTACTCCTTGAGGATGAACTCATTCGTTCCCAATGCTTCAACCACCATTCTTGCTGTTTAAAATATCTGATGTCAATTTACTTGTTTTGTATGTTCTTTTATTATCTCACTCACATCCTCCTTTGTATTTATCTCTCAAGTGAAATACAGTGAGAAATAAAGAAAAAAGAGAAAGATAGATTTTGGTTTTGTACTCCTCTCCCCCTCCATTGTTGATGACTAAACTTTCTTCCTCAGCAGCCATTTCTGCAGAGAGCCAACAAATCCAGGCCCCCAAATTCTTTCTTTTTCCAGGCTTTAAAATTTATCCTTTAAATTCTACCATCAAAAGGTTGGATGGATGTCTTGCTATTATCTGCTGGTATAAACTTCCTGGCTGTCATCTCCTCCTCTAATACATGCAAACATTCCAGTAAACACCCTGCCTCCCCCATTAGTTTAACCGTATTGGGGAGCCGACTCCTAATTCTAGCTCTTCCCCCACTTTTGTCACTTCCTTTAACCAGTTCTGATTGTACATTCTTACCCTTGATTACTGAAGGCTGTACATTTATAAAAATCTACATAAATTATGATTTTGTCTCTGCTTGAAGCTTCTCCCATGTTCATTTCATTGTCCAAACACCTCTCCCAAATGCTCTAGTTGCTACTTTGTAAAACCTGCCTTTTTCTCCTTTCAATGCTAATATTCCTAAGAATAGGTGGCTCTTGGTTAACCCCTACTGTTTGATGTTAAGGATTTTTCCAGTTTCCACTGCTAAATTCAGTTTTAACGTATTATTTCTCACACTCCAGAAAAAAACACAAACATTAGACCCCAAGAAACAAAAAGAACCACGGATGTTAATATCCAAATTGTTTACCATGGAGGCTATTCTAGAAACTACTTTAAAGTTTGATTTATACCCTCTCCCTTCTTCCTTGGTGCAAATGCTTTATCTGAAGGAAAACATGGCCACAGAAAAACACCATACTATCCTAAATAGCTAGTATAACTGAATCAAGACAAAGTTATTCAAATACAATTACTGTCAGCAGAGGAAACGGAAATGTGTTTGTGGCACCTTTTCCTGACCCAATACATATGTTAGCGTAGGTTTGTCAACTGCTGCACATAGGTTTGTTAACTGCTGCAATTAAAAAAAAAAAAGGAATTCAAAATGTCCAATCAATAGGTACATTTAATCGCTTATGCACCCATTACTTTTTCCATTCTCTTAAAGACAGACATTTCTTATATATTTCATTATCATAATTTCATATTCGCCTTAGCTTCTGCACTCATTCTACTGTATTACAACCTATTGTCCATGGCTTACCTTAGCTTTGCCATCCTGTGCAGACATATATCCTACACACATGCTCTCCGTTGTATGGCTCCAGAGAAATTCCACTATAAAGGAAAATGCGAGAAGTCACAAAAAATGCTTTGGTTTAAAATATAAGATGTAATTTAAAAAGACTGGAATCTTGAGAAACAAATACAGCTTAAAATATAGTTAGGGAAAGGACAAAAAACAAACTTAAAGGACAAAAACTACTTACCAGATTAATTCAATCTCAAAAGAAACAGCTATCAAACAAACAAGATTTTCCTGCACTATTTGCAGTCACATGCTGCAGAACTAATACCCAGAATGAGAACGTTACTTCAATGATATGGAGCATCCAAGATGAGAAATACCTCAACTGCAACTACAGCTAAAAGATAGGACCAACTTGTAAAGCAGAAGCCTGTTCTACCCATAAAGTAGAAGCAGATATAACTTGCATTTGCTTGCCTTGAACCCAAACATAAGCACACTACAACAGCATAAACCCAGATGGTGTACAAGGATTCTGTAGAATTGTAACGCTATCAGCAGAATACCAGTAACAAGCATTTTTTCACAGAACTGAGCATAAATACATACATAATAGGTAATTACCAATGGGCAAATGGAGATTTGTGCTTTAGCTCCACAAGTAGGATACAGGAAAACATGCAGAAGTAGTAAAGTCTGCAAGATGAGAACTGAAGATACAGAGCAGGCAGGAAAGACATCTGGTGAAAGCAAAATAATCCTGCAGAAGAAGGAGATGTCTGCTGATGGAAGCAGAGTACCACTGCATAAAAAGCAAGAAAGATGCCTGGCAAAATTAAAGCAAGACCAGGTCCCATAAGTAAACTGAATTACATTAAAAGCATATGCAATCACCCCCTTTCTTAGGAGAGAGGGTAAGGAGCACCAAAGGTAAGAGAGAAAAGAAAGATGGAGACAAAATGAGCCCATTTTGATTTTGGCTTCCCCATCAAAGCACTCTCAGGTCTGATCACCTTGACTTCTAGCACTTGCTATATAGCATCAACTCTCTGGTACTGTATACTCACAGCTAATTTAGGATATAAATGTTAAAGTTTTGTGTTTGTAGTGGTAATGATTAAGAAAACTAACCATTGGTAACGTGTATGGTTAATGCATGTTAATTCAGTAAGGTGTTGTTTTAAAGTTTGAAAGTACCCTGATTTATCAGCCATTTAAACAGCCCATTACAGCGATCTTTAATTCCCCGATACATACATAGGTATCTTTAGATCTTTACACACACACCCCTTTACTCAGTTGCAACACAAAATTCAAAGATCATATTACTCCTACGTTTAGCTCCCATCTAGTGGAGCTTTATAAACTGCCACACTGTTTTCTTCCTGCTCTATGTCACAGTAATTTTTCTTCCGGTTCATTAAGTACACAATTTGGAAGGGGCGAAAAGAATGAGTTGCTGATCAGAAGTCAGGGTATTTCATAGAACACTGTAAAGGGCTTAAGAAATTGCACTGACGTGTAAATTTTTCCTTTGGATTACAGGAGTCACCTTACATGAATTACACAAGATGCCATGAAAAGCTATTTCCAGGTATTTCTTTGGAAAAGCATCTTTAGGTGGTTTTAAAACTCTTATTCATTCCTATTCCTCATGTTCCTTTAATATGACTGAAGAAGGTCACAGTATGCTGAGTATGCTTATCCTTTGAACCATTTATCCTTGCACAGCAATTAACCCTGAGTAGAACATCAAAGTTTAGACAATCCCGGCAAGACTTGAAGATTCTGACAGATATGTAGATATCATCATATAAGAAAAATGAACTTCATTTAGGTATGCGATTTGCTCCCCCCTGTAACGGATTCATGACTGATATTGCCAAAGGTTAGTCAAAAGCTTTCAGAGACTGAAACATATTCAGTGCAATGTAACTGCATTCGATGAGGCCGACTCCTCCCTAATACCTTAAAGGTTCAACTGTCAGTGAAAGCATTTATTTTTTGGAGACAAATTTAATCTTATCTTTCAATTTTGAGAAGTTGGGCAACAGTTCCTGCCAAATACACTCAAAATATTATTTCTTTGCCTTTGATAACTCTAGGCATAGTCTTTTAAGTTTTTAATAATTTTTTCCTTCTACATTGTCCACCAAAGGTAGCATGTACTAGCTTGAGACATGGTTATTGCTAGCTATTACAAGCAGTGGAATTACAATGAAAATCCTAAATTACAAAATTATCTGAAGACTTTTCACATATTTTCAACCATTTAATAAATCGCTGTCTTGCCATTTGTTTCAATAGTTAAAAAAAATAATTAAAAAAGATCGTCCCTACAACAAAGACATGAGATTTCATTATTCTACACACAGACTTCTTCAGTATTACACAACTTATTTTCAGTCCAAACACCACAAATACTACATATGTTTAATTATACATTAACTCAGCATACACTATAAGGCAGGAAATTTGTGTGGTACAGAAAAAAAATCTTTAGAATAAGCTGTGCTACATTAATCTTATTTCAGTGGAAAGAAAACCAAAAATCAATGAACAAATAGTCTTAGGATGCAAGATATATTGGGATTTTATTACTTTGAGGAAAAAATCCCAATCTTCCTTAATAGGCACGCATTTTCTTACATGAATGACAAACATTAAATGAATAGAAATATTTCTCTCACTCCCAAACGTAAGAAATTGAAGGTTAGGTTGATCTTGTTCGTTATTATTTAGTCAAACTTATATTTTCATTTTCTTAACTCTTTTTTAGGGATAGAATTTATGTTGTAGGATGCTTTTGCACTAGATCAATAAAGTCATAATTATTCCAATCTGAAAACTGTAAATCAAACTTGCAATGTTCTCTGTATGTTTAGCAACCTATGCCCTGATTCTGGAGTCAGGATTAGACAGTCTTGGCTTTCAAATAGTTGAAAGAAAAGAGTAAGATGATTGTCAAAGTCTATATGACAGCCTGCTTCTTCAAAAAGACAAGCTATTCAAGTAATAACTCCAAAAAAATATAACATACAAAAGCTATTTCTAAGACCTTCTCCCACCCAAGCCTTACAAAATTCCTTTGTTGTCTATCAGGATAATCCCAGAACCATCATTAGAATTGTGAGGATTCATGTCCCAAATCTCTGGTTCTTTGTAATAGCAAAATAAATGTACATTAAACTCTTATGGATAAGATGAGATGTTGACTAAAAGCATAAAAGACAAAAACTGCAACTGTTGGGTAGAGAAACATGAATGTTATTAACTGTATTGAGCAAAATTACTTATTAGAGTGAATGACTGGAAGGGTGTACAATCAGACTCAAATTGACCAACACAGAAAAAGTAGTATATGATATTTAAAGATTCTTGTAATACAAACTAGCAAGGTGTAATATGACAACAAAACTGAAAGATAACATACACCTCATCCTGTGCAACTATAACAACTTGACCTTAACATCCTGGAAGCCATTGAACAGACAGCAATAAACACTGGATTTTGTGTGAGTTAACCCATCATTAAGAATATATCTGCCGGCCCACCTTTAGCACACTTTGCCTGCTACTCCAGGCTGGCTGTAAGCAGGCAAAATCTGGTGACATGATGTTAGGATTTAGTGGGACAAAAGTAGTAATGAATTAAAACAAAGGTGAGGTGTCTTTCTAAACAATAGCCTATAGATTAAAAAGAAATTATGCAATTCAAGAATTACCAGATGAGATGCTATGACCTGCCTTAATAAACAAAGTTAAGTTAGGTGATCAAATTTGTCACATCAGATCTTAAAAGCTATGAAATCTACTTTAAATCTGTAATGCTACTGGCAGCGATTCATTAAACACTTGGGGAAACAACAATAAAGCAGAGGATTATACAACTTTCATTGTGATAGCGTAACATACATTAGACAGGTCCACGTGACCCAATACATAAGCACATAGCATGACCAGACACATATGCCCACATCTGAGGAGCACCACAGGAAAGGAGATGGTACAAGTGTCATGCTGAAGTAATTCATTTCCCCAGTCCCAAATTCTTGCCTTCAAAGAGAACATGGGTTTTACTGTCTCTGGGTTGTATTTCCACCCACCTCTGCCAGGAGTCTACAGCCTTCAGTTTCCTAGCTGTTTCTCTAGGACAAACCACACGACAGTTTACTATAATACACTTGTTCTACTGTAAAAAGCGAGACAGATGAGGATCTTGTTTCTAGGACATAAACAGGGCGGAAGGGCTGTAAAGCTCATTGCCTTTTTAACCAGTCAGCTACTGATGGAGGCGAGGCATAGGTTTCTGCTGATCTCAATATAAACAGCAAGTACTCCTGTTGCCTGCACATGCAAATAGTAACTGCGACTTATCTGAACAGATTTTCCTGGGCATAACAAAAAAATTCTAGCCATAAACCAACTTCCCTTCCAAATTTTAAGTGTATCCTCCAAATTGTCACATTTTGTCCTGCAAAAAGGAGGAACAAAGAACTTTTTAGATAGCAATTTTAGCATATAAACCACTGAGAAGCAGTAAACAGTCATATGCATTACTCCTAGCTAAAAATGTGACTTTTTTTTCTATGAGGAACATACCCTGCCTTGCCACAAGCAACCGTTATTTCTGTGCTGTGGTTTTAGAAGGTTCCCACATAACCCTCTGAATCACAATTCTGCTTAGAAATAATGAGTCAGAAAGAATGCTCTTCTCCAGTTTTAGAGCACAAACACAGATAATAACTACTATTTCACTTTCTAGAATTTTATAATCTCAAACAACTTCAATTCCTTTTTGTTTTCCCTGTGGATTTTGAAAAATGGTAAACATGCACAGACAGTTTTTACTTCATGTTTCACTTTAAGTTAGCACCTAGCTCAAGTGAAAATGAGTAAGAATCTCTTACCTAGTAAAGTTGGCTTTTCCTGTGATGATTCAGGATCTGCTGAACACCTGCAAGACCGAAGAACTATCACACCTCCGAGTACACCATCTTCATTGGCTAGAAAAGGTGAACCTGGATAAAACCGTTAGGGAGAATTATTTGTAATAGGCATAGTTTCTTGGGTATTTTTTTTATTTTACTTTCCTGCCTTCCCCCTTTACTCTTGTCACTAAGGGTTGAAAAGACTGTCAGGTCAACCAGTACTTTTACAAAAGCATCAGTTTTAATTTTTCTAGCGTTTCTAATGAGTAACTTTCTAAGTAGTAATCTACTAACCTACCAGTAATCAAAAAATAAAAAAGAGCTACACGGAATAAAAAAACATATTGGAAATTACATTTGTGAGTGCAAAAACATTTGTTCATGGATCAAAGAAGAGATAATGAAAAGTGGAGCATCGAGTTGAAAAAAAATCATGTCTCAATATTTATATTAATTATAGTACAGAAAGAACCAAAGATGGCCACATATGAAAAAAATCAAGCAAATTTCGGTCACTTTTACTGTTTATTAATTTTTCCCAATTTAAAGCACTTTGTACAGAGACTTCATCAAAGTGCTGTACGCTGCCTCCCTTGCTGTTTTATGAATATGAGCAGAAAAGCCAAAACACATCCTACTTTATACAGTGGCTTTTCTGCTGTTAATTTAAGATGTATGATATAAAACATCTATCAGAAGCTGGAAAAGTTTAAAAGTTAGCTGCATCAAGTCTAAGTATTCTTTTTTCTGGTTTGTAGTTTGAAATGAGATTCCTATAGTTTTAAATGTGGAAACAATGGTATGATTTACATATGATCTAAAATGTCTTGAGCCACAAAATTGACCAAGTTCTTGCACTTAAGCCCAAAGAGACCTTAGTCACACATTCACAATATACTGTGATTTAAAGCTGAATATACAATTGCAACAGGCATTTCATATATTTCTTTTCAATGATTTTCTTCTAAATAAATTAGTATACTATGTCTAGTGTACAGACACTGTAAAAGGATTTGCTGGCCCCAAGAACTTTAGAGCAGATCTACCTATCAGCCTCCTTCAACTTGCCCACAGCTATTCATATGATTAAAATTACTCCTTTAATGCAAATAACAGGCAAAAAACCACCAGTAAGAACCAACTTCAAGCTTTACCGTAAGGAAAACTAAAAGCTTTACCATGTTTTCTCTCAACATAAGAGCAGCCACATTCAAAAGTGATTTAAGGTGGTCATTACAATAGAAGCCCATATTGCAGGAAAATAATAAAAGTGGTATGCTTAATAAACAGTAATATCTTATTTGATGTAATACAAACAGATATTATCTTTAAAGTGACACTGGCTTTGTACAAGAATTACTACTAGGTACCAATTACACCTATTACTCATTGACTGTGACCAAATCCCTGTGAACCAAGAATCTAGCCAATTGTAACATAATAGGTAACAAAACAGCAAAATATATTTGGTTAAAACAGAAAAGAAAGGCTTGGGAAGTTAGAAAGAGTATTAGCACTCAAATCAAAGGTTTTTACTCCATGCTTTCTAAGATGCTAAATATTTCTCTTACACTTCCACTGCATCAGCCAAGTGCTGGCTAAGTATGTGGTATGACTTCTGCAAGCAAATGAACAAAAAAACAAGTGGTTTTCTTCACAGGGGACATGCACCCTTTAACCTTTACTTCAGAAACTCAGATACTTCAAAGACAATGTCTTAACCTGAACTTGGTATGCAGACCTAATCTTATACTGAATTACATAAGTTATTCAGGCTATAAGATATGCTGTGGTGAAAAGTCATTGCAAAAAGACAGAAAAGTTCTGCTTTGTTTTTTAATAAGCAGTTTCTCCTCCTCTTTCAAGGCCCGTGAAAGTTTCTTTCAAGGTTCTAGTGAAAAATACTAATAATCTCTTTAATTAGAATGGTAAAAAATGTTCTACTTAAGCAGAACACAACCAGCAAATAGTATTTAAAGCAGATAGCGTATGTAAGGCCATACTAAAACACTAAGACCATATGAATGCACAAAAAACCAGACAGCAACTACTGATTTCAGACTTGATGCCACTTAAGTCTTGTTCTAGAAATGCTTACATAGGATTAATCACTTTTTTTTTAAAGTGTTTTTCTTTCTCCCACTCTCAGGAAAGTAGATCAAAGAAAAGTCTGTAAATAAACCAATCAAATATTTCTTCATTTTCCCAGTATTTTTGTCAACTATGTGCCATCATCACTGATCAAATTTTCAATCATCTGAATAACTTGCATATGCTAGGCTCTGTCTTTTTAAACTTTAACAGAAGACTTGGCAGTATATTTCTTTCCATGTAAAAAGTCTGCAGCAAAACACGTAACGCTATATTTTCATCAGAATTCTTTCATTTTTACAGTGATTTCTTTGCAAGAACAAACCATTCATCATCTTCAGTGGAGTACAGAATGAGAAAAGTAATCAATCGCTCAAAGAATGTCTTCGGTGAGACTTTTTTTAAAAGGGGGTTTAAAAGAATAGTTTTAAATCCACAAAATTTAAAGGCTTTTAAGTCCATGATAAACATTCAAAAGCTACAAAACTGACTATATTAACTCAGTCTTTGCTGAAATACATTGCCACTCTGTTATTTCAACTAGAAAACTCAAGAGGATTAATTTAATAGCACTGCGCACGATAAAAGCATGATAAAAACATGATAAAATACCATTTTAGCTTCAGCACTCATAAAACACACCAGATAAGCAAGAAGCTGACTTCTTTAAGAATAACAGAAGCTGGGCCCTTGGAGTAAGGACAAATGTTCGTTATGCCAAACAAGACCATGGCTTACTGCACTGACTTTGTAAGAGTTTACCATGACAGTAGTACTGGGGTGATACAGAGATGAGTAAAATGGCTTAGAGTGACTTGTAGTGCGTAATTTGAACGGAGTATTAAACCAGGAAATGTCTTAAAAGTTTGTGTTATGCAAACAAAGCAAAGAAGGCAGGATGAATTATATCTCTCCTACAGATGGAGGAAACACAGTGTTACTTGCCCAGAGGTGCACAACATCAAAACCCAGAACCTACAGGCTATCCTCATTTGTAGCACCTTGACTGATATACTACAACACAGCAGTGAAAACGATGGGATTATGTTGGCTTTCTTGTTACAGCCAGCCATGGTTTGGAACCATAGCAATAGAGATTGAGCCAAAATACAGTTGCAACTCAAGAAATTACTGAGATTTAATATTGTCAGCTGAGCTACTGAAGATTTTTCTTTTTTTTTTTTTTTTTTTTTTTTTCAAGAGAACAATGCAGAGCCAACTTTTAATCTTCTGCACCATTTTATCATCAGCTACACAATCAACATTATTCTGGAAAGGAGAAAAAGTCTGAAACAAGAACATATCCCTTCTTCTCACCTCCAAACACAAGCAGCAAATGAAGACACAAACACACACTCACTTGCAAAACTCCTGCAATGGTTCACAATCTTCTCACTCACGCCACTTCCATGGGCCATCTGTTTCCCCACTGCTGCTGAAGGTTGCCATCCAAAGTCATCAGAAACAAATTGTGTGACTACACCCTCATCCATTCTGATTGCTTTCACCAGCAATTTCAGCCAAACCATCTCAGTACAAAATCAGCAACAATATAGTATGTGCCTCCAATTCACTGCACTGGCTAAGTCGTGGGGAATCAACCTCTAAATAGTGGCAGTAAAAACCAGTTGCCGACAGTAATAATATTACAGTATTCTACATTACAGTAAATTCAGACAGACTGTTTCTCCTCTCTTAAAAATCAGACTCTAAGCCAAATTAAACACACACTGAACGGCACATTCTTTAACACAGAGAATGTATTTTATTTTCCAATTAAAGCAATTTTTAAAAAAGTTAAGAGGGATTCAAATATTTTTTTTTAAGCAAAGGTATTTCTGGATATGCAGACTTATTACTGATTATTACAATTATGCTAAAGAGTGTATTTTAACACAGCAATACAGTGCAAATTAGTAGGTCTATGTTAAGCAAGATTCTAGACAGCATCCATCATTAAATTTGTAAAAATAATGGCAGCACAGAAGTAGTACTATACTTTATTTCTAAACGGAATCAATGCACTGTACACAGGAATTAATTTGAGTGTTCTCAAAACACTCAATTCAAAGGCTAGGAACGTATTTCATTAATTTAGTTCTAAAAATCATTTTGTTACAGCCAAGCCATTGAGAAAAAGAAATAATTCTGCACACTTCGGTAAAAATTAACAATCTAGGTAATGGCATTTTTTCATATACATTATATTTAATTAGTATTTAAACAGGAAGAGAAAAGGTGCAGCTGAAATACTGCCACGTATATTGAAGTCATAATGGTTTCTCATTAGAAGGAAAAAGTAATCTGGGTCCCACACTTCTACACCATTTTTGCTCTCTCTGTACTCTTAAGAATGATAGATCTTGCTATACAATTAAAAATATATTAAAATAAAACAAAATATGCCTAGTAGCCAAAAAATATCTTTTTCTACTGCAATAAAATAGAATTGCTAGACAATCTTTGATCTAATAGCTTGCTAATGACAAAACTACAAAAACCTGGGACTTTTAATACCATTTTAAGTCTCAGGAAACTCATTGTTCTTCCCAGTTACACTTGCATACCACTGAAGAATTTGGCATGAAAAATCCTAAGCAAAACTTCAACTACAGCATTTACTAATAATGTTAGCACTGACTGGCCACACCAGAGAGAAGGGGTAGGAAAAAACAAACAAAAACCATCTTTCAATAGTTTTGGTTTAATCCTCACCTCCCCTAGTCACAAAATTATATTTTATAAAACACATTTCCCTCCTTCAAAGCTCAACTACTCTGTTATTGCTATCTAACATACAGAAAGCATTATCAAGTTTTTATTTATATATATTGTATGTTATCAATCTGCAGCAATGGTCTCTTAAAAATAAGCAAACAGGTCTTTGTAGCAACTCCACATTCACTGATCCCATCAAGTTCTGCAAGAGCAACCATAACTGAACACCAAGACCCAGGTTCAGCCTCAGACTGGGGACAGAGCATATGGATTTCACAAGTGTTAAGGCAAATAATGGCCTCAACTTTCAGTCTTGCTCTGGAGGAACTACAGCTACAAGTGAAGAACATTTTTTCTTCTATGTCTCTTGTAAATTGAACTGCTCCCATGATGAAGATTGTTTCCACTAGAGCATGCGATCGATACGAGTTGTTCATTTCTGATCCTGTGCTTTTTTTCCCCATTTGTTGCTACTGGACAGATCCGTTCTAGCACAGATTCAATACTAAACTGTAAAAGAAATGTTTTATTTACACTTACCCAGCTGAAGGACTAACCAGCTGTTCATCAGATGTTTTATATTCATATTCTTCCATAGTAGAGAAACCATAACCAGCTTCATTGTTTACATTAGCTTTTAAAGTCTTCAGAACTTTGGTCTAAACACTGACTGTGGTGTGGTGTAACCAATTAAGTGCTTTAGGATCCCCCAGTTTTAACAGAATGAAGCTAAACAGTTCTAAACCTTCTTGTGCTGCAATATGAGTGAAATTCAGACTTGTTCAGGTCAATAATCCATATATCACCTACGCCACTGGACTCTGTCAGCTTGTGTACACAACGTGTTTAAAGTGAAGCTGTTTGTCACTCTGCTTCTGCTATGTACCCCACTGAACTTTAAGCTAACAATTTAAATAAACATTAGAGGAATATATAAGCACTAAATGAAGCCTGCTTTTAATTTCCTGCACCATTATTTCTTAAATGTTTAAGCGCAAGCTGTCTGAAAGCAGAGATCTTTATATTTCATGATAAGTAAGTTAAAACATCTGTTTAGAATTTTTAAAGAAGCTGCAAGGAAAAGCACCTGTACTTCCAAACTTTACAGGTCAGATTTTAAGAAATTAAATAACTGAGGATACTGCAGTCAAATAAAATCCCAATGCTTTTGACAAGGAGAAGCATGGGCACAACCTAGGAAAACCGTTGTGTAACATCACCATACTGTGTTAGTTTTTCAGCTGATTTTATTGTACAGATAACAAAGAGGCCTATTCAATTCTGTCTAGCACCAAACACAAAAACTTGTGAAATCATCAACTTGCAGTGGATTAAATAGGTTATATGAAACTTCAGGATCACTTCATTCTCTTCTCAAATCTTTTCCTCTGTGTCATGGAGAAGACATAACAATGCTTCTATAGAGTGATTCCTCTGTTACAAACCCAAAAAGGATACCACAAAGGGTAGAGTGATGCAGCACCAAAATACACAGTAACAATAACACTGTGCAATGACAGTCACTGGCAGTCTTGTAACTGTTGAACTATGAAGTTCCCCGCCCCCCCCCCCAAAAGCATAACTCGATCAGGAAAGTCACGTTCTACGATTCCTAACTGTCCCAACTCCTGCTCCCAAGAGAGGTATTTGACACAAAATTTCTAAAAGATAAAGCATAAGCGTTATCCTTCTGCTATTACATTTCTGCAGATATTGCTCATTTGTGAGCTGAAGCACAACTTAAAAATACAAGAATAGACAAACATATTTCCACTAAAGAAAGAGTATCAGATTCCAACTATGTCTTTCAGCTCATTGTTTTCTAATACTTTATAAGAAGCTTTAAAGTACAATTCGTAACATTGCCATTGTTAAAAGCCCAGATTTCCCGCCAGTGAGATGACACAAACATTTACTCTAAGTCTACATTCCACAAACTTGGCCACATTTGAAAGGCATGATGAGTAACAAAATCCTCTGTTCTTCTGTTTGGAAGGTATTTGTGTTTACAGAACAGCATTCTTCGACTGCATACCAAGCCTTTAGTGCTCTTCGACTAAAGATATCAAGCCCATTCAATTTACAAAAAAATCTAAGTTTCATTTCTCTCACCTCCAATTCAACCATCAATTGTGCATTATCCATAGTAAGTTGGCTCTGAGAAGGGATGAGAGAAGCACATCTGCCATTTGTTTGCTCATCACCTGCTGTTTAAACAGCACTCACTGTTTAAGCCAGGCATTCCCTAGTTGGAAGGATTCCCAGGGCTCTGTGGAAACTGTGAGAGTCCTGTAAACAGGAAGCACCAATCTGATGGCAACTGCCAAAATCAGCTGTTCACCCCTCCAATACAAGTAACACACATTTTGACTTCTGACAAAACATTCTAGCTCTGCTTTGTTAAAGCTTTTTTTTTTGTTTGTTTGGTTTGTTTTTTGTTTGGTGTTTTTTTTGTGGGTTTTTTTTTTTTTTTTTGCGCCTTGGTCCATTATAATTGTGGCGAAAGTTTGACAAGACCACAAAATAGGGCTTTAAGAAAGACTAGCAACATGAGAATCCATGCCATCAGCAAGTAGGCTATTAACCCTTTTTATCCTATTGTTTCAGAATGGTAAGAAATCCTACATCATACCACACATCCTGAGATACAAACTAGCATATCATCTGTGAAAATTCACAGGAAAAAAACCTATATAGTATAAACCTATTATTTTAAGTGTAGTGCATGTTTTCAACTGTTGCACTATATTAGCAAGACATAACTTTGCATTCCATCTCCAGAATTGCCAAGATCCCCCAAAACTACACTACTGGCTACAGACTTAGTACTATGTCACATTAAACAGCAAGATGTATCTGGGTTTTGAGGTTTTTCCTCAGTCTTCATTCAGAGGACAGCTAAAGGCAAACTAGATTTTATGCTTTCTAAACAGAACACAGAATCCAGGCACTTTACCTACACACACAAAAAAAAAACAAAACCAAAAAACAAAAAAGGTGGCTGTATTTTTTTTTTTCCCCCATATCAGAACTGCCCCAAAGTACAACTGAGGAGATAATATACATACCTGCTGTCAGGCAACAAAAACTTGCAATGGTAATACAAGACAGACCTATCTCTAATTAAAACACAAAACCTTAAAAAGGAATTATAAAACACTTTTTTTTCAAATTTTCCTATCATGACAAGCATTAATTTAACAGTCTCTCATTCTTTTCACTTTCCCTTGTTTTGTTGGTTTTAGTCTGTTTTCCCAAGGGAATATGACATCACACTGTTAGCCTGGTATGTTTGCCTGTGCAGCTCCTCTTTCTCTGCAATTGATAGCTTCAGGTGTAAAAAAAATTTAGCAACATTCAGTATGTTCTTAAGTCAAATACATACATTTTCACTAAAGAATACAACGTATATATCACATACTAGCCAGCTAACATTTAAAATAAAAACATCTACTATGCAAACTAGTGGCAAAATACATTTCAACTAAACAGCAAGAGAAGAATTGCATTTTTGCTAACAGTTACCAAAAAGAAAAAGGAAACCCCAGAAAATTCAAAGCAACTTAAAGGAGGTACCACAACTAAAAAGTTCCTGATTTTTTGGTCTTTTATCAGCCAGTTTCTATGAATTACTTTGGCAGTAGCTTCCTCTTTTGTGTGTGTGCCCGCACTAACACGAAATTGCATATGGATATGTACGGTTTGTGCTTGCTTTTACTACTCCTACCACAAACAGCACAATACATTTTGAGAGCATGGACTGAAGATCTCACTTTCCTGAAGTTAGGCCACTTCCATACAATACCTTCAGAGTAGTGCTACAAATTTGCGAAGCTATCACAAGCATCCTTCCTAAAGGCTTCTCTTCAGTAAACAGATCCCTAATTTTGTGCCACTATGAACTGGAATAAGTGATTAAATACAAAAAGTTACATTTGTGTTGCTTGGATTATAATCTCTTCAGGGAATATACGAGGAACTACTTTGTTCTGCATTCTTACAGCACCTAGAAATGACTGCAATACAGTTGTAGATTATAAAGTGCAGCCTTCCAGTGTGAAGGTGACTTCCTCTCAAACAGGCAAATGTAACATTGTCAGAAGCAAAGTTTAATATGGATTCAACACTATAAATATAAATAAATTGCAACGCATTGCTTGCCAAGACCAAGGGCAACACTGCCTGGGTCCCAAAAAGGTATGCCTATGTCCCTCTTTCAGTTCTAATTAAAATACCGTAATTTTAAAGGCTATAAAGACAGTGCAAGTCAACATATATGCCAGAAGCTTCATTGGAATCTATGCTATCTTCCAAAGTTCAAGCTTGTATAGACATTTTAAAATTCCACATTCATATTTTGGTTATGACTTGAAGGAGGAAAACAAGATCTATATTCACAAGAAATTAAACATCTATAAATAGTCATGTATAATCCTCTGAAATAAAGGAAAAAATTTGGTTTTACCTTACAATAGTCTTGAATGAAGTATACTTCACTTTTCAAGAAATAAATAATGTAAATAGCAAACCAGAATCTGTCTGTCCAAAGCATTTAATTAGAACATGCAGTGGTTTTGAGACCTATTATGTTTAAAAGGGTTAACATGATGAATAATTTTTATTAATGCTCCTAAAACACCAATTCTAAAATATGCAATTGTACACCACAGCCAGTGATTCAGGCAGGAAATTCTTTCTTCAAAACTCTCTGGGTATTCTATGACTCACATAACAATTGAGGTATTTCCAAGGGTTTTCCTTTAGATTTCCTAAAAGATTCTTCTGTAGTTTGATTGAACATTTTTCAGATGTAACACAACACTAAATTTGAAGCCAACTGCAACATAAGGCTTCAACAGAAATCACAAAAATAAGTATCTTAATTTTATTTAATAGAGGTAACTGCATTTTAAACAATGTTATGCAATGTTTAGGCAATTAGCACTATATACTTACCAATAAACTTGTTTTGCATAGTCTCTAGGAGAGCTTGGTGGGCATCTTCTGTTTGCAAAGCACATGAACATTCTCTGGCCAGTATGGTTCGGACAAGGTGCTCTCCACAACCTAAAGAAATATTAAGATTGGAAATAGTCAAAATACAGATATCACTATGAAGAAATTCCTGTCATTATTTTACATCATCACAGCCAAAAAAAAAAAAAAAAAAAAAAAAAAAAGCATATGATAGGTTTCTGCCATATTTTTTAGAGTGACACTGAGTCACATGAAAATTCAATGATGACAGTGGTTTTCCTCACAACTTTCCTGAAATTTCTACTGCGAGAAGTCATAAACTAAAAAAGGTTAAGTACAGAAAGAAGAAACAGCGAGACTGTCTCTAACTTGTCATCTTTATCCACATCCTGCAATTCTCCCTCAAAGAATCCACTTACTAATCATTCTCACAGGAATGATCCTTTGATGCAACTCTCTTCAAACCAAGAATATCTTTAGTGAATGCCACAGTAACTCCTTTGCATGATGTAATCTTATATTTAGGCCAGCTAATTTAGCTTTTTGTCAAAAAAGGCATATGTGAATTTACCTATGCTTTTTTGACAGGGTGGCCACTCATTGGACTCCTAATAAAAATGCCTGTAATGTTTAAGGGTTTGTCTTTAAGAAACTAAAAAGCTCCAGCAAACAACCACTTACTGCCTCAGCGCTTTCTGTAACTATCCCCTGAAACCTGTTGATAATAAACAGGTCATTAGTGCTACTCTTACTCTGTAGGAATGCTTTCACACCTGCTGTTTTTCTCCCGTGTTCTTTTCCATTCCTGTACTGTACTTTAGGACATACAGCTGTGGCCAAATGGTACAGTGCATGTTTATTGGATTAATATTGTCTTGGACATGGAAACACACTTGGTGATACCTTCGGCATACATACAAAAGTCATTATACTACTATGCTTCCCGTTTGTTGACATTTTTCCTCAATGGCTAGTAGGAAGCAGATGAAGCAGCTAGAAGAGGTCTAACCAAGCTGAAATGTGTTATCCAGTTAGGAAAAAAGGAAAGCCACAACTAATTTACAGCTGTAATATGACAATGATTTCAAATTATCTAAATTTAGGTGATTACAGTTTGATTAGACTTGTAATGTCAGAGTATATCAGGGCCTAAAACTGCATTAGACACCAGAATACATAGAGAGAAGTCAAATATAGTAAATTCCCAATTATCTATATATATTTCTAGCAAATTTCTCATTAACCATGACAAGATGCAAGCACTGAGCTGGCTCCACAAAAAAAAATCTGCTATACTGCAGTTGGACTTATTAGCTTAGGTGCAGAACTACATAAATACACTTATGCGGCTTCCAGAGACAATTTGTGGCTGGAAACAATCTAGCTGCTTTCAGATGGCAGAGCGCTGGAGCTGGTAAGACATCAGACCTAAGCTGGCTTCAGACAAAGGCAGCTCAGTCTCCACGGATAACACTCACTTTACTGGAAGCACTAACAAGCCCAGAATAGAGAAAACTGAGTGACTCTCTGGCTGAAGGCAGCCTAGATCTGGCACAAGGGAAGAACTAATAAACTCAACCCAAACTGACTCTAGTGCAGCCTGCTGACCATCTCATCGCTGTGCTTCCCAATATGCTGAGTCTGGAGCACTGTCTGGTTTGGGCACAACATGGCATGAACACACATCTGCAGGTCTAGCGCTGTGTCTTAGAGCTACTCACAGACTGGCTTCTTGTTCTTCCCATCACTTTTAAGCCCTAATTAACGTGGCAACCTACTCCAAGAATCTCTCCTTCTAGTTACTTGTCACACAATTACATCCTTCCCGTTAAAGGCAAACTGAGTTTACAAACACTGTTCTTCAAAGACTGCTAACCAAAAAAAAAAAAAAAAAAGAAAAAAAGACCCCTCACCTCTCATTTTCAAGGTTAAAAAACCACCCCTATGGAGCATTATATATATGCACTAGATGC
Organism: Astur gentilis; assembly: GCF_929443795.1. NCBI lineage: Eukaryota > Metazoa > Chordata > Aves > Accipitriformes > Accipitridae > Astur > Astur gentilis. Next base: position 16,326,066 of record NC_064884.1, read on the forward strand.
CAGAGAATAAGCCCAGGGACCAGACTGCAGAAAAACTGAGTACACGTCCTAAAATCTTGGTATCTTCAATTATCAAAATTACACCTTAGTCCTCAGTTCTGTACTCCTTCTAATGGCCAGTGTCTCCTGATTAATACAATTCAGTTTAACTGAATTGTTTGAAGTGGGGTACTTTGGCATTGAATCTACATGTAATTGGCACAACAGAAAGACAAATTCTTTTTATAGCAAACAGATTGAGTAAAAAACAGTTAGAAATTCAGAGGAAAATGAAAGAGCTGAAATATTACAGCAATTACAGAGCAAATGGAGGCTGTTCTTGAGAGCACAAGAAAAAAGTGTTTTCATCGAGACTGTTGAGCTCTCAAGTTACTGAGAAAAGTGTCCCAGTTAGGATATTATCTTTAAGACGCCCACATAATAGTGTCCTCAACAGCTGCTTACAGGAGGATCTATCCGTTCATTGCCTCATTACTTCCATGCTCAAAAGCTTTTGTCCACAATAGAATTGAGAGTTATCTAATATTTGTTCAAGATGAAGTAATGTATAAAGAACATGGAAAAACTGCAGGATGCATTTTACCCATAGGTCACAACATGGCTATCACTTCTGGTAAACTAAGAAAACTCAATCGTTATGAAGTTTTGCTGTAAAGAATAAAACTAAATAAGCATACACTCCAGCAAAAATTTAGCAAGGTGATTTTTCCTTTAAAAGAAACTGTTAACATCTTTAAATATAACATTTATACCCTGTGTGAGGTAAGAAGCATGGGATTTAGTATGTGAATCAAGCAAATGAGACACAACACTCCGACTGAGCTTATGCATCTCCTATGGATCTAGTAATAAAACCAGATGTTACTACTTCACAATTTTTAAGTAATTCCTAAATTGGCATAAAAAAGACAATAGCCATTTTTTAGCATGATGTATAATGTTATTTTCCCCTAAGAGAATGATTTTATTGAAGAGTTCCCATAACACCAAGTCTGCTAAAAAAAAAAAAAAATAAAGAGAGAGAAAACTTAATATGGGTTAAGAACAGCTGCAGCCCACTGATGTGATCCAGGATCAACCACAAGGAAAGCAGCCTTGCAATTCTACTAACACATCACACATCTCTACATCCCCATAGACAAAGTCATTTCTTTTTGTCGTATTTATGTCAACCTATAAGGCAAACTTACAGACTGCTGCTGGCAGTATACGTAAAAATCTTTCAACACATCACATGCCAGCAATCTGCAGGGACAGATAACTAAGGAAAATAAGTCCCCCATTTTGAAAAGAAAAATTTGTTACTGAGGTTTTTGATGTAGGAACATATACTTTTGAATAAGAAAAATAACTAAGCAGTGTTTCACATACTATGACCAGATAAAGGCTGAGAAAAAGAATTGCCCAAATTATTCCAATAGAATTGCCCTTCCCATTATCTGAAGTTGGAACCAAATACTAGAGTGTGAACTGTCTTGTAGGTTTAGCAGACCTATATGTCTCAATAATCTCCAACTGGGAAAACACTGTAGATAATACTAGGGCTAGACGCAAAATAAAAGTATACAGAATTACAGTAATCAAAACCTAATTTATAACTTACAATATAAAGTTGTGGGTTCAAATTTACGGTTCCATTCACTTGTAATCTCACCACCAGCATTAGCCAACTTCCGAATAAGTTTTATTAACATGACTCAAGACAGCAGCTACAGCCAAAACTACTTTAACGCATTTCCAAATCATGCACATAAGCTGATGAAAATGTAAATCTGGTTAATTTGCTTAACTATCTCACATTATACTATGTTTAACTGTATGCATTGTTATACTTTGTGGTTTGTCACTGAATAATACTGAAACCAAACCAACAGGGACTCCTAATAAGAATTTTTCAATTCTACAGTAAAGTCTTAAATGCACTTGTTTTAGTAACTTTCATGTAAACAGAGTTTAAATCATTTTATTATCATTTCCCAGTTAAGATGATGACTTTTTGGTAACCTGAAGCTCATTATATCTCAGAGACAAACAGTTTGCAATGACAGGCCAAAGCTTCCATAAGCCTTCACACAACAGTGACTCAAATGGAGATGACTATCTGGAAAAATTTACTGGGTTACATTAGTGCTTCTAACTGAACTGTGTCATATAGCAAACAAATTATTTTCCTAACACAGTAATATTGTGCAAACACCATGTTGCCTACCCATAACCCTTCCACTGACAAAAATACTACGGTTAGAACTACTGTTGTCCATGTTTGCAGAGGTAAGTACAATTAGTTGCCCTCCTCTAGGATTACTATGGGCTAAGTGAACAACATTTCTACAGGAAACGTATAGTCTATTTTGATAAAAAAATACATACATATGTACATGCAAAGACAGATACTTTGATGCCATTTCCAGCCTCCCAGGTTAAGGGGAAAGAAGTTTAAAAAAATAGATTCCTAAAGTTTTATGAGCATATGAACCACTAGCCATTATGCTGTAGAGCCAAGCCCAGTCTTTGCATTTCAAGTACTGTTCAACTGTATGCATATAACAGTTTTTAAGCTCTAAATATTTTTGAACATTTTGTTCTATTTACTTGTCAGTAAATGAAACCAATATAATTCAATAGCATACCACCAGATAGGTACATACTGCAGCACGGTAGCTACAGTTGCTGAACCAAGAAAACAGACAAGCCAGTGACATTTAAGCTAGAGCTTAAAATTTTGTATTTTATCTTCCTAAGTGATCTTTAATAGTTAAAAGCTCTATTCTGTAGTAATTTGCTAGTTAGCCTATGCACAACTTTCACAACCACCAAGTTACCAGGGATTTTCTGTGGGTTTGGTTTTTATTTTCTTTTAACATTGTTAAAGTGTTTAATTTTCAGCTATTATATTATATTATATTATTTTACACTGCACACTATTTTGAAGAAAAGGTAAGAAATCTGAGCTATAATATTTAAATTTTACTCTAACCTTCTGTACCAAACAGTAACTAATACTCTGCTTAACTCATAGGTTATACAAACCTTAACTTGCAATAGACTTTGGTCCTTAATTTGAGCTTCATGCAAGAAACTAAGGATTAAATTATTGTTTTTTCCTCAGCATAGTGACTTCTCAAGTAGATTTCTAATGCTTGAAATAACCACAACAAGAGAGAAAAGAACCCAGCACAATACAAGCTGAATATCCCATACAAGGCATGCTCTGCATCTTATAACGTTCTACCAATGGAACCAAGATGGCAAACGAAAGGAAGGCCTTCTGCAAAGCAAGGGCCTCCAAGCAGTGTGTCAGAAAGAAATTGTTTTTCTGCTTCTTTTGATGGGAGATGCTTTCAAGTCAGGAAATTAGAAACAGGTGTGCCAGAGGGCACACACACATCCATGCACCACACTGAAAAACACGCGTTTTCAATTTTCAGACATGAAAGAAACTCCTGTTGCATGGAAGGAGAAATGAAAATCTAGCTTTCTTTCTGCAAGCCATAAGCAGAGAGCTTATGGAGCTTTGACAAGCTGCCGGAGCCTGTCTAGCTATCGAAACACACAGTACCTCAACACAAAGCGTTGGAACTTGTTTTAAAGGAGTACAAAATGGAAACTTGCATTACTCACATTCATTTGAGAATGGAAAAGTTAATCTAGTTTACTCCACTGCCAAAGTATGATTCTCCTCTTTTCAGAAGCTAAAGACAGAAGTTACAGGTTATCTGTATTTTATTAACTATTCCACACAGCAGTCTGAACCTGGTGCTGTTAAGTTGTTTCAACTTTGATGTTGTTATTTTCAGTTAAATAGTAGTGCCTAGAAGTGTCAGTTAACAAGTTAAACTACTATTTCTTCTTTATTTCCTGAATAACTTCTAGTTATGTCCAATGGAAACACAGTATAACCTATATTTTAGTAAGCTCTGGTTGTTATTACCAGCATCTCTAGAAAGAGCTGACTAAATACTTGCAAGCCTATGATTTTAGAAAACAAAATACAGTACAATAAAAATATTTGGCTGGTAAGATACTGATACAGTTAGTTACATATTAAAAATATAAAGTCTAATTCTGAAAAGACAAAATGCTACAGTCTAGCATAATGCATTACAGTACTAAATTAAAGTTGCATAACTTTTAGCTTTTTGTACTGCTATCAGCTGCTGGATCATGCCTTCATACTAGCAGGGGAAATTTTTAGCTTACTGACCTGCTGCCAGGAAGAACACCTGCAAACAAAGTCCTGTCCAATTCCTAAAGCATTGATCCTAGAGGGATCAATGGAGCACATTCTTGTTGCAGACAGAAAATTCTTATACGATTTAACTTCCAAACTAACAAACACCTATTAAGAATATGCAAATGGAGGTTTTCCAAAAGGTTGTAACTTCAGTAAATTTGGGTAGGATTCAAAGATAACAAAAGACAAAATCAACATCCAGACAAACTGTATCTAAAGTATATTCTCTATAGAAAAGTGGGAAAACACTTTCTATTATCTTCATAATTTTTAAGATGGGCAAAATAAACTAAAATCACTCCGAAGAATAACTCATCCAGCTTTTCTACAATTTTACAGATAAGGAGGAAAAAAAAAAGGCTAAAGAATTAAAATATGCCAGAAGTATGAATCCTTCACTTCTAAATAGTGGGAAATGCCAGCTAACTTTAACTATTAAAAAAAGCTATTTGTTTCAATTATCATGAACATGAAGAATTTCAGATATACCTCCAAAAGAGATTAGAATGAAGAAAAAATGTAGTTCCATTAAAGAGGATGTGTGTTTTTACATTCTTCTTTACATTTAATATATTTTTAAAGATTAATTTCAGTTAAACTAAAAAGCAAAAAGCAAACTCTTTTTCACCTAGGCCTTCATCAGAAGCTTTGTTGCTATTGATCTCTTTGTAAAAATACTACACCTTTCCAAACCACATCACTTTTGTCATATAAAACTTATAGGAAAGGAAATAAGATAGTAGCTTATGTATTAGCTAACTAGATGTATACAACCATTTTCTCCCAATCACAGAAAAACATTTAAGACATGACAAGAGTTCAGTTTGCTGCCGTCCCCATCTCACTTTATATCCCTGCACCTATTTCAAGCCATTTGGGCAAGACATGGAGATTGGGAACAGGACTGACAGTGTTCAGAGAAGGAGACGGTGCTGATGTCGTGGTTTAACCCCAGCCAGCAACTGAGCACCACGCAGCCACTCATTCACTCCTCCCCATCCAGTGGGATGGGGGAGAAAATCGGGGAAAAAAGAAGTAAAACTCGTGGGTTGAGATAAGACCGGTTTAATAGAACAGAAAAGAAGAAACTAATAATGATAATGATAACACTAATAAAATGACAACAGCAATAATAAAAGGATTGGAATGTACAAATGATGCGCAGGGCAATAGCTCACCACCCGCCGACCAACACCCCGCCAGTCCCCAAGCGGTGATCCCCCGCCCCCACTTCCCAGTTCCTATACTACATGGGACATCCCATGGTATAGAATACCCTGTTGGCCAATTTGGGTCAGCTGCCCTGGCTGTGTCCTGTGCCAACTTCTTGTGCCCTGGCTGGGCATGAGAAGCTGAAAAATCCTTGACTATAGTCTAAACACTACTGAGCAACAACTGAAAACATCAGTGTGTTATCAACATTCTTCACATACTGAACTCAAAACATAGCACTGTACCAGCTACTAGGAAGACAGTTAACTCTGTCCCAGCTGAAACCAGGACAGCTGAACACACTGCTCTCCTGCAGGAGACTACCACTTCTAAAAAGCCCGTGCAACTTCATGCTTACAATATATTATTACACTAAGTCCAATTAAAATTTCAAGAGGCAATAAGCACTCTTTGATTGTTGTATCCATCCAGTTCTGCTTCAAAACAACTCTTCCAAAGGCAATTCAAACAACCATTCTGATTATATTGTGGACAAAACCCTCAGCTTTGAACACTGCGGTACTGCGTTTAATTGACTGCTTCTTAACGCTGCCATTCCCACAAATCATCTCTGCCTGTTGCTTCCTCTCTCTTCACACAGCCTTGTGGTGGTAGTGAGTTAATTCAGACACCACATGCTACAGCACTGAAGCCTCCAAATGGCATCCGGACACAAAGGCTGAACTCTTGACAGAAGCATTCACTTCAGAGGTAAATACTGATCTGTCTGAAGATAGACCTCTTTCTTCCTCTACTCTCTGGTTCACTGTAACAATGACATAACTCTTCTCCATATGCAGCTGCTTCATCTGTGATGCATTAGATTACCCATTATTCCCCAAATCTTACAGGACCAGACTGATTTTGAGAGATAATACATATTTCTAACAAAGAGATTAACTGTATCATAATATCAATCTCACATAATGTAGCTCAAACAACCTATACAGGATACAAGATTGCATGTGAAATTCCTCTGTACATTTGGAGCATGGACTCAGAAGGACGCAGGCCAGACAAACAGCACCTGCCCAGGTATCGGCAATCACTGAATCCCAGCGCAGCCACTACTACCCTCAACGCATAGGGATCACAAAGCCAAAAAAAGTCCTATATCACAAGTCAATTTATTGGCATTAAAGCATCCTTGAAAAATATTTACTCCACAGATTTGCACATCTCTGTGGTCCTGTCGAAAATGAGTTTTCAAGTAAGAATCTATGGTTCAGTGGCTTCAATAAGGAAAGAGGAAAATGCTGGCTGAGGGCATAGCTCTACAACCAATTTAAGAAGCAAAGCCATTTCTCTGTAGGTGCCATTTCCTATTCCCCATTACCTGTTCTATTTTGCCAGCAAAAGCATGCATGAGGCACACAATGGAATGGAAAGGAGAACAATGTGAACAAAAAGCAGAAGTTTGAGCAGGAAAAGGCATGGGGAGGAAGAGTGAATACACTTATTTCCTTATTGATAAGGGTTTTGAAAACAGGAAGAACCCTCCTTGAGCAGGGGAGCTGGACTAGATGATCTCCAGAGGCTGTGTCCTGGTTTTGGCTGGGATAGAGTTAATTTTTTTCATAGTAGCTAGTATGGGGCTGTGTTTTGGATTTGTGCTGGAAACAGTGTTGATAATGCTGAGATGTTTTCATCATTGCTGAGCAGTGCTTACACAGAGACAAGGTGCTTTCTGCTTCTCACCCCACCCCACCAGCGAGGAGGCTGGGGGGGCACAAGAAGTTGGGAGGGGACACAGCCAGGACAGCTGACCCCAGCTGACCAAAGGGATGTTCAGAACATACGATGTCATGCTCAGCAGTATGAACCTGCGGGAAGGAGGAGGAAGTGGGGGACAGTCGGAGTTACAGCATTTGTCTTCCCAAGTAACCATTCACATGATGGAGACGTGTTTTTCTGGCTGAACACCTGCCTGCCGATGGGAAGTGGTGAAAGAATTCCTTGTTTTGCTTTGCTTGTGTGTGTGGCTTTTGCTTTACCCATTGAACTGTCTTTATCTCAACCCATGAGTTTTCTCACTTTTACTCTTCTGATTCTCTCCCGCATCCCACCAGGGTCAGAAGTGAGTGAGCAGCTCTGTGGTCCTTAGTTGCCGGCTGGGGTTAAACCACAACAGGTGCCTTCAAAGCTAAACAATTCTGTGATTCTTCACAATACAAAATGTGCTGGTTTTCACTTCATGGAATAATGCATCATATGTATCATAGAATCGTTGGCTGGAAAAGACCTTTGAGATCATCAAGTCCAACCATTAACCTAACGCTGCCAAGTCCACCACTAAACCACTTTCCCTAAGCACCACATCTACGTGTCTTTTAAATACCACCAGGGAGGGTCACTCAACCACTTCCCTGGGCAGCCTGCTCCAGTGCTTTGACAACCCTTTCGGGGAAGAAATCTTTCCTCATATCCAATCTAAACCTCTCCTGGCACAACTTGAAGCCATTTCCTCTTGTCCTATCGCTTGTTTCCTGGGAAAAGAGACCGACACCCACCTCACTACAACCTCCCTTCAGGTAGTTGTAAAGAACGATAAGGTCTCCCCTCAGCCTCCTCTTCTCCAGGCTAAACAGCCCCAGTTCCCTCAGCCGTGCCTTCTAAGTCTTGTGCTCTAAACCCTTCACCGGCTTTGCTGTCCTTCTCCGGACACGCTCCAGCACCTCAATGCCTTTCTTGCAGTGAGGGGCCCAAAACTGAACACAGTACTCGAGGTGCGGCCTCACCAGCGCCAAGTACAGGGGAACAATCACCATCCTGCTCCTGCTGGCCACACAATTTCTGATACAGGCCAGGATGCCGTTGGCCTTCTTGGCCACCTGGGCACACTGCTGGCTCATATTCAGCCGCTGTCAACCAGCACCCCCAGGTCCTCTTCCACCAGGCAGCTTTCCAGCCACTTCTCCCCAAGCCTGTAGCGCTGCATGGGGTTCTTGTGACCCGAGTGCAGGAGCTGGCACTTTGCCCTGATGAATCTCATACAATACATACATATGTACGTACACCCAACACAGCTTTTAAAATATTTTTATGTAATCCCTAAAATGCCTTTATAAGAACAGAGGCCACTGCTTTTGACCAGAGAGCTTAACCGTCAGTCCTTTAGGATCTTGCTGAATTCATGAGAAATTGGTAAGGGAGTCAGGCACATTCTGCTTATTTACACAAAATACATACAGTCTCTGTATGCATTCCTAAAACATTGCTGTTATCTGTATCTGATTTTCATTCAGGGAGGAAAAGACTCTGGATAGGGGAGAAGAGCAAGACATCATTGAAACACTTCTCCCAGACTAAATCCTCTCATACACCTCAGTTTGGGTCCAGAAAACTGACATCCCTGCTACTTTCTCAACAAAACACAACTTTGGGCTCAGTCCTGAAGTCCAATTATATTTGTTAATATGCTTAATTTTTTGAAAGAATTCAAAATATTTAAAGATTCTACTCCTCTTTCTTCAGGATTATAAACCATAATTCGGAACCATTTAAATTTTCCCTAGGACATCACATCAATGTACTTCTCTTGTATCAAATATTCTCCTGAAATGGATTCTAGCAAGAGGTGGAGACTTTGCAGCTTTGTGTTACAGAATTTCTGCATTTTGTAAATACTGCAAGACTTTCTGTCCACCTTCAGAAATGCAATATTAAAAGGTTTGCTGGCTTCAATGGCTGATACACATACACAAAGCATACCACCCATATATGAAGAATGGGTAAGTACGCTTTCTACTACTTAGTGTTGTAAAGATGTAAAAAGGAATGCAACACATTATTCTCAGTCTCTACATTACCATTCAAAAACTCCACTTATAGTTGCATTTTCAAAGCCTCCTGCATTAGCTGTTACTATAAATTTTTTATTTATCTTTATATTTTATATTTAAGGTTCCGTATATCCAAAGAGAATTATTACTTTTCAACTTATCTCCCAGGAAAAACACAGCCTCCCTTTTAGCCCAGTAGTATTACTTTTGGCACAGTTAGTAGACGAATACTCACAATCAACATGGATATTCCAACTGGGGAAGAGATTCAGTGTCAACACTTGATATTATTTTGAATGAGAAGAATATGCACAAAGTCTTTGATTCCCATTACGTTCAGGAAAAAATAGGAAATGTTTTCTTAAAGTACAGCCAAAAAATGGACTATTGTTTCTCCTGCAGTCAGGTTTTGTTCACAAATGTTTTCCCTCCAAATAATACCAACTTCCTGTGTTTACATTCATATACCAATGAAAAACATTCACCAAAGAGTTCCAAGTGGCCTTACACGTGTGATTGTGGCCTCTTTTTTTCTGGGAGGTGGTGGGGGCACTTAAAGGGGAGGCTGTTTTGTTTCTGCCTGTGCGCATGTGCAAACGCGTGCACGTGTGCATGCATGAGCTTTTAAAGACCAAAGATTTGGCTTCTACTATGTTGATCCAAAAACCAGTTTAGTTGTTCCTTACATTTACACTAAATAAAGGCCACTGGTAATGCTCATCTCATGTAACAAGCTTTCATTCAGTCTCTACCATCAGTCTTGCATGGTATGGCACTCGCATTATGTTGTTAGATGTCACAGTTAAGGTTGCACAGTATCTTAGCTATGGCTGCAACTGCAACATTCTGTGAATTTCTTGAATTTTAATACTGGTTTTGAGATACTTACAGAATTCCTGTAATGTTTATCCTTCAGTTGCCAATGAAGTCTCACAACTGTATTTTTTGTAAAAAAATAAATATTAATTTTCATGTAATTCAGAGGTCATATGTTGAAATGTCTCCAGAAATTTATACCAAAAAAAATCAGAAAGATTTTACTTGTTTACACAGAGACTGAATTTCAGACTAAGAGTTACAGAATAAACCTTGAATTTAACGCCCTTTATATTCACAGTCATTCCTAAGTTCTACTATATCCCCCATTCTGTCTTTAGAAAGTCTTCATCTTCTGATTTCAGTTGTCCCACCCCCTCTTAAACTACAGCCATAAAATATGAGTTTTACAATATCCTGTATTTTATAAAAGAAGTAACTTTTGAACAGCCAAAAAAAATAAAACCAAAGACAGTGTGGCTAAACAACAAGGCCAAGAGACTGTTAGAGGTAAGAAAATACTGTTCAAAAAGTTGAAGTCATGCCCAAACAAGTTCAGAACCACCACCTTTGGCACATTCAATATAAAATCATGATAAAAATGGCCAAAAATATTTGAGAAACAACTTGCTAAAGGCATAAGAACTAATACCAAATCCTCCCTGAACAGGCAAAAGCAGGAAGCCTGCCAACATCCACAGGGCCAACAGAAGATCAAGATGTAAAAGCCTGTCTTCAAATAATACATGACCATTGAAAGAAAGCTACATGAGTTTGGAAGTACTTTTAATGAAGTACTTCTATGGTGATGTGTGCCCCCCCCACCCCCCCCTTTTTTTTTTTTTTAATGAGGAGGGTATTGAATGATGTGTCTCAAATTGAAGCTTCAGTAGAAGGATTTTAGAACAAAATTAATAAAAATTCAAGAATAAAACCTACTGTGTTACTAAATGTGGCATTTAAACTAACACTTTCCTTTTTCCAAGAAAGCTTCTAAAAGGTAAAGCATCACAGAATAAGAAAAACATTCCCCAAAAAATTAAATAACTGGTCTTCTAAATAGAAAAAGAAATGAGAAATCTTGAGAAAGTCATCCTGACCTATTAAAAACAAAGATATCTCCAGCTTACAAAGTCCCAATATCAGAAATTGCTAGAAGCTTGGATAACAGTGAAGGTGCTTTTCCCAGTGCCATACTTTTCCTTGAAGACCTGCAAACACCATCTATCTGAAACAGGACACCAAACTATCTGGAGCTCTGATTCAACGCAGTGTGCCCATTCTCACGTTCCTGCCAATTCCACACGGATTTCCATATGCAAGAGTCTGTATTCTGTATACTTTGAATTACTGTTCCAAACTCTCCTTTCCCAACACCAGAGGTTTTCCCCAACCCATTCAATCTCTTGCTGATCAAAGCCTCCAAAACCCAAAGACATGAGTAATTTCCTAAGGATGGAATCAAAATAGTTTACAAAACTTGGCCCTTAAAAACTGCTTGTAGAAAGCTATTGTCAAAGAACATCCTACTTGAAGGCTGAATATAGAGCCTGATATAATAAACTCTCAAGGCTTGAATTTCTATCCCCAGCTATCACTAAAAAAGTTAAAAAGTCTAAACCAGCACAAAGGTGAAACCTTTCATTTCCCAAAGAATCCTTCAGTTAAAATTATTTGGTTTAATATATATTAATAATTTTGAGCATACTTTCATTAAAGTCTTAAGGGAATCATAGTTAAACTTTTCAATTTTATTTTTTTTAATTCTGATTTGATGAATCAGCTATTCTGTGAAGTCATTTAACAATAAATATTAAGTCAACACATACAGTATTCCACATACAACAGCAACCAAAGCCTAATTTTCCTCCTTTTTTTTTTCTGCCCGTACACAACAGAAAATAAATTCCCTGTAGAAAATGTTAGGATAAATTTATGCCAAATTTACCTCTTAAAGACAAATTAAAATGAAGAGACAAGTGAAATTAAAACAATAAAACGTTATATTGTGAAAACCACAGACATCTAAACTGATTGTAAATTTCAGGTTTTTTACGTACATATTTTAAATGTTTTTACATACAAGTGTGTATGTCTGTATGCAAAATGAAACATGAAATGAATGTGCATGCACACACAGTTTTTATTTATACATAACATGCAAGTTTCATATGTTGCTGGTTTTTTTAAATATATGTCCACACAAAACCAATTTAGAAACCTACAAGAGGGGGGTATAATCACTATTACAAATACAGTCTAGTCTGATTTTTAGGTACACCAAGTGACCACACATACCTTCTCTTAGGAAGCACTGTCAATCTTAGAGCTTTCCAAATCAAGGCATCTTCTAGAATTTAGGTAGTACCTTTTTTTCCTAAACATTTTATCCAACAACAATGTATGTTAACACACTATTTTCTTGCTTAGCCTTGGCAATTTCACCTTTTAAATATTTGCAGATGTTTATGCCCCCATTCCCATCTCCTGTTGTGATCCAGCCAAGTTGTAAGTTTCATTCTTTCAACCTTTTCTATAACTTAGTTTTTCCATCCCTCTACCCCTTAATTAACTTCATGGATCACATTGTTGAATGCTAATATTTTAAAAAAAGAGTCAGGCATCAATATATTTTAAAATTGCACTAAACATAAGTTACATTATAAAATAAAACATTATGAGCTTCTGAAAATGGAAAAAAAGAATGGTATTGATTACTGAAGAGTTCTCACTTCCTGTAAACATTTCTATCTCCCTCTCGCTCTCTCTCACACACACACACACTTTAAAGGAAAACCAGAAACAAGAGTTTAATTAAACACCGCTAGTCTGAATTTCAAATCACTGAATAAACAGATGGCCATGCTTCATAGACCGCCCGCAGTCTCCGTCAATTAACTGGGATTGGTATTAATGTAATGTCATGGAAACTAGAAGATTTGAACCAAAGAAACACACACACACACACACATATATGTGCGATAGTTATAAATAGTATAACACTGAAGTATTTACCATTATATAAAATTGGTACCAGCAAAAAGAAATGAGGCTTCTATTTAAGGCCATCATTAAACCCAGACATCTCCTTTAAGTGTATCAGGATGCTTGCCAGTACTTGCATAGACTTCAAATTCAGCTGACTTTGTAAAGAACAGTTTTAAAAAGTTAAATAAAGGTGTCCTTCTCAGCTTTTCTGTAAACGTTCTCTAATATTGGACTTATACTTGCTAATTATTATGGTTCCTAATACTGCATTATTTAAATAGATTTGCTTACATAGGCAAGCATTTATTAAAGGAAAATCAATATGGTGTTCCTTGAGTAGAAAGATCTTCCAACACTTCTGCATTCAGTAGAACTTACCTTTGCCTAAGTACTAAAAAGGACAATTGCTACTACTAACATTGAACTTAAGGGTGAACATCTACACAAATTTTCAACAGTGTGAGACAGACTTAAATACAGGGGAAATTAGAAAGATATATGACTTGAAAAGCAACACAGGATGTTTTTGATGCTCTTCAGCCTCTGTCAAATTTTAGTTCTACACCCTGTTACTTTGCTCCTCCCACTCTTTCTGCAACAGGATTCTAACTCTGCAGTACTCTTGGGATATAGTTTACCTAAATGCGAACGCTGCAGATTTTTTTCATCTCTCCCTATACTGAACACTAATAACTCTGACCATTAAGCAGTAGTCCAAATCATAAATTTTGCATCCTGACATAAGCATTTATGAAAAAGTGTTACAACTAGTTTTTCCATTTGAGACTAGAGTCTCAAATGTCCCAGTGTTCATACAACTGAGGGGGGGCAGTGAAGAGACTAAATGCAGTCCTTTCAATTGCTCTTACTTGGGAGTTGCAAAGTAAAAGTAATTCCTGCGTAACTTACCTTAAAGCTTTTGTGTTCTAGAATATTCATCCGTTAAAGTATAATAATACAATTAGTTTTTCACTGTCTGTTCCTGACAAGTTAAAAACATCCTGTCTTACATTCTCAAATCTTACATTGCAGTATGAGCTATTTTCCTAGTCATCTTTTGGTTGTTTGGCGTTGGTTTGGGTTTTTTCTTTATTCTACTTTTTACTATTTCTTCAGTCCTGTTACATTTAGTAGATGTGTTGACAAACTTGGGTTTACAATTAATATTTCTGGTGCTCAGCACACTAACTGACTGAACAGCTCTGTGTGCAGCTGGCTGATAGGCATCGCATGAACAAAATACATTTGTGTGTCCAGGATCCTGAGACTTCCAAATGGAAGACAAGCTACCCTAATTCTTATGTTCCTTTCACAATTTCTAAATAAATGTTTTGGAAGACACTCTAGTCATTTGGTTCTGCCTTTTTCCCTTCCTTTGGAGAAGAAAAGAGAGATGAAGAACAAATTCACTTAAATATCCACTTAAAATAGTACTTAAAATATTTTTGGAGGGAAAAATGCAATTTTATAGCATTTTTGTATCGAAGGGACATTCTTATGTTAAACAGCCCTCTAGTTATCTTAGTCCCTTACAGAAGGCTTCCAGTCACAAGCATTCTGTGTTTAACACAATATTAGGCTTATAGCAGCACTTCTTTACAGGAGAACAAGTCACTTAATACCTAACAAATAGAGTACATCCTTTCAGTGCAATACAAAATCTTCTGAACAGAATAAAAGTTCACATGGTTGTTAATTTGTTTGGTTTTTTTTTTAAATAAAATGACCCATGTAAGCAACAGATGGAGACTAATTCATAGATTTCAAGACAATACTGACATATGTATAATATATATGCATTTATATGTAAATAAATTATACACATGTAGAATGTAGTCTGAAATAATGCTAATATTTTAATTCCCCACTCATAGAAATACTTTATTTGGAATTTGTAAACTAATTACAGAGAAAGATAGCAACTTTTGGAAAGATTTATAAAAGTAGCAAATACCTGAAGTACTCACAGCAGTGGAGTAAGGGGTATGAGCTCCTGTATTTTCAGCCCAGCAGCCACAACCATAAAGAGCTGCCTAAGGAAAAAGTGCATCTTTCATAAATTTAAGTATATAAGGGTTTTGGTTTGTTTTCTTCCCTCCAAAAACCAAACAAACAAAAAAAAACAAACAAAAAACCCACAAAAAAAACACAAAAAAACCCCCCACAACGTGAAAAAAACCAAAACAACAAAAAAAAACACCAAGAAACATCCAATTATTAATACAAAAGATAAATAAGAAAATCATAACAGTCAAAATTGCAATTCTAAACCATTTTGCTACATCTTCTTTTACTGTTCTTCAGAACTGAGTGATTATCAGAGATGTATGATATTCTAACCTAACTTCACAGAAAATGAGGGTACAGATATCAAAAGACAAAATAATGCCTGCTGTTCCCTGTTTATATAAAGTCCCTTTCACTCTGCTATTCCAAAGGAAAATCTTAAATAGATTTAAAAAGAGAACTGCTTTTAGGACAGTGGCAAAAGTCAACGAAAAATACAGCTGTACAGCAATGGAGTATGACATCGCCAATGCACCTCAAAATTCCCCCACCTAACAACAGTAAGGTATGCCTATATCTGATGTGTTGTTCTAATACCTTTGTCACTTCTACCAATTCACAAGATGATTTAAAAATTAATTCAGACAGTTTCCCTAAATATTGATGAAAATCTTATTTAAAAACACTCTTAAGCATTTAAGAGACTATTTGTGGTATTAGAGAGTACTTAAGCTCAAGAAATTAACTTATTAACAGTTCTTGCAAAAGGTGACTAACTACAGAACAACTTTTTACCTATTTTATAACACTGACGGAGGACACTAAAAACAAAACTTGCATTCCAATGAAGTGATAATGCCTCCAGAGTTTAACAGGAAGGAAGGGAGAACATCAGTTCGCTATCGCAGCTCTTGCTTAGTGTCACAACTGCTGAACAATCATTCCCAACTAAAAAGGTATAATCACCTGACCAACTCTTCCAGGATGCTTTAGTGCTAAACCTCCACTGGAGACAGCAGCAGCAACATTTCCTTCTTGGTCAACGACCACTGCACCAACTGTATCCAATGTTCCTGAGTCATTCTCCTGCAGGACACACAAACAGAAACAACTACTAAAAATAGTATATTAAAGTCAGGTTATACTTCTCAGCAGTGTGGAAACTAATGTGCACAAAACCAAGTAGCAGGCCGATCAACAAAACTGATTTGCTATTCATGCATATCGTACCAATTATGCTGCCATAAATCCTAACAAAATGCTTTCTTTCCTCAGACAGGACCTGAAGAAAACTTCTCTGGAAACAAGAAGGTAATAGACACCTCAGAACTCACGCAATGCTTAGATTACCTGCCTTTACTCACAAAAGTGCCAAAAAAATGCCTTTTTATTAGTGGTGGGCACTTGTTCACTAAGAAATGATTCAGCAATTCATTCCAGAGAGGCCATATCAAAAGGCCTTTCCCAAAAGCTTTGAGATGGCATTTTCAGAGATTCTGATCTTTAAAGCTATGTATGATTAAAAAAAAAAAAAAAATAAAATCCACAAGAAGCAGCTTACCATGTAAAGAGAAAATTCTGATATTCTGAGAGACAATAAATAGAAGCCTTGAGAAGGAATCTCCCCAGGACAGATTCTTTCTCCCAGACTCGTTCTCCCTCTGGGTCACTAGAAAAGCATCCTTACTTCCATTGCTTCCGAGGCAGATTTGCTCCCCTAAGAGCAGGAGTCTTTCAGCATTCATTCCTGATGCAAGGAATGCATCCTCTGCCTACTGTCTCATAAACACTTCAGCTATCTAACCCTGAATCTTTCTGTTCTTCCCCCCTTACTTAATGCACCACATTCAGTCACTCTAAGAGAAAGAGCAGTTCTCTCCTCTCTGCCTAGGCTTGTCGTAGATTCCCTTCTCTGCAGGCCAAGGCACTCTGACTTCATGCTCAATCACACACTTTTGATGGGACACAGCATGCAGCGTACATAAAATAAAATGAATAAACACAACCGATACATCATCCATCATATACTCCACACATGAACACTGCTGTTGCACAAGCCCTCAAGCCTTTAAGCTGATCAGTCCTTCCTACATAAAAACTTACAGCATTAAAAAAAATCCTACATAAACTTACCCAAGCAAATAAATGCAAAGGATGTTAAGCTATTCATATAAATGCATATTTTTTGGACTAGGATCCAGAGGGAGGAAAAAAAAAAATCTACACCCAACTATTCAACTTCAAATTATCAAGTTCCCATCACCTATTAAAATTTCTTTGGGCATATGACATCACTTGTCAAGCAGAACTCTTAGGTGACTCATGCTGACAATACTCTGGCCACACTTGATTTAAAAGATAACACCTGAGTTAATACTGCACCAGTCTTAGAAGGAAAAATATGCAATGCAGCACTACAGTGCTCAACGGTATTTTTTCAAGCAACTGGAACTCCTAAGCAGTACTGTCATCCTTGGCTTTTACCCAGAGTGACAGCAAGTTTCTTCTCTTCACCTACACCTAGATCTTCCTGAATGAGTTCTACACTCAGAAGCTGGCACTAACCATATTCAATATTAAAACAGAAGGATGGCCTAACAGTAAAGGAGAATAACTGATTAGAAAAAGAGAGGTGAAGAATTATAGAACTAGAGTCTCAACAAGCATTGGGAAGAAGAGTTAGTTGAAAAGCAGAGGAAGGTAAAAACCAGGATCAGGGAATGTAGGAGAAGGAGATGCAAAAGGAATTTTGAGGAAGGGAGCAAAGAGGGTAAGAAAATAGCAAGTTCCCTTCCAAGTTGCAAAGACAAAAGAAAATTAAGGAACCCTTCCTTAACATTTCATGGGCAAATGTATTTCACATCTCCCAGGACTGCCAGCCACAATGTAATTTGGGTGTTGTTAACCCGGTTAGAACAATACCATTCAGTGGATTGAAAAGATGTTAAGCAGCAGAGCAGACCGCTCACTGCAGGTGCAGACTCCCATCCTTGGTGGTTTTCAAGATCTTAAAGCTCTTCCCAACATCAATTTTCCTAAGATCCTATGATTTCTATATAGAGAACAACTACTAATATGATGCAGATTTTGTTGTCCATCCCCTGCCCCCTTTATCAAAGGAAATTATACCCACAACAAACAACTTGATTAATAGACAACTACAGATATGAAAATCAAGCCTGTCAAAGTTAGGAAATGCCAGAATTAAGGCCACCTTTGTAATCTTAATTCATATTAAGTCAAACACTTGGGGTTCCCATAATGAACAGAAATACATTTTAGAAGCATGAGGCTTAGTGTGGATCAGTATGTTTTCCATATCAAATCAGTATTCACTGTCAATTCAGTATAGTTTGCTTGCTCTGGCTTGTTTCAGTTTTAGATGGGGCAACTTAGGAGGCTGGAAACCTGTTGTAAGGGAAGCATTTTTTTTAACCTGGCCCACATAACCTTCTGAAGGAAATCTGTATCACTGAAGCAAAGGAATTCCATATACTCCTTCTCAGTAATACAAGTTTGGGGTTTTTTTGTGATCGGAAAAAGAATCACTGCTGATGCTATGTTTATCCTTACTCAACGAACTGAAAATCAGTGAGGATCAGTTCTATTCCATATCCAATGGGAAAAATATGTTGTCAGATCTATTCTAGACCTATTTTTATGTTTGCTCCCATTTCAACGTTAGTGACTTCATATACTTAGAAGTGACACCATGAATCAATTCTGTAGTTCAGTACTAAAAATTTTTCCACCTATATAAACTGTATTGACAACCCTATGATTTCTGAACCAGTAAATGAAGAGCTCGTCACAATTTAACAAAGGAACTTTCTTTACTTCTCCATACAAAAAGGCATTATGCGCCTGAGGAGTTCCAGGAAGAATGCACCTGATGATAAGACTTTCATTGTCACACATTTCATCTCTTCAAACCATATAAATGTTGAAAAATACAGGATCCCATCAAGCTAGTATCAAGACAATCAAAAGAAATATGTTAAACACTACAATTCATGAACTCTAAAGTAAAGTCCAAATTCTATATGGGTCTAACAGGGACTAAACAAGATCCACCTTCCTTGCCCTTATCTTTTTACGTATCTTAGATTTAAAAATTTTGCAAGTTCCAAAGGAAACTTGTTATTACTTGGTGATATCTGTTAAGAAATTCGATACCTGACTTTAGCTAATAACTTAAACTAACACATCCGTTGCAAAAGCAGTTTGGGGATTTTAACAATGTAGTATTGCAACCTAAATACAATCTATTATGTAGTTAATATTTTACATGGAAACAACTTAAAGTTAATGTGAAAAGTAAGGCCTCACATGACTGACTTAATTTGCACCTTGCAACAGGAAAGGAAGTTAACTTCATGAAATCATGGACCAAATATTCAAACTTAGCTAAGAACATGCACACAAAGCTGGAGGATGCTCATCTGCACAAATGCAGACTTCTATCAAGTATTCTAGAAATCTCATCCTTACCACCTTCTGCACATAAAAAAACCCCCCATGAATAGTCATCATTCTACAAGCCCCTAAGGAAGGAATTAACAGTTTAGGAGAGCTCTACCCAGTGCCTGCTGAAAGATATCTACACACAGGACCTTTTTCCTCTCAGCTTGAGATGGTTTTGAAATTCTGTAAAAAGTAGTTACCATTAAATCTCACCTCCAAGTATCATAACTGACAAATGCAAAATGAATCGGATTGAAGCAATTAATATCTATATGCCATTACCCAGCTATCCACACAAATAAATAGGATTTTATATTTGATGATAATTAGATCAAGTAGGTTCCTCTAAAAATATGGTTTTTTTACAGTATCCTCCTACTCAAATTAGAACAGGGCAACACATAAATCTTCTAGTATATCCCACGTTGGCCCTTTACAGATCAAGTGGGAACAGAGAGGAGCACAAGGGTCGATAGCGTTATCTAGAAAATAATATCCCAACAATGAATATATTTTGGTCTTTTAAAATCTCAGATTTAAGGTGTTCTTGATGCAGCACTTCTGCTGATTACAGCAGTATTTAACAAGGTGAGAGGCAATCTTATAAGCAACATTTTATTAAAGTATTGTAAAGAAATACTTATAAATTCATCTAAGTCAAGGGAAAATGTCACTATTCTGTGAGCACTGAGACCAATTCATACATACCAATTTCTAGAAACATTATCTTCTAGGGCACCTGAGAGCATAGCATGATTACTCTCACAGCAATCTAATCTTGACAAAAGTATGCATGATTGGTACAACATTCATGTGTTTGAAAAGGGGCAGTTACAGTCTAATCATACAAAGATTGACAAACAACCCTAGCCTTTCCAGTTTAATAGTTGTTTGGTATGTAAACAGAAGATTTTGTCTGACCTCCATGTTCAAGATGAGGGAATTATTTCATACTGTATTCCACAGGGAAGTTTTGCTGGTTTGTTTTTATTTTAACTGGAATGGATGAAAAATATTTAGGTTTCTTTTCCCACATTAAATGGATTTTGAAGTCTAAAAAGTATTATCATCAAAGACCACTTCAGTGTGGATGTGTGACAGAAAATTTATTTCTTTTTTAAGGAAAAGGAAATGCATAAAATTCAAATTCCTTTTCAAACTGCAAGAATAAATAAGACAGACGCTACGATTGCCATATTCAACGGCTACACCTACAATTACCTTCACACAGACATAAAAAATTTGATCTGAGGAAAAAGCTAAGTGATTAAAATTCGCCACATATAATGGGAATGATGCATATTGCTATGCATTGACTGTTGCTCACCCGAAGAGTTCAAGCTGGCACTGGCTAAAAGTTCACGTGGTACATTCAAGATGATCAATGACAAAAGTTATAATGCACAAAATACTTCAAAGAATGTTTTTCTGTTGAACAAGGACAGATGTATTTTTCTTTTCCAAGTATGTTCAGCATTATTGCTTCAATACAGTAGCTGAAGAATATGAAACTGCTGATTCCATATATATAATTAAAATGGTTGTATACATACTTGAGTATATATGTTAAACTAGATAAAAAACAAATCAGTTTTTAAACTCAAACTAAATAATGTTATTTATGGAGTTATATAACTAGCCTATAAAAAACTAACTTATAAACACTAACCTATAAAAAAATTCATGTGCACTGGAAATTCTTAGTGCCACTTATTCAAACCAAGGAGAGGACAGCTCCTCTCACAAGTAACTTCAGCATAGCTTTAAAAAAGTTTGTAGTAGCAGAAGACAAATTAAAAAATAGAGCTTTTAGCCAAACTCTACTAAGCTACTTTCAATGATCATTTCCTCTAGTAGAAGACAGGTTAACAGTAAGACAACAAACATTTACTTCTGATGTTTACTGGTCCTTGAGGTGAGAACTTCAGAATGGCATCTGGCTGAATTAACACATCATAGCCAGGCCCCTATGAATATGTTTAGTTAATTCACACACAAACAAAAATGATTTCTTAACTATGTAAATCAATATATAAGTCACTACAAATTAAAGAAAGTCCCAATTTTCACACCTTCAAAATTCAGTGAAGTTATTAAAGGATCTTCCTGTGTGCAATTGCATAACACTCTACAAATCCTGCACTGCGTAAACAATGAAAAACACAGCAAAAAGAAAATTCCATTTACGCAGGATATAAAGTCCTTCAGTAAGTTACACTGCCTAGTTTTTCCATACACTCCTTATTAAACAGCCTCATTCTTTTTAAGCTTGGTATAATTTAACTTTTATTGGAAAGTAATTTTTAAAACTGTATGTTTATTTTTAGCTGGTGAAATTTATCAGCAGCTAAAACTTCCAAGTAATTTCAGCTACTATCTCTTCACATAGGCCTTTTAGTTATGATTTCCATTCAACTTCATTAACAACCTTTCTACCTTGCTCTTTTCCCAACTTCTAAAACTTCACAAACAAATGACCAGAACTTACAACTGTGCAGTACTGGCAACAGAGGCACATAGGCTAAGCTGCAGCATAGGGTTGGAAAAGGTGAGTCAAACTAGACAACAGAACAGCTACAAAGTCCTGCTGAAATGGACAGGTCTGCTCTGTCATCAGCTCCAGAGAAGCACAGCAAATAAAATTAAATGAGTATTTATATTAAAGCTTAACTTTGTCCAGAAGATTAACTTTTAATTATTCAAGTATTTAAATGTTTCTTAAACAATTATTTGTAAACCCTTTATGAAAGCTCAGCTTTGACAGTACGAGTTTTGGGATGACGGATCATGTGCCTTATCCTTGCAAAATGACCCTTTTCTAATAGCTTAGAGAGAATTATTCTACTTTTTTTCATTTTGAAAACCTCAACTTCCTGTAAGGCTGCAATTATCTTACACTCTGTGGATAACACAAGCAGTCCACATCAAGAGCATGGTTTGGTTTTCATCCCCCCTCCATGGAAAGGATGTGCCCAGAAAGTTGACAAAACTGGTGTGTTATGTTACTGGACTACTTACCAGTGAGTAGAGTTCTATTTGATCACCTCCTTTACCTACCATCATTGGCCTTTGGGGGTCTCCCACAAACGCTGCACATGACTCTGGAGCCCTTGAAATTTCAAATTGCAGGTCGGTAAGCTCATGCATTGGCATATGTTTCAAGCATTGACTTGCCCCTTATTACACCAACATCAATACTGTACAGAGACCCCTCCTCCCTCAGTTATGTTTTAACACTGTAGTTTCACAAGGGGGGTACGTGAAGTCCTGTAAACAGGAAAAGTTCCAAAACGAATAACTAACTTTTTTCCACCCTCTACCCTGACTTTATTTACGGGTCTTATACCTCCTTGAAAATAGAAAAATTAGCACCCTGTTAGGGAAAACTTCTTATCTAAGAACACAGATGAAAAATGTCCAATTTATCACTGGTTTGCATTTGCACAGACTACAGAGAATAAACTTTTTTGCAAATTCTCAGGGATTTATATATTATTCATATCAACATATGCAACTACATAAGGCAGTGGTCAGTCACCTTACCAAAGCAAAGAGAAATGGCCAATCTGAAAGCCCACAGGCCCCAAATAAAGCATAAGCATTTAAATTAATGAGCTCTACTTTGATATTCAACAGTAAACACAAATACTGTGGTTGACATTCTCAAATGGTAACAAAGGCTCTAAATTCAAACTAAAAGTGAGGAGAACAGGGGGAATCCTACTAGTTCTGTAGTATAATATGGGCCAGGTCAATGCTAGATGCATGCACAGATGCACATGTTTACCTACCTGATATTTCAAATTTCACCAATTCCAGCTCCATAATGCAGTGTGCTCAGGAAACATTAAAAAGTGGGAAACAGTGACAGAAATCCCAAGCTAAAGAAAATGTTTCAGTAAATATCTGTTTGTGTTTACATTTGTCATATTTCCAGTGCAAAATGAGCAAAATATTTTTCATAGCACGAATAAGATAAAGTGACAGGCTGGTTTTCAAATAGCAAGGCAGAAAGTTTTAATTGCACTAAGTTATCATTGCATCATCTAAACATTAGGATGGTCAAGGAGAAGTGGCTTCTGATGCTACATTAGTCTCATCATATATGACATGAAATTTATTAGAAATCAGCTGTTAAGTTTAGGATGACACAACAAAATTTTAACCAAGAACTAACCTTTTCATTTGATTGTCGTCTTTTCTTTAGTTGAATGAGATCTGTTTCCACCTTTTCGGCCAACTCCAGCTTCCTCTTGTTCCTCTTAAAAGCTGCTAAACTAAACCCTACAAAAAGAGTTCAAACGCATTTAACTAAGTAAAATTTACTTAATTTAAACAAACATTGATAAATTGATGTTTTGGAAGTCTCATCCCCCACATTTTTACTGATGCAAAAAGCATCAATAAAAAAGTCAACAATTAAGTATTTAAGTTTCAGTACAAGATGTTTACATCTTTTCCTAAGTGAAAAAGTTCTACTACTGTTCTGCAACAGTGATGGGTAAAATATCTAGTAGAAACAAGTCACTGAACACATATGGAAGCTATGTTGGTCTAAATATCTCTCTGTTTGGCAAAGAAGCAGCACTGCACAGAAGACAACGGAATAAGTGGCTTGTGTTAAAATTATTGTTTTTGACTGCTGACAAGTAAATAGATACCATGTGAGCTCGTTCTGATATCCATAAAATTAGGCTACTATTTTATTACCTTAATTGCATATCTGTATGTTTACCCATATATTTAAAGCCACACAATAGTCTAGCAATACTTTTATGTTCCATAATCCAACACAGTCTAAAGACCACCTAGGTCTTGAAAAGACAAACATGTATTTTCCACATCTAAGTCCCACATTCAGAAAGGAAGTGTTCTCTAAAGTGGACTAAAAAAAAAAAGTTATGCTTAAGAGACCAAAATGACATGTTCCCATTTTAGAAGTTTCAGTTCATGAAAAAGTTGCAGATATTGACATAGTTAGTTTAAATTAGTTTTGACTTAATATTACCCACAGGTTGTTTTAACATCCTCTTCAAAGTGTAAAGAAAAGAGGAGGGGGGAAAATGTTAATTTGAAATTAAATTATCAATACAGCTATATCACCATTATTCAGATGGCTGGAACAGCTACAAGTTGTATGAATAGAATCAATATTGCAGAGCCAATGGAACACAAAGCTTTCATTTACAATTCTCAAAGTACACAGACAGTCAGCATTTTACTTCTTTGAAACCTTCCCCATGCAGGTGCCAAAATCACCTAGTGAACTCTCCTTTAAACCTGTTTTCAAGTACATAAAACTGCACCTTAAACTACCACAGTTATTGAAGTATATAACCTAAAAGTAACAAGAAAGCTGTCACTTCTCTGCAAAAACCTAATGAATACAAGTTTCTTAAAACTGTAAACACACATTAATCTGCCATTGCCAAGAAAAGAACTCTTTCTACCACACAGAGCTGATTAATGCAGCTACTCAGGACAACACATTTCTATGTTTGAAAGGAGGTACAAGAGGTAAAAAAACCCACTTGATAAGGGGGAACAGGCAAAGAGTCATTCAAGTCTAGTACTAATTGGGGATGGGGAGGAACAAACAAAAAAACCTCACACAGATGAAAAGTTTGTTAAACAGAAGCGCCCCAAAATAAACCAAGCCAGCATATTGTTTTTAACAGAATTTTTAAACAGGAGAACTTGTAAGTTGACATGACTTCAATAAATATAGCTAATACCTATGGGCAGAGCCACAATACGGATGAGTAGGAATGGTGCCTGGCCTTAGTACTCATCAAAAGTAAGTATTACACAAAGTATTACACAGGGATAAATATGCCTAAGCCTCTTATCTACTGCTGCCATTGTCTCCTGCCAATTCAGAAAAAAGGTGTACCTTGAGAAGCAAGACAAATACGAGGGTGCAGGAGCCCATATGTGAAAACCTGAACATGAGAAGTTCTCCTTGTAGTCCAGAATCTAATGCTAGTGGTGTCCTGAAACTTTCTGCAGTATTTGCATGTTCACCAGTTCAAATGTGTGCACAAAGATCACATCAAAACTAGAGAACACGTGGGCTAGTTCCAAGCTGCCCTGCCAGCTACACGGAGTGCTGCTATACGGCCTCTCAGCATCACCACTCCAACTATACTTTGGTTGCTACTTATCCTGTCATTTTTTCCACAATGTATGAAATTCTCCAAGCTTAAGAGAGAGGTTTCATTTGCTGAAATCCTTAGTCTCTAGCTAAACAATTAAACAATTTTCAGATTTTACCTTGTGCTTTAAGATTCTATTTGTCTTTTCAAAACAAGTAAAAACCCAAAGATTTAAAGAATCTAACTGTTCACAGTAACTTCTGATCTGCGTTGTTAATTCAAAGTGGTATCAGTATACTAAGAAATATAGGGTGGCAAACAGGTCATTATTAACAGAAGCATACATGCTACCAAGTATGAAACTAGGCTAGCAATGTACCACCTTGTCCATGTTTATGGAATGGATGCCTACCCTACAAAGCAATGACTTTGGTTAACAAAAAACTGTACTTAGTCCTCAGGTGTCAGAAGTATTTTCAGTCCCTGGGTACCCCAACTGCCTTTCAACTGTATGCTGGGGTGAAGACTTGTCATGCACTTTCTCTCTATTGCTTTTCTTACTTTGATAGTCTCATATGTGGGAGAAGTGGTGCAGTGAATGAAGGACTCTTTCACTGGATGATCAGATATCCAGAGCCCCAGGAGATACTGCGGCATGCATTTTTGCCTATCTTAGACCATGTCCAACGGACAGACGAAGAAAGTTTTCTAGTAACATAGAATGATGTAGATTGGAAGGGATCTTGGGAGGTCATGTACTCCAGCCTCCTACGAAAAGGAAGTCCAATTCAAAAGGGCTGCATAGGAACTTTTCAAGTTTTGAATACCTTCAAGGATGGAGATTTCACAACTCCTCTGGGCCCCTGTTCAGTATTTTATCAACCTCATGTTAAAAAAAAAAAAGTCTTTTTTTTTTTTTTTTAAGTTAATCAAAATCTCACATATTCTAATTTACGTTAGTCCTCTCTCATCCTATCCCTGTGCATCAGATACCACCATACCTAAGTAATATAACACTAAAATGCACAAACACAGAACAGTCTAGGTCAAGGAAGCTACCATGTTTCCCTAGTAAAATACAGAAACTTACCCAGCTTCCTTCATCACAATATCTACAAAACTTAATCATCAGATCCTATTGTGACAGCTAGGGTAATACTTTTCACATAGAAAATTTCATACCATTACACTAGAGAGAGATATTAGAGAGGTGCCAGTCATGCTTCCATACTTCCAGATAACATGAATTTTTACCAGGAACAGCCGAAGGTCTTTTGTGAGGGGTGGGGAGGGGATTGTTTTGGGGAAGTCCTTTTTCAGAGGTGGAGGAGGGTAGATTTTTTTTACCTCCCTTCCCAGAGTTACTTATATGAATTAATACATTAACTCAATTACTCAAGTTTTATTCAGTTTAGAAGGAAATGTCATACCTTTCCATACTGTGAGGGAAAAAAAGCCTATTCAGACGTCCCCTAGAGTGGAAATTCTTGGGCTCAGGCTACATTCAACTTCAGAATAGTTATTAGGATTAACTTTCGTCTGAAAGTTGAAGATTTTGTTTTAGCAAGGACTGATGAATAATTGCCTTTCATTACTTAGGGAAAATAATTATCATCAGTGATTATCAATTCCTCTTAGCAGGATAAATTAGCTAATACCTCCAAAGTGACCAAAGAATTGTGAAACAAAGGACCAGTTTGTAAAACAAAATGTAGCAATTTCTCTTTTTTCCTCTGACAGATTTATGCCCAACTTCAGATGATCAGTTAAAAACAGTGTCTTGAATCTCAGATTTTTTTTCCCAGAATAAGGGAATAAAGACTAATAGCAAGTGAAAGGCTGCCTGCCCTCTGTTTATTCCTGCCTTTGCAATGTTCTATCTATGTAAAACCACTATAAATGTCATTAAACTGGCTAGTACTCTGGTTGCTTTGTCTTGCTCTACTAGTGACAAAAGAAACAAGGAAACACAAGTGAGCTTCACACTAAACAAATGAAAGATGAAATTAAAACTTTTCTGAAAACATCCTGTAAGTTTGATCCTTGACAAAGAATATATTATAGGGTTTCAAGTTCAATGAAACGTTTTATGAACTAAAAAAAATAACCCAGGATTCAAGTGTGCTTGGTTAATGATGCATACACAACATGGAAAAATAACCCACTGAAAAAT
This sequence comes from Astur gentilis, assembly GCF_929443795.1. Classification (NCBI taxonomy): domain Eukaryota; kingdom Metazoa; phylum Chordata; class Aves; order Accipitriformes; family Accipitridae; genus Astur; species Astur gentilis. Next base: position 16,353,837 of record NC_064884.1, read on the forward strand.
TATTTTGAAAATAAGCACTAAACACAAAGAAAATGCCTACACATAGTTTAAGTTCATAATTCACATTCAATCTAAAACAAAACCTCAACTTCGTGGTGCAAGGATGCCGAGAAATTTCATTTGTCCTAAATGACAGTACAAAAACCACTCTCACCTTCTCCAACAAGACAGCATATTCCAAGCTTGAGAAGAGGAAAAGGACACAACAGTGTTGAAGACAGGCATGTTTTCCTAAAACAAATGCAATATAACTACATCAGCCTGATGTTGCCTGGGCCAAGGAGAAAGGGGAGCAAGAGAGGTAGAGTTTATTGGCTGGGGAGGAAGCTAGAAAGGGAGGTGAGGGAGTAGATGGAATTCTAGTTTGAAAAATTCTTGGACGACAGCCCAGAGATATTGGTGCCAGAATCTATGGAAAGGTATTTAGTACAACATCCTTCAATTTTCCTCAAGAATTTAAAAGTTCAGATGAAAATCAAATATGTGCTTTCAGATAAAAGTCCCTGCCAATTACTACCCTACACAGTAATAACATGTACGCCCAAACTCATTCTTAAAAGAACTGTGTCTCGGAAGCCACAGAGTACAACCAGCCATTCTGTTTTGCTTTCTCATTTATGTATATACTGTAATAAATAGTTACTTCAGAGCTGCTGGGAGAGGAAGAAAAAAAAAAAAAAAAGAACAAAAACCCCCACAGCTTCACAAAATGATTGTCTGTTAGTGTTTAAACGCCATGCTCAGGCCTCATCCAGATTAAAGACATGTAACAACTGACAACAGAAGCATGTCAGAACTACAATATTATTAAAAGCTCAGGACTTCAGTTTCACACTTACAGTATTTATTACATGTCCCTGCAATGCAACACTGGGTGCGTCTTTAAGAACGAATAATCTTCAAGGACCTGGAAACATCTTCCCAGTCCTCCACATTCTCCCTTCAACCCCGCAAGGTACCAACAGGAGCTACCCACATGTACTCTGTACTTAAATGCACTGCATTTTGGGTCTACCTGTGCTAGACAGTGGAAGCACTGGGTAGAATACTTCGTCACAGCAGAGTTGTAGAAGTTGAGACAAGTGTAGGGTTTTGCTATGGAGAAGGCTCAGTGGCTGAGCACAGAACAGGTAGCAGTAGCTCCTGCTCAACACCACTCGCCTGCATGAGAGGTTGGTATTAGTGGATGTGGTGTCAGAAAGTGTGCTTGATAATATGATGTATTATCTATACAGAAGAAAAATCTCACAGGCACGTCTTGCTCAAAGGTAAGACTGGTACAGGTTTTCCCATTTTCAAAAGGTTCCAGTGTTACTGGGTACCCTGATGAGAAAGGACCACAAGACCTTCATTACATAATTCATTAGCACAAGATCTATCTCCTACGTTATCATGGCTAGACACTAAATACAGTTTTTATACAAGCTTTTTACATCGTTACCACCACTTAACAGAAAGAGATGAGAAAGTAATTTTCAGCAAGCAGGTCAGTGGAAGAAAAAGAACATTGGTCTCTGAGTCAGTTCAGAAATGCCATCTGTGTGCCACTTGTTTGCCATAAAACTTTCACATCATTTACTCATTTCTTGTACTAATCCTGTTGGCACTCTGGCAATCTGATCATTGCCATAACTCCTTTTACCGTTATACTATGTACAAGTAAAAATTTAACCAAAAATCTTGAAAGTTCTATTACATAAGGATGCAGTCACTAAGGAAATGAAAGACAACTGTATTCCCCATTCTACCCAGGTCTTCAGAACGTTTTGTAGTCTCCTTTCACAGCCCATTAGAAATGATCCAGAGAACAGAGATAAAACAAAAATTATTAGAGAGAAAGTTGTAATTGTCCTATTCATGGAGTCCTTGAAACTACTGAATTGTACATACAGAACAGAATGCAAGACTAAGGCACTTTTTTTTTAAATAATAGTAAAATTGATACATATCTACTTGTTACTTCTAGCTCTGTGTACTTTAAATAGGCCTGTAGCTGACAGGCTGTTAATTATAATACACCAACATTTCTTGCCCAAAGTTAATGCAAAACGTTTTAGTAAAAAGTCCATGTTTCCTTAGAATTCCCATGCTTTTACAAGCCACATCTATTCCCTTACATATTTTCAGGCTAGGTTGAAACTTCAGAAAATACTTAAGCGAACAATTAAGTTTTCAAACAGAAGTAACAAATACAAACTCCTAGCACCACTAAATCACAAATCAAGTTCATGATAATACTCAAACCTTCTTATTTACAGTGGTAGAACAGCAAGCTGGGAACACCAACACAAACTCCAATGTTTCTATTACAGGCATAACAAATTATTATACAACAAAACATTAGGCAACCTATGAGTGTTCAGCAATCCTTGTTTAAATGCAAACTGTAAACTGAAGATACTAAGAAAATTCTAAGAATTTTTTTAAAACTTTGAAGTACAGACTGAGCTCTGACCAAACATATAGCACCCCCTGGCAGACATTTTTTTATAGTCAACTGAAAGAACCACAAAGAACCTTCTGCATTTTATCTTTCTATTCCATATTAAAAGAGAACGCAACTATTGAAGAGAAGCGAATTAAAAAGGAATATACTAGCAAATTAGTTAACCCACAGGAATTAAAATGATCCAGTGAATAATTCTGTTGAACAGTTGCTAAAATGGCACAAATGAAAACAGACAGATGAAAATAAATTTCATTTTAACAAAGCTATTTTAAATGACAAATGAACACCACTTATGCTCGTGTTGGGACCAAAGACTACTAGTGCTACTTCCGACATTGCCGTACTTTGACAGAGACAGCAACATGAACGGGAAAAAAACCCATGCACTTAGCACCAAAAGCATATAAACAGCCCCCCTTGCATCTTTCTCAGAGCACTACTATATAGATCTGTTCTTCATAACAAGAACTCAGGGTAAACTCTTGCTAGACATACCATTTCGTACTGCTTCCTGGAAGAAATCTTTTTTCCATCAAGCAGCTTTTCCTGCTCCCTGGAAGATTTTCATTCAAAGCATGCTCTGGGTACTTCAGCCCAACTTTTTTCCTGGCTAACTTATAGCCATTCTATTGGCTGCACTTAGCTGTTCAGATTTCAGAACTGCAAGCGAACCTACAATATTACGTTCAATTCCAGGGAGGATTTATGTCATGTCTGGCCTTCCCCCCACCAGCACGTTTTTGTTTGTTTGGGTGTTTTTTTTGTTTTCTTTTTTCTTTTTTTTTTTTATTGCCAATGAAACACATGCACTTATCAGAGCTCATTTACTTTGAATATTATGGAACAGAGGTAGCAATTTTTGCTGTTAAAAGACAAGCATCTCCTGAGAGATATCCCTCAGTCTCCTAAAATCAGATATGTATTCAGATTAACCAAGCTTCCTAATCAAATCCCCAAAACCTCTGAGTGTCTCTTCAGATCTCTTTCATTCTCACCCTAAAAACAAAGCAACAAAACACGGTCTAAGCCACTGCCCTGAGCCACGACCGAACCTTGTAGCACAGTTCCGGCAATATGGCCAATGTTTTTTCTTAACGCAATAATAGTGGAGGACAGAGCTGGGGGTGAGGTGAGGTTTGGAGGAGAGAGGCAGGCTAGGTAGGCAACACCGGTGGGACAGAGAGACATACGGTGTCACTAGAAAGAAGACAATCTGCATGACACTTACCCAGAAAGGGCTCTCCCCCATTAAAGCAGCCAAGTAGCCATAAGATATAAGGAAATATCCTTGCATTCACAAATTTGGTTAAAAAATAGAAAACAAAGGAGGAGTAAATAACTATCTTGGTACAAGTGGAATGCCAAATCAACCTACAGTAGCACCTACTCTGTTCAACAACATGATGTGATTTTACTGATGACACTAAGTTATTCAAGGTAATAAGAGAACTTGAGTGAATAAGGATTCTGAGTACTGACCTGACAATAAACCAGCAGATTTTATTCAGCAAGTCTCAAAATAATGAAAAAGGGGTAGTACTTCACACAACCCATAGTTAAGTGGTGAGGCTAGAAATTAATATGGGCTCAAGAGGAAACAGCAATTTCATGGCAGAAAATGCCACTGATTACCTCCATGTATGCAGGAACCAGTCATGACTCAGGAATGTAGAGTCTGGGATAGCAAATGGGGTAGGGAAAGGGAAGTACGTATTTGCTCTGTTCTTATATTCTTCCTTAAGCATCATTTGTGGCTACTCTTGGATTCCAGTTATCAAGCTATGAGAATGCACTGCAGCTGCTTTTGTTCTTACGTAATATAACTTGCTGAAGTACTTACGGTCACTTCCACATTGCTAGAGTTAGAGGTACAAGCTTGCTGCATTACTAGTTACCTTCCTTATCTTCCCCTTTGAAGACTTAACATTGTAAGCAATTGTAAGATGCTGTCTTAAACTGCGTTATCTTTGTCAAATCAACTACTTTGCATCTACTATAGGCTGAACTGAAAAAATTCAGATAAAAGTGGTTCAGTTACTAGTGCAGGCACAGATACTCGCAGTTGAAGCTGGACCTCAAATTTACGTTGCCTATTTAGAGTAAAGTATACTTTTAACATTTATATAAGAGGTTGCATGATACAGTAAATTAGCATTTCTGAACTGTAATCACACTCTTAATACTCTGATCACACTTTCAAAGCAGTCTCTCTAGCACAGGATAACAAAGCTGTAGCATAAGCTAGTATTCGGTCTTGTATTGGCAGGAATTAAGCTCTAGTATAGGCAGGAATTAATAAATACAGCTTTCTTGCAGACTGTAGGCAATACAGGCAGATCACATTTCACTTTTTTTTTTTTTTTAAAAACATCCACTCATTACACTGGACAGCCACCAGATTTCTACAAATGGTAGAAATCCCATTTCCTCCCACACTTGGCAAACCAAAGACAACAAAGCAGGTGAGCCTTGACATAACCTTCATGTAGTTCAACAAGTAACATGGTTTAAAACATCATTTCAGTTTGGTGCTCAGATACTTTGATAGTTCTGAGAGAATTATGGAGTGTGACCACAAAGCTGACCGTGCAACTTTCTTTGTAACTGATCAGACGGAGAGCTCCATCCATGCAAAACCAACCACACAATCCCACAGCCTTACAGCATGTATAACATTACTCTTGCCATCTCAGGTCTGGGAAAAATGAGACAGAATAATGCAACTTCAAGAATATGTTCCATGTGCAGCACAGAGAAGCCAAAACATATGCACCTAGTTCTCCCTGCTAATACTTATTGCAAGTACATGTCTAAGGTTTGGGTTAGGCAGTTGGGGGTGGGGGGTGTATAATTAAGTTACTAAACGTATTTTCCTGATGTTTGGCAATTACTTCGTTCTTCATTTTACAAAGCTATTCAACAGTCACGTAATTTCAAGTTAATTTACCCCCAATTCTCCATGCAAGCTCTACCATAGAAATTGTAGCAAGCATAATGAAAAACTCTTCCATTTTTTGAAGTTTGTTACATTATTTTGTGCAACAGCTCGCTTCAAATGAGATCCTTTGTGGTTGCTTGGAAAAAACGTTCTCTTTAATTGTAATTTCTGAAGCATCTCTAACTTTCTCTCCCCGAGTAACACTGGAAAAAACAACTTTGGCTTTCTTGCATGTCACCTGTGAGACACCTTCCAGTTTCTTTTCAGCTATAACAATCCCATGTTGTCACACATGGTGTTAATGGTTACCTTCCAACCTCACTGACCAGAAATCTATGCATTAAAAGGCTAGCTTTGCTATGGACTGGTATGGAAATCAAGATAATATCATTTTCTAAAACTGAGTTTTCAGGGTTTTGTTTGTTCTTTATTGCTGTTGTGGTTTTGTTTTGTTTTAAAGAAGAATCAGATATACTACCATTAATAATTATTCTGCAAAATTAAGTTTACTAAAACGTTAGGAAAAATGACAACCTTTAAGTTGCCCAGGTAAACCAAACTAGCAGTGGTCATCCTTATTTTTAAGCCATAAAGCGTAGATTTGCTCTGACCATGGTACACTTTTGCTAGTAAGATATCATCTGGCAATTAGCGTTACGATCTAATCATCTCTGTCACACAAAAACACACTGGTACTAGAAACAATGGAAACTTTTGTCCATGCTAACAGAATTAGTCAAGAAACCTTCCTTCTGGAGTATATCCCACACATAAGTAGCAACCACTTTCTAAAAAACCAACCCACCCCCACCCAAAACAAAAACCAAAACCAACAAAACAAAACCACCACAAAACAAAAACCACCACAAAAACCCCCAAACTGTTATGTGTTTTTTTTCTAGAGTCACAGAAACAAAGGTGCTCTGCTTAACTGAGCCCAAAAGTTGTTCTGGAATGCTGTTTTGGACAGCAGATGGATAGGGCAAAAGTTTCAGTCATGTGGAACTAGAAATCAAAACTTTCTGTTCAAAATGAAACATATCATGAGTATGTGTGAATATTGGCATGATCAAGAAAATGCTGCCACTGTTTCAGAGGTTACATTTAAGCACTGAGTATTAGCAACTTTGAACTGCAATTTCTGGATGTTTATCTACATTTAGATCTAGACCCAATAAAGCCTTAACGGGAGTCCTGGGTTTCTATCTCTGGTTTAGGGACTACTCGTATATTTTATGCAGTAATATCGTTTACTGTAAAACAAAGAAACGTTCTGTATATTCTGTGTTCTCCTTCTTCTTTGGGTAATGATCTCTGATTTCTTTCCTGCACAACTCAGCAGGAAGTGTAGGGCATGTTCTCACCAATAACAGACTAGTAATAACAGCACTTTCCAAAAGGGAGAGGGGGACTGAAGAAGAGAAGGAAGAGGAACCACATCCTCCTTTCCATGGGTGAGTGAACTAATTTTTAGCCTAGTTTATAGATGGTGTATCAATACAACATAATAACTTCTTATATTTCAAGAAAAAAAGGTTTTGTAAGAGACCCAACTACTGCTAGTATACAGTATAATCCAAGTCTGTTTCTGGGTCGGGTTATTCCACTATATCAGATGAAGCAAAGCCTACCTACGTAAGAAGAAAAAAAAAAAAAAAAAAAAAAAGGCAAATAAATTTGACAGCCTGTTTAAACCAGAGCAGTTCTGGACAAAGACTCAGAGATGGGTGTAACTGCAGAATATGAGAGTCAAACTGGCACCTGCTGCATTTAGATACATGGCTAGTTGGTGCTTTTGGGATTCAAGGTGGACCACAACTGGAGACTTGCAGGACTGAGCTGTCAAAAAGCCTACATTTTGGTAACGAAGTCCTTCACTGGATTTAATCCTAAAATAAGAAATTCACTTGAATCAGATGTTGCTAAAATGCAGCTGAAGTAATAGTTTATAATTTTTTCTATTCAGATACTTAATAGAAAATTAGTATACTTAAACCATCCTTATATACCGTAATACCATAAGCTAGTTGAATGTTAAGAACAGTGAAGTGATGTACACCTCAAAGTATGAGGTACCGTTTAAAATTACTCTGTCCTGTTCTTCCTACTGACACCACCAGTTTACTCACTTGTAGCCATGATACCTGGAGGACATGCTGGTATCCCGTGATCAACTGCCCATCTGTAAGCTCCTTCACCAACTAAAAAGCTAGGAGACACAGAAGAGGGAGTTTAAACAAAACCATATAACAAATCCCCCTTTTCTTGCAATTATTTTTTTCTATTTGGTTTGGTCATTTTAAAATTGTAAGCTGTCTACGCTTCATAGAAATGTCAGCTACAATTACATTTGGCAACCTTATGTAGTTTCATTAAAAGACTACGCAGCTCTGACAATAAGTTCAGTATTGGATAAAAACAAGTGCTATTATATTTGAAATTAATTATCCAATAGCACCAGCTTTTAGTTGCAGCTAAAACAGGAGAAAGCCATCTAGAGTCTTCCTCTGTAACAACTTAGTAAGATCCTGAAGACCAACATGGGATGAATGAGGTGAGAATGGTAAGCTATTTCCAGTAAAGTCAGCCAATGCCACAGGAATATCAAGAAGTATTTCAAGAAGTATAACACAAGCTAAAAATAAGCCTTACTTAGAGGGATGATGATCTATCTCATGGAGTTTCATGAAGCATTTACAAATGAGACTAGTTTACTGAATTTTTAATATACTTGTAAAAAAACCCCAACAATCTGAGAAGTTGTTTTCCAGTTGGTACTGAACACTTTAGAGTAGTGAAACAGTACACACTGCTGTGACAATGAATGACAGCAAAAATTATACATGGACATGTGACTTTTAGGGAGAGAAAAAAAAACAAAACAAGCCACAATTATCTATAGATAATCCTTAAAGAAATTAATATGATTCCCTGAAAAGGGGAAGGTAGTAGCTGGAAATCATACATTTCAGAAAGCTGCTCCGCAACAGTACCGACAATAGCAGCACAATAAAGGGCAACTATTTCCAATCTTAACTTCATATCCCACTTTTGAAATAAGAATGAAACAACTGCCTAATGGACACAAGTAGTAAAGACTGACAATTTACAGCAATTTCAAAAAGTGTTACCAAATATAATTAATACCAAATTTATGAATATAAGGCTAAAAAAGTTATTTCAGCTACAAAGTAGTCCCTGGGGCCACGTAGTACTATAATTTCTGAGAACGTTACTGATATAGCAAATTTGTTGTCATTAATGCTGTTGGACATTTTGACAATGCTATATCTGACGCCTGCAATTTTAAGATGTATTTTGAGGTGGTTTTGTATTTTGAGATGGTACTTTCTATCTTCTCTATGACTTAACTAATACAAGAGGTGTGTCTATTCTTTCTTTACAGAAGTCTCAAAAAAAAAGTTTAACTAGACGAGAATTTGAATTGTTAAATACATATCTCTTACCATCATTAGTGCAGCTCCAGATAAATATTGTTCATGTTGCAAGATACTGTAGAATAAGTTACTGGGTACTTTGGGAAAACTCAAGCGTCTCCTATTAGGTAAGCTAGTGCTCAAGAAACAACCTGTCACTTTTATTAACGTAAGAGAAATGCAAACTGTAGCCAAACCTAATTAAGTAGTATTCTCCATTGACTAAAAGAAGGTTTTGGTCTTTAAAAGAAAAGTTTTCTATCAACAATACATTCTCAGGAAGTGAATAAGCACTTCCTGTTCAATAAAACAATTTACACAGAAAGGAAGAGAAGGTGGAGAAAGTCTCAAGTTCAAATATTACGAGTTTTACATATGGTAACTTGAACAGCACAGATCAGTCAGAAACACTGCACTTACAAGCAATCTCACAATTGCCTTTTTAATACTTAAAAACACAGAAACAGTCACTAGGGTTTATGAAGACTGCAAAGAAAGCACCCAAGAACGTCTCTAAACTTAAGTGATGTAACTTTTACTTTGCTCACACTTGCATCCCTAATTCCCAGAGTCCTCTCCCTCCTATAAAATGGGCACAGACAAAGTATATTTGCAGTTCTGGTCCCAAAGAATAGTTAGATTAGTTGAAGCAGACATTTAATTGAGGCCCCATAAAACCAGAGAGATCATCTACCTTTTTTGAGCTTTTCAGTTCAGACTTCTTGAAAGGACAGTGTAATCATAGAAAAGTTAAAATAAACAGTATAAAAAAAAAAATAATCTCAGTGCTTTGCTGTCTGTGCTACATATACTGTATCTCCTATAAATTGATATAGAATTAGTTGGTAAGAGACTCCTACAGGACATACAGCATGAACTCAGTTCTGCAGGTAGCCAAATACATAGAATCTAAACAAGAATAAACAGTCTTTACACCATCAAGTTCTGTGATCCTGTTGAGCACACAGCCACACACAATTGTACCAGCCACAGATGATAGGGTGGCAAGAGGGTGGGAACCAGCAGTCTGGCACTAGGGAACTGCTTTAGTTGCCATGAGAATCATCCATGTAGCCATGTAGAAAAGCTGCAGCAGGCAAGAATGAACAGGGCAATACTTAAAGCTGACATAAAACCAAAACTACCTCTAAACAGCTACCACTGAGCTTGATTTGTTGGGGGAAAGGGAAAATAGGGAATAAAGCCAGTAGGCTATAGAAAGCAGCCAAAACCCCACCAAGTTTCAAAAACCTTTAGGCTAATTCAAAATACAATTTTCCAAAGGAGAAAAAAAACTTCAAAAACAAAGGATGAATGAGTTTGTGCTCTGCTACTCTGAAAGTTGGTTCTGCACTAACAAGATAAAAAGATCTTTCTTGCCAATACATCAAATGAAGAGTACTCTGTAGTCGTTACAGGCTCAGAACATGCAGAAGATGAAAACATCCTCCCAGCAAGGAGACGATGCTTGGACGTGCTTTCCAGTTCCAGGCAAACTAGACCATATTAATGGAAAGTGCCAGTAAAGGCCTCTAGAAATGGTCTTTTTTAAGCAATTTTCTCAAGAACATGGTTATCCTGGTGCTATTTGCTCCAAACAGGACCATTTAATATGGGCTGTAGGGAGACAGGCCACACCAAGCTAAGCAGAAGTGGCAGAAGAAGATTAGGTTCATTAAAGATGGTCAAGGCATCCTGAATGTAATAAACTTACTCTGTAACATTTATTATAAAATGCATCCATCACTCTGAAATCACTGTTACAAAGCGTAAATTGTTCTGAAGAAATATAGAACAGAGATAAAAGGTGGTGCAAGTCTTCACTCTAGGCACTTTCTTGACTACACACTGCCCTACAAGTTACACAATGTACATACATATCCTGCATGCAGTACTGTAAAACTGTGAAGCAATTACAAATCCCTGTATACCCAAAGAGGGTAGGGGATGGGTGGGAACCCTAAGAAGTTTTAAGAAGTAACCCATTTTTCCCGTATGGGTTATTATTACTACTGGAAAAGGGATACAGACATGAACTCAGGTATCAGTAGTACTAATGAGTTCTAAGAAAAGGTGTATTTGTACCATCCTGCAATTCTTACATATCTATATTTAATAGTAAACAGATGTAAATAAGCCTTTTCCCTTAGGAAGGTCAAGGTTTCAGCATAATAAATAGAAAATCTTCAAACTTATTACTACAAAACATCTAATCCATTATTCTGTGACCAAAGACCACTTCCAAAGATCCAGCGAATATGTAATTGTGCAATTATAATAGTGCTTTCTTTTGTAAAGTAATACAATGAACAGGAATACCCTATATGATAATATGTAACATTTACAAGTTCAGTATTTTCTGCTCCTCTATACATAGGCAGAGAAAATCCTGACAACATCAAGCTGAATAAAATATGACAGTAAAATGTAAGGATCTTAGAAGTTTCAACAAATACACTCATGCATTCAGGGATTCTTTACTTTAAACTTTTTAAATTTTAATTTGGATAGTGGGATTCTGTGTTTTAAACAAGACAGCAAGACATTGATCCAGAACGACACAGTCTACAGAGCAATTTACAGCAAATTGGATACATCAGTTAGGACACTTGATCACTCCTTCCCAATAAGCTTATAATCTCAGAAAAAAATTAATTCACATTCATTAGAATTTCTTCTACTAAAAATCAGAAATGTACTGCTTTGAATTGGTTATGAACTGTCACTAGAAAAATGGGCACTGAAAAGGGGTAAACAGGCCAAACTAACTGCCTCCATGTGTTCTTTCATAAACAAGAATCTCCATATTGCCACTTTTACTAATCTCACAGTTCCTGAATTTTTCCTGTGTGGTCACGTGCCAAGCATTCTGGCCAGAAAATATTAAGCTATCTTAGATCATGCTACAGAAACAGTCTCTAGCACTAGGTTCTTTAACAAGACAGGTTCTTAGGCTAAGCAGTATCCAGAAGATTCCCCAATACACTACTTGCCCATGAGACACAAGATGAACCTTGCATATCTTCACAAATAAAAATCAGTTACTAAAATCCTGACACTTGGTAGGAATGCCAAAATACAGCTGCTCTCTTGTCATGACTATATATATATATATTCTCAGCTTGTGCACAAATATATTTCAGTCCCAAAACAACATGTCATGCCAAACCCTGCCAGAATGGCAGGGCATGAAATTGTCAAGAGTCATCACCTACAATGAACATAAGCTCTACCATTCTAAACTTGGGATACCCTGTATGTACAGGACTATCTACCAAAGCAAGTCTGAAGCACAATCCATCATAGCCCACTAGTATAGATTGTTCCCAGGATAACTAATTTGCTCTAATAAAATATACATTCAAAATTCAGAATGGGAAAAAGGAAATGAAAATACATATTAGGTAACTCAGGTCCACAATATTTGCACAATAAACTGTATGTGTTGGCTCCAAAACCAGTTTACCTCACACCTCAAGAGTTTGAGCTCCCTTGTCTTTAAAAGCATCTGTTAGCCGAGACCTTGCAGAGGGTTTGAAAGATTTAGTCTTGTCCTTCAAGGGCAAGAGGATATAGTTTCTTTTCCATTCGGTTATTTTTAAAACAGCAGCATAAACTGGATCATGATTGTCCTGGTTTCAGCTGGGATAGAGTTAACTGTCTTCCTAGTAGCTGGTACAGTGCTGTGTTTTGAGTTCAGTATGAGAAGAATGTTGATAACACTGATGTTTTCAGTTGTTGCTCAGTAGTGTTTAGACTAAAGGATTTTTCAGCTTCTCATGTCCAGCCAGCGAGAAAGCTGGAGGGGCACAAGAAGTTGGCACAGGACACAGCCAGGGCAGCTGACCCAAACTGGCCAGCGGGGTATTCCATACCATGGGACATCCCGTCTAGTATAGGAACTGGGAAGTGGGGGCAGGGAATCGCCGCTCGGAGACTGGCTGGGTGTTGGTCGGCGGGTGGTGAGCAATTGCCCTGCGCATCATTTGTACATTCCAATCCTTTTATTACTACTGTTGTCATTTTATTAGTGTTATCATTATCGTTATTAGTTTCTTCTTTTTCTGTTCTATTAAAACATTCTTATCTCAACCCAGGAGTTTTACTTCTTTTTCCCGATTTTCTCCCCCATCCCCCTGGGGGGAAGGGGCTGTGAGTGAGCGGCTGCGTGGTGCTTAGTTGCTGGCTGGGGTTAAACCACGACAATGATGTTACAGCAAACATGCTAAAATGCCCAAGTGCTCTTCCTTACAACAATTTGAGATAACATACAACAATTTGAGAAAACACTGAGATGATACAGACAAAACTAAATCACAAGTGCTTGCTCCTGTAGCTGACTTCAGCACTAGTTCTAGAACACCAGAAAACCCCACCTCATAAGACACTCTCTTTAACTCAGCTAAGCCCCACTTTCTCCTGACATCTGAAGAAATGAGCTACTAACAGCAACTGAAATTCAAGTTCTTCTTCCTTAGTAAACATCTCCTCTAAAAAAAAAAAAATAATAAAAAAGTTATCTAACTACAGTTACTCTTTTCTTTCTTCATTAAAGAGTTTTAAATGCAAAATCTGCTTGTTGATGGCTTGGTTTCAGGGTAGCTTTTTTTGATCTATGAACTTCCTTTGCAGCATGACTGAAATAGTGCTTTTCCTCACTGTTTAAATTGGAATATACACCATCCAGCTACAGACTATTTGGCTAATTCTACAGAATAAGAATAACATGCTAAGGAAAGTAAAATTTGTGAATCTAAATATACATATTTTAAACTACATAAATTCTGGTTTAATACATCTGCAAATACTGTAGTCCATTAGTTAGCAAACTTCTGCAACAGGTATGGTAACTGAGGATAGCATTCAATTAATACAAATGAAGCATTCAAGTTCTCTACTTGTCAATTTAAGCTGCTAATGAAAATTAGACAGTTTTAAGAGCAATCAATTCTGACACATTTCTTGGATTCTTTCCAAAATTATGCAATAATATTTAAAGCTGTTATGCATTTAAGAGTCACCTCTTCCATCTAAGTATTATACCCATCTCAATAAAGGAGTGCATGTTTTCATTGTTGTTTTAAATCTATCTTTAAAATAACTTCCCATTTTGGCTAAGATAAGAGGAAGTTACTAAACACTGCACATTTCCACACTATACCTGCAATATAAGGCCACAAAGACAGGCAGTAAAGTAGGATTCTTTTATATACTTGTTAAAAACTATGTTGCTTTTTTCAAAGGTAGACAGAGGCAAAGGCAGTAGAATTTAATATTAATCTTGATGTATTTAGGCATTTTTCAAAATGCTACAGTAACAAATGTAAGAATTCAGTATGACGTAAGAATTCAGTATGACATAGGAAATAGTCACACAGACAGAAATTATCACAAAATGATGTTGCCATCTACTCACAATACTTCATTCTACCCACAGCTTCATCAAATGCACAAGATGTTTGGAGGTCAGAGAACAAAGCTTATCTTCTTTTTAAAGGCACACTATCACTGGTATGTAAAACAGCACCAGCCTTCTTGGGATAAGATATAACCTTCAAATACTGCATGCAGTAGAGACGAAAGACCAAAGTAAAGTCAAGCAGAACAAAGCAATTACCAAGGTGGAATTCTGCCAGCAGAGAGTTTTCCCTTCTGCCCTTCACACAACAATCTATTTGCAACTGAAACTGGATTCTTGATTCCTGAAAAGAAAAATTATCAAAAATGGGAATAAAACATTAAAATATTTTTCCACATAGCATTGTAGCATTCATTTTGGCAGTGGAAGTCAGCTTCCTTTAAGTTCCAAGGCTTTGCCAAGTCATTAAGAGACACCTTATGTTACATTTCAATTTACTAACAACTTTATCAGTTTTTCCTTCACATGTCCTATCAGTAGTGACAAAGCCTTCTAATCAACACCCCTCCCACCTTTTTAGCTTTTATTAAAAAAAAAATAAATTGAAATATTAGGAGTGACCTCCTACTGCACAAATCTGAAATTAATTCTATGGTATTCTACAGGCCAAAGATGTTTTATGAGCATTAATTTTTCAAGACGGAAAGAGCTTTCATTTGGATCCATCTGCCCAGAACAGGGATTATAGGATTCAGGCTTAGCTTTCTCTCATTCCCTCATTTCCTCCTTCCCCATGGCTGGAAGGACACATTTTATAACAAACATGCCTTGAAACACTTAATTCAATATTTATTTTAGATTTACATCTACATGAGGAAGTTATTACCACAGTTTAGAACTATTCTAGGATAAAGAACAAAGCTTGAAATGTTGTCATAAAAGCTATTCTATAGTAACAGTTAAGGCTGTTCAATGAATTCATGACAAAACCTCAACAATCCCTATTTGGGACTGTATACCTGTACTTGTTTTGTACTGAAAGCTGAAACTAGACAAAAAAATAGAAGCATATTAGCTCTCAGATTAAGTAAATCCCATATGCAAATGTATCTAACCTTATAACAGTAACACACAAAATAAATCCAAATGTAACTGATCATGTAAGAGAAATTATAATGAAAAATCTACAGTAAACAGAAATTTTATGTCCCAAGCAAACAGCTTGACAGATGAGCAACTGCACCCATTCTCAAGAACACGAGGGGCTTTAGTTTGGAGGCTAGCACCCTGCATAGCCTTCTGATACTATAAAAGAAACTTTGGTCCCCTAGGATCCTAATTTGACCAACTTCTAAGAGACCAAAATATCATTTGTCCTTATGATTGAATTATGTACCAGTCAGTTCTTCGAGGAGACCCAGAACAAAAACAAATATAAAGCTTAATTTAAATGCTTGTAATCTTTTTTTTAATAATTGTAGAAAGATAACTTTATAATAAAATGCTAATTCATCTGGGCAAACTCACTCCCATTGTGAATACTGTATAGTTTCATACAATTGTTCTGCATCAAAGGATTATCAATGAACTAGCAAGACAATATGTTACACAAAGCAAATTAACACAAAACAGTATTTCAGGGAGCAGCAATGCCTCCCCCTTTTTTAAAAGAGGGCGGAATTCATTTAAACGGGGCAGTATTTACAATGTTTTCCCCCCTTAAAAAAATTAATAAAAAGGAACAAAATTGATCTTTGCACTTAAATCAGTAGTTAGCTTTATAATACGTAGTTAACATACCACTCAGTGCTCCAACTGCTCCAAAATTTAATGACTTTCCATCCATTATACTGGCATCACATTCTATCTCACCCAAAAGGTTTAGGTTAGATCCCAATCCTGCATTTGTAAAAGGAGAATCCTAAAAATAAGAACAAAACACTATAAGGCCACATCCGTAACAGACTAAATCAAAACCTCTGTATAACTGATCTCAGGACACTGATCTTGGTGCAGAGCACTTTGTTATTCTAGTAGTTTAATCTTCCACAACAAAAACAACAGCAGTTTGAACAGGGTGTCTCAAATTACTATAATGGATACCTTACACCCTCCATAGGGTGTGATATATCTCAGTGTAATGATATGCCAATATAAAAAACAATCACCCAACAATTTAACATTATCATTTATATGCAAGCAAGAGCCTTACAACACAAGTGAAAATCTCTTCCTCCCTCCCCCAAAATACACACCTCATTTGGTCCCTGACCCGTCAAGTAACATTTAAGTAACATCTAATAATCACCGCACAGACCACAGTCTACCTTTGAAATTCTTTAAGTATGACACAGCAGCAAAACTGAACCGTACCTTTCCTTAACATTCTAAGCCTATGATTGCAGCTTTGCATGCAGAAATAAAGAATCAGCATCAGTAGCCATTCACTTTGTAAAATTTCTATTGATCATTAGCATAAGGACAGTCATTACTGCGGGCTGGAAGTTCCTTGAATAAAAAACAAGATGTATTTCATAGAAAGCATGGGACAACATTTAATAAACTAATTAAAAACCTAACTCCTCTTTTATTAGCACCTTCTGTAGCTTTTTGCAAACTCAAGGTTCTCAAACAAGTTTTGCATGCTAGAATTAAAACCACCCATTTTTGCCCCCCCATTTTATCAGTATATCCCCATGACTAAAAACACAAAACGTCAAAGTAGCACAGGTCAGGAGTCTCACTGCCAGCTCAGTATAATCCCCTCTTTCTAGATGCAAGCACAAAACGACTACAGGACAAAGAAAGATTAACAGCCCAGAACAGCCAAACAGTAAAATTTCAGAGATGCTGTATGCTTTCAGAGTTTCATATCTGTTTTTGTTATAACAGCATAACAACCTGATGCGACAAAGAAAAATGGTTGTCTAGACCACAGGTGAACACGTCACTGAATTAGGTAGTCATACTTTTACAGTACATGTACTAAAAGCTGAATCAGGAAACAGATCTACTGGAAACAGCTCAAAGTTCTGTCTTAAATGTTAAGTGAACTGGTTCTTTTTTGTACTTACTAATTCATTGTGAATACAAGGAAACAAAAGAGAGAGCGCAAACAAATGAAAAAGAAATTTGCTGTCAGTTAGCTTTTGTTAACTCTTAAATGAGCAAGTAGTAAATTCAAAACCTGTCATGCAAGATGTTGATTCTAATTTACAGAGGTATCTAAAGTGTTTAGTGTTTGAGTCACCAAAATGCTATCATCTTCCTACCAAGAACCATGAATACATAATACGATTAATACACAATCATGAAACAGACTATAATGTCTCAGTGTCCATTTTATACTACTCATCTTTATTTTCTGCTTTTTCCTTCTGCATCCAACAAGCAGCACAAGATTTTATGCCTTTTTATCCCTTCCTATTTCATCGCACACCACAACAAATCTTCAAATTCACTGTGATATTCATTGTGTTGTTCGTTTTGGCAGCTATGCCTTCAGCAAATAAGTAAATCTGAAAAGATTTTAGGATAATGAAACATCTGCATTTTAGTGCACGGGGAATAACTTCCTGGGGTGGGGGGAGAGGCAACGGAATATGATTTTAAAAAGGCTACCAAGATAATGGCCTTGAAAAGGTGTAAGACTGCAATGAAGCTGCTGGCTTAATCGACTTCATTGCTCCCCAGGGTCTACAAGTATGAAGAAAATTAAGTCAGTGAAGTTTAGAACAAAAGGAGTAGAGAAGTGATGGAAGGAATCTGAACACGAACGGTGAAAGGTATTTGGAGGACAAAGTGAAAAAAGGAATGCGTTAGGATGAAAAATGCTTACTCCTAGTGCTGTCCAAGTTCCTTGCCCATGGGTAATCAGAGCGCATAGACCTGGAGACAAATTTCTTATGTTCTGTTCCAAAAACATTTGCTCAGTGCATTATAATCAAAAGCATTACTAAAGAGGAAGAACTTCATGCTCTACAGATCTGTCACTGCCACAAAGCAAAGACAGCTGTTATCTTAAGAGCAGATGTCATGGCCAAATAAAGGGAGTAAGAAGGACCCATCAGAACACAAGTCCTAGTAACACTGTCCAGAACCCTTCTGCAGTCAAGACACAAAGCGCTCTACCATCTGATAAACATAATACAGGGTGGCACTAGTTCACTGTATTTCTAAAAATCTAGATGTGCTTGATGCTTTGGCATAGCACCTTCACTGGCACAACATCAAGGATGCACCAAGAGACAATTTATTCAGAGGATCTCAAGACAAAGGGAATGCCCCCTGTTTCTCCCTACAGAATATTTATCAAAATACTGCAAAATATTGGGTAAATAAGAACTCTACACCAACAAAATGTAGATGCCTCTTCGGTGGCATAACTCTTTCATTTTAGGACTCAGCAGGGATCTTACCAGTACAATCAGTCACAACATGATTAACTTCTCCAGTAAAAGGAAATAAAGACCCAATTCCAAGCACCTGTTCAAAATTCCTCTAGAGTTTTACTTAGCTTTACAATCAGACTGCATTCAATTAAGAAGATGGCCTCAAAATTGCCAAGAAGATGATGGTCTACTCTAACTTTGCAGATATGAAAGGTGATCTGATAACAGCTTTAGACAGTGCAGGAACTGGGTGTGAATACATGAATTTTTGATACCTACCTGAGTGTCTCAGAGGAGATATAAAGCCTTTGAAACAAGGCAGGGAAAAGCCTTTACAAAAAATGGAACCACCTACTTCTATGAATAGGCATAGACATGAAATACCCCACAAAAATACATCTATTTTTGAAAACAAGCTTTGCAAAGTCTGACCAAAAGACTTCAAGACTCTGATACACAAATGGAGGAATACAACTTAGGAAAATTAAGGTGTGTTTTGAAATGAAAAAACATAACCTTCAAGGAATACAGAAACATTATTAAAACAGAAGCAGCATGGATGCTTTCAACAGGGGAAGAAAATAAACTGAGCTAACTGAAGCAGTCTCTTCATACCCTCGGACAGAAAAATGCAGTACTGCAAGAACTACATGACTAACATAGGATGGGGAAGAACCCAATCAAAGCATGCATCCAAGAAGAGGGAGGAAAGGAAAGGAAGAAAATGTTTATAATACAGAAGGTAAATTCAGGAATGTATTTTTATTTAAAAACACAAGCAGAGATCAGCCTTTATATTTCTAGGGAAACTGAAAACAAAAGACAAGAAAGCAAAACAAGCATGAGATTTGCATGTTAACAGCAAGCCCTACTACCATAGAAAAGTAAAAGAGGGAAAAGACAAATGGCTTTTCAAAGCATTTTAACAAAACATAAGCTTCGAATTATGTGAAAAATCCTAGACTACCTGGCCATTACCCCACCACTGAAGTATCTCTAACATACAACATAAACCTGTAGCAAAGGAGATAATACAAAGCTTTAAGACATGAAACAAGAGTTTCATTTTCCCAAGTTACCCATCTTGTAAAAACTCTCAAGCTACGGAGGGTATCTTTATTTTTAGAATCCTTTTTACTTCAAGAAGTATTTATAAATGTTCTGGCAGCAAACACAGGCATGCTGAAGTTTCTAGCTGCGGTCAAAGTTGGAATGCTTGAAGAAGTTACTCAACACTATAACACTAATAGTCCTGCATTACATCTAGGCAAATATTTAAAATGCTCTATTTTCAACATGCATTAAAGAACGTTCCATCCATCTTCAATATAGTTTTGGCCATGGTTTATTTGCAACTTTTAAAACAGATTCAAAGTCTACAGACATTTCTTTTTACACACTGTAATTTTAAAATTTATTTTTCTGGGGGAATTTAGTGACAAGAATTAATAGTCTACAAGGATGAGTCACATCCCTTTCAATTACACCAGCTAAAATGTTTTCAAAGAACACTTTTGTCACAGATTACTGTTAGCCACTCTGCTGCAGAACATCATAGTATTGCTTTTAACTAGAATTAACAACTTCCAGTTCATTACCCATTAAAAGTTCATCTATGGTGACTGCCTTAATACAACAAGGCTGTTAGCACTGTGCTTTCATCTTTTAAGAGAAGTCCTTGGGACTAAGATTGTATAGTAAAAAATCTTAACTACTATAAAATTAATAAATAAAAACAAACAAAACCCAATTCAACAAGAAAAGTTCATTCACTGCAAAATTTTGCTGTTAGCCAGGCAAACCCACTGCTTGAGTATACCAACAGGTTCAAAATACCCTTTGTATTGAACCACAACAACAACAAACTAAATTGAGCAATTTCAGTAGCAAGATTGAAACCCAAAATGTGACATCCACTTCCCCATCAATCATATTAATTTCCAATTTAAATGATCATAAAGAACATTCTACTGAAGTCAGATTGATCTGCACAGAGTATTAATAAACTTAGACTAAACTTAGAAAAAGGTTGAAATAATCATCGCTTTTTACAACAAACTTATATTCTTGTCTCCAGTACCTCCAGTAGACTTTCTGAAGTGCTCTATAGTCAAATAAAAGATTGAAATTGCACACTGTTCTCACAGTCAGCCATAAATTTAATCAGCACACAGTTTTGTTGAAAACTGCAAGCTTTAAGGTGGGTGTGTAGAGGGGGACCTCCCCCCCGCAAAGAAAAGCTGCCCAAATCCCTTCATGTTCCAAGAGAAACTCAGACTGCATATGGTGGCTGATAGCAAGAGTCCAAAAAGAAATGGTACCACAATAATGTCTGGGTGGAAGCATACAGTATAAATGATGACTCTTATGAAGCATCTTGTCCACACCCATTTTATTACCAAAAGCTGAAAGAGGTAACATGTTCATTTGTTTCTCTGCAACGACAGAGTTTACAAACTGGAAAACATAACTGCCTTTAATCAATTTATCAAATACAGCTGATGCTTACAAAGACCAGCACAGTTATTTTAAGAGTATTCTGCATCAGCTGCTTTTGTCACTTTGCAAAGGAAAATCTACCTTTTCTCTACCAATTAGCTTTATTATCTTAATCACAGAACACTATTTCACTTGAGATTCATATAGTCCAAGAAAGAAAAGCTTTTCTTTCTCCATATAGAGCCTGCAAAAATAAAACAAAAAACAGACAGCATACCACAAGCAAACTGTCAGCTTGCTCATAAAAGATCAAGAGCAAGTCTTGCGCCTCAGCAAGTCTTTGAAGTGATGCCTCTTGGATTAGCTGAAATTCTGTGTAATAGGAGTTGGGTAATTGAGCAGAACTGAGGAAAAAAATTCATCTTTTGTGACACTTCCACGAAAAGATATTTGTGCCTTGCAAAGGCTACAGATTTTTGGAATACAGCATTAGAAGTCCTAGAGAACTGTAAAAGTGATTAAATATTTCAGATAAACTCACAGCAACAAAAATATCAAGAAGTTACAAACAGTACTCTACAATGGAATCTGTTATCACATTATACAAACTTTTGCTGTTTTACTGTTATACAAACTTTTGCAAACTACATGTTACAGTAACACATGTAGACAAACATTGTTTTCATACATATTTTTGCTATGTATTTACCAACTCAACATGCTGAAGTACTTTACAAAAAACTCACTATTTTTCCCTGCATAAACAAAAGGGCAGTGATAGTTCATTGGAGAGACAGTCAACATACAAACCTATATGTCTACCCATAAAATTTTGTAATTGATGAGAAAAACTTTTCTCTTTGCTTTGTTGACTTGCCACATGCAGTTTCTGTTTTCCATAGAGCAATAGGAAAAACATGAGAATTAAAACAGAAGATGCAGCTCCAGAAATGACAGAGCTATCTGGAGGTGGTGTTCAGAATGAGATAGGAGTAGATACAAACTTTTCAACATTTTGAAAGCTGACAGTCTAACACTTTGAAATTTCTCATGCCAGATTCAAAAAATGCTGCCATGCAAATCACACCACTTTCTGTTCTAAGTATACCTTTGATTTTTCCTCAGTGTAACTGCATAGCTCCGTACTTTAATTTTAAAGAAGTCCAAATCCCAAACCAAATATTCTTTATCCCAGTAACAGAGAAAACAACCCACAATTAAGAGGTTATATAATCACTTAATGAATAAATGAAAGCCAACAATTACATTAATGACAGCAGTACAACCTGAAAAAAATTATATTTAATCTTAAAAACAGGAAAAAGAAAAAAAACAGGTTTTGTGCAACAGTACACATAAAAATACTACCCAAGACAATTATACAACCAGAAAGTGGAATGACAGCAAGCACCACCACAATAGTGGCAAGATAGATGAAGAGAAAAAAATGGAAAAACGTTGCTGATTGGAGTAATTTCATAAAAAGATTTTAATTTCATCTTAAAGCCATACCTTCTTACACAGATGTCACTTCAGACTATTTAAATCTACTAAAGTAAAAGAAGAAAAGTCTCTTGGGGATAACAAAAACAGATAAAATATTTACCCCAGGCGCAGCTGAACGAGATACTTAACTGTTAAGTTAAGCTTCTTAATATATGTTTTCTTCTGCGTAGCTAAGGAACACAATAAAAATCACAACACAAAGTAGATTCACACACACACACTCAGGAGGGAACTGACACACAAAACAATCTTGTGGAGTAACAGGAGCCTCAGGTTATGGAAGCGCATTATAAATAATTCCATTAGAAAGATACCTTTTGTTTTCACATAGCTGTATTCTAATGTGTAAGATAATACATGAAAGCATACTTGAACAGTTCGGTGGAGACCAAAAGTACTGTTTAAAGCCAAGCAGCTTGCCAAGTTAACAGTATGACTGAAGTCTTGGCTCCTAGTCAGCATGTCTAACATATTAAAGTACGTACTGCCTGCCTTACACTAACCCTATCAAGTGTGCTAATTAACACTTTCCCAACATACATGTAAGAAAATCCACTGCTAATCCTCTCAGAATACTACCATCAATTCCAAACCCAGGAAATTATTTTTAGAGCACACCACTTACCTTCCCTTCCTTCTTTACTAATGAAGTTGGAGAGGAAGAAGCAATTACTTCTTACAGGAGAAGAGGAATAACTGTTTCAATCATTACTGCCATGAGGAATTAGTGGACCTGGGACAATAACCAAACTGCCTCATTTATATCCCAAAAATTCTTTTAGCTTTACTCTCTTCTATGTTATTTCACAGGGACCCTTCACTAAGTCAGATGCTATAAATATCTTGCCACTCCAAAAAGACACTTTTCCAAAAACCTCACAAACAGCTGCTCATCTCTTTATAAATATCAAGACTTTCTATCTTCATTAACAAGTACCACTTTCAAATAAAAGCATTACTTGTCCTATCCTTCTACACATATTTTGTCATAAAAATCAGAAAAAAACATTATATTACACTGAAGTCACCTTTCTCTGAAGAGCCTGCTTCTAGTCTCTTATCCTATCAGAGATCATACAGACACAAAGTAAAAAAATGTAAGAAAAAAAGTCTTTAGGATCTGCATTAATTTAAGCACATAGCAAATGTAGGTTGTGGGACAAATGAGAACTTAAAATTCCTAGTTCATTTTCACAGAGTCCTTTAATTGGATGGAGAGACAAGCAAATTTATGCAATCACTTTTGTAGAATTATCCCAAAGAACTGAAAAAGGTATAAATAACAAACCCAAGAAAGCATATTCAGAGACAGTTACCTCAATATAATTACTATATGAGAGTGTTAATAGAACTAGTAAAGACTATCTACATCTGAATTCTTTGGATCATAATATCAAGAAATGAAACATAACTCAGTGTGAGATATTAAGGTAAACAAAAGGAATGAGGACTTATCCTAGCATTTCTAGTTAACACGTGACCAGTAGCACGATTTTTTCCCCTATCTGAGAAGCAGCGCCAGTACAGCCTACCTGCAACTCAGTAAGTCAGAAAAATTTCCCTACAAAGTGTTCAATAAGTCTTTAATGACTCTATTCTTGAAGGTTAAAGGCTATCTGATGACAACTAAACTGCACTAACTAGACAACTTTTATTCAGTCTGCATTTTTAGAAAGTCTTTAAATAAATATACTCCAAAATATAGTGGAAAAGCAAAAGATAAAATTAGCATAGCACAAAACCAGAGATCTCAGTAGATTTCCCATTTGAATTAATAACCTTCCTACAGAAAAATCTGGCAATGTACCCGGGAGAGATATTTACTACTAGTCAGAAATTCATACCTCTAATTCTATAAGTGCTGCAGTCACTGCATCTGTTGCAAGAGCACCAGCCTGTAGCTTTTCAATTGCCTGTAAAACAGAATTTTTAGTTGATGATTAGGACAGGCTAATATTCTGTGACTAAGCCCTACGTTTCCCTAGTCCTGTACAAAACAAATATGCACCAAATTAGTTTAAAATGTAAGAGGACATAAAACCAAGAGGCACCAGAAATAGTCAGCATGAACCATGCAAAGGCAGATCTGAAGGCACGATTTTACTACTCCGACATTCCGACACTGCATTTAGATACAGACTCCTGCATGATCAGATATATAGCAAAATAAATTCTTATACCTGGTATCCTCAAACACTTAACGTTTCAGTCAAAAATTTTCTCATTTTCCTTCCATGATTCAACAAAAATCCCTAGTACCATATATGGCAGTTGTCATGAAATCAAACAGAATCTACAAGGTCATCTACAAGCCAATACACGAAAACAAATCAAGTAAGACAATGTTATCTTCAAATTACATACGCACACAAAAATGAACTTTTAGAGCCTAAGATTATTTCTTAGATCCATACTGGACAAGACCCTACAGTCAAGTACTCTCAGGGAACCCCAGAAAACAAGCATGGCTTAATCTTCAGTTGCATGACAAACCTGCGACTGTTTGTTCTTCATACAAGTTATTTATGTTGGCTACCTAGCTCAAGGAACCAAACAGAATCTCAAATTAGACTTAAATTCAACTGCAAGCCACCTTTTTTCACACATAATTAGCTGGGAAAGGAATATCATTAGGGCTAATGCACAACTTTAATGAAGCTAGTGTTAAGTTTGGATTATTTTTGACGCTTCTCACTACAAAATTAGGATTGAGCAACAGAACTGATAATTATCAGAGGCCAACTCTCAGACTCTTCTAAAATGCCTGCCAAGCTTCCCAGCTCCTTCTCCCTGGAGAAAGTAAAAGGCATTAGAAATTTTGGAAACAGGTCTTCCAGCTTCTCATTCAAACACTTAGTAGACAGGACTTGCCAGTTCCAAAGCAAAGTTCCTGGAGGAGATAAAAAAATATTTAATTTCAACGGAAATTAAAGTCTTGCAGTTTCTCTCTTCCCAGCTTTGGGAAGAGGGTTTTGATTTTTTGTTTTGTTTTTCCTGTTTCTACCTCCCCTCCTATTAAGAAGTTAAGAGCTACCAGGAAGAAAAGAATTCTAGAAAACCCTGCATTCATGGAGCAATTTTGATGCTAGATATTAAATAAATTCCAAAAAGAGTGGACACTGATGAAAGAAAAATACAGACACCACATTTAGCTCCAGAAATCCAAGAGCCTCGGAACAGTGCAGGAAGCTGTAGGAATGCTCCACTGTGACCTTGTACCACTGTGACCTCCTCCTGCTCCCCCACTGTTCCTTTGGTGTCTGCTGTTTGCCACCACTGATGAGAATGTTGCTGCACCTCATGGCCATGCACTCTACTGACTCTGTATCATGTTAACTGTTGCTGCTCCTTTTTTCCTCTAGAAATGCATACAGCCTGACCAGCTAAGCCCAGATATGCCCATTCATACTAAAGGGACAAGGCTACCAAATATATTTCTTGTATACCCACTACAAGACTGTGGAGCTGGTAAGACTTACCTTCTGACAGGCTCTTTTACACACATGCTTGTATTCTTTAGCTTTGGATTCGGAATGATAACCTGCACCTACAAGTAAGGCAAAAGGAAAAGAGATTGTACTACCTGTCAAACTACAGCTTATAGTTTGCATAAAGAATTAAGACACAGACACACTGGCATTTCCTTTTTGTATCAATGATTGACAACTTTGTGCATTCCAACATTAATTCAAATACACTCAGTAAAATACAGGATACAGAGCAAATATGCAGAAGCATACAGGTATAAATCTCGGCATCATACAATCTATTCCTATAAACATTCTCCAACAGATTCCAATTCTGCTCATTCTTGGAGGATTTCCAGCATAACTTTTTTATTTATTGTCCATCATTAGGCAAAAGCCTTGGGTTTAAGTCAAACTCCAATCTTCCTTTTACTGCTGATTTGGAAGTTTGCAATTACCATTCGGTTCATCTTATGTTTATGCTACTTTTTAGAGCTCATTACTCCTGCTTTAGAACCATGAGAGTGCCTGGAAATAAAAATCACTGAGGTTTTTTTCACCTTTTTCTCATTTGCAGCCTTTATGTCTATCCTGTTGCATCTAACCACTTTGCCCACTATTTGACTACATACAGCATCAGAAAAACAACAAACAGGACTAGCACGTTGATATTTAAATTCCATCTTCTTCTGTTTTTTTGGTTTTTGAACTCGAAAAATATGCTTGTATTTATCTCAACTTCCCTTTCCTCACCTCTAGAAATGTTAGCTGTGAGAAACTCCAATAAAATAAGTTTTAGCACTACTAGTGTAAGAATTCTAAACAGAGTAAAGTAACCCAATAAAGGACAACACAGAATACCAGGGTTGTCAAATATCAACCCAGAATGTTTTTTGAGGGTTTTGTTTTAGGTTTTTTTTCACCTTAAGGATCTTATTTGAAAAACTAACATGCTACTTGGATTATATTTTAGGTGTTGCCAGGCTACTTTGCTCAATTTTACCTCATGTCACCACTCATATGCTAAAAGCAAACATACAGCATCACTAATATTTTCAAGTTTAACAGTATTTAAGAAAGAACCTGTGAGAAAAGAATTTACAAACAAGACACACACAGTACATCATTTTTGTATCTCATCTGAGTAGAAGACCTCTTCATTACACATGGAAAAAATAATAGTAATTCACTTAAACACAAACCGTATTTTAAAAAAAACAGACAGACTTGGAAGAAAACTTTCAAAAGGGTAAAAAAAAATTAAGTCCTGCAACAAATGGCCTAAGGAGGTTTTAAAAAGTCTTAACTAGACTGTCCTTACAGACAAGTTAGACAAGAAACTGTCAGTAAGGAAACAGCTACGTTTCCCAAGCTTACCAGATAATTGCAGAATTTGACACTTTATAACCATTTAACTTAGGGATTTTGTTTAGGGTTTTCTTTGTCAAGGAGAAACAAAAAATTACCATTCAGAACACCCAAAACCCTACATTTTATTAACAATTTCCCAAGATCCTCCAGCCAATGCAACTTCCAATCAAACTCTCCACTCCCAGATTTACACCCAAAGTTAATGTCACTTCATTGAAACAGTAGTAGTCCAAAGCCAAAATAACATTTTAGTTGATATTCAGTTCGTATGTGCACTATTTCCATTCCAGCTGTTATGCTTCTGCATCTTACCTGCATGGACAAGCACAAATCCCACTCGTTTCCCTCTTTGGGTTTGCTTTGTTTCGGGGTCTTTGACCACCACTTTTACAGCTGTAACCTGAGACGATTTGGAAGGTAACACTTCTACTGAACTTATCCCCTTCTCCATGATCATACGTTAGGATCACCATCTTCTACTGGAAAAGAGCATCCTTCCAGTCAAAAATAAACTCTGGAGAGGAATCATCCTAAAACCAAATCACATGCATACGTTAGATGCTGATTTCAAGAGATGAATTCCATACAAATAACTCCAGAAAGAACTTTTGGAAGAGAGGTTTAAAACAAGGAGAGTATGCCTCTTGAAAGTAGGGCATCTAAGTTCTGCCTCTTCCCTAGCTAACAGTATTAATAAGACTTAAAATAATCAAAGTCCATGTTGCAAGTTGAAAGCAGCCTTTTCGTTACAACTTAACTTGAACCTAACAATCTTTCCAGACGTTGTGGGGACCTGTTGATAGAAGGCTTGCCCATGACTGACAGAAAGCTGCTTTCCATGGTCTCCTTTTATTCAACAGTACAACTTATTTCTCTACCCATCATGCCTAACTAGTTCTTAAAGTGATGATGCTCCACAGACACAATCTTTACTTCTTAAATGTGTCATTCCCTGCTTGAGTGGAAAGTTCTAAGCAGCACTGTAGCAATGACGGCAAAAGCTGAAAGAGGGTATACGTGGTTGCACGGCAGAATCTCCTATCCTCAAATCACATACTGACATCTGCCTGCGTGACTTTGTGTCTACGTTTTATGTAGGGAATGTAGAATCTGTGCATTAACACAAATCTAATAGTCATACAAGAAGTTACAAACATGTGCTCCAGAGAATTGTAGCACATGAGTAACACTTAAAAATGCCACACCTTTTCCCTTCTTTTCCAGGAAATAGCTGTTTAAGATCCTATAATGAAATCCTACTCTTCCACACTTTTTCATCCCTTACCCTTATTATTCTCCACTAATTTGCGGGGGGGGGGGGGGGGGGGGAGAAAAAGAGAAATTAACTCTTTTTTATGCAAAGTATTTCTAAAATATGCCAAATAACCCTAAAACAGTGAAAGAAAGTTTGCCTAGATAAATATAAGGATAGCTACCATGATCATTAGAGAACCACAACATTCTTAAGTCGATCTCAAATACTTTAGTAACCCTGTTTGGTTATGATCTTAACCCTTAGGATGTTTAGAGAATTTAATGTTTATGAAAAGCTAGTGGAAAAACTGTCAATATTTTGTAGTATACAAAACAAAAAAGCTCCCAAGTTGAAGTACAGGACTATGTATTTTTCAGGAGTCAGAAAACAAATTCATTGTATTCACTGCTCATCTTATCCACAGCCTAATATATGTTAATTCTGACACTATACCTTTTCTCTAGTTCTAGTTCAGCAGGTAAAATTAAAAACAGAGACATTCTACACCTTGAATTAATTCAGGAAGTGAAAAAGCATATAGTGTTAACGTATGAATGGAGAAAACCTCTATAACATATTAATATGATATTAGTATGTTGTCTATCACTCCTACCACCTCAAAAAGAATACTAGAAAGTGAATAGAAGTGAAAAAAACGAGACATTTAATACACAGGATTTAAACCACAGATTTTGCAAATGCTGTATGGCTTACTCCAGTAATTAAATACCACTCCATTTAAACAACCAAAACAATGCGAATTATGTTTAACAAGATTCAGCACTGGCACAGAACAGACAAACTTGCTAGTTTACCACAGCAATCCTTTCAGTAATGAAAATTAGCACAGCTTTCTAGGAAGTTAGTTATTTCCGCTCATTTTTTCTTAGATGCTAAACGTATATAGGTATCTTCACATATTTATAAATTTGTATTTTAAGATTAAATATGAACTTATTGTTATCATTATAAATATATATATATTTATACAAAATGAAAGACTGCTACATACCTAGACTCTACAGAGAGAAAAAGCATTTATGGACTACATCCAATTGTAATGGTCTCCTGTATAAACGTCAGAGGTAAAACTGAAGTCCTAATCACTGCATTTACTTCCTTTCTGCTAATAATAATGAAGAAAGCTCCAGCAGCCGTTGGTACCGGCAGTAAGGTGAAACACAGTCTGTTCCCTACAAACTCTGCTTCGCTGCATCTTATTACACCGCACAGAACATCATTACAGCAACAGGGGCATGACAAACACCAAAGTAAAGTGACAGAGGAACAAGTAAGAGACCTATATTCTTGCAGGAATGGCAGAAATGGTGTGGCGGTAGGGAAAGTAATAATGATGGTAGTCGAATCATTTTTGAAAATGAAGATACAGATGCCACTTAAAGACTACCTAACAGCATAACTCCAGACTGAAAACCCTAATTAGGCCTTTACACGCGCTTGGGTCTGAAGATGCATTTATTTTTTACCGGGCAACAGTACAGTCAACCTATCCCAATAATTTTCTTCAGATCGTAACACTTCCTCCACATGAACTCAATTTTGTCAAACCCCTTCCATCTCACAACCGTTGTTCAGGTCCTTTCAAATTTCACCCACAAACACTCTGCTTCTACTTTGTACCCAACCTTTCCCTTTCCAGCTGCTTCTAGCATTCATCTGTTCTCCTTCCTGGATGCCACGCATTCATCGTTCCTGATCTCACCCCTCCTGGTTACACAGTTCACTGTTCTGCACCTGTACGGCTACATAAACGGTGGAGAAACATACTCCAGCCTGACTCCTGAAGAACGTGAGCCATAATGATTCTACCAAAGTAGCCCAAAGCACTTCTCCGAAGCGCACTGAAAAAGTAACTCTGAATCCTACGCAGGCACTCAGAAAAACGTACATAAACGCGTCACACCCAACGTCGAAATTGCCGCTCAAGTCTTTCGGCACGCTCGCCATAGACGCTACGGCTCTTCGACCAGCCCAGAGGTAGGCGGCCCCCACCGTGCCCCCACATTCAAAGCCCGGCCTGAGGCTCGCCGCACCGAACACCGCACCGCGGAGCCAACGCCTACGGACGCGGCGGAGGCGGAGCGGAGACGCACGCACCGGCGCCTCCGTCCCAGCACCGGCAACAGGGAAGAGCCCGTTTTTAAGAGCTTTTGGGCTTTACAGTAAGAGGCCGGAGGGGGGCGGGGGGGGGGGGGGGGGCACGAACAGCAACCGGGCGAAAGAAAAGCCCTTAACCCCACGAGCGAGCAGCCGAGCCCCCGCAAGGGACCGCTTCGCTTCGAGAGCCCAGCGGGAAGAGCAGCCACCGAGAAGCGGACGAGCAACCGCGAAACCGAGACGGAAGAGGAACTTTTATTTGGGGGGGGCGGGGGACTCCTCGGCGAGAGCGGCCACGGCCACTGGCGGGCGGCGCCGCTGCCGCCCCGCGGAAGCCCCCGGGGAGGGGAGGGGAGGGGAGGGGAGGGGAGGGGAGGGCCGGGCGGCCCGCCCCCCGCTGGCACGGCGGCAGAAGCCCCGCGCGGGCGGGAGAGGCCGGGGCGGCCGCACGGCGGGAAGGAGGCGCAGCCCGCCGCGCCCTCGGCCCCGCTACTCGCCCCGAGGAGGCGACGGGCCAAGGGCCGCCTCCCGGGCAGCCGCAGCCGCCGCCGCCCCCCTCCCGGGAAGCGGGGCCCCGGCGGCTGGGGTGACGTCAGCCGGGGGAGCCCCCGCCGGCGGCGCGCAGACCGCTCGAGCCCGCGCGGCCGCCTCACGGCGCCGCCGCCGCCGTTACGCCCCAGCGCCGACCCGCGGAGCCCCGGCGGGAGGATTAAGCGGGCGCGGGGAGACGGGGGGGGAGACGACAGGCCGGGGAGAGGCGGGGACCGGCGGGCTAAGGCGGGGCAGGGCAGGGCAGGGCGGAACCAGGCACGGAGCACTCACCCTCCGCCGCCGTCAAGCTCGCGCACACCCGGAACCGCCCGCCCGCCCGTTGCCTCGGTGAGGATGAGGCGTCCCGCCCACCGCCTCCCTCCGATTGGGCCGGCCGAGCCAGGCGACCGGAAGTACCGTTACGCCGATTGGCGGCTCGGCAGGCCAGTGCCGCGCCAGCCTGCCGCCGGCGCGCCAATCGCGGTGGGGGGCGAGGGCTCAGCCCCGGGGGAGGGCGCTATGGCTGCCGCTAAGGGACAGCGCGCCCCCGTCTCCCCCCTCAGCCTAGGCGGACCGAGCTGGGTGGGCGGTGGCGGACGCTGCCGGCGGGGGGGGGGGGGGCGGCTCAAAGGGCGCCTGCGGCGGGGGGGGGGGGGGGGGGAGAGGAGAAATGGCGGCCGCAGCCTCTCCGAGGAGAAGGGGCCGGTGAAGGCGCTGCTCGGGCGAGCCGAGCCCGGGGCTCTGGGAGTGAGGGGGAAGGCGGGCGCGGCGCACACGCACCTGCCTGTGGAGCGGCTGAGCTGCGCCACCCCCAGCCCGCTTCCCGGCCCTCTGCCGGGCTGCGGGGCCTTGGGGCCGCTTTGTTTTCCCTCGCCTTCGGTAGCTTCCACGCAAAGACTGTTTGACTGAGGAAAACCTAATGAAAAAACCAGACCAGCGTGTGACGCGTTTTGCCTTACGGATTTATATCGGGTTTGTTACCTTGCTCCCAGCAGATGCAGGACTTAAGATGGCTGCGCTGAGCAAAACAAACTTCACTGAGCGCACATAAGTGTTTTTCACAGCAGTTCTGTCAGGAAATCTCACACCATTTGGGTGTTTTGCATCTCCTCCCTTAAAGGGGCATTTGAGTTCTGTGTACTGTTAGAGGAGTATTAAGTTCCTATTAA
The DNA here is from genome assembly GCF_929443795.1 of Astur gentilis. NCBI lineage: Eukaryota > Metazoa > Chordata > Aves > Accipitriformes > Accipitridae > Astur > Astur gentilis. The sequence continues at coordinate 16,386,267 of NC_064884.1, forward strand.
TTTCTGCCCATTTTGTTCCAAAGGGGACTTGGATGTCAACTGTGCTGGTGTCACTTGCTAAAGCTACTTTGCCAGGAACGAGGGCAGCACATCGAAATCCCATGTCCTTCATGCCTTCTCAGATGATCAGTACTGTCGGTTTTGGGAACCAGCTCCGTACGTGCATGCCACTTCACGCATCCCAGCTGACGTTGTCTACGGCTTCTAAAGTGCCTTCACTCTTAGAGCCCCTGCTCCTCTTACTTGCAGGACTGTGAAACAAGACCAGATGCCTTTATGGACTTAATTACATTGCAGAGAACATTTATCTTAGCTGACGTCTCAAATTTTCATTTGCAAAGGTCAGCTCTTTCAAGCTGAAACTGTAACATATTTATACAATAAAGACACAGTTGTTCTTTTTGCAGAAGTCACTGAAGAGGTTTCCCTGATCTCTTGCTCAAGCTCCAACGTGAGAAGTGATAACATACATTTTATATAAAAGATCCTCCTCAGCCTTCTCGGTGAAACAGATTTCAACTCCTCCCCATTTTTCTTTTCCTAAAAGCGAGCACAGCATGTAGCTCTTGCAGTGGTTCCTGACACAGTGGACAGTATCATTCATTCTCTGCAAACCAGCTGTCAGGAAATAACCTGCTTCAGCCAGACTACATCTTTGAAGGGAATTTTTAAGAATCAAGTTTCTACAGTACTTCCTCTGACACCGATTTCATTCACTAACCAAAATACGTTTCAAAGCAAATAATAACTAGTAATAGATTACTTCTTACCACCATTACCATGTAAGGCAAACATAGTTTGGTCTTGCTCACATTTGTAGTGAATACACTTTAGCCTGTGGCCACCGTGTTGCACCCACGTTATCATATATTAAACATTAGCAAAAACTTGAGCACTGAACTGTCGAGAACTGAACAAAAAAATCTGCAAACTAACCTTTTTACCCCCAGACTTTATTCCATCTCCACTGTGTCCTAATCTTCCTAAGTAGGATCTTCCCCAGGCATTCAGGAGGCTCCTTCCTAACCTGCCTTATAATCACAGAAACCCCTTTTATGGCTTTTTTTCCCCAATAAATAACAATGTGCTTCCATTAATTTTTGTATCATTGACTTTATTTTGTTCCAAAGACCAGCCTTAAATTTTTTTAACGATGCAAAAAAATGTCAAGAACACAGGCAAGTCTCCTTTTTCAACACACGTTTTTGGCACACATTTTTGGCACACAAAACTATGTGGCTTATGGAGATCGGCTTTTCTCTTCCACGTTACCAGGTGCTTCCTCTTCTGTTGGATAAAACTACAAGGAAATAATGTGAACTCCACAAACCCTTAGAAAATCTTTGGCCTCCTTTCACAGATTTTAACGTGAGGTCCAAATCGCAGTTGCACGTTGCTCTGTTGCCAATTTTTTTTTTAAAAAGTCCTCATTATTCTTGATAGCAATGCTGAAGTGAACCGAGGAGACTCCACAATGTACTTTTCTTGCCTCTCAGATGGCAAGAGTTACATTTGAGCTAGGACAATCCGATTTTGGGGGACAGGGAGGGTGTTATGTGGAAGTGTTCTAATGCACTTGACTGCTAACTGCAGCCTTTCTTTGACACACAGTGTTGGCCACTACCACCGCAACTTCAGCTTGACCTTGCGCATTCATCTCTAGGTCCTGTATAAGGTCCCACGCACCTTCTGCCCTCCCTCTGTTTTCCCTTTCTCTGTCCACCTCTCCCATCTGTCAGCTAAGAAGGAGGCAGCACAACATGTGGCTGACTCAGAGCTACATATATTTTGACTTGACCCTGCTGTCAAATCTCCTTGAAGTTGGCCAGCAGGTTCAAATTACGAAGATAGGCTGACAGACTGATGGATGGACAGTGTGATCACGGAGCCCTTCTTTCTTTAGGGGAGTAAGCTAAACACACTGTCAATGTTTGTCCTGCCCTGTTCTCAAGGAGAACTGGATTTCAAATGCAAATGTGTGTTTTCACTTGTTTTTTGATGCTTTAACTTAACTTGTCCCTCGCTGCTGGTGACAGTTTCCAAACTGGCCAAATATTTCTTGGGTTTTCCTATATTCTGGTTCTTGCTCTTCTCTAGATTTGTGGTGCTACTCCAATAAAGAAGTGATCTCAATCTGTAAATCATTCCTCAGCATACAGGTTTGAAGTGAAAGGCTTCCTTTATTCCTTTTACAAAGTTTCCAGCTGTGTTTTAATGCCTGGTTTTGGTTTTGTTAGATTTCTTCTTGCACTTTGTGTTTTGAGGCAGACTCTAGTAGTTTTACTTCCTAATTTGATAAAGAGTTTATCTGCCGCTTTAACTTGTTCTGAATATAAGTGGCTGTTCAAGCCCAAAGACTTCAGTGAGGCTTCATCTCACTTGCTGTACTGTAATGAAACCTTTAATTAAATAAAATCTGAGGTAAGAATGCAGACACATATGCCACTGCTTGATTATTTCTTGGAACTTAAAGTATTGTTTTAATACCGACACCCTCCATTTCCTGAAAGAAAAGCTCAGAGAGTGGATACTTTTGGGGTTTTTTTGACCAAACGTTGAGTTGGGTGATCCCATGTGCTCAGTAAGAAGAATTTAATGCATTTGCAGCCAGCCAGACCCATGGACATCCACGCAAGTAAAGCACATCTCTACAAGAAGCACTTCAACACAATGCAGCTGGAAACTTCTCCTTTGACCAGGACTTTGAGAAGCGTTCTGTTCCAGAGGTGTAAGCAACACCCAGTTAGGATCTATGTGCAAGGGGTATGTGTTTGCTGTTAAACTCAGTGAGTTGCTTAACACTATGCCAAGCAAAATCATTTGCCTCAGCGCAGGGATGCAAGATGAAGTCCAGCCTTTCTCTGCTGCCTCACAACTCCCATTTCAGACTCAGCAGTATAGACTCTTGTCAAACAGGGTTATGGTGGATGCTCTATACGTGTCCTATAGTTCCTCCACTGAGGAAATTCCTTGCAGAGATAAATTTTGGAGCTTCTTTGAGTACATCTAGGCAACACAGTATGCCTATATGAGGTTCTGGCAAATCAGGCCCATGTGTCTGACAAAGTACATTCAGATATCATACTAGTTTGTTACAATGATGTGGACAAAGTACAAAGAAAAAGAAGAAACCATTTGATACCTCTCCTAGTTACAACCCTCCAGGACTGATGATTTTTATTAAGTTTTTATAGGTTTCTTTGAACCTATAGCAAAGTAATTCAGCTGCTTCACTTAAAGGCAGGCTAGAATTCGGAGTTGGAGATGCTAAGCTGTAGCCTTCAGGTGCAATGAAGGACAATATTTCATAGTAGGTGACAAGAAAGGCAGGCATTTCATCACAGTTTAGATCTCCTTTCTCAGAGTTCTTTCGCTTTTTTTTGTGAGGGCAACAGGAGAGCTGCTTTGAATAAAGAGAACCTGACCTCACAAAATCACTTTATCCCTGCTTTGCAAAAGAGAACATGCCAGGCAACAAATAGCTGAATGTTTGAGTTGGGAGGTTTCAGTGCTTTTGGATACCTGTTAAAGGACAGAGATGCTGAGAAAAGGCAGTAGAAGAGGAGAAGACTCACATACCTCTCCTATCACTTTTGACCCAGGTGAGAGGACAACCTTAAACAATCAATTCAAGACAACTGCAATGCTTTAAGAAAAAATTTGTCTGGGAAGTGGCCGTGCCGCGGGGCGGGGGGAGCAAGCATGTAGAAATACAGCCCTATGTTGACCATTCCAGTTTAGGAACTTTGCAACTCATTTCTACAGACAATGGAAAAAGAAGCTGAATGCACCAACAAATATGAACAGGAATTGTTATCTGAATGATTGCATGCAAAAGGAGAATAGCATCTGAAGGCCACTGTAAAGGCTGGAATCAATCCACTCAGATATCACATTATTAATCGCCCTGAAAGACTGCCTGATCTTTGCAGGTAGCATAAATAAGCCTGCACTTTTCTCCAGGCACGCTTGTTGTTTCCTCTGCATATGAAGAGGCCCCTTCTTTGACTTCCAGCCAGTAAAATAATGTTTTTTTCCAGATAATGAGCCACTTTACATGAGGAAAATACTCTAGCATCCTGGACCTGTCTAAACAGCATTCCATGTACTCCTGGCTGCTCAACACCCACAGACGGTTATTTCCAACACTTGTTCCATCACATCTCAAAAAACTCTGAACTCAGTGTGCTTGTGATCTTCTCTCGGCCAGCTTTCACAGTTGTAACTAGATGGGGGCCAAATCATAAGACACAGGACTTATGAGAAATAAAACTTCAAATATGCATTCATCAGCTGTTGCCAAAATAACCACTACTAGTAAATCCCTGCAAGGTTTTGTCTTTATTCCTTAAGCACAGAAAGTGAGTTATATGCGTACTGGGTCCATACTGGCCCTTGTAGGAGGATAGTCATCTCCCCATCAACTGCTATGGGAAATCAGGAAGCCAGGACTCACAGAGCAGTGGTTTTCAGAGTCAGAGATCATTTCTCTTCACGCCCACACAAAGCATGGTGCAGATTTAAATATGACAATTTAAAAGAACATATTATGTCAGAACAGGCCAAGTTGGTGACTAAGTAAATCCTGGACTAGGTTTTCTCTACAAGTTTTATCATCTCATTATTTTTAAGGGTTTTGACCTGCATGGTTGCTTTCTGCAGCTCTCCGTGGGTAATGATTTGGTCCAAACCAAAGTTTTTTTATTGCCCTCAAGGTGTGTTACAATTGCAGTAGGGCAGTCTTCACAACACCCTCCTCTTCAAATTCTGTGATACTGATCCAATTGCAACAGAGAGAGCTCAGGATATCTGTGTTCACTATGAAGCTTTAAGAATCATTCTCATAACAGAAAGGTTCTGATCTTCAGGTTTTAAAATGAGGAAGAAAAAAAAAAACCACATTCTCATCCCTCAGACTAGCTCATGAGCTCTATGAGCAACTTCACGTTTTGGAGAGGTTGAGATCGATACAAAAATCAATGCAGGTTTATTTTAGGACAGAATTTGCACTTTTAAACTACATCTCTTTAGACACAAATTTTAAGTTCATTACTGTTACCCTTTTTGTGCATATTGTACCTGTTGCCCTTCCAAAAATTTGACTTGCAGCTAAGTAAGGCAGCCATGCTGTGACAAATGCATCTTTGCTTACCAAGGCAACTTGCTTTGCTGTCAAATGTAAATTTTGCACTTCTTCAGAAAACAAGCTAACTTCAGTGATAGATTTGTATTCCTTTTAAGTGTCATCGGTCTGCTACAACTGTTTTAATATTAATACAAGAGTGTTGGAAGTAGCTCTATAGCCATCACCTTGTGCAGCACCCCTTTGACTCGGTAAACTCCACCAAGGGCCATACACAGCACACTCCCATTCACTGCTACCAGTCAGGATGTTCACTGAAGTGGTCAGTCTGGTCGTCTGGATTGAGGAAGCGATGATCCATCCATGAGGCAGATGGACTTCCATGGAGCGTAAGGGTTGTGGGTTTTATTTAACTGTAATAAATTAAAATTAAAACCCGGCTAACAAAACAGTTATTTCACAAAGTCGACTACTTGGACCAAAATACAGAATAATGAAGACTGCTTCCCTTCGTGGCATCTTTGTGTCAGACTACAGCTTAAAGAAAAGCATTCGTTTGTGTAACTGAAACACATGCTAGAGCTGATTTCACAAGTACCATGCTTGATTTTCTCTCTGACTTGGTTTTGCTTCCTAGGGATTTGTATTTAGTTACCTCATACAGAGTTCTAAAATTCACCAAATGAGAAACAAGCGGAAAAAAGATGCGTAACTTGGGGTTGGTTTGGGAATTAGTGATCTCCTTTCCCACCTCTGGCTCTAAGGACATCCTTCAGAACATCTCTTGGTCAACACCAGAAGGCTGCGTTGTTCATCGCCGCACATCTTCTCAGGCTCTCTCCCTGCTGGTGCTGCTCAGTTGTTACTTTTGCAGAACTCTTTTAGGAAAAGAACTGACAGCTCAGGCTTTTCTGCCCTGCTCTGCCCCCAAATCCTCCTAAAGCCCAAGGCATCTGTTCTTGGGGCAGCTCACGCACCCACTCCCTCTTTGAGGGCCTGGGCATTAAGCTAAGGGGAAAAGCAGATAAAGGAACGAGGAAGGGAAGCAGCTTATGCTTAGGGGGTTTTGCACTCCACAGAAATGATTTTAACACTTAATCACCTGTAGAAATCACAGCCATCCTGAAACAGTCACTTTGCTATTCTTAGTCCTTTTGGTAACCACTCCTGTTCCGACTTATATTTTCCACGGACAAACTGCCAACCCCTTTGAGCAGCGGTTCAGCCACACACGTTGCTGACTGCAGTGGGCAGTTTTTCTGATCAGACTTACAATGTCCCTCTTTGACTCACGCTGTCGGAAGTCAATACAAACCCTATCTGCCTCAATTGTCCTTTCCCCGCTTCCTTGCCCCAGAAATATAAAAAGAGCAAGGTCTAAGTGCATTGGGCAGGATTTCAGTGCAAAGCCAAGGGATTTGTGCAGTGCCAAGGAGAACATGGGACGCAGTCCAAGAGCATTTGCCCATGAAAACGTGGCAACCAGCCTTTGGAGCGAGTGTCTCCAAGAATGGGAGAGGAGTGAGGTTTGCCAGGGCGCTCACTGGAGTCTGGAAGCAATGTTGTTTGAAACTTGCATAGTCTCGCATGGCTGAAATACAGAGCTGGAACAGTACTGGTAGGGATTACTCATATGCTAGTGATGAGGAGGATATAAAGTAATAATGACCTTAAGTGACATTAATCTAGATTGGATCCAGAACCCAGACAAAAATATTCCCATATGTAACACCGTACGTCAAGCACAGAAAAAATACACAAGACGGTAGACCTTTCTGCCACCTTGTCTTGCCTTTCACAGGAATACAGTAACATAGTCCTGTGCATGAAAAGGTACATTTTTACCTTAGGAAGGTTGCAGTTTTTCAAAGTATTCTATGAAATAATGAAAATTACTGTGCCATCAGAACTACTACTTTTGTTGTTCTTATCATAGCTACAAAACTGAGGTTGAGGCATTTAACTCATGATTTAAGACAAGTTAAAAACAACCTAATTAGTAGCTTTATTTAAAGTATATGTCATATGTAACTTAACTTTCTAAGACTTTATTGAAAAAACCCCACAGTATTTCGGTTGGTTGTTTTGTTTGCTAAAAAAGTATGTGACGGCACAACTTCCTGTTATTTTGGACACTACTGAAATATGGAAAGAACAAAAAGCCGACTTGCTATTAATTGGAAATAATACATTTAATTTTTAGAAGGAAGGAATAATAGAAAACATACGTGGCTCTTCATCTCTGGTTGTCTGATCTTTCTCGGGTTTTAAATAAATCAAACTCTCTTGTGATTTCCACTTGTAATATTAGATCTTTAAATGTCTGGCTTACACTCTAGCATGAGCTCTGGTGGCTGCCAACTTGGAGACAAACTACTTTATACCAGACCTCCATAAGTTGCTAGAAAAATTACTTCTGTCTCACTTCTAGCAGTCCTGTTTTTTAATGTGTTATTTTACTTAATTGCCACCGCTTTTGCTGGTTACATGACATTTAGTGAAAGGGAAAAATAACATCATATTTTAAAGTTCAGAGGTTAGAACTTCTAGATCTGATTTTCATCTTTAAAAGGATGAGAAGGTCAAAAAGATCCTTCATTTTGTTTACACCAAGGGCAATGAATTGCAAGAAATTCTAGATGAGACATGACCACTTCTTACCAGACTTCCAAGACACGCTTTTGCTGAAAACATAGAAAGAAATCACTTAAGATTTTGTTAGCGTTGTTCTGGAATTATGAAGATTACATGATGGGCTTTGAGCCATTAGCAATTCTTAATGAATAACTTGATTTAAAAAAGTAAGGGGGGGGGGGGAGGGTGTTTAGACCTAGTCATTTTAAAAATGGGCCAAAAATTTCCAATCTAAGATGCATGCAAAGGCAGACCCTGAAGTTCTTCCCAACCAAGATATCCCCTCAGGACTTAGCAACTTGAGAACAAAAACAACAAAAAAGAACATCTGATAGATAAAGTTATCATACATTAAACATTTACATGATACCCACTACACATTACCACACAGCAAAATAGTTTTTTCAACCAATAGTTAAAAATCACTGTTGAGTCTGTCTTCACATTTTTGTGCATTTTGTCTGGCTATGACTTCAAAGACCAGGCTAGGCTTCCTAACTAGAAGAAAGAAGGTCACCAGCACATGTACATGTGAAGAGAAGACACACATAACTTATACCATCTAATTTCAATAAAAAGTCATCCCTATTTGTGACTTTTTAATTTTAGAACATTTTTTTCAAATTAGTCTTCCAGCAAAGTTATTGTAAAGGACAGATGCACTATAGAAGTACATAAGCTCTGTTGGAGAGTTTTGTACCAGTGAGTCATCCGGCATATCTGGAGGAATGGAGATTCACTGATGCCACATGTTCTTTTTCAGTAAACTTATACGAGCACGGACCCAAAAAAAAAAAAAAACCAAAAAAAAAAAAGCACTGATAATTTAAGTGACTCTACTCAACTATTGCCAGGAAGTCCAACACAGCAGGCTATGCCTACTGCTAGTGCACAAACAAGGAACACTCCCTTTGTAGGAGCACGCACATCAAACACATCAAAACAAGTATTTGGTAGAACTTGGTCGGGTTAGAGGATTCAAGAGACAGTGCAGTTTGTTGCCTTTCATCACCCACCAAATTTGCTTTTCCACACAAATTATTAAAGTTACGGGGACTGTCTGTGGACCCGGTATTAAAACAGAATTTGTAAGCGTACTGACACAGAACAAAACTCTCTGTTCTTCCTACAGCTATAAAAGGGTGCTTTTACAAAGTTAAGTAACTATAACAATTAGTCCTACCCGAGCTGTATTTCTGAAAGAAACATTTAAAACAATTATGAACTTACCTACTTCCCCATTGACAAGGTGCAATACTGTAAGTGCACCATTAGTATCTCCTGTTAGTGGCCCCTGTTAGAGCCCAGACACTGGGCTAGGTGGATCCTTCATTTGACTTATGTTGCTGTTCAGACCTTTTGCTTTTGCTCTCAGCTGTCCGATGTTCCACACACTTTATGCACAAACATAAACACTTGCCCTTCTGTCACCGCTAATGTTAGTATATCCAATCTCTAAATCTCATTCAATTCAAGCTACTGTCCCTAGTGCACTTCATATGCCTACAATATATAAACCATACAATGAATCACACTTAGAAAAAAATCTGTACAAATACATGGTATGTCTAAATTTACCCTTTCGGCTTGGTGTCACTACTTTGTGCCTGGAAATCATCTCATATGTGCCAGTCTTAAGAAACTGCATTGAAGAAAACTACTTAGTTTCCCATGGTCCAAATTTTATTACAAAACTAATAAGATCTCTCGTTATGGGAGAGGCTTGTCTCCTTATCCACTGTCTGTATCAGATGCATATGTGTACACTTTTATCACTTTTGTATGACACAATGTTTTCTTAAGTAGTAACAACTGGCTTTCCTGTTTGATGCAGGGACACTTCCCTTGGTAGAAAATTCTGTTTCCCAAAGCATCTTTCTTTCCTCTCTTTCTTTATATATTCATATCTTGCTGAATATCATTGTGCTGTTCACCAGTGTAAACCCATGTTCAGAAGCTTCCTGCCCCTTCCAGCGGGACAAGTTTTCCTTGTTCTCCAACAGTTGGTCAGTTCAAACTACAAAACATGGGTTTGTTGGGTCCTGCCATATTGCTTGTAAGGCTAAGAAGCTGGATCAAAGTAATGTACAAAAGACTGCGGTATCTCCTCAACTTTTTCCGTTAACTCCTTGAAAATGAATCTGAAGATGTTCAAATGTTTATGAAGAGCAATTACATTTAAAATGTTCAAGGTCTGCAAGTATTCCTCATTGCAGAGCCTCATTCCATCATTGCAAAGCACTCTTGCAAAAACCATCTCCACATGTATTTCTATATTGTGTCCCTTACTTCCTTCATTTTGGCCATTAGGTATACAGCCTCCCATGTGCTAAATCTAACTCCATAATCTCCTTTACAGATTGAGATATATTTACTTCATATAAACACTAGTTTTGATTATCTATAGTTTGTAACCTCTGTTTTAATAGAATCCTTTGTTTAAAGTAGTAGAATGTCTTAGAAATTAATGACAGTTCTGTAAAATTACGTATTACCTTTCAGGTCCTTGTTTCTAAAATTTTCATTCTTTTTTGATACAAAGTTGTATTTCCACTAGAACTGATACAGCAAACACTTCAAAAAAACTCCACCAAACCAAACCAAACCTTAAGACAAATCAATCCCCACACTCCAGGGAAGAGAGATAATTTTCTACGTACTGTATTTTCCTGCACCACTGATACGTTCATCACCAACAATAGTACTAAAATGGTGAAACAACAGGGTTTCTAAAATTGTATCATCTAGATCTGCCTTTGACTTTTCTTTCTTTCTTTCTTTTTCTTTCTAACACTGGCAATGCTGGAAGACTTTATATAAGTGTAACTATATTAATGGCAATGCAATAGTAATAGCAAAAAGTTTAATTTTGACATAATTTAATTTAGGCACAGAAGAAGAAAACACAGCTAATACCCAAAATTCCTCTGGGACAATTGAAACCATTTATTTCCAATATATATTAATGAAACACTTCTAAATGGCAGTATTTCCATTCCAGAAAGATATCCAGGAAGTCTTCAAGTATTTAAAGGAGAAATTAATGAACCATATATGTAATCCTTAAAAAATATAGAAAAAACCTGTATACAAAATTTCTTCAATTTGTAGTTATATTACTACCTTCTTTATCAATAGAGATATGTTTTACAGACTTCTGTGGAATTAAAAACCACGTGGAATTAAGACCATTTATTTTCAGCAACAAACCTCTGCTGAAGTGTTTTTCTTATTTATAAATACAACTATATTTATGACTACTTTTTGCAACCATCTTCAGCATTTCTGTTATCTTTAAGAGATGGCATGAGACAAAACAAACTTCCCCAAAATCATCAATTCCTTACTTACACGTTTTCAAGGTGTAGTTTTTCAATAGTAGTACAAAACAGTATTTGTTGTGCCAGAAGAAAAGAGTGATTATTACTCCAGTCAACTCAAAACTCACCACCATTAAGTGACTTTCTGGGGAAATTTTAGGTGGATAGGAATCACAGCAGGCTGTAGTAACTTTAATAGATGTTGCCAGTTAGAAGAACTGAGACTGAAGTCTGAGTAAAAATAAAGTTCAGTTATTTGAATTTCTGCTTTTTCCTTGCCTGAAACTCTTCGGTTTTATTTTTGACAGATTTTATTAGCATTGACAGCGTAGGATCTATGGCTTTCTTAGCAACCCCTCCTTTCTTTGCCAAATTGTTCTCCTGCCCCTTGCTTGCCTTCTTAAGATCTTGCTCCTTTTCTTCTCTTCGGCGAGCTTTCTCTTCCAAGATCTTTTCTACTGCTTTTGTCTTCTTGAAGTTTGGATCTGAAGGATCCAAATTAAACAGGGGAGAAGTAAACATGGCTTGGAATCTTGTATCAGCAACATTTACCTGAAGGCAGAAAAGCAGTATTTATTTTAGGCAACCTTTACCCACAATAGCAAAGCTTTCAAGCACAATAAAATATGAGCTGCTAGCAAGTCATAGTTCATGAGATGGTTCACCATTCCTGAAACTGCTTCAGTTGCAAAAATCCCAGTAAGTGTGAAGTAGAGAGCCAGAAGATACTATTCGTAAAACAGAGAGATGAATGCTTGTACAAATCCTATATATGCCTCTACTAGCAGACCAAGGAAAGGTTTGTTGTTGAGAACTGACCAGGACAAAAGAAGCAGAGGATAACAATCAGAGCAAACGTACCAATGAGTATTATAGGCAATAAGTTGTACAAGGCCTTGCATAAATAGCGTCTTGTTATCTTACACAGAGTTTGTGTCTGTTGCCTTCAACATTGTATCAGAATATTTCTTGCTTTTTGAGGACAGCCTGTAACTCCCTAAAAAGGTAGACCTAGTTGTTCTCCTTCAGAGAGAATAGGGGAGAATGATATGAAACCACCGAATTTGTCCCGAAAATAATTGATATTAACAGGTTCTATCCGAGCCTCAAAATCAAGAGCACACCATTACCTGGAAGTCATCTTCTAGTAATTCTTTCTTTTTCATTAGAAGTTTCTTCTTCTTCTTGCTCAAATTCTGTTGTTCTACAATCTTCTTATAATTAAAGTGTTTTCTGGTGTCATTCTCATCATCCATCATAAGTAGGGCCATTTCAGCCTGTTACAAAATAAAAAAGTCCATGCACACAATGAAATTAAGTTTTCTATGAAAAACACAGCATCTCGTTAATAAAGTCTGTATGAGTCTACATACATATAAATGAGTTGAAATAGGGTTGTCAGGGCATTATTATTTCATTCATAACAACATTATTTTAACATTTTGAGGTGTAATATTAAATACGATAGTTGATTTCCTTTTTATTAGATATAAAATAAATGCAAATATCCACATTCAACTTTCAAACATACTAATAATCTAATCTGAAAATTGTACACCATAATTTAGAAATCACAAACGGATACAATTTTATAATGATATTTATATAGCAAAATAAAAATTAACATATATGAAATTAATAGATTTATTCAGTTAACGTGTTCTGAGAAAGAATGAAAAGCAAACATACAATAGCAAACAATTCAATCTTCAAGGTTAAAAGTCTACAGGACAAGGTTTGCAAACACACATTTTACACAATGCTGATGTTAAAAGTAAATGTTCAGCACAGCCCAACACGCAAGCATACTGGGATAGCTTTAAAGCTAGAGGGACTATCACCTCAACCAGTATGGCTTCTGTGCCCTTAAATTTCAGTGTTACCTAACTGTTGAGCTGTGTTCAACTACAGTCTTCCAGAAAGATATCCTGGCATAATCTTAAGACCTCAAGGCATGGACCATCTACCATTCTTCTTGGATAGTTTTTGTTCCAAAGGCTTTTGCTATTAAAATGATAAAAGTTTTACTCTATTGCTATCCTATGGAATTCAGTAGTTCCACTCACAAACACCTAACATAAATATTTGCAGAATTCAGGCAACCCAGTATCTCTATTTCTTAACATCTTAAACCACTTTACCTTTTGTTTTTCAACTTCATCTTCATCTTCTGAGGTACTTTCAACCAATTCTGACTTCTTCTTTAAACCTAAGTGCAAATATAGGACATGCACACATTTATTCAAGCTTAAGCATGAGAGCATAATTCACCTATCAATAAAACCTCTAAGTGCATCTCATTTTCTTGTAATCAATACTTAAATATCAGATGTGGAAAAAGCTGAAAAGTTAAGAAAAACCAGCTAGACTTAAAACAATAAAAATCCACTGAATATTTGTTCAATTGAAGGAGGCAACCACATTCAAATGGCATAAACCAACAAAAAAGAACAGTTAGAAAAAATGGTTTTACTGTATTTTTCATAGAGCAGTACAGAGAAGTATCACAACACTGCAGGCAAACATATGACATTACTCCACTTCCAAGGCGTTTTAAAGAGAAATTAGTTTATATACTCATAAATGTAATTGAAGCGTCTTGCAGTTGTCAAATTATTCATTCTTTCTACTTAAGTAGACAATGTAGTAAATACTTTAGAATAAATAGGAAATGTGCATCTCTTGTCTGTATCCAGAATAGAAATCTGCCAGCTGAATAAGGGTTCATCAGTAAAAAAACAAAACAAAACAAAACCAAACCCCGAAACCCCACCATTTTTTAAATTTATATGCAAGGCTAAAAGACCATATTGTGCTGTTAACCATGATAGCACAAAAAACCCTTGCAAAAAAGACCACAACAGAATCACAGGAATGAAAATACGATTGACTCTGTTCAGACTGAATATTCTTCTGATGAAGCTCCTTTACTCTCTTAGAATTTACTTTAGATACACAGTGCTGATTAGACAAGACATAATGAATAGTAACAGCATAAGACATTAGTCAAACATAACTTTTAATGAAAACAGACCTGTTTATAAATCCTACAAAATCAAATTATTCTCTTTCGAATGCCTGTGGACCTTGATCAAGAAGGAGCAGGAAAAGCGGAAGGTTTCCTGACCTGAACCACATACTCTGACCTTTGAGCTTGGAATTACATTCTCAGGCAATTTATTACAGTCCACTGGGGGTACTCTTAAGAAAGATATTTGGCTCCATTTTGTTAAGCCAGATTTGTAGTCAGACTAGAAATACAAACATGCCAGAAAAATGTCAAGTTATATCACTAAGTATACTCTGGAACAGGACGCATTTCTTGAAGAACATTTTTTCTGCCTTGACTATTCTCTTGACTATTTCTAAATGGATTCCAAGCTGGAAAAGGATTTCTAGAAGAAACAAACCACCACCACCAAAAAATAAACTAGCCAGATGCACAATGTCATCAGCTCAAGAACTGTTGATTTAGTATTTCCAGAATATGTGCAGGAAAATCAGATTCAGATATAATATTGGTACCTAACCGACACAATTTACATTAATGTGTAGACGGAAGAAATAAATGTCTTACGTAAGACTTCAACAACTACGAAATCTTTTGTATCTCCCCAGAACTGGCTAAACTACAAAAAAGGAAACAGGCCACAGAGATATGAATTAGAGACAATTATTCTTGAAGTTAGATCAGTAAATCTCTTAACCTTTCCATCCATCCCCCAAAGAAGGGCCCCTCAAGTCATCTTCCCTTGTCTTTCACTATATGTAGAATCACGGAAGTGAAGATAGCTTATCTTTATGCCTTCAAAGATTTCTGTTGCTGCAGAGGGGGGTGAACCAGGAGCTAGTATCAAACTAAGCTCTTTTCCATTGAAATAAATAAATAAATAAAACCTTATTTCTTACTATGACACTATGCAGCTAATAAAACCAGCTTGGGACCTAAAAATCACTCTTAGCACTAAAAGTTTTGCATCACACTGAAAACAGTTTGGTTTCAGAATTCACAAATGCATCATTTTCTGTCTTTTTAACATACTCCTGACACAGTCCCCCTCCCCACATACATTCTGGAAGCCCCCCTCCCCTCCCCCCCCCAATTTTGCACACTTACGAATTTAAAACCTATGGTAAGAGCCTTTCCCAAACTGATTGCAAAACCTCAGATTTCTCCTGGCACATGATACCCGCTGCCACCTTTTAATCAGATTTGTTCCACCTTACAGCATCAGATACTTGTCTTCAATGTTATGCAGAACTGATAGCTACCACCAGCCACTGAGAAAAGCTAGTCTCTGCTGCAATCCCCCCTCAAGCTGCTGTCTGGCTCTTTCTCAGCTCAGGAGTTTAGTTTGGAACATTCATTTTGCACATCAACTTTCCAGCACTAACAGTAGAAGCTAATCATAATTTTGAGACTTCAAATACAGAGACCGACCCCAGACCAAAAACTCCTCTCACAAGACCTCTTATCTGTCTTACTCAGAAGCTTGTAAGTCAGTCTCAAAAGCCTTGCAAAGACACACAGTAAATGAATCAGTAATACAGCTAAGACCTTTATCTTCCAAGCACAAGTTCTACAACTATACTCAGATTTTGCTGTTAACCTCTTATGTCCCCGCAGTCATACTGCGACCTTCCAGCATTAAAAAGCCATCAATTCCTACATATATCTTAAATTAGATCATGAGAAGGCATCAAATGGTTTGGAACCTATAGGAGTTGTAACAATGTGTAAAGACATGTAGCCCTTTTCCTTAAAGAAGGATCAACAGAAACTATGTTTAATAGTCTAAAGCACTCTGAAACCATTCAGTTTGTCTAACAGCTCCTCACACTCTTGCTTCCCCTTCAACTGCCTCAGCCTGTCAAAAACTAACTTCTACAAGACCCATACACCTTACAGTCAAGAAGTGAATTCAGCATGGGAACAAATATACCACTGCAAAACCCTAACAGTGCTACTGCATTCTCACAGTTTCTGCACTGAGTCTGCAAACACATCCTGTCATATACTTTTTGAGCATAATTTAAGATCATCTGACAGTCAGTTTAAGGGAGAAATTTCTATCTTTCAAGGGAATAGTGGAAGGCTTATGAAAAATTACAATCATTCAAGTTATTGCTGCCTATACCCTAAATACAAAGTTGGCAGAGCTACAGCCTAGTTCAAAGAAGATTGTAACCCATTTTCCCCAACTGGATAAGCTAGCTGTGCTTAAAACGAACCCCAGCTATGAGACAAAGGCTGTTCTGGGTAAGCTCGGTGAAAGCCAGACAAAGTTGTGCTATGTAATCATTGTTAAAATGTCACTGGCTGTCAGTCAACCACTGTACTCTCCCTTTAAAACTTCTCCAGGGCTAGCCACATTCTGTTTTCCTTCTCTTTCTTCCTTAGTAGCTTATCAGTAATCTTGCAGACAATAGCTTCACTTTCTTAAGCTTTATGTCTATTTTGCTATCCCCAAAGACTCCATGCATGCTAAAAGCCTATCCTCTATATTAATGGGCAAGGTTTAAGAATCTGCAGATATGACCATTCTCTGCTGAGCCCCTCCATGACACAAAGAATTTCTTATGTAACACAGGAGAAAACATTTTTTCGGAGATTTCACATAGAAGGTTGAAACATCAAACATTAGTATAAGAATACCTACATAATCTTCCTAGTTAATGAAAAAAAAAAAAAAAGTGGTGGAAGGAATGGCATCTTTACAATGAGTCCTGAAATAACCTATACACAACTCACCAGGAAAGCATGGCAAAAAACAGCATTGTATGACACCTTGAATTTTTTTTTTCTATAAAACATGGATAGGACTCACCTACTGTTCTGTACTTCAGACTATTAAGACATATACATAAGCACATTAAGACACAAAGAAGTCCAGGTTTTGTTTTTTAATTATTTACTTTCTCCTATTAAAAATTTCAAACTATCAGGACAGAAGCCTATGCTGGCTCATATAAAATTAGAAGTAATTTACTTTTTTAAATGGAACTTGGATCTGCACTACTATACTCAAAAAAACCCCAACCAAAACAGCAGACTGGTGATATTTGTAAATCCGTTGCTATCTTCTTTTTGTTTATTTGCTTTCTGACTATTTTTTTGTGTGTGTCTTTTTTTCTTCTTTTAATATGCAACAGTATGAGCCACCCTTAGGTTTTGTCTCCCAAAAGCATGGAAAGCCAGGAACTCACACTTATTCATTATCCCTACCTTAAAATTTTAACCAGCAAAATCGTACTCAAAATAAATTTGCTGTTACGACAGCAAAAGCTAACTTAAACTTATCAGACTAAAAGCTTGTAAAAAAGGTATCCTAAAAATCTAAACTGGACAAGATATTTCCTAAAATATTATGTTTCACTATTTGGATTTCTAGGCAGCCAGAGTACACTAACAAAAATGTGTATCAGACTAAGAGAAAAGAAAATTGATTACTTCTGAAAGACAACTTTGTTTATGATGCAAAAACATTTGACATTTATGAAATTGACCCAAACTTCAAAGAGACCCATACATATCTGGCTCCTCTTATATAAAAGGAAACAGGCTTCAAAGGCAATGAAGTTCTTTCTTCTGGAATATTTAGGGGAGCAGATGGTCAGCTTGTTTCTAACAGCCAACCCCACAAATTGGCTAAATAATGGCCTCTGATGAAAGCTAAGAGAACAATGTTCCCTACCATTCTGCACATCACAATATGCATCATTTTACCAGAACAGCACCTGCAGTTTCAGGTAAATGACACCTACTTTATTTCATGCTGAACATGCTATCTGTGCATTTACTCTAGCTTGACCTTGTTTCTAAAGCTCATTATTTAAAGAAAGGGCAAATTTATTCCAGAAGTCACCTGTCTTGACCCACCTGTTTTCTCAAGTTCTTCAGCAAAATATGGGTCATTGAGATCAACATCAGATGGAAGTTCATCCTCACTCTGTTCTGTCTCAGCAGTAGCCTGTAACAAAGCACAAACATTATTTCAATCAATATATGAACTACTAAAGTTCCACTTGAATTAGATGTTCCTGCTGTTAGTAACTACGAAGATGAAAACTGAAATACTGTATACTGAACATCATAAAACTAGAATACACTAAAAATTGCTAGTAAAGACAAATCAACAATTTAAAATCTGTTTCACAGATTTAAAGCTTTTTGTGTACCTGAAAAAGGGCTATTTATATATTCCAAGGATCTTTATTAGATGCACCCACAAACTGTGATGCATTAGCTAACCATACCAACAAATTACAGGATCACAGCATTGTTATGTCCTTACTTTATGTTCCACAAATGCTCTACTTGGGAAAAAACTTGAGCAAAGAGCTTCATTTTGCGCTCCAAAATTGAAAAAAGACTGAGTTCCAATTTAAAAGAACAACTTTTTTACTGGAAGTATTGTGTCATATACCTTGCCGCTTGACTTAATTTATCAGACTGAACAAGAATATTATGCTAGCAAGAGTTGCTCTACTACCTAACAGTGCTACTTACTCTATTCAGAACACTCACCTTCTGTAAGGTTTAAGAAGTTACTCATCGAATGCCAGTTAAAACTAACTGGAACACACAGCATAACTCAAGTTGTAAAGATTAGTCTTAAAAACATTATTCTGCAACAAGAATTATATTCAGAGTAATTTAAGAATTTAGGGAAGCTAGATTCTGTATGCCATATGCTTTTTTCCTAGCATATGCACAAACATTTCATTTATCTGCCTATTTCTGCACATTACTGCCACAGGAGTCAGTTACTTCACAATTACTTTCTGTGTGTGGAAAGATGAAGCAACAGTAATTTTCACATTACTGTAGGACCATTTTGTTATTCCTAGACAGAACTATTTACCAAATTTGCTCTTACCATTTGAAATCTGAATAGTTCTTCGTGGCTATGAATTTTTTGCTGTTACAGCTTTGGGAAACAAGTCTGTATTATTTTAGGCCAAAAATCTCCAAAACTAAAATTATCATTATCATAAGAACTTTGAACTGATATGCAGACAGTAGCAAAAAGACCCTTCCTAATGCATTCAAAAATGTAAATTAAAAACCAACTGTTATTATGACTCATTTATCTTTAAAGCAACACAAGTAGATAAACAAAATTTTGTGTAAGAAGATGTATGATCAGTAGTACCCTGAATATCCTTTTGCTCTGTAAATTTGATGAGGCACTCTTGGTCTTTCCATGTAAGCGACCACTGCACATTCTGACCTTAAAAATACTACTGGAAGCTATGCAAGTTTTTATTCAGTTTATCCAAAACAAACAATAACAACAACTTAAAAAAACAACCAAACAACAACTGCCCCCCAAGCGGCCACTGCAAACACTACCTTTCTCTTTTTTTTAAGAATTCTTTTTTCCTTCTTCTTCTCTAGATATTTTTGCCATGGAGTTAGGTTATCCTTTCCTTCCAACCTGTTTTTGACCATTTCTTCAGCAGTTTCTTTGAGGCCTAGAACAAAAAATAGTAAGTTAAATGAGACGAATCTGATTTTTTTTTTTTTTTAAATCAACTCTTTTCTCCTTTGTAAAAGAATAATCTAGTTTTTCTTTAACAAATATTGCTTAAACCAACATCTTTATAAATAAGATCACTTTACAGGATGTGTTTTTCCTAATAAAACATTCCTTCAGTAATAAATTGTACAAGAGTCAGAAGAAGAGTTTGCTTATGCGATATCTGATTCCAAACACTCTTGCTATTCCTCAGAAAGGTCTCCTCTCCGGACATTAGACTGTGCAGTCTACCGATGCCACTTTTTAAGGGTGAGAATAACACAATAAAGATAACAACAGCAGACACATACGCAGCCCTTATATTTAACATACCTTACTATAATTAGTTAAGATTCAGAAAAACACTTTGAATACAGTCCAGTCATTCCCATTTTTTGAGCATGGCAAATACAGAAGATGAAGTGACTTGACAATGATTCTGAAATGTTAAATCACTATCAGAATATAGGGTTCTCTCACAGCTGGCTTGAACCTCTATAGCTGGTGCTCTCCATCTCACACAGAGATACTACCTGGTTGTTGCTGTATCAGTATGCCTCGCTCACATGATAAAGTTGCTATATATAGCATCTTCATTGCTGAAACTTTGCCTCTGTGATAATACTGTGACAATGCTGCAGTGCCTCTGATGACTAGTGTATTTTTCGTCCATCATTGTAAAAGAGAACAATAAGCTATTATTTGAATAAATTTGAAGTAAAAATAAATCGGCAACTAGAAAGTACAGAAAAACGTAAATAGAAAACCCAAATAATTTCTTGCATCATGTACTAACGTCATAACATGACATGCATTAAGTTAGAGAAGTTTTTTCCAAGTCATCTAGCCTTTTAAAGCTACTTAGTACCAGTCTGATTTAACAACAGAAAAATAAAATTAAAAAACATTACACACCTGCAATAAACCTAGATTCAGATTCAATGCTTAAGGTAAATAGATTTGGTGGGGTTTTTTAAATATTTGTTAACAAGAAGCAGAGACTAAGGGCATAGATTGCTTGAAACATATCAGCCTCTCAAAGAAACAAAAAAAAAATATTTGAAAGAATGTTTTCTGTTATCACCGATTACCAGTTCAAACTGTAATAACTCAAGATTTAAAAAAAACAAAACACAACCAAAAAAAAAACAACAAAAAGAAAAGCAGCAGCAAGAGAAATAAACCATCCTCATATTTGATTAGCACACCAAGTTACCAGAAGTAATTTTTGTACTTAACAGCTACGTGAACTGAAATCTTGAAGAAGAATACCATTCTCTCACCAGATTCAGTGAGGAACTGTAACTATTAGACCATTAACTCAGATCTGCACCTCTTCCATATCCTTTTGTTACAGGCATGGTGTAAAAGAAGCCCTCAAGTTTGTGTTTCCTGATGTGTCAACAGCGGGGAAAGGTAGCTGCATACTTTGCTGAAGGAAGTTTCATCTTTACTTTCAGAGTATGAGAGTTTTCTGAGAGTCTGAGAAAAGTAAACCCCACAGAAGTGCAACACATCTGGCTCTAAATAATTCTCACATAACAGGATCAGACAGTTAAGTTTGGATGTGTTAATTAGGTTTACATTAAATTCCATAATTTAGCACAGACTGCCACTGTTTCAATGCATAGCACTTGAAGCTGCATGCACAAGTATGTCCTAACCTTTAATTAAGCCTTTTTGTAAATATGCATTCTGATAGTTTCTCATCACATGATCACAATTTACCTTTTCCAGAAGATCTTAACCGTTTGATCTGTAGATCATGAACACGTAACTATTCAATATTTTGTGTTCCTGTTCAATGTATAGCTAAGTTACTGAACATAATAACGTACAGCAAAATTACTGAACGCAATTGAACCCTACCCTAGCAACAGGATGGAGTTTTCTATAATATGCATCATTACAGTATTCAATGGTGCAAAAACATCACCTTAAAAAAGAATCCATTAAATAACTGAAGGATCCCCATTTGACATCTAGAATATTTAAATCCAAAATAAGCACTTTATTTAAAAGCAATCTTCGTTTTTGGTGAAAAATTCTGTACACTTCAGGAATGCTTTTTCAAAAGTCTTTACATCACACAGCACTTCCATGTTATGAGGACAAATACTGATTTCAGATGCAGCTTATACACTTTCAACCCCTTCTTCATGAGATGGGTGCTTGCAAAAACAAAATTTCATGGTGTAAAGAGATTAACTGACTTGCCTTGCAACACACTGGAGCAGAATTCAGTGGCAGAGAGACAGAATCCATTTCCCTGGCAGGAGATAACAGCCTGAGCAATGAAGTATTTTTCTCCTACCTGTAATTCCTTGCTTCATTCACTATACACTTTTTTTTTTTAGCTTCTGTAACAAATGAGTCAATTAACATCCTCTTTTACGAAATGACTGATAGATCTTGGGAGTGTGTAGGAATCATGTTTCTGCTTCCCCCTCCAAGTCTGGTACTTGCCGTCTCTTCCCCAATTCTACTTGTTCGAATTGTCTCTCTTCAGCATCTCCTTCTTACCCTCTCAGTCCAGCCCTCACCTAACCAAATCCTACTCTCCCGCCCCTCACACCAGTTTTATTGCTCGGAAATCATACTTGGACCTCTCCAGATGTCCTAGACTAGATCCCATTCTTTCTCCCAACTCCCAGGTTTCTCAGTTGGCCAGTCCCTGCTCCTCATCATTCCTTCCAGCTCTCCTCAATAACGAGAAACTGAAAACAGAGTTCATAATGGAAAAAATGGGCAGTTTTCATGGATAGTTCTACCCGTCCTCAGAAAAGCAGGCAGAACATTTTTCTGAAAAACTGCAAACACAATTCCTGTTCTTGTGCTTGTCAACACTCCAAAAATAATTCAAAGGCTGGAGAGCTGGTTACAACATGTCTGAACCATGAAGTGTGGACAAGATCTAAAATCATATTAAACCATGCCTTATAGGAAGAAAAAGAGTGGAGCAAAAAAAAAGATAAGGCATCATTCTACTATCCTGGAAAGAAGCCAGAATTAACTGTAAGTGGCAAACCGATACAGCCACAAAAATTGGGTACTAAACCAGGAAATATGCAGAGCCACGATAAAGAAAGGATATTGTATAGCTTCACTAAAAACATGCCACTAAGAAACCCTTTCATACAACAAAAACAAATACTTCGTTATTTCCAACTGTAGACCTCTTCATCTCCAAAGTCAAGGAAAGCAGAGTCAGAAAGCTTCCCAGAAATTGAACTACTATTACTTCAGATATTATTTTGCAGTACTTTTGTGGAAAAAATTACTGGTCAGGTAGCAGCCTTGCAGATTCTCTCTGCAGACAATAAATACTGGATTAAAAAATATATGTCACATCTCCAGAAAAAGAGAGACCCAAAATCTCTAAGGAGGTTACAGGATTTCTGATTTATTTGCCTGGAAAAATGGAATCATTTGATCCATCTGGCACAGAAGGACTTGGAGGAAAATACAGCCCTTTCTTGTGGTATTTGGCAGTCTCATGAAAGGCATTAGAGTTTCTCCACAGATTAGAATGGCTTAGAAACTACTGTCCAGACCACTTCCCGAGAATAAGAGTGTATTTAAGTGGTCAAAAGGCTTTTGATTGCAGAAGGGGAAAGGAATTGACTACTTTAGGTAGAATTATTAACTGGCCATACAAAAGGCTAATTTATACCCTTATCGATATATTTTTTTTTTTAAATAAATCACATTAGTTTTATTTAAGCTTCACAAATAAGGGCCAAGAAAAGAGGGGAAAAAGGTCATCTATATTAGCATACAATTAAATCATACCTGAGCTAAAGTTTACCTAAGTATATTGCTTCTCATGCTGGTGGAAGATTGAGGGAGGGTGGGCAGGCCAGAATTTTTACTTCTCTAAACACTTAGTTTTGAAAACTTTTAGAAGTTTAACAGCATGCAATGGTCACAATTATTAGATGTGAAGAAGATATTTCTCTATTCTCAAGAAAATCTAAATGAGCAAGTTCATCTTGCATGTAATGTCTTATCAGAAAAAATAAACACGTTGTTGCAGGTAGCTAAAAGGAATGGCAGACAGAAATATTCTGTTAACATTAGAATTTGTCAGTCCCGAAGACAAGACAACTTAAGACAGTTTTCCTAACATAGTATAACTACTGGAAAAAACCCCACCACACTTAGCAGCTAAGATGTCAAGTGTGAAGAACTACATGCTGAGCCCATGGGTAGCTGAGCACACACTGCTTCATGCTGCAAGAGGTAAGGCTGCTTCAGTCAGAGGACACGCTAAGCGATGATATGCCATATGAGCATTATTGTGCTCCATATGATCTGTAACAACATGCAGTTGGGGTTACTATGTACTTTAAAGAGACATGATTGCCTGCTATTGTGATGAAAACAAATTTCAAATTTTCCTTTAAGCCTAGCTAAATATTTACAACTCATTCTTCCAAAGGAAGAACTTTTAAGTCCAATTAAAAAAAAAAAAGTATGAAAAACTGGCTGAATATCATCAGAAATGCAGTTGTGGTCTTCTCCCTCTTCACCTTCTGAAGAGAGCTTTGGGAGCTGGATAAGGATGCATAGTAATTGTTGCTCAAATCAGATATGATTAAGAAAACAGATGGATGCTTAAATATAACACTGATTTTGTGCCTAAAAGAAAAAGACCAAAGAGAGTTGGAACTACATCTAATTTACTTTTGCTGGCACTGTGGTTTATGTAAAACTATTATGATTCAAGAATAACTGAATCATTCACAAAGTATGCTTTCTATAACCATGTATAAATATTTGTGCCAAAACTCAAATTTTTAAATTAATTCAAATCTCTGCCTTTCATTTGAAAAGCTTCCTAGATTTAACTGTTGTAACTCTCCGCATATTAAACATTTGGGCAGGAAAAAGATTTTGTAATAAGTCAAGCAGATTAAGGCAGATCTTGATAATAAAAATATTTCAACAGCCATAAACTAGCTCTCAAAAAATTAAGGAGTCTTAAGAGATTATAACATAAACTATTTTTGAATTCCCAGAATGCTCCAACTGAACATAATTAAATGGTTTTGGAAATTATATATGCACATTTGTTGAAGAAAAAAAGAACATAATAACTGAGGTACTTTTCTCCTGTAAGAAAGCACAACCTCAACTGTGTATATATTACCAGAGCTATAAACTACTGTTCAGCATGTGCTGACTATGCTCCACCGTAAAAAGAAATTAAAAAAAAAAATAAAAAATTTCCCTTTCAGGTGTGCAGGACCTCCTCTCCAAATGCTGCCTGAAGTCAGTAATGGCTAAAGTGTTCCCATACATGACACTCAAAAGCAAAGTTAAGACACTTGTCTTCACTTTTAGGACTTCTGTTTTGGACAAAACCATATTCCAGGGCCTTATAGCTAGTAATGGTATTGACCGACTTCGTGGAGTTGAGTATATAACTAGCAGATGCAAGTGAACACTTCTATGATTTCCGGAACCTCTCTCTTTGAAAATACTCTAACTTTTTCAGGGGAAGAAATAAGGAAACACTAACATATACTGCAAAATCATAGCTCCTAAACTGACATCAAATACTATAAACTACCAATGTAAACTTCATTGTGCACACAGGCACATTCAACCTATCATTATATGAACAAATCTGACCCAGTACACAGACATCCAACTGACTCTTACACAAAGTCGGTCATATTTATCAGGATAGGGAGTTTTTGTTTGGTTTGGGTTTTTTTTCCATCCTTTCCTCAAAACAGATGAGGATATAGCAAAAGTCCTAGGAGCCCCACAAGAAGGTGCAGTAAGGAAGGGGTTGGACTACACATAATATGGAACAAATCCAATTTTCCAAAGTCAAGTTCAGTTGCAAAGAAACAGGGAGCTTGTGTATTAGGGAACTGGATTCCATCTCTACTATAGTTCCTAAATGTTAATAGAATTGACTTATAACATGCAAGGCACAGTTTTAAGAGGCACAGTCTTTCAGAAAACTTCTTGCTCTCCCTGTGCGAGAGAGACTAAAGAGAGTTTCCTTTAGTCTCTCTCAAAACAATTTTCCATCTGCCTCAATGAATGGTTTGCTCTAGATTCCTATGTCACCACATTACATTGCTTAAACTTTTTTAATTTACAGAATGTCATTCATACACTTTGCAAGATTCTTCAGAAGACAGACGTATAACAAACAAAAAAAAAACCCAAACATGTTTTCCAAACCAACACAAAAAATGGTAGCTTTTCTTAACTGTTTAAACAATGCCTGGCCTATATAAATACAGAACACATTCCTAGCAGCAATTGTTTCGACTGTGGTTTCCACCTTCAGTCTGAAAGGTGGCAACAACAAATCTTTATAAAAATCTTGTAATAGCTACCTATGTATGAAAACTCATTTGCCTTGAAAGCTCAGTGACACAACAAATTAAAGCTACTAAGTGCACAACATCAAGAATGCAAATACTGACACACTGCGGACAGAGGAAGTAAAACATGACAATCCAGCTGCATTTGCAAGCACTTTTCCTATAGTGTATAGTACAGGCATTCTCTTAAAAGTTTTGGGAAAATTCATGCCAGAAATTATTGGAATTATATAAGCACGACTGAAAACACACAACTATTTTTAATGCCAGTGTATATTTTCGAATACAGATCTTACCAAGAACTAGAAATAAAACTATTTCATTCAGTTCAATCAATTTTAGTGAATCAGTACAGACCAGAACAAGATTTGAAAAGTGAGCACTTATATTCAACAGAAGTCACCTGAGTGAATTCAGAATGGTATTAGTGTAAATCATATCATTAGATATGCATTCCTAGCTGGAATTAACACATCAGTGGTGAAGGGGCTGGATTCTAGTATATCTCGGGTCTCAGTATTTACAGTAACAGATCAGGCTGTGTACTTATGTAGCCTGCAGTCCTACACCTACTGAGCCAATACAGCACCTTGCTGCCCCCAAAAAGCTAATGTCACAATTTTGTAGTCTTTGGACTGCATAATTCAACCCTCTGAGCACTTGCCTAATGCTTGCATTTGCCTATCTGACTCACTAATTCAGTGGAGCAGATCCAGATTTTTTCTTCTTTTCCAGAGTAGTGCTGTCATTTTAGCAAATAAAATTAAGGTTGCAAAGAGATCTAACAAGTGCTAGGGCTGGGCTGGTACAGGCAGTCCGAAGGAGCTCTGGGCCAGGATCAAGGAGGAGAGGGAGGCCACAGTGAAAACCTTTCCCTTTGTGGATGTAGCGAGTTGTTAAATTGGCTCATTACATCACAGGGAAAGCACACACCCATAAACGAAGTATTGAAAAAAAAAATAAATAATCAGTATGAATGTCTCTTCATCATAACGGAAAAAAGAAGAGACATTGATTTTCAGAACTTGGGACGAGTTCTGCTGGGATGCGATATGGTGAAGTTATCTTTTCTAATTTTCAGATGAAAATCTGGGTATCACTAAATACAACTAAATACCTCTGGTAGCTGGGATTTCTTCCTGGTAGCTTTCTTTTCCACAGAGCAGTCTCACAGGAAGGTCAGACTTCTCCCTTCTCTGTTCCCCCAAACATTCATCATTATGAAAGCAAGATTTTCAAACCATTCTCCTCTAATTTTATGCTATGTCTCCAAATCATACTGGCTTTCATTTCTAAAAGTGCAGGTATGTTTTATGACTCTACAGCAAACACATGAATACTATTCAAGAAAATCTATAAAGTAATGAATGAAAAAGCAAGCACCAAAAAAAGTGGTGAAAAAATAAGATACAAAGAGCAGCTTGCAGTTGAGTAACTGAGTTCAGTCATATTATTTCTTCTATTTACCTCATTGTAACCCATCTGGATTTCAATTTATGGAAAAAAATTCTACTACTATAAATCCAACACCAAACACTACATCCCTATTAGCAGGCCAATACTGCATATCTTTTACTGCATAGTAAAAGAAAAAAATAAAGCTTACCTGGAACCCACTTAATCTCCATTCCTATATCCTTTTCTTCCTGTTTTTTCTCTTTTTCTTGGATACTTTGCAAAAGTTCTCTGTACTTGGCAATTTGCTCTTCATCATCTTTCTGGCCTTTCCTGGGTTTGTCATCTTCCATTTCATGAGCTACATCACCACCTAGAAAGAGAGATTAAAGCTATCACAGACAGCCTCAAGAAAGTGATCAATTGCAGTTAGTGTTTAGGATAAGGCACATACATTGTTTCTAAAAAACAAGCTAAAATATTTTCATCTATTATTCCCCCAAAGAGTAGTCAGTTTTAGAATACCCCTACTTAGATGAAATAAAAACAGTATCTGAAGAGACAAAGAAAATTTGCCCAGCAAAGGAAATCACTGATCGGACACAGCACCCTTTAATGCATTTTAAAATAATTTGTTTCAGACTCCCTTACAGCAGTAAGTAAATAAATTTCTTTAAATTACTTACAGCAGTAAGTAAATAAATTTCTTTAAAAAAATAAAAAAAAGTAAGTAAATTTAGTACCTAAATATCAAAAAATAGTTATTTAAAGCATTTTGAAAATAGAATGCTACGTTTTAACAAATAAACCTTGCAGGACTCTGTAACAGAAATAACTATTCTATGCTTTAATCTTCAGTGACTTGCTGAATTAATAAATGAAGCAAGATGGAAAGAGGGTTTTTCCTTCCTTTTTTAAAAAAAATACAGTTAAAACGTGACTTGCAATAAGCTTTTAAACGAATGTTTCAGAAAGAACATGCCTTTAAGGCTTTAAAGATGCTGCAGCTCCTTGAACTGCAGAAAACCAGGTTTGGGGCATGCTCCTTTTTCTTTTTTCTCTGATTCAGCAGTAAAGCTGTGCTTCCTACAGTACCGAGTTGCATGGACAGGATAACTGGTGTCTAGAACGACAGATCACAGTTGCAAGTTAACACAGCGTGACCTCTGGTCTTTGGCTAAAACTTAGGTTTGATGCTGTTCTCTTCCACATCCCATCACTGCAAGGTCGTTGTTGGCTGGGAGCAGAAATCTTTACTGTTCATAGAATCATAGAATCTTTTAGATTGGAAAAGACTTCTAAGATCATCAAGTCCAACCGTTAACCTAACACTGCCAAGTCCACCACTAAAACACGTCCCTAAATACCACATGTACATGTCTTTTAAATATCTCCAGGGATGGTCACTCAACCACTTTCCTGGGCAGCCTGTTCCAGTGCGTTGACAACCCTTTCGGGGAAGAAATCTTTCCTCATATCCAATCTAAACCTCCCCTGGCACAACTTGAGGCCATTTCCTCTTGCCCTATCGCTTGTTACCTGGGAAAAGAGACAGACACCCACCTCACTACAACCTCCCTTCTTAAGGTAGGAGAGAGGGAAAGGTCTCCCCTCAGCCTCTTTTTCTCCAGACTAAAAAAACCCAGTTCCCTCAGCCATGCTTCATAAGTTTTGTTCTCTAGACCCTTCACCAGCTTCGTTGCCGTTCTCTGGACACGCTCCAGCACCTCAATGCCTTTCTTGCAGTGAGGGGCCCAAAACTGAACACAGTAGCTGAGAAGCAGCCTCACCAGTGCTGAGTACAGGGGGACAATCACTTCCCCGGTCCTGCTGGCCACACTATTTCCGATACAAGCCAGGATTTGCTAACAAGTCACTTTTGCTAACCTCCAGTCAACTGGGACCTCCCCGGTTAGCCAAGACTGCTGATAAATGATGGAAAGTGGCTTGGTGAGCACTTCCGCCAGCTTCCTCAGTACCTCTTGGGTGGATCCCATCCGGCCCCATAGACTTGTGTGTGTGTCTAAGTGGTGTAGCAGGTCACTAACCATTTCCCCTTGGATCATGGGGGCTTCACTCTCCACCCCGCCCCTGTCTTCCAGCTCAGGGGGCTGGGTACCCAGAGAACAACTGGCCTTACTATTAAAGACTGAGTCAAAGAAGCCAGTAAGTACATGAACCTTCTCCTCATGCTTTGTCACCATGTTTCCCCCCCCCCCGCCCCCCCGACATCCAATAAAGGATGGAGATCTTCCTTAGCCCTCCTTTTGTTGCTAATGTATTTATAGGAACATTTTTAATTGTCTTTTTCGGCAGTAGCCAGATTAAGTTCTAGTTGGGCTTTGGCCCTTCTAATTTTCTCCCTGCATAACCTCACGACATCCTTGTAGTCCTCCTGAGTGGCCTGCCCCTTCTTCCAAAGGTCATAAACTCTCCTTTTATTCCTGAGTTCCAGTCACAGCTCTCTCTTCACTCAGGCCAGCCTTCTTCCTCGCTGGCTCATTTTTTGGCACATGGGGACAGTTAACTGCAGCTGCTTTTTCACTTTCCTCATCAGAAGCTGAGATCTAAGAGGAAAGCATCTGCTCACGCAGAAAGCATTCTGTTTTGAAGACGAAGAAGAAAAATAAGCCATTTTGTTATTTCTCCTTCCTGGTGTCATGTAAAATGAGAAGTAAAGCTATACTGAATGGGAACCAAAGAAATTCTTAAGCTAAGAAAGGCTCCCTTGAAACGGGATAAGTAAGAGGCTACCAATTTGTATTTATAACTGGTTTTGATACAAGAAATTTAAGTGGCAACGCATATTGTCATACTTCATCATCTGGATAAAACAAGCATTTGTTTTGTCAAAATTAACAGTTTTAAAACAAATGTTCAACATCGCCTTCAAAAAAACCTTAACAGCCTTTTCATTCTGTAAGCAAATAAAGAACACTTGACAACAGCTGCAAGAAAGGAAAGTGAGCTGAATATGTTCTCAAAGTTTGTTCAGAGTTCAAATAACCTTGTCACTAGCTTTCAAGTATCACACTGTATTGCACAACAAGAGGAATCACTTTCTGATGGATATTAAGTCAGTAATGCTTTCTGCCAATAGCCTGTTCAAAGACTTTTTGAACTAAACACAGAAACAAAACAAAGTTCTGCTGCATTAACAGCTGCACTGCAAGGGAAAAACAATTAACCTGTGAAGGAAAAAATGGCAAAAGCTGATGAAATTTAGAGTACAAATATGAGTATATTCTTACTGTTTTCAAAGGAGAGTAGTAACAGAAGCCCAACACCACAAGAGACTATGCTCTCTGCTCAAACTCCTACTGTGGAGAGCAGGGCTCTACAGAGTTCCCTATAAGCCTGTTGGTATTCAAAAAGTGTTTGGATAACTCTTAGATATATGGTTTAACTTTTAGGTTGCCCTTTGTGGAGTCAGGACTTGGACTCAATGATCCTTGTGGGTCCCTTCCAACTCAGGATATTCTATGATTATATATATATCAGGAACAGCTAATTAAATAAATATACCGATAAAAGTATTTTGCCATATAGTCTATTCAGGTATCCTGTGTGGCTGTGCAAAACTGAACAGCAGAAAAGATGTTGTTGCTCTTGCAAAGATAAAAAAAAAAACAGAAGAAAAGCTTAGGCATAAAAACCATAATGCTTAATTTGAAGCATCATTTAAAATGCCATACACTAAGTCACTTGTGCTCGTGGTCAAAACAGCAATTATGGGCTGGATTTGATTCACGCCACAAACATTTTCTAACTGGAACAAATGCATCCAAGTAACAGAAAATTCAGAATCAACGTAAAGGACATACTTTGTGCTACGAACCACAACATACCAGGTCACTG
Source organism: Astur gentilis (assembly GCF_929443795.1). Classification (NCBI taxonomy): domain Eukaryota; kingdom Metazoa; phylum Chordata; class Aves; order Accipitriformes; family Accipitridae; genus Astur; species Astur gentilis. Next base: position 16,417,429 of record NC_064884.1, read on the forward strand.
AAATACTTGACTTTACAAAAGTATTGTATAATAGTATTACTAACATTCATGACCACATATTTTAAGTTTAAAAATTCCATAAAAACCAGATTCGAACAGGCCAACAAAACCTGTTTATAAATAAAACACCTTAATAAGATAAAAAAAATGAATAAAAGTACAGGACATTTTTTTCCTTCTTATCACACTCCTACATTTCCATTCAAGCAGCTGACATTGATTTTTCCCATTTGTCCATAGTGCCACATAATTCTGCTGGATGGAATCCTGTTGGATGGAACCCTGTTTTATCCATTCAGTTATGTGATACAAAAGTTCAGGAACACGTTAAAGACATGACAACATAATTCCTCTATTAATAACTTACTTTTCAAAACATCATTAGAATCTAGACATTTCCAAGTTTAAAATTTGTTAGTGTGATAAGATTACTTAAGGTCAATTTCTTTTCCTTCCCAGCAATGGAAGTCTATTTTTTAAAATTCCTGGAATATTGCTCACTTATAGATGTTTGCTTTCATCACCACCCCATTACAGATGCTAGTCTTTAACATAGCGGTAGTCTTGTACATAACAGAAGATGGAAATGCTTTCCTCTGCATCTGCTGCTCCCATGCAGATACTTTACTCAGCATTAACAGAGAAACTAAAGCTCACAGAGATGCAGTTTATAAGTGCATTTTTATGTAAGATGAGAAACAAATGGACATTAACCCTGCCAAGATATTGCCAAGCTGAATTTGCTGCCAGAAGATTTCCCAACTCTATAACCAGAAAAATCTGTAACGTTCTTTTGCATGCTCCAAACTCATCTCTGATTGCAACAACGCGCTTTAATGCAGTATAAATCAATTTTAACATCTGTTTGAAAAACCTGATTAAGGCTTAATGCAATTTTCTTTGCCTTGTAATTTAGGCTATATATAGATTATTAATTAAGAGCAGACTGAATTTAAGAGTGAAAACAAGCAAGGCAATTGAGGAATTTACATGATGGTGAACTATACACAGAAGATTTACATACCTTATGAAGTTAAGATTACATTCTCTTTATATTCTTAAGAAGTACATGAATCAAAAAACATTTAAAAGATGTTACTACTACACTCTAAAGTTCTCTTAAATATGTTCTGCTACTTAGCTTTCCCCTTACTGTATAAGACCTATGGCTTAGGAGTACCAAGAAGGCCCATAGCACAGCTTTTCTCCACTGCCATTCACACTTCCCTGGATACCCAAGAAGAGCTACTGCTGGAGTGAAGAAGCTCTGTACAATCCACATCTCCCTCAGGAGCTTCTAAGGTCTAGAGTGCATTCAACACCCTGCCTAGGCCATTCCAACAAGCACAGTCTTAGGGCAGCTTCCTCAGTATCTCCTTGCCCTGCAGAGACTTTAGTATGGGTATAGAGGACCACAAAGAGGACAAAACACTGTATTAACCTATAAATAGATTTCTGCAGTGAGTATTGTACCTAATCCATTTAGTTGTTAGCCACTCCATGTTTCAAAGCAGGACATTTCCTCTGAAAAGGAAGTACCTCCAGTTCTATTGAAAATAATTTTATCTCAGAAATCAAGAGATTAAAGTAGGTATTGCCAAACTTGACAAAGAAATGTTAAGATACCCTGTAAAAAAGAAAGAGAGGGGTAGGAGGAAAAAGAAAAAGGGAAAAAAATGATTTTACACTCAGAGGTGGAAGCTTCTATTCAGAAAGCAGCTATTTAGCAGCTTAATCATTAGGATAATTCCTAATTACCTACCATTTGGTAATTTTTGATCAGTGTTACTCAGGCTTCAAAGAAAGGCAGCAGATCTTCATTCAGCACTGAATGAACAGAATAGCTACCACATTCTCTACATAAATCATTCAAACATATGAAGAAAAGCAACTTTTATTTAACAGATTTATCCTAACAGCAATAAAGAAAATATGCCATGATTTAGATCACCTGTGATCTTGCTACTTGAAATCACTCAAATTATAATCATTATACTTGGCTTAATCAAACATTAATTATACCAGGTAAAGAGATTTTGCAGTACAGAAATGAAAACCAGAAAGGTGGTTTAAAGCTAGGGTGAATACTTAAGCCAAACTCTCACTAATGAATCTTCTAAGTAAGCTGTAACTCCAAATTCAGCTAACATACTTTGTCTTCAAAAAGAATGTAGTAATTTTGGGGTCATACTAGTGATATTTATATTTGGAGAATCAGAATCAGGTTTGCATAATAAACCTCAATTGTGGCTTTAGAGATACCATTCTAAAAACCCGCATGTGTTTTCTTATCATGTATAAAGAACACTGGAAAAGTGTATTTAACTCAAACAAACAAACGAAATAAAGAAAAAAGGAATGTCAAGTTCCAGCAAATTTAAAGAACTCTACAGCTTCCATGTTAGCATGCCTAACTTCTGAATCTTTTCCAAAAAAATTTTAGCATCTGTCAACCTGTCAGTGTTCTGTCATCAATCCATTTATTTCTGAATTGAAAAGAGCCAAAAAAACCCCAACCAACATGCTCACCACCAATTTCCCTCCACCTTTAGGTGACACAAACAAAAAATATATGCCACTTTCAGAGATGTTTAGGTCTGGAGGAAAGGTAGGTTATTTTCATAGTAGAACCTGACCACAGCTTTTATATAACGAGCATAATACTGACCCTGTAAAAGACAATATTCCATTTCTAAAGATATGGAATTTACGTATTTAAATAACTCGTGTTCAAAACACTGCAGCTAATGACGTTGTGGACAACATTTATTCACCTAAGTACCTTGCTGCTGTTCTTCCTCTTCTTCACTAGAAGAAGCCAAATAAGCTTGAAAATCCATGTCAAGAAGTTCCTCTTTTTTAAAAGTTCTGCTGAGTGATGTTACTCGTTCATGATCTGTCTCATCCCATGTGATATCTACCTTAAAAATAAAAATGCCACTTGTAGAATCTGAAACACTAAAATTAAACATTGTTAACTCTGTTGTTTTAGGGAAAATTCCTCGACACCTTCCATTTAAGACGCAATGTAAAACTGTTACTGATATTCTCTACAACAATTAACTATAATAACTATTTACTAAAATAAATTTAATTACAACTTTTTGGAATTTGTTCTACAATGAGTTTCAAGGAGTTTTAACTACATGAAAGAATGAAGAAGTCTCCTCATGCACTGAAGGGTTCTGTAACAGCAGGTGACAACACAAAACCTCTGGAAGCCAAATTTCCTTTGTGGCAGCAGATACTGTTGTTGAAGCAGCCACCAACTCCTTTCCTTCCCTTTTCCAGCAGCAACCCATTCCTGGAGTCATGCATGGATTGCAATGAGGACAATGAAAACATTTGCGGAACTGCACCCTCAACTGGAAGGTGAAATAGATCTGACTGAAAAATGATCCAGCAGGAATTACTTATTTCTCAACTAATCACTTCTCCAATGTGGTTCACTTCGTGGCCAGATGGAAGTTTTGGCTGTCACATAAGACAGAGTAGGAATAAATAGCTACAAGGAGGGGAAGCAACTGTTTAAGCCTGGCACTACCACCAAAAAGTCTCTTGTTGAGCTACAAACAAATACCCATTTTAGGCAAATTACAAGATTTTACTGTGAATAACAAAGTAATTCCATGTGCAACTTGTAACAGAGGTATAATGAGGTCAAAATGTAGTACTTAATTTGTAACAAAGAAGCTGAATCTCTTTTAAAATCCAAAACTCCAGCTTATTTATGGGGTTGCAACTTGTGGCTCTGTAACATGCTTATATCTTTTAATATGTTTGATGTCTTTATTTTGAAATGGTGAAGCTAATCAGGAATCTTTCCCCCACTACTTATATAAATTATAAGCCGACAATAAAACTAAATGAATTCGAAAAACATTACAAAAACATTGTAAAGGTACCTTTGATGTTCCCATAGCAGCAGATGTGAAGTACTTTGGCTTGTATACAGCTATGTTCACTTCTGAAGCTTCATCTTTTGGCTTATCATCAAATGTAATGTTATCTGGAATAAATCTTAAAGGCAAATAAAACATGTTATTATTCAAATACACTGGGAAATTTCATAGTATAAACAGTCTAAGCTTTTCATGAGTATGGTACATCAGCACAAAAGAATTTGCTAAAATAAAAAGTTGGTAAGACTGAAAGGGAAACAAAAGAAACAGACAAGTACTCCACACATGTAAGATGAACTGTCTGGCTTCTGCATGGCTATTTCACAGGTTTTTGATGTGTAGCACCACCATGTTGGGGAAGTAAACTAAACAACTTTCAGTTTGGTATTCGCAGGGTCAGAGGTGGTTTTGTTTGTTTTAAGAATCATCTTTTCAGGAAGCTTAATATTAAAAATTCAAAAGAAAAAAGTGAATAAAATAGAATTTGGGAACAGATAAATAAAAAAATTGAGAATATTTTAGGGAAGCCTGGTACACCTTTAACATTACAATTAGTAGGGGACAAAAAAAATATTAAAAAGACGAAACTCATGTGTTACAATGGAAGAAGTTAGATAAAAAAACTAACCCTTTGTACACTACATGAGAAATTACTTGGGCTTCTTTTTCTTTAATCATTGCAAATGTAATCTGATGAATACTATTCAACATTAAAATTTGTTTTCCTAATCTACTTTGTTTAGAGTTTTAAGCAGCTGTGTCTGTTGTAAAACACTATCTTTCTATGTTTCGAAGCATGAGAAGTTACATGTTCATTTGGCAGAGGTCATCATCTTCAAAACGGTTCAAAGCAAATGAACTAAGTTCATCTAGAAAACGATTCAAAGCAAAAAGACTTATCTTTCACTGACTTCCAAGAGTGCCCATAACACAGGACCCAGCAGGCAAAGCCAGTTTCTGCCAAAACTTCTTATGATTTAGTAACTTATCTTCTGCTCAGACTACAAGGCTTTTCAGTAACAAAAGGAAATACTGGCAATAAAACACAGCTATAATTTAAAATTTTTTTTTTCCCAAACATGCTTCCAGCTCCCTCATAGGGGCTAGCATAGTAACCTATTGCAGCTTCATGACAACAGCAGCAATATCCTTGCCCTGTGGTAAGCAACCCTGAAAAAGAGCCACTTCTGGGCCCTTCAGGAAAGAAAAGAAAAAGGGGGGGGGGGGGGAAGGGCAGCAGTACGTTGTTTTATTTTCTAAATCCTACCACTTAATTGTACCCAAAAGGTTGAAGATGCAACCAGAACATTGTACCTGACTTCTCTGAGAATAATCTCTCTATGCAGAGATCCTCTCAAACTTCCCGTATTCCAGTAAAAATGCTCAAAAAGAAGAAAAAGGAATCATAGGGCAACTGAACAACTCACTGGATGCCTAATTTATTTACATATCTCATTTTGGTTACAGAATAAGGACAATGTAGTTTACTCCAAATTATTTTAAATTGGCTTTAATTCTCCCTCCCCTCCCTGGCCCAACATGTAAAGAAGTCAGCACTGGAATTACCTCAGGTCTATAAAAGAACAGCTACTTTCAAATTCCAGTCCATCACATTCCTCATAAATTTTATTGGCTGTTTCAGGAGCATCACATTCTACAACTGCATAGAAGTATTTCAGTCGCTTAAATTGATACTCCCGCAGTTTTTCTCTATAAAGCCTGCAAAAGTGGAAAACACCACAATCAAGTGAGCTGCCTTTAACAACTTCTCATTTGCAAAACATTTTAATTCAACTCATTAAAAGCACACACCATTCAAACACTCTCCTAGTCTCTGGTATCTATTCAGTTTTATTTAAGTAAAAGGACTCATGTTATTAAGTGTACACTTTCTGTACCTGACTGCTTCCCACAGGCAAGGTGAGAACAGAGCACAAAATAGCATATTTGTACACCCCTGTGCAGGCCACAGAAAGTAGTATTTAATAGTTCCTATCAAGTTGTTTGCAATTATCCTGGCTCCTAACAAGGCAGATGAAAAGGACGTTCATACATAAGCAAGAGTACATGTTAAGAATGTAAGAGAAACTGGGAGACGGTAAGGACAGAATTGCAGATGCTCACACTAGAAAGAGGCAGTGTAGGACTGATGAGTAAGAAAGCGGTATGGGTGAGGAAAAGAATCAGAATACCAGCTTGGCTAGCACAGCTGGTAGTGGCATCATACAAGATAACAGCAAGAGAAAAAGAAAAGCAGAACAGAGACTGAGAAGTGGATGAATTGGTGGAAGGATGCAGGAGAGAGATCACAGGGCTGAGGTCCTGTCCCATGAATTTAAAGGGTATGTACATAGGTATCACTGAGGTATCTCTGGGATATCTGGATTTCTGTTTGTTGTATTCCAGAATTTCTAGAGCCTGCTAGGCAGCAAATCCAACACTTCAGGATGCACCTTGATGCACACAGTGAAGCTAACTTCAGCACGCACTGTGAGTTCATCATATAATTCCCTGATGCACTAGAGACTTTCTTCAAAGGGATCTGCACTTATTTCAGAAGCATCTAGATTTTCCAAATATAGGGCAGTCCAGCGGGATGTATTATACAAAAGTGGCCCCAGTCAAGCTGCCAAACATCTGGAAATTCTGGAAAAATATAAAAGCAAAACCTCCCAACTTCCATACAGACAAGACTTTCAAGGAGAACAAAAGGGGAAAAAAAAAAAAAAAAAGCCCAGAACAAAAAACCCCCCAAAAACCACGACATGCCTGAAGAAGCCTGGACAATGCTAGGCCTGATGAGCTCAGCCTAGTAAACCAGGGCTGCTGCTGGTGGCATTCAAGAAATCTCAATCTGGGAATTCTTGGCCTAAGTTAAGGTCCCTGTTGATTACGCATATAAAAATTTTGACAGTAAGCAACAAAGGAAGTTTACTGCATGAATGGCAATTCATAGAGGAGAAATACTACGTTAAGCTTTCCACACATTTGTTCCATTTATTATTCCAATGAGCTACGTAATAAAAATTTTGATCTCAATTATCAACAAGCAAATTTCCTCAAGTTCCATTATAATGCATTTATTCAATGCATTGACAATGAACAAGGGCCAGGTGTAAAATATCCCTTGAAAAAGCTATAAAAATCGAGGCATCCACAGGAGACTTCCAGATGTGAAATTTTAGAAACAGGAGCTGATCGGGATTTTCACTGGGAATTAGACATATTATATCTCTCATTTGAAGATAAAGTTAATACCCGTCATTCTCTGTGGTACTCTCTGGAAGATCGAATAGTTCCACAGGTCCTTTTTGTTCTTCCTCTTTCAATCTCTCTTTTCCAAACTCTGAAGGATAAATCTACAAATACAACACCACAAAAGTAAATTTAACTGTAGCAGCATAATGTATACCAACTAAGAAAAATATCTCACCAAGCCTTTAAGACACTATGTTTTTTCTCTAAAATCAGTAAAGGGATCAATTCCATAAACTTTAATACCCTCTTAATTTTAATTTACAGAAAAGAGTTTAATAAACAAACTGCCTGTTAGGAATGAGAATATTTTGGCATAGATAAAGAACAATAGGATCCCTGACTTCATGCATTTCACTGTGGCTCTGAATTTTCAAAAAGGGGCTAACATTTCTCAGGAAGCCGGAGACAGACACTGAAAATGGAAAAATATAAATTAACTGATCAGAATTCAACCAATTTATTAATAATTCAAAAGTGGGTAAAACCAAGAAGTGTTGTGAATGGTAAAAAGGGTTGGACAGCGTTTAGAAATAGCCAGATTTAAGCTTGGGTTATCTACCATAAAGATCACTGAAATTAAACTAGCCAAGGAAATGTAGTCTCCCCCACTAGACTTTGAGAACTTCACTATTAGTCTCAAAAAACGCACTTAGAGTCAGCCTCATAAACATGAGAAATTAACAGCTTTGGACTGTAACTCTACCAAATACATGCCCATTGCTGAAAACCAGCACATCTTTATTTCTAACACAGCAAGTTAAATTGCAACAGTTCCTCATATGTCAGGTCAATATCTCTTGTGGTTCTCCACAGAACTGTCTTACTTCGTTCTTATTTTGTAGTCTTTTTTTTTTTTTTGATGTACAGTAAAAGCCAGTACTCCTTTTATAAATCAGGTCTTACCTTAACAGAAAATATCGTTCCTCCTTCGGGTGTGAAAGAATTAAATAGAGCCAGCAAATCCTTAGCCTTCAACCTATCCCAATCCATATTACAAACTGCCAATCTACTTGTAATCTGAACAGAGAGGAAAAAAAAGGACATGAAGTTCATAGGTTTAATTCCTGCTATGGGGAACACACAATTCTTTAGCAACTATCCTTGGTAAAAATCAAAGTCAGCAACAAACTGCTGAAAAAATTAAAGAAGCATTTTCCTCAAGAATGTGTATCACTTAAACTAGCAAAGGTCAGAAGGAGCAATCACCTGAGCAGATAAAAAGGACAAATAGTGAAGCACCACAGAACGTCCTGCACCAATCACAGGTTTAAGACTGCAGTTACAATGTCAGCGCTTAGGATTTTGTTATCATCATATGGTTAGTGACAATAGCAACTAGTATCACAGTACCGTAACAGCAGTAGAGTACTGTGATTTCTTATACACTAATTGTGCTCAGACTTAAAGTCCTACTTCATTGTCTAAAGATTTTGTATTTTCTTAAAGCATGATTTAAAAAATCAAATTAAAAAAAGTGAAAAAAGCCAGTAGTGAACAAAAGCAGTACTATTTAAATTCTGGAATTTCCGAAAAGCTCCATTCTGATTGTTCTTTCACTTATGGATAGCTTATCTATCTATAGGTAAGCCTCTGCTTAGAGGGAAGGGGAAGCACCAGTGAAAACTGCAAGTCTCTCATTCTCAGCCAATTTCATCACTTGCATTCTGTAACTAAAAAGCTGAAAAACCTTTATGAAAAATACTTTCACAAACTGTGTCACAGATGACGGTCTATATTGAAATCATAACTGTACATTTCTGAGTTTGTCATGTAGCAACTTTACTCGCGCCAAGTATTGTTACCTCATCTCCACGAGGGGCATCTTTATCTAGCTCACGCCACGAATGCTCTATCTCTGGCTCCTTTGCAAATAGTTCATTTAAATCCTCATCATCCTCTGAGCTTGTTTCAACGTTCCCTATGCCTCTAGCTAGATCAGGCCCACTGTCACTTTCTTCATCATCTTCTGAATCACTATCTTCTTTGCCTGTTTCCGCATCATCTTCTGGCTCCTCTTCCTTGCCTGTTTCCCCATCATCTTCTGGCTCCTCTTCTTCTGATTCTGCATACTCAGAAAGATCACTTGCAGAAATTTCTTCCTCTGATTGCCTTTTACTGAGGTCACTTTGATCACAGGTGTCTGTGCATACAGTCACTGCGAGATAAACATTAGATATCTATTTTTATGTTGGAATTACATATGATGCTTTACAAAGAAGAGGAGACCTCAGGTTTTCTTCATATGGATTTACTGAACCCCTGAAATGCGTACTGATGCAGGAACAAATTACATCAGGGAAGTGCAAACAACATAAATCATCAGTATTGCCTCTTCAGCTTGTCTAATCTAATCTAATTGCTCTTTAGACCCACAATTGTATTATCAATCTCAAACTCTAATGAAATATTATTCTGTTACTCTATTTATATGTAGAGAATCAACAGGTAGAAATTAGATTTCAATAATGTAGACTATAAGCATGCGCAAGCAATATAAAGTTTTTCTTGACGTCACCTGTTCTCTTTAATGGCCTCTAACATTAACAGCTTGATGCTGCCATCCTTACGCCTTCAGTCAACAAGCGTTGATACACTGAAGCCTTCATAGTATCAGATCTTATATTTGCCGTTCAGTTTGATAAATACAGTGGTGTATACACTACTATACATTTTACTTTTCTAACCAAGCAACAATTTCAGCTCCAGCAATTAAAAGGACATGGATGTTCACAATCTTACTGAAGAATCAGCACTGGTTCTATAAAGAGCTGACGAACTCCAATTCTTCAGCAACACTGAATCTGAGTCAGTCAGCTATTTCATGACTGACCTTGTGAAAGATCTTCCATGGATAAAACAAAACCAGCAACATTCAAGTAAACAAGCAGAATTTAAGCTATGTTATTTGAACAACTAACCTGATTCCTTTATTTTTCCTCCTAGGGAGTGGTCCCTCCTGGGAGCTTTAACTGATTGAGTACCACTTGGTTGTGAAGATTTTTGCTTGTTTTGAACTGAAATTGATCTTCCTCCTGACGCATCTCCTTGCTTGTTTTCCCCTTTGTGTAAAAGGCCCTTGCTTCCCCGAGAGTGGTCAATTTCTGTTGCAGTTTTCTTAGAGTCCTCTTTCAAGTTCAATTTAGACATTTTTTGTCCTTCATTTTTAAAGTCATCTAGTTTTGTCACGGCTCCACATGTTCGGTCCCCTGCTTGTTTGTTTATTTTGCTCTCCTCCCTAGGAAGGCCTTCGGCTAGTAGTTTTGCAGAATCTGCCTCTCCTTTAGGTTTAGCTTTTTTTTTCTTTTTTTTTTTCACAGTATGTTCTTTACTATCACTTTCTGAAAGATCAGAGTCAGACTCTGACAAGGCATAAAATTTCCTGAGGTTCTCTGTAGAAGTATAGTTAACAGGGCGACCTCTTTTGTCCACTGTATATTTCAGCTTAAACTTCTTGTCATGAAACATAGCTCGGAATCGTTTGTCAATCTTGATTTTACGTTCTTTTTCGGGCATCTCCCAAAATCTGGGATCCCTAGTAACACAACTAAACCGCCCATCGCTCAGTATTTCCTCTTGGGATGACATTTTTGATGCTGTTGAAGACTTGGACATCTACAATATAAGAATAAAAAAAGCACTTCAGATTAAAGAGCCTGATTAACATAGATTCACATACATAACTGAAAAAAACTAAAGAATTAAGCAAAGTTAAGGCTTCTAACCTATACCGAAAAAGTTTTTTCCAAAAGCACATAAGGCAATTTAAACGAGTTGCAAATAATCCTGTTCCCACCACAATCTTGGCCACCAATCATAGCTTCCTCGGATAACGGATACGCAACTAAAAAAGACCATACCGGCTGTAGATACGGCCTTAGGTGTTTGTTTCCCGATCAGTCGGGAACAAGACCTCCAGCAGCTTCACTGTAAGCCAGGCCTCAGACTTTTACTTCCGAGAGGACTCGGCCGCTTCGCATTTTAAAGCGTCAGTTAGGAAGGAAGTCAGCGAGAGCGGCAACGTTTTGAGGAGCTCAGCCCAGTGCCATCAGCGGCTGCGGGGCAGGCGGAGGCTGAGCGCGGCCCAGCAGCAGCGCGGCAGCACCAGAACCTGCCTTCCCCCGGGCGCCCGCCGCCCCGCGTCCAGCCCCCGCCCGCACCCGGCTCCCTCCCCGACCCCAGCGGCGGACAAGGCCCCGCGGACGCGCCCTAGTGAGGAGCCCCGCTCGCACTGCCCGACCGGCCCGAGCCCACACACCGTTACCGGCCGCCGCCGCCGCCGCCGCCGCCGCCTCCACGGCCCGGCTGCGCTCCCTCAGCGCGGAAACCTCCAACCTCCACCCACCACGCCGCTCCGCGCCGCAGCCACTTCCGGCGGGCACTACGACGAGGGCAAACCCCCCCTAACCAATCACACGCCGCGGCCGGCGGAAGGTTGGGGGGCGTGGGGGGAAGGGGCAGCGGCGCGCCTGCGCACAGGGAGCTGGAGGCCGAGCTGGGCGGCTCCGGGGACACAGAGACCGTGCATGCGCCGGGGGCGCGCGGCCGAAGCCATGGCCGCCGCGGCGCGGGCCCTGAGGGGATCCGGCCGCTCGGCCCTGCGGGCGGGCTGCGGCTGCGGCTGCGGCTGGGGCGGGCGTCGCCGGCTCTGGGCGCCGTCGGGAGGATACGCGGCCGCCGCCGCCGTTGCTTCTCCTCCCGCCGGCTCTTCGTCGGGTTCGGGCGCGCTGAGCCCCTTCGACCGGCGGCTGAAGCGGAAGCAGAAGAACTGGGCGGCGGCGCAGGCCGAGCCCGCCAAGTGCGACTACCTGCGGGAGGAGGTGGGGGCGGCGGCGGCGGCCCGGGGCGGTCCCGGGCGGCCCCCTCGGCAAGGTGGGGGAGGCGTCAGGTTGGGGGAGGCGTCAGCCGGGGGCGGTTGGTCGGGCGGGGTGAGCTGCCGCGGCCGTGGGCGATGCCGCCCCCCCCGCTGACCGGCGGGCTTCCCCCCTAGGTCGGCGGCAGGATAGCGGACAGGGTGTTCGACATCACCAGGTGAGCCTCGCCGGGAGGGGAGGCGGGGCACGGCTCCGTGTGCCACACCCCCACGCCCCCACCCCCGCTCGCCCCCCGCGACTGCGGGGTGTCGGGCGAGGGCCGCGGCCCTCGGGAAGAAACGCTGGCTGGTGGGGAGAGCCTTGCTCTGCGCCTGCTCGTGGCGGGAGCCGCGGAAGGATGCTCGGCGTGCTTAGTTGGGAAAGGTGTTTGGAAAGTGGCAGGCGAAACCTAATGCAGTCACTTAAAATAGCTTTAAGTCCTGATCGTGTTTTGTGTTGCTCAACTTCTCCTTTAGAACGTTTCCTCTTGCTTTGGATCTTGGCTCTGGAAGAGGTTACATAGCTCGACATTTAACCAAGGTACTCGCTCTTCGTACTTGAAAGTGTTTAAAACGAGTATCCCTTTATCCCTCTGTTTTCAGACGGGGCTCTACGATAGCTTAAACCAATCCTCTGAACCTTGATGAGGTAAATGTCACCTCCCCGCCCCTCCGTATCTGTAGCTGTCATCCAAAGAAAGATGTGTGCTGTGCAAGCTGTTTTTCTATATTTATTGTCGCTGAAGGCTAGACAAATGGTAGTGCGAGGGAAGCTATCTGTTGTATGACACTTAACCTTTAGTCTTGAGTAGGGATATGCCTGTTTTTCTGATCGACGCACTTAGTTGTTGAAGACGAGCATCGTTACAGAGACTTTTAAGCAGTGAACAGGCTAGCCTTCGTGAACCGCACTGTAAGTAAAGGTACTTCATCGGATGTTAATCCGTGGTTTATATTTGACTGAACGTATACCTAAAAATGCAGAATATGTTTTCTGTTACTACTTCCATCTCAGCTGTTCTCCCTGGGAGGAATTGCAAAGTACTACGTTGGGGGGAAAAGATGCTTTCTGCTTTATATAAAGTTTTTATCAGTTATTGAAGAAATTCTTTCGAAGTTCTTGCAAGTATGTGTAAGCGTTCCAAAAAGATGACTAATGTCAACTTAGAAAAAAAAAAAAAGAGTAAATATTTGATAGATTTTTTAAATTCTATTTCAGGAAACAGTTGAGAAACTTATTCAAGTTGATATTGCAGAGAATGCTTTAGTAAGTTGCTTTCTGAATACTAATGTGTTTCAATTCCATAATACAGGAAAACAAAAGAAGTGAGTTTCTGATGTTGTTTTTCTTCTAACCCAACATTAGAAAAACGCTGTACAATCTGAAATCCCTACAGTCAGTGTTGTAGCTGATGAGGAATGCCTTCCTTTCAAAGAAGATACATTTGATCTTGTTGTTAGCAGCTTAAGGTCTGTGTTAATCATTTATTTACATTTTATTTTTTTGTTCAAGATGTTAAATGATGTTCTTTTCACAGTAACTTTAAGGAAAAAGAAGAGAAAGATTAACAGTCCATTAAACAGCAGTAGGAAATGTACTTGCATAGTTAATATGAGTGTACATTAGAAAAAACTGCTTTTCTCATGGTTCTTACTGGTTGGTTTGTTTGTTTGTTTTCCTTCAAAAGACATGTACCTTCTCTCTTTCCTGCATTTTGACAACTAGTTTTCAGGACCTTCATCTTCTCAACTTAAAATTAAAAAAAAAAAAAAAGAAGCTATTTGTATGAACTTTTGTTTTTATTTAGTGTCACTTTTAGGCAGGCATTTCAGAAGTTTTGCAGCTTGAGAAACTAGTTTGTTGCTTTGGCTTCTGAAACAGATAATGTAACAATTATTTGTGTTCCCTAAATTTTATTTAATGTGCAATTATAAAATGTATGCTTCTGTTATTTCAGTTTACATTGGGTGAATGACCTTCCTAGAGCTTTTAGAGAGGTAAGAAACTGCTTTTTATTACTAAAACCACTTGCTATTACTTGCCTCCAGAGCACTCTGTATTTCCAGGTCTTTTTTAAATGAGAGACACAGAAATAGCTCATGTTGCACACAAGTATTTTTTGCAGTATTTTTGGTAGTTTGAGGAGCATCAGTTGATATTTCTATTAATTTACTTTCTCAAATCAATTTGGAATGAATAACTGTGAAACAACATGTTTGTATAGTATTTTATAGTCTCAATAGCTGAGATCACAGTAACTAATGTAAACTGAGGCAATGCTATTTATTTTTATTGTGTGTTAGCTCTTACTACTTGTAGTACAAGAGTTTTCCAAATCTAGCTTCTCTAGAACTGGTTTATGGAACTTTTATTGTTTTTATGTCTCGCCTATTTACTTTGAAATACAACTTTAATCAGATAAAGGCTTTTTGATTTTGAAATGAAGCGAATACTTGTTGAGGACAGGAAACTGAAACTGTTACTGAAAAAAAACTGATTTGGGATTATTTCAGGGCCTTCCTACAGGTGAAAACTTCTTTCAAATTGGAGCAAGAGCAAGGAATATTTTAACCAATTTGCTGTTTTTTCATTTATTTCAAATTTGTGAGTCGTTACAGTGCTATTCTACCACCTGTTGGTATGAATAGCAGTACCTTACTGTTATGGAAATAATAAAAATAGAAATTGGAATGCCTTCAGTACTTTAAAACAAACAAACAGAAAGACTTGGAAAGAAATACATCATTTTCTCTGGAACTTAAGTGTTCTATAGAGTGTCAAATATTTTTACCCCCATGGTAAAAATAACTCACACCTTATAATGTCCCTCAAAGGGGACGGAACTGGGGTGGGTTCTTGGCCAACTTTCATTGTGAATGCTCATCTCCTATGTCGGGACTACTGGCTTTAACTAGTGGAAACTGCCTTCAACTGCTTAAATTTCTTACTTGTCAATTAAAGGCTCCTTTACTAGCATAGAAAAGGTAGCTTGATTAATACTGAATTAAAAACCAGTTTAAAAGATTTTTGCTTCAAATCAGTAAGGTAAACTGTTTGAAGCCTTTGCTGTCTTGTTAAACTGATTATGTAATACGGCTCTTCTGGATAGCTAAACCAGGGACCATTGCCAGTTCTTAAGGAAACAAGAAAGCATGAATTTATTGGCCTTCTCAGTAGGAATGGGGCTAGGACTTACTAGACGAGAAAGCAGCTTGTCAGCCTTGGCGTTCGAGTCATGATATTGCTTTTCTGGCTAGTTAAAAATAAGTAGAGGTAGACATAATAAGAATTGCATTACTCTACTGTGTGTTCAGAAGTGCAAAGATCACTACTGGAAAGTAAGACCTTCATTTCTCTTAAATCAGGCCATTAAAAAGTATTTTTGCTGCCTTCATCTGAGAAAGTAAAAGTAAGCAGAAGTTATCTTAATCTACCTTACTTTCAGAAGGACATTAATTGAGGAATTTTTTTTAGGAGTATCACACTGAAAATAGTTTTACCCTAGGTTTCCACAGTGCATTTTGTGTTTCCAGACTGTAAGTGTAATTACTGGGGATTCACTCTTTCTTAAGAACAAATAGTCTCTTTTCAGACAGGTTAGTTATCTTGCAGTGCTACCAAAACCTTTGGCACAGCGTGCCTTGTAGAATACAGTCAATATTAAAAGTCTGTTACAGTAGCGTAACTATTGCTTTTAAGTTCATTTAAAAAAAAAATAAAAAAGTCCCAACAACTTCTTAGTTACATAGGCTTAATAACAAAAAACATTTTTTTTTTTTTTTTCTGTGTTGTAGATTCACCAAGTTCTGAAGCCAGATGGAGTATTCATTGGTGCAATGTTTGGGGGAGACACTCTGTATGAGCTTCGCTGCTCTTTGCAGCTAGCAGAATTGGAGAGAGAAGGGGGATTTTCTCCTCATGTATCACCGTTCACTGCTGTCTCTGATTTGGGACACCTGCTGTCAAGAGCTGGCTTTAACACCCTGACTGTGGTAATTCTAAATAAGAGAACAATCAGATAGAACAATCCAGCACATCAGAGCTGCTGGTATATAAAAAATACTATTTATGAATGTATTGGTAATGTAGTGCTTCTTTCTGCATGTTGTGCACCTTGCTGAATAAGTTTCTGAAATAGCCTGGACTGCCTCTCTTCTCGGCTTCACTGTGATTAATGAAACCAACTGAAGTGTATCTTTGGCTGGTGGCCCAGTAGAATTTGAATGGTCTTCTTGGCAAAATGTCAGAAAATGTTAGACCTACTTGAAAAAACTTTAGACAGTCTTGCTGTTTCTTCTAAAACCAAGGAGAAAATAATGGCATTTCAATTAAAATTTGATTTCATTTGGGCTACTAACCAAAACTTTTTAGAAATGCTGACAGAATATTCTTCTGAGAAATACGCAGTTTGAACAGAAGTAGCAGGTGAATAGTCCGTTAGCAGCTTTGAAGGCTAGCATAATGTTACCGTTTTAGCTTGATACGCTCTAAAACCAAGCTTCTCAATTCTTTTAGGATACTGATGAAATTCAGGTCAACTACCCAGGGCTGTTTGAGATTATGGAAGACTTGCAAGGCAAGTATATACTTTGTGGAAACATGAATGTTTTGTGTATTGGTGATGCAGACACAGAAGAGTTTCACTGTGGTTTTTTTAAACTCCAAATCATAGAATGGTTTGGGTTGGAACGGACCCTTAAAGGTCATCTAGTCTAACCCTCCTGCAATGGTCTTCAACTAGATCAGGTTGCTCAGAGCCCTGTCCAGCCTGATCTTGAATGTTTCCAGGGATGGGGCATCTATACCCTCTCTGGGCAACCTGTTCTAGTGTCTCACTACCCTTGTAAAAAATTTCTTCCTTAAAAAAATATAAATAAATAATAAATAAAGCTTATTGTAACAGTGGAAGCATTACTTTTTTCCCTGATCTCTAGTGATTCAAGAGATTATGCCTGTCAGCAGATTTGTGTTGGGAAACAGAAGTCAAAGATTTGCTACGTCATGGTCTGCTATGAATTTTCTGCTTCCCTTGTATTCCCATTCTTTGTGAGCCTGTTCAGTGTAAGCTGCTGAAGAGCCCTGAAAGGGAGACAGAAGCATGTATGCCACATACTAACTTTTCCTGCAAGCCTCCCTAAGTATCAGGACATTCAGGAAACTGCTTTGGAATGAGAATAAATAGGCCCTCAAATTGGAGTCTGCTGAGGAATGCAAAAAACAATTGAGATGCTTAACACTTGAGTTAGTATTCTGATTGCATTTGTCATGGATTGTAAAGTAGTCATTCCTATGCAGTCAGTTGTTATTTATAGAGCAATTCTGGGCATCTTATTCTGAATCAGCTGTTGTTGTTTAGACTAACACCTTAATGAAAATAAAACTTTCATTCTCTGCAGAAACATTCAGGTGCAATAAGTGATTAAAGAGATTAGATTTGTGGCTATTTTATTTCTTATTAAAAATCTCTTGGGATAGTCATTTTGATGCTTATCTGTCTTAAAAAAAATACGTATAAGTGGTGTGTCTGAATAAACACTGTGTACTTACGCTTAAAATCAATGATACTAGAAAGCCTAAATGTTGGAAGACTCAGGCTGAAGAAGTAATAATTTGAAATCATTCCTAGCAATACATACTGTAAATTGCAAAGCATTGGCATTAAAAGGTTTGGATTCTTATAGGTAAGAAACTCACCTAGTTATGTGCAGTATGTTGGTGTCTCCTTACAGGGAGATTCAGAGGAATCTATACTTGTTATGGTTTAGTAAAAATCTGTCATTAGTGCATGACACTTAACTCATGACATGTGCTATATCTTCTTTTTCTTAAAGCTAAAACGTATTTTTAGGTATGGGGGAGAGTAATTGTTCTTGGAATAGAAAACCTCTGCTACACAGGGAGACAATGTTGGCAGCTGCTGCAATATACCAAGGTAAGTATTTGAGAGGTAATGAATTAATCCGAAATGACTTTAAGAACATATTTTCTATGTCTTTTTCTCTGACCTCTGTGTAAAAGAAACCATTTTGGAATAGAACAAAATACCATTGCTGTACAGATATTTTTAACCTTAATTATGATGACAGGATTTGAACCATGTTGATGCACCAGAATGGGATATTTTTATTGTCCCAAATCTTTCACCAAGAGTCATCACGATGAATATGTCATACTTAGTTCTAATGTTGTGAGAGCTAAGTATTTCTTAGAACTGATGTTCTGTGTACCTTTTTTCCTCTCCCTTCTTGCCTTAACAGAAATGTACGGAAATAGCGATGGCTCAGTACCTGCCACATTTCAGATCTACTACATGATTGGCTGGAAGTTCCATGAATCACAGGTAACGTGAAGCTGAGCTATTTTCTCTTTGAAGCTACTTTTTAAATTACTGATGCTTTAAAAGCTTTTTACAAAATATTTTAATTTAAAATTAGCACTGTACATTTTTTTTTTTTTTGGTCTTTTTTTCTTAGGCAAGACCAGCCCAGAGAGGTTCTGCAACAGTTTCATTTGGAGATCTGGCAAAAATAGATGGACTTCTTTCAAGAGGAAAAAAATAGTTCTCCATCAGAAATAATAATTGTCTTGAAGCTTCTATAAAACTTCTCATTGCAGATAGTCTTCAGTTGTGCTTATTTTGTGATGACATTCTGACATTATAATAATCTGCAAGCCATGGAGTTTTGGGGTTTTTTTTTTTACTGCCTGTGCTACATCATCAGCTGTCAAAAATGGTGTTCATTTTTTGTTTCTAGAGAAATATTTGAGCAGTATTCTAACTGAATACATGCTCTCCCAACTTTTGATTAAATTACTATTCTCAAATGTAATGCCTCTTCCAGCATTTAAGTAGCACAGACTGCTCCAGGTATGATTAGCAAGTCTTGAGTGTGTATCACCCTGCATTGTGTTTGAATTATTCCTACAGGACGGTAGATCATAATAAAGAATAGTACTTGGTGGCAAGTGTATTTATAAGACATACTATAAGAGAAAATAACAGCAAATACACAGATCTAACTTAATATGTGTTTTGTGGGTTGGAAATTATGTGTAAAAAGTTACTGTCAGTTACTGTTTCAAACTTGAATGTTTGACTTGTGTATAAGGAAGTGGTTAAGTAAATTCTGTATTATAAAAATATCTCAGGTTGCTACCTTTCCCTTACAGCTCTCAAATTCAATTACTTTTCCTTCCACCCCCAAAGCTAGAAATGTTCTGAATGTGAAAAGTAGAGCTCAGCCATAGGGAAAGTTGAATGCTTCATTGTAGCTTTAGCAGAATGTACGTATCATGATTTGACTTAATTTACTGAAAGGAGCAGCAAGCAGAAGGGTCATCTAGCACTCAGAAGGATGTGTACGTTTCAAATTAACTATCTTAGAATTGGCATTCTCTGGAGTTGGTACTCTTCTGGAGTTCCGAGGCATTTTTTTTAACCTTTTATCTCATAGCATTTGAAAAATTAAAGGTGGTTCTTTATCTATTAGTTAAAAGTTACATTTGCACATTACTTTCTGCATTTCTACTATCAGATGCTGAAAAGCATGAGGTATACTTTTTTCTCCTTAGCTGTAACATGAAGTTATGACTTTTCCTGCATATAACTTACTAGAAATCAATATTAGTTACGAATATGGCCAATTAACCTGATGTGTTTAGAAAAAATAATCTATCCAGAGGTTTCACTTGATTGTAGTACTGACAGAGAATGGTAGAAAGGAAAACATGAAGAATGTATAATCAGGTATACTGTTCAATCAGTTTTATCATTGTATCTAGGTTTTGTATTAATAGTGGTGAAACAAAAGCTTCTCTGGGCTTGTTGTAAGACGATTATCCAGCAGGTGGAGTTTGAGAGAATGGTGTGGCACAGACGAAATAGGCAAGGTAGGCAGAAGCCTTCCTATTCTGTCAGGGATTATTGAATTATTCAAAGACTAATACAGATAGTAAAGTTACCTCCTACTGCTTAACCAATACAAAATTTTCAAAATAACAGAAACGTTGTTTAAAAAATACAGCTATTCACGCACTATTCAGCTGACTAGAAGATCAATTTAACGGCCTAATTTGGGGGTTTATTTTATCTACCAGGCTTTGACTTTAAATAAGAAATGGGCAGAGAAGGTACAAAAAATCCTGATAAGGGTGGAAGGAATCTTCTGTCCAGTTTTTGCTTACAAGCCTAATCCATAGTTATTCAAGGGGAATGAATTCATTTTTCATTTTACTTAGAAGAGTAACCCTTCTGGGTTACCTTAATGTTAAGGTAACCCTTAATGTTAAGACTAAATCTAAAAGAAGAGCTTGTCTCTCTGAAAGCCTTCATTTTTTTCATAGTACATCAATGGACTTAATACAAGACACTGCATCTCTCTACAGGTCCTCTCCGTCTTTAATAAAATTAACTTATTTCCAGGGGAAACTCTCTACTTTTCCAAATGTAGGTTTCTATGAAGTTATGTGTCCAATGACTGTGTAACTTTATGCATTTTTTGCTTTAGTAGGTTATTTTCCAGTCACTTGAGCTGGTGGTTGTGACTCAGATGTGTTAAGGGAATGAGGAGGTGGAATGTGCTGGGTAAATGTTAATTGGAGAGGTGCTCCTACTGTGCTTGTTTGAAGCACTCAGTTAAGTTACAGAGAAAAGGAAGGATTTCCAGTTCTTTGATTCCATATTCCACAAATGGAATATATAAACAGTGAAGTAGGTAAGAATTTGGTTGTTAATAGGGCAGGGTACCTTCTGGACAGAAAGAAGTGGAAGAGTAGTTTTCTTCTAGCACATGGAAAAAAAAAAAAGTACAGATATTCAGTTAACTTGGAAAAGTGCTTAGGAGCAGTAGAAGTGGGGAGTAATAAATACGGCATTGGAGCAGTGCTGGTTGGAACTAGGGGGTATGCAACTGTCAGCTAAGGTGTTCATTTCCCAGGCTGACTACATGTGAATAACTGCCTTTTATGTGTTTTTTTAACTGCAAATACTATTTTTTTTCTGTAGTATTTCTTGGAATTCTAGATTACTCTGGTTTCCACTAGCCGCTTTCATTGTATGGCATTTGTATGAATAGCTTTGAAAACAGTTATGTGACAAAAACATGTGTTCGTAGTAAACTAAGACTCTGTAATATTTTGATACTCTTTTTCAGATTTAAGTCTTTATGGCTTTCTGAAATTGTAATGAAGAATGCCAGTTCCTAGTGTAGAAATTATTTTAAACTTGTAAGTGCATGTTAAAAATCAGCTCTTACAGTGTAAGTGACTTCTAAAAAGTAGTTGCTAAGGTGACAATGTTTCTTGTAAGCTTAGTTTTAAAAATCCTGATGCATAATACAGGATGCTTTAATCTTGATTACAGAAGAAAGGAAAAAGAATTGTGGGAGATAATTATTTTTATTAATCAAAAGTTAGGAGCCCATAAATAAAAACCAAATTCTAGTAGTAGTACATTTACACACTTAATGAACACCAGTATTTTTGAGCCTCCAAAAGGTTTTGAGGTTCTGAGTCATGGATCAATGTCAACGTATAGTTTTATGCAAGTCTGCTTAGGATATAGGGATGGTAATGAGGCTCTACATTTTGTAACCCAGGCATTAGATTTTGCAGTTCTACACTTTCAAAAGACTTTGAGAATTTGTGAAGTTAAAACACAGGAAAGTATTCTTGATTATCTCTAATTTATAAAAATGTCATCAGCAGAAGCTCAGAAGCAAACCATACCAAAATAAATGTAACTGTATTTTTTTTACTCTGCTTAAAAAAAGAAATAAATATGAATGACACTTTTTTACAATGTGTTCTAGAAGTGACCTAAAACTAAACTTTGCCGGTTGCAGGGGGTAGAAACACACCAATCTTTCGTATGGTGTTTAATTCAAATTTCCTGATGCAAAAAATCTCATTTAGTGGATTAAATTCATTAGAGCATCTTGTTCAAGAAGCCACATGAAGAAACCTAGCATATATGTTAAACCTTTTAGATTTTCATTTGTCTAGCCCAAGAACTTAATGCCCACTTTCCAAAGACATGATCTATTTTGGTCCAGGTTTTGGAGCCGTTATTTTGGGGGACTAGAGTTGCCATAGTAGTTTGATTGGAATCAGTCTTGAATACTGAAGCAAATGTTACCTGTATAGCTAGTTGGTTGATTTCCTGAATGTCTTAGGTGCCCTCAGGTGAAGGAAAAGGAAAAAATAATAATTAAAAAAAAAAAAAAAAAAACCAAAAAAAACCACAAACGAAAACCCCCAAACAAACAAACAAAAACCCAACCAAACAAAGAAAACAAAAAAAACCCTGTGTATCAGTATGAAGTAGAAAACACTGAAGAGAGTGCATGTGCTTGTTGTAGGGGAATACAACTCTTGGCTTAAATGAAGTTGGAATTGAAGTGGTTTGTTGATTTATTCATAGCATGTAATTAACTGTTAGTCCGTGAACTATACATGCAGGATTAATAGCAGCAATATAACAGAAAAATGTACTAGACCCTTACAAAACCTTAGTAAACGCTTTCAGGTATCTAAATGGCCTTCTACAGCAATTCCCCCGCAAGTTTGCAGTTACACGCTCACCGCTATCCTATTAACGGGAGGCTTGGGTTATAAGAGCCCACCCTTCTAGGAGTGCCTTACCCTGTTTACATCCATCTTCTTGGGAGACGTGAGCGCTGTAGCTGCATGCGTACCCGTGCTGTTCCCTACACTCCGCTAATCCATCCACCCAGCTGCTGGGATAGCACCCCACCAGGGGATGTGCAGGCACCCCAGGGGTGCTGGGTGCTTGTTTCGCCCTGTGCTGTCAGCCCACTGGCCAGAATGCAGGCTGCTCCAGGCTGCTGGGGAGGGTCTCGACAGAGCCAGAGAGGCCAGGAGGGCATCTTCTCGGTGTCAGACCAGGTTTTGACTGCTGCCCTCTTCTGAATTTTACTGCTTTTTATACTTGCTCTTAAACTGACTCTCTTCCCCCCCCTCCCCCAAGGTCTCTTGGTAACTGCCTGGTTAGCGTTTAATGTGGCTGATGGTTGTCACAATTTCCAGCCTTACTGGATTTTGAGCAAACACCCTCGCAGTTTTGGATATTCTGTTCACACACGTTGCACTTGTATTTCTCTCTTAGCAGCTGATGTTGTCCATGCTTTTTATGCCGAGAGAAGGCTATGTGAATTTCCCCCGTGATTTGGAGCTGGTTCTTGGGTTACAAGGTACTTTACTCATAAACTAAGAGGCAAAGTCCTCAGAAAAAAAATGTTCCTGGTTGGAGCAGTGATGATGAAGACTGGGGAATCCTGGCTGGCTTCAAAGTGTTCATGATAGGCTGGAATGTATCACAATATAGCAGTTTTCTCGTGATAATGCGTAAAATAAGGAGGCTTCGTTTTTACCACACTAACGAATCCCAATTCATACATTTGTTTTTCTGCATTCTGTAGGGATTCCTTACACTTTGTACAAGTAGAATTGCAACTTGAAGTTGGGATCTGCACATTATGTGTGACTTCTGATCGTTGACAAGTTCTTTTAATATTGCATCCGAAGTTTGAGTACACTAAGAAAACAAAGAATAAAACTACCCTTGTGAATAAATGTAGTTACCATGAAAATTTCCATACTTCTGATCAAATATAATTTTGGGTTTCATGGATGACAAAACTGCAGGGACAGAAATGCATTGGATGCATTTCTGCTGTATATAACACCAAGTTTTTAGTCAAATGAACAACCTACAAAAAAGTGACTACTTAGTGCATGCATTATTTTAAATCGTTTGAAGCTCTAATCTTAAACTTTTTACTTCTAAGGTGAAGTGCCCTAATATTAAGAAATTACTCTGTGGAAATACTGTCCAAAATGAGCAATTTAAGAGAATCTATTCAGTAACAGGTAATTAATTACATCTAGTCTATATCTAGTAGGTAGTAACGTCAAATATTTGTGGATACTGGAGTTGCTGTACTCTTTTTTTCTCCCTGAACTGAGCCACTGATGGATGTATGTAATGCCTCTCTTGTAGCTCCTCCACCATGTCATCTCTACAAAGTATATACTGCTTTAGCATCCAGGTGGCAGGTGCATCCATTCCTACCAAAAGCTACTTTAGGAATGTTAAGTCTCCCACTTCTTTTCTACTATGTATTCTAACTTTTTCGGGGGGTGAAGATCTATTAGTTTATTCAAGTTCTAGAATTATTCACTGCTTTAATTTGATGCAGAACTTACTGACATTTGATACAGGACTTCTGATGTTCTTTCCTAATATCAGAGTTGCTTTCACTTTTGTAATTAAAAATGTAATACCCATAAAGAACCACTTTAGATTTGATTATTATATTCCCAGTCAGTATCTTTCCCGACACAACAGCAGAATGCCCAGTCTTACAGGAGTAATATATTGCTGTCCTAAGACAATGGCTGTAGCAAGATTTAGTTGGTGAACTAATGCTGCACTTCATAGGTAGCCAGGTTCAAAATACAAACCACTCTCATAGCTTAGTATCCACGTAACATGCATTTGCATAACATCCCATCCATGCCTAATTTTTTGTGTGTGAATTTCTTTAGTTACCTACAGTTATTTCTGGAATTCCAAAAAATAGCAGAGATGTAGCTACTGCCAAGAGGTTTTGTTAGTCATTTCTCAAACAAAGCAATCCTTAGATTATTTTGCCTACAGAAGTCAACTTAGAAGGCATTCTCAGGAGGAGCTGCAGTGCTGTCACAGCACTGTTCAGTCAACAGACTTAGAGCACTTGTTTGATGCAGGGATGACTGATCTTCGATTACCACCTTTCACAAAACAAACTGAAACATCTGTTGTTTTGTTTATATGTGAGCTTTCCAAATAGTAGCTTACAGTTCTGGTTTTGATTTTTTTTTCCTCCTGGCTCAGTTAATCTTTATTGTACAGAAAGTGGAACTTCGAACACTGAATGGATTGGGTGACTGCATCTATATTCAGGATGTTGTACAGCATGGTGGCTGACAACTTTTTGGTAGCTAGGACTTAATTGTCCCTTATTCAGAAGATAGAATTTAATTTATAGCTTCTATACCTCTGTGGTTAGCTATCTCAAAGATATGAAATTAAAAGATAACAGTGTGATTATTTATTAGCCTCTGAGATATGTTTGGAGTAGGCTTAGTTGTTCCACTTTGGGAAAGAATTCAGGTTTATGAACCCAAAGCCTTCAGAAGTGCAGGGAAGTGTTTCCTTGCAGCTCCCTGCAGAGAGTTAATATATCTTCACAAATATAAAATTCCTGTCTCTGCACTCTTTGCTAGTATTTTCTACTGGACAGCTTGGCTTTGTTATACTAGTTTTCCTAGATCTCTGAACAGTCACATAGAGACTGTGCATAATTTTAGGAGTCTTGAGCATGGAAGTCAGAGTCCCTTAGTTGTAGAAGGAAGGATCTAAGAGTTTGTCATGGTTTAACCCCAGCTGGCAACTGAGCACCACACTGCTCGCTCACCCCCCCCTGCCCAGTGGGATGGGGGAGAGAATCGGGGGGAAAAAAAGTAAAACTTGTGGGTTGAGAGAAAGACAGTTTAATAGGATGGAAAGGAAGAAAATAGTAATGATAAAAATAATTACGTGACAATAATAATTATATAAGAATTAGGATCTACAAAACAAGTGATGCACAATGCAATTGCTCACCACTCACCTACTGATGCCCAGTTAGTTCCCAAGCAGTGATCTGCACCCACCAGGCCAACTCCCCCCAGTTTATACACCGGTCATGACATCACCTGGTGTGGAATACCCCGTTGGCCAGTTTGGGTCAGCTGCCCTGGCTGTGTCCCCTCCCAACTTCTTGTGCCCCTCCAGCCTTCTTGCTGGCTGGGCATGAGAAGCTGAAAAAATCCTTCACCCAGACTAAACACTGCTTAGCAACAACTGAAAACATCAGTGTGTTATCAATGTTCTTCTCGTACTGCACCCAAAAAATAACACTATACCAGCTACTAGGAAAACAATTAACACTGTCCCAGCCAAAACCAGGACAGAGTTAGGTGTTTCAGTACTGAGTACTGCAGCATACAAATGCTTCTGTACACCTATATTTTCAGGTTCTGCTCTTGAGTATTGCTGAATAACTCCATTTAACTGTATTGTAAATATTATTTGTTTTCTAGCAGTTAACCATCTTGAAAACACATCAACATGACTTAGTAAGTATAACACCTGAGTTAAATTTACAAATGAATCTTGGCGTAGGACTGTTGTGGTTTAAGCCCAGCCAGCAACTAAGCACCACGCAGCCGCTCACTCACTCCTCCCCATCCAGTGGGATGGGGGAGAAAATCGGGAAAAAGAAGTAAAACTCGTGGGTTGAGATAAGAACAGTTTAACAGAACAGAAAAGAAGAAACTAATAATGATAATGATAACACTAATAAAATGACAACAGTAGTAATAAAAGGATTGGAATGTACAAATGATGCACAGGGCAATTGCTCACCACCCGCCAACCGACACCCAGCCAGTCTCCGAGCGGCGATTCCCCGCCCCCACTTCCCAGTTCCTATACTAGACGGGATGTCCCATGGTATGGAATACACCGTTGGCCAGTTTGGGTCAGCTGCCCTGGCTCTGTCCTGTGCCAGCTTCTTGTGCCCCTCCAGCTTTCTCGCTGGCTGGGCATGAGAAGCTGAAAAATCCTTGACTTTAGTCTAAACAATGCTGAGCAACAACTGAAAACATCAGTGTGTTATCGACATTCTTCACATACTGAACTCAAAACACAGCACTGTACCAGCTACTAGGAAGACAATTAACTCTATCCCAGCTGAAACCAGGACAAGGACAAACCTTCGATTGTGGGGTTGCTGAAGGTTGAAGAACAAAAAGTGCCAATTGCTACCGTGGTGGTGCACTGGAGAGCCAAAGAGTGATCAGCAAAACTCTCTCACCATTTAATAGTCCCATATGGCCAGTGCGAAAGTCTAATGGGCAATGGAGATTAACAGCTGACTACCGCGGCCTGAATGAAGTTACGCCACGGCTGAGCGCTGCCGTTCCAGGTATGCTAGAACTTCAATACAAACTAGAGTCAAAGGCAGCCAAGTGGTATGCCACAATTGGCATTGCTAATGTGTTTTTCTCAATCCCTCTGGCAGCAGAGTGTCGTCCACAATTTGCCTTTACTTGGAGGGGTGTCCAGTACACTTGGAATCGATTGCCCCAGGGGTGGAAACACAGCCCCACCATTTGCCATGGACTAATCCAGACTGCACTGGAAAAAGGTGAAGCTCCGGAACACCTGCAATACATTGATGACATCATTGTATGGGGCAACACAGCAGAAGAAGTCTTTGAGAAAGGGAAGAAAATAATCCAAATCCTTCTGAAAGCCGGTTTTGCCATAAAAGAAGGTAAGGCCAAGGGACCTGCACAGGAGATCCAGTTTTTGGGAATAAAATGGCAAGATGGACATCATCAGATCCCAATGGATGTGATTAACAAAATAGCAGCTATGTCTTCCCCGACTAATAAAAAGGACACACAGGCCTTCTTAGGTGTCATGGGGTTTTGAGGAATGCGTATTCCAAATTACAGTTTGATTGTAAGCCCTCTCTATCAAGTGACCCAGAAGAAGAATGATTTTAAATGGGGCCCTGAACAACAACAAGCCTTTGAACAAATTAAACTAGAGGTTGTTCATGCAGTAGCCCTTGGACCAGTACCGACAGGACAAGATGTTAAAAATGTGCTCTACACTGCAGCTGGGGAGAATGGCCCTACCTGGCGCCTCTGGCAGAAAGCACCTGAGGAAACCCGAGGCCGACCCCTGGGGTTTTGGAGTCGAGGATATTGAGGATCTGAGGCTCACTGTACCCCAACTGAAAAAGAGATACTGGCAGCGTATGAAGGAGTTCGAGCCGCCTCAGAAGTGGTTGGTACTGAAACACAGCTCTTCTTAGCACCCCGACTGCCAGTGCTGGGATGGATGTTCAAAGGGAGGGTCTCCTCTACGCATCACGCGACTGACGCCACGTGGAGTAAGTGGATCGCACTGATCACACAGCAGCCTCGCATAGGAAACCCCAGTCACCCAGGAATTTTAGAAGTGATCACGGACTGGCCAGAAGGCAAAGATTTTGGAATGTCGCCAGAGGAGGAGGTGGCATGGGCTGAAGAGGCCCTGCTGTATAATAAACTGCCAGAAAATGAGAGGCAATATGCCCTGTTCACCGATGGATCCTGCCGCATTGTGGGAAAACGTCGGAGGTGGAAAGCTTCTGTATGGAGTCCTACACGACAAGTTGCAGAAACTGCTGAAGGAGAAGGTGAATCGAGTCAGTTTGCAGAGGTGAAAGCCATCCAGCTAGCGTTAGACATTGCTGAAAGAGAGAAGTGGCCAGTGCTCCATCTCTATACTGACTCATGGATGGTGGCAAATGCCCTATGGGGGTGGCTACAGCAATGGGAGCAGAGCAACCGGCAGCACAGAGGTAAACCCATTTGGGCTGCCACACTGTGGCAAGATATTGCTGTTCGGATAGAGAATCTGGTTGTAAAAGTACGTCACGTAGATGCTCATGTACCCAAGAGTCAGGTGACTGAAGAACATCGAAACAACCAACAGGTGGATCAGGCTGCCAAGATTGAAGTGGCTCAGGTGGACCTGGACTGGCAACGTAGGGGTGAGCTATTTATGGCTCGCTGGGCCCACGATACCTCAGGCCATCAGGGAAGAGATGCAACATATAGATGGGCTTGAGATCAAGGGGTGGACCTGACCATGGACACTATCGCGCAGGTTATCCATGAATTTGAAACATGTGCTGCAATTAAGCAAGCCAAGCGGTTAAAGCCCCTGTGGTATGGAGGGCGATGGCTGAAATATAAATTTGGGGAAGCCTGGCAGATTGACTATATCACCCTCCCACAAACTCGCCAAGGCAAGCGCTATGTGCTGACAATGGTGGAAGCAACCCCCGGGTGGCTGGAAACATATTCTGTACCCCATGCCACTGCCCGGAACACCATCCTGGGCCTTGAGAAGCAGGTCTTGTGGCGACATGGCACCCCAGAAAGAATTGAGTCAGACAACGGGACTCATTTCCGAAACAACCTCATAGACACCTGGGCCAAAGAGCATGGCATTGAGTGGGTGTATCATATCCCCTATCATGCACCAGCCTCTGGGAAAATCGAGCGATACAATGGACTGTTAAAGACTACATTGAGAGCGATGGGGGGTGGAACTTTCAAACATTGGGATACACATCTAGCAAAAGCCACCTGGTTAGTCAACACCAGAGGATCTGCTAATCGGAGTGGCCCTGCCCAATCAGAATTTTTACATACTGTAGAAGGGGATAAAGTCCCTATAGTGCACATGAAAAATATGTTAGGGAAAACAGTCTGGGTTACTCCTGCCTCAGGCAAAGGTAAACCCATTCGTGGGATTGCTTTTGCTCAAGGGCCTGGGTGCACTTGGTGGGTGATGCGAAAAGATGGAGAAGTCCGATGTGTGCCTCAAGGGGATTTGATTTTAGGTGAAAATAGCCAGAAATAAACTGTATGATATTAGTTGCTATATAACCCTGCTACTGTATGTTATCATGACTATAATTGTTATATGCTATATCCATAGTACTATAATAAGAATCACTTAGATCAAGCAAGAAAGAACTGTGATAAAACTGAGCAAAGCACAGTAGTGATGGAACCAGAACTGACTCCAGCATGCAACAATCCAACGGTGCACACCATCCTCCTGCTGCGTCAGATGTCATCTGCTCGTCACACCGCACTGAAGCCCAATTCTGCTCTACTGACTGAGAGGACTTTGCACCACCCCTCCTGCCCAGACAGACTGGTATGACAGATGGAGCCCAGAGTCAGAAACTAAATGAACTCAACAAACATTTTATGAACATAACCCATGAACTAAAGGAATGATATCTCTCTGTGTGTATATGTGTGTGTGTATATATATATATATATATATCATTGTTCATATGTCTCAAAGGGATGGAAAGGTGATGATGATTGATCAGGATGTAACTAAAGGTATGGGAACTGAGCATGACGTCAATGGTATAGAATAAGGGGTGGATACTGTCCTGGTTTCAGCTGGGATAGAGTTAATGGTCTTCCTAGCAGCTGGTACAGTGCTATGTTTTGAGTTCAGTATGCGAAGAATGTTGATAACGCTGATGTTTTCAGTTGTTGCTCAGTAGTGTTTACACTAAAGTCAAGGATTTTTCAGCTTCTCACGTCCAGCCAGGGCACAAGAAGTTGGCACAGGACACAACCAGGGCAGCTGACCCAAACTGGCCAACGGTGTATTCCATACCATGGGACGTCCCATCTAGTATAGGAACTGGGAAGTGGGGGCAGGGAATCGCCGCTCGGGGACTGGCGGGGTGTCGGTCGGCGGGTGGTGAGCAATTGCCCTGCGCATCATTTGTACATTCCAATCCTTTTATTACTACTGTTGTCATTTTATTAGCGTTATCATCATTATTAATTTCTTCCTTTCTGTCCTATTAAACTGTTCTTACCTCAACCCATGAGTTTCACCTTTTTTCCCCCCCGATTTTCTCCCCCATCCCACTGGATGGGGGGGAGTGAGTGAGCGAGCCTCTGTGTGGTGCTTAGTTGCTGACTGGGGTTAAACCACGACAGTATTTTAACACTGCGGTTTGTATGCCTGCTCCCTGCATATTTATTTTCAACCTCCATTTGATCAGCTGCTTTGTCTTGTGTACAGAAATTGACTGTTTAATGCAGTGGGAAGTCAAGTAGAAGCCAGCATTTGTTAATGGATGCTTATAACAGGCACAGTCAGACATTTTAAATTATTCTAACTGAGCAGTAATTCTAATTTATTTCTAAAGATAGAAGTATAACAACCCAATTACCTAGTTTCCTCACAGACTGTAATGAGTACATTTAGCATAAAATTGGTCTATAAATTTAATGGGCAATTTCTTGTTGCGTGGACATTGAAAACACTAGCAAAAATGTGGCAAGCCGTGTTGGGTCTATATAGTAACTTGCTCCCATTGGATGCTTCCTTGACAAAATGCATTAAAGTAAAATATCAATCCAATCTGTTCAGTCCAAGCAGTTTTTAAAGTATTGGCTCAAACAGGAATGACAGTAGATTTGAATGTTCCTGCAAGAAAAAATACTTTCTTTTTTTTTTTTTTTAATCTGGATTGGCAGTAGGGTTTTTTCCCCTTTTAAAATGGTATTATGACTATGTATTCAAACTTGTAATATATGTCAGGATGTGGCTAGTACCAGGCCAGTTCTGTATGTGCAGCCTCACAAGAATAGTCAGGTCAGTTCTTCTAAATGTAGAATATACGCATGGATCATAAAGATAAAAAAATGCATGTTAATACTCTGCTGAAGGGGGAAGGGGGTGCTGGGGTCCCACAGCTGACACACAGATTCTCAAACCATGATTCAGGCACCTGCTGCTGCACAGAGGTGCCAGCAGTTGTGCAGTTCCTTGGATGTAATCAGGTGTGGGGCACTGCAGAATTTCTAGATAGAACCCAAGGACACTTTTCCTTCCCTTCTAGAGCTGATTTGTTTATGATGGGCAATACCCTTTGTGACCACATTTTCATATGGCACAGTAAAGAAAACCAATAAAGACATAGCTAAGTTGTAGTGAACTGCCGAGACTGAAGTGGTGAAAATTACGGGCCATGAGAACACATACTTAGTAAAACATGAAGTTTCTTCTACTTCGCCTGTTCCCTAGAGAGTGAATAAACAAAGAAAAAAACCCAAGGCTTGAAGAATAGAACCAAGTTTTCATGACGGACTTTTGATTTCACCTCTCCTATGCAAGCAGGCATTACTGGAAAGAGGGATTAATGTTAAGAGTCTCTTCCCTATCATGGACTTCTTGATCATGCAAATGCCTTAATTACTTCAAATGCATCCATTTTAAAAGTACTTTTATTACATCGTTTTGTTAAATACAGTGAATAAAATTATAACTGCGACTGTGAAAGTAGCAAGTTATTTCTTGCGCATTAGAACATCGACTTTGTGGCACTGGCTTCCCTAGGGATTTATGCCCTACCACACTTTCTCCTACCTGATAATTTTGTACAGCACACTTGCCTGCCTTTCCCTTTTGCCTTACAATGCTAACTGAGCAAATGGAATAGTGTGGCTCATCCTGGGCTGCTTTTGTGAACCGGTGGAGCACTGTATACTCTGGGGCTAGCAGCCTGCCAAACAAAACAGGCAGTGTGTTCAATTTACTCTTGTTTGGAGGTCCATTAAAAGATGTATCTTTGCCCTGAGTTAAATCCTAGAAATGTAATGTAAATCATTTTATTAAAATGTATTATTTGCTTACATTATATAAAGAAATTTGATCTTTCCGTTTCTGGGATTAACAATTGTGTTCCATCTTAGACCCAAGGAATTTTAATCCTGTGAGACTTTTAACTTTAGTTTATTCAAGAAATAATATTTAAAAGCAGGTATTAATTTTTATATTTTTTTTTCTAGTTCCTGAGCTCAATGTGAACTCCTCAACGAGGGGAGAAAATCATGGAGAAGTCCATTGCTGGCCTCCATCAAACTGAGCTGTACTTTTCTAAAATAGAAATTCTTATGCAGGAGAAGCATACTCAGGACATTTGTTCGGAGAGGGTCACTGAAAAGGTAGGTCAAACTTTTAAATAAATCTCTTTAGAGAGTGCATTCATATCTTATCCAGTCAATCAGTGCATCTCTCTTCACTGGTAGCTAAAGACTAAAGATCTAATAAAGTGGAAATTAAAACACGTATTCCTTCTGTAAAGTGCTTTGGGACTGACAAAATAGATGTAAGCACAAAGCAAGGCCCTGTTTCCCAGGAAGTTTCATATGTAAAAAATGGACACATGGGTAAGTTTGGAAGCTGGCTGCAAGACCAGGTAAGTAAAGCAACATTACAGTTTGTAAGAATATTTCTGTTGCAGTCCAATATTTGATTTTTCTCTTCTGTGATTTATTTTTTTTTTTAGCACAGATCTTCACCATCTATTGGAAGTAGAACACCTATGCTCTTAATGAATGTAAATGTTTGTTGAAATATATGTCATAGGTCCGTGCTGTGTCAGTACTGGCTGCCACATGCCTTCTCTTACATAAAAGAGAAATTAAAACTAAAGAGAGGAAAAAGTTACTAAATCCTATACACAACTTCAACTTTTAAGTGAAAATGAGAATGTGATGTTAATGAGATACTGCTTGGGAAAGACACTTCGGTGTTGCAGTGATGAGAACAGTAAAATAATCTCTGTTCATGTAACTTTCTTAGGCCAGAGTTTTTCTGTAGAGTCATTCTCACAGCTTTTGGATTGCATATGAGCTACAGCTCAAGACTTGCAATGTAAACCCCAGCACACTGCTCTACTTGTGTGCAGCCCTCCTCGTGCAACAGTTGGCATTCAGAATAGGGACCTACAGCGATCCCCATCAGCCGCCCGTCAAAAGTCCTACATCAATCTGATCTTAGTGTGTTCCTAATAATCATATTTTGAGTAGTGTTCTTACAGAACAGACTTTCTGAGCATACTTCCTTTAAAAAAAAAAATTTAAACTCCAATACAGTGCCATTAACTGACAATATTTTTACTAAATGGTACGTGTGAGAAGAAAAAAATTTAACAGTAACAAGGACATTAAAATCAGTATTCTATGGGCCATATATGGTTTGTATTTTAGTAAAACATGCATCTTTCATTTTTTTATAATTGTCCTGGCTTTGGCTGGGATAGAGTTAATTTTCTCTCTAGTAGCTGGTACAGTGTTATGTTTTGGGTTGAGTACCAGAAGAACATTGATAACACGCTGATGTTTTCAGTTGTTGCTCAGTAGCGTTTAGACTAAGTCAAGGATTTTTTCAGCTTCTCATGCCCAGCCAGCGAGAAGGCTGGAGGGGCACAAGAAGTTGGGAGGGGACACAGCCAGGACAGCTGACCCAAACTGGCCAAAGGGGTATTCCACACCAGGTGACACCATGTTCCGTATGTAAGCTGGGGGGAGTTGGCCTGGTGGGTGCAGATCGCTGCTCAGGAACTAACTGGGCATCAGTGAGTGGTGAGCAATTGCATTGTGCATCACTTGTTTCGTATATTCCATTATTATTATTATTATTAAGTTTCTTCCCTTCCATCCTATTAAACTGCCTTTATCTCAACCCACAAGTTTTACTTCCTCCCTCCCCCCCCCCCCCCCCCCCGCAATTCTCTCCCCCATCCCACTGGGGGGGGGGGAACTGAGTGACCAGTTGCATGGTGCTTAGTTGCTGGCTGGGATTAAACCACGACAATAATGTATTTTGCAGAAATACAGAATGTGGTTACTCTTTTTTGTAGTGTCTATATTTGCTGTTATTGTCACTTGTATTAAGTTGGTTTGCATCTTGTTCGGCTCTGTGGAATACAGCTAACTATGTTGTTGACTATTTTAACTTTTTTCTCAATAAGCAAAAAGGCATAATTATTTATAAAACAAAGTGTGGAAATCCCTGTTCTGGTAAACTTTACTCAGCAATGCAGTATAACTTGACCACAGAGAATGAAGTTTGTGATGGAAGAGAAAAGTAACTTGAAGAGGCACAGCTGTAGTAGATGAACATGTGTGATAACCATGAAGATCTGCCTCTTTTACCAAGAACTAGAATAGCAAAGAAGAAGAGGAAACTAAGGAAAGAAAGATGGCTCACAACTTGTATATTGAAGTTCACGTTCTAATCTACTGACAAAGACTTAAAGTTATTACCCACTCAAGATAAAAAAGAAGTAAAAAGTTATATTTTTCTTTAACCTTATTTAATAATTGGAATTTCCATATGTATTTCGCTATTTCACCTTTTCATGCCCTGCCTTCCTCTTTATGTAGTGTGGATGAGTCTCTGCTAGTTTTTATTTTCAAGCTGTGTTGCTTCGAGGTACACAGTCATAAATCACAATGGTGTGTTTCTTTCCATTTACTAAATGAAAGAGTGCACACCATTTCTGGATTGAATGATAAGTTTGGTTGCCACAAATGCTTTGGCTTAAGACCTTGATATTCATTCCTTCTCCACAGGCATTTATGTCAGGAAAACTCAATTGTTTGAGCACTCACGGAAAGTAAATGCAAGAAGTGCCCCAGTATGACTAAAGCAAATTCACTCAAAAATCTAAGTCTGTAGATGTTTTTCAGTACTTTCTGCAACAGCCAGAACTAACAAAAACCCAGAAATTCCCTAACTGGTAACACAACTGTGAACTGCAGTGTTTTTTTTAATTAAAAAATGAATGGATAATGACAAGAAAAAAGGTAAAAACTGAAGATGTGTGGCTACAGAACTGGAATGTGTTTAGACATGGAAATAAGCCTTGTAGCTGGCTTGAGCTCAGTTTTTTTTATTACTTCTGCAGAAATTAGTTGCAGAGTTGCATGTAAAATCTGACACTAGGTCACACAAGTCTGGCTGGAGCAGGTCTGGAACTTTGACCTCCAGGTCCCTGAGTTATCGCAATCTATGTTTTCTTTTGCTGAATGAATTTGTTACTGTTTTTTAAAGCTGGTGATTATTACCATATGCTACTCTGAAAGGGAATAAAGGGTATAGCTACAAACAGTGAGGCTGGCATTTATGGCTGGTATATAAATAATGTCATTGTTCTAGGCAGTCCTAGATAGTTATGGGGCTGGAAGTTCCCGTTTAAGGCAGCAGGCTCCCGAAGAGTGTGCCTCTGCAAAGGAAGAGAAGGAGGCACGAAGAACTGAACAATGAATCTTCCGCATAGTTTCTGTTAGCCCTTTGGTGCTCAGACCCTGA
This sequence comes from Astur gentilis, assembly GCF_929443795.1. Classification (NCBI taxonomy): domain Eukaryota; kingdom Metazoa; phylum Chordata; class Aves; order Accipitriformes; family Accipitridae; genus Astur; species Astur gentilis. Next base: position 16,453,254 of record NC_064884.1, read on the forward strand.
AGTGCTAAGCTGGCAAAGTGGCTTGAATGTTTCGGCTTTTTTTTTTTTTTTTTTAAATCTTTTTTTTTTTTCCTTCCAAATGGAATGAAAGTAGCTGTCTGGAGCAGCATATTTGTTACAGTTGTGTATTCAGTTTGAAAGTAGAGGGACTTCTGAGGGCAAAGCCTTTGTTTTGGGATGTGACTCAAGATAGCATTTTTGCTTCCTCTTCTTGTTACCAAAAATAAGACATATTACTAAACTAGTAATGTTTGCAGCTATGCCAGGGAAGCTGTCTTGCTTTCATGGGATCGCACACGTGTAACTACCTAAAACTCAGGGGAAAAAACTAAAAGTGGATGCAGTCCCACTCCATTTATCATAGTTATGTTAGCTCCACAAGGCTAACTGGACTGAGGAGTCAGAAAATTCCCTTGCATCACTCAAAGGCAGGTAGAGCCAGAATACTAAAAATGTATCCAGAGCACAATTCTGAATTCAAATTTTCTGTGTTTACAGTTCTGTTTTAAAGTGACTTCTCTGCCCTTGCAAATAGGTCTTAGAAGTGGACTAATATAAAATTTTGAGGAGGCAGATGGTTGAGACACACTAAAGATACGTCCATTTTCCTCACTGTCCTGGTTTCAGCTGGGATAGAGTTAACTGTCTTCCTCGTAGCTGGTACAGTGCTATGTTTTGAGTTCAGTATGCGAAGAATGTTGATAACACACTGATGTTTTCAGTTGGTGCTCAGTAGAGTTTACACTAAAGTCAAGGATTTTTCAGCTTCTCATGCCCAGCCAGGGCACAAGAAGTTGGCACGGGACACAGCCGGGGCACCTGACCCAAACTGGCCAACGGTGTATTCCATACCATGGGACGTCCCATCTAGTATAGGAACTGGGAAGTGGGGGCAGGGGATCGCCGCTCGGGGACTGGCGGGGTGTCGGTCGGCGGGTGGTGAGCAATTGCCCTTCGCATCATTTGTACATTCCAATCCTTTTATTACTACTGTTGTCATTTTATTAGCGTTATCATTATCATTATTAGTTTCTTCTTTTCTGTTCTATTAAACCGGTCTTATTTCAACCCAGGAGTTTTACTTCTTTTTCCCCGATTTTCTCCCCCATCCCACTGGGTGGGGGGGAGTGAGTGAGCGGCTGCGTGGTGCTTAGTTGTTGGCTGGGGTTAAACGTTCCCCAGAGGAAGGCAACTATGCTAGATTTTACTTAGTTGATGGTACAGGAGTTACTCTGAAACCATCCAATCCACTTTTGGCTCAATTTATTTAATACGGGCTCCACAGTGATTACCTCATTTCTTAAGGAAATGATGAGTGAGAATTGTCCAAGGGAGAGGACAGTCCACAGAGCATCGGAGAACCAGAGAGCCAAAAGACTTCGACGCAACTGACTTTCCTTATGACATGTATTTCAGTGTGTACCTGTCTGTGGTAGCCACTTGATCCTCCCTTTTTAATTTTCCCTTGTACAGGAGATTGTGCCTCACCAATCATAATAATAAATCAGCTGTAAAAATTCAAATTATCAATTACTGCTTTTTTCCTTCTTAATTTTATATATGTTCAGCTTCACCATGGCCCCATGTTGTTCATGGAAGGACCTAAACTGTGTTCATTGATACATACCAAACTGAACGTGGATTGAGTGCTACTGTGATTAGCTGTAATATAATTTGTTCTGCAAATGCAGGAGTGATAATTGCTGATAACAAATTTAGAAAGTATTTCTGGAAAAAAAAAAAGTTTTAAACTATTTTTTCTGCAGAACTTAGCAAAATTTTGTTCCTTCTATCTGGTGTTAAAATGAAGATACATGAAGAATTATACTTTTTATGATAAGAATTCTATGATTTGTAATCAACAGGAGAGAGATGAAGAAAGAAAAAAAGTCTTAACCTACAATCTATACATGTTATTCTGAACAAAAGAATAGTATTGGATAAAGGTGTTAAAGTACTGTCAGAGAACACTATGACAATGACTCAGAAACAGGGCATTTGGAGCACAGAGCTGAGACAGCACCATAGGCTAAACTAAAGCCTGAGGCGTCAGTTTAGGTAAGAGTCAGAGAGTTCTGAAGCTGAAAATGAAAAGCCTGAATGTGATGTGAAAGATAAAGGAATGATAAAACCATGTGCCAAGGCAGGGGGGTGAGTGGTGGTTAGCAGCTGTATTCCCAATAAACCAAAGAACGCAGGGTGACAAGCAGGAAAAGGGGTAATGTCAAAAGTATCTGCTATGGTTTCAGGATCAGAGAGAGAGGAGAACAGATTTAGAGAACAATGTGAAAGGAAAGCAGATAGGATTTAGCAATAGCATAGCTTAAGGAGAAATAGGTTTGAGTGTTCTGATGATGGAAGAAAAGAAGTTTGACAGAAGAGAAAGAGATCTAACAAACTTGAAACTTTTTTTTCTGTTGGTTAGCTGGAGGTGACAAGGCGCACCTTCAGTTCTACTGCTAAAAATGGGAGCTGGGACTACAGCCAGCAGAGATTTAGATCACTCAAAGGCAAAAATTACTTTTGGAAATAATGATAATAGGTCGTGTCATATAGGGGAAAGAGACAAAGTGCACCGAAAGAGCTCCCCTCAAGGCTGCAGGAATAGGAAATTTTTCTTTTATCAGTTTACTCGATGAGATTAAGTTGTAGGAGGAGGAGTTATTACTGCTCCTTTCTTCTTTGACTTTATATAGCTTGATAGCTGCAATCATCGAAAAGATTAAAAAAATATTACGATGACAAGATTTGGACTTTGTCAGTGTCTTCCTGGTCACTTGGATAAGTCAAATTTCAGTGAAAGAAAGGGAAAAGTATGCTGTAGATTCAGAAGGTTTAGAACTAGTGGAGCGACAGGAATTACTTCGCTATACAAAATGCTGAAAAAGTTTTGGAGAGAGGTTCACTGGAACAGGTGCGGTAGTGAAGATGAGAGGCTGAAAATGAGAGAAGAGTCAGTGTGGAGGGTGGTGTAGGCTGACTACTGGATGTGAAATTCAGGGTAGGCTCAGTATTTCTTGGCACTGTGAACAAGGTTGAATTTTAATGCCCAACAGGTGAGGGGAAAATAAATTTCTGCTCCCAGAGAGAATGGAAAGTGACTCCCGTGGCTGCTGCTACCTGCCTGAGAGAGAGTATGTCTGCAGCCATTGCAGACAAGAAGTCAGACACAGTGCCATGGCAACTGCGATGAGACCTAGCAAGTCTGTCTCTTCTTGCCTTCTTATATGTTACGCTTTTTCCATCCCCTTGGTCTGAAACATTCTTTTCTTTTCTCTGCCACCACCCCCATAGTTGCTCACTTTGCTAATAAGTGAATAAAAACAAGGAAAGATGTACGAATTGTTAGACAAAGGTTAAGAACATGCACAGGGATTAAATCACTTGAGAAGGCATCAACAGCAAAATTGACTGTTTTATTGGGCAGATGAGAAGGCATGTTTCTGTTTTCTGAGTAAATATTTTACTATCCAGAGGAAAAGTTAAACCCAGCTGTAGGTGTTACTATTAAGGATTGATTTAAGGATACAGGTGAGGTAGTATTTAAGGATATCTGTTTGCTTCCTGTTGGCAGCTTCGTACAATACAGTGTATTAGTTTTCAAAGGCTCCGGTGGAGTCCTGAGTCCTGGTTTCAGCTGGGATAGAGTTAATTTTATTTCTAGTAGCTGGTACAGTGTTATGTTTTGGATTCAGTATGCGAAGAATGTTGATAACACACTGATGTTTTCAGTTGTTGCTAAGCAGTGTTTAGTCTGGGTGAAGGATTTTTTCAGCTTCTCATGCCCAGCCAGCACGAAGGCTGGAGGGGCACAAGAAGTTGGGAGGGGACACAGCCAGGACAGCTGACCCAAAGTGGCCAGTGGGGTATTCCATACCATGGGACATCATGCCCGGTGTATAAACTGGGGGGAGTTGGCCTGGTGGGTGCAGATCACTGCTTGGCAACTAACTGGGTGTCGGTCGGCGAGTGGTGAGCAACTGCATTGTGCATCACTGGTTTTGCATATTCCAATCCTTTTATTATTATTGTTGTTATTATTATTATTATAATTATTAGTTTCTTCCTTTCTGCCCTATTAAACTGTTCTTACCTCAACCCACGAGTTTCACCTTTTTTTTCCCCCGATTCTCTCCCCCATCCCTCTGGGTGGGGGGGAGCGAGTGAGCGGCTGCGTGGTGCTTAGTTGCTGGCTGGCGTTAAACCATGACATCCCATTTCCTTGAAAATATCTGGGAGTTTTTCAGGTTGATTGGTAAAGCTTTTTGTGCTTAGGGTCTTGACTACTTCAGGGGCTTGATACCTGGTTTCCTGCCATCACCTCATAGTGCCATCATTCATAATCCTGAAGAAGCCTGAATGACTCCAGTAAAGGACCCAAAAGCATTTAATCCTGATCGGAGAGCTCAAATGCCAGAGAACCTACCACAGGCCCTATTTGCAATGGTTTATTATGGTCACTTTTTAAAAAGGTGAACCTTACCTTCAGCCTTAAGTCTTGAGCTTCCAGCTTTTTAATTGATTATGGATTGCTATATATGACTGTAGCTCTTCAGAGTCAAAGCTTATCCAAGAGTGGTTAGTGATCAAATTAGTTTTTAACACACTTGGATGAAGAATCAAGTAAATGTTTTTAGAACTGTTTATTCTTGAAATAGTACTTAATTGAATTAAGTACTGTATGTTTAACCAGGAACATCTTTTTACCTGTTTCTCTCAATTTTTATGCTTAATTTCCTTCAATTTTTTGAGGGAACAAGATGACATTTTTTTCTGGAAGAGATTCATTTAGCTAAAGACGACTTTTTTTTTTTTTCTTTTACAGTTTTACTGATTGTAGGTATACAGACTGTACACGGTAGATAATTTTTGATGCAAAAAATGTTCATGTATGATGATTATGTAAATGAGAAGTATGATTGTACAACCTGAGGATGTGAAAGCCTACTCTTTGTCCATAATTTTTAATATGCTTAAGGCTTTATAGGACATCTTATTTTGTGAACTGATGCAAGAATAAATCCTTTGATGATAGAATAACTGCAGTTTGCAGTACCAAACCAAATGTGGACTGGTTTCACCAATTTGGGAAAGAAAATATGCAGTACAGAAGTTCTTAGAGCAGCTTTCTAGTTCAAAAGCACTTTGGTAAAGCTGGACAGAAAGTTAGCAATAGAACTAAATGAGATTTTACACTTCTGCAGCACATCTGAGCAATCAGCCAGACCTTAGTGTTTTAATATGCATAATCTATTCTATGGTTTAATGAGATCTTGAGCTATTGACTCTGAAGATTGTTAGTACCCTGGTGAATAGCCCTTTAGACTTCAGGCATACAATGAGAATTTGCTTCCTCTTTCAATTCTTCGAATTCTAGGATAGAATTTATTATTTCCTTAAATATAAGCAGCTGCCAAAATTCATTATATATTATAGTACTCCTTTCTGCTATATTTAACTCTGTTTCATTAAGTGGATTAGATGGTTTCCTCTTATAATTAAGTGCAGATCAAATATTGTATTGCAGTATTATATAAAAAACACAAGAAATGACACCATTTCAGCTGCCATTCTGAAATTCTTAGCTACTCTGATGCTGATGTTTTTTTCCAGAAACATCTGTTCAATAAAAAACTGTATCTTCTTATAGATGTGATAGTAAAGTCAGAAATATCACAGATGAAATGAGCTCTGTTCTTTCCCACTTGAATTCCATTTAAAGAGAATTCTTTCTTTGCCTATTTTATCCTTTCAGTCTCTGGGTAATAATGACTTCCTTCAAAGATTTCTGTTGGATATGGTTATCTGGACACCAGCAAACTTAAATATTAGTAGAGCTCAGGGAACAGAGAAAAATATTTAAATCTAGTAGGGGCTTATGTATTAATTGGGTAAGTATTTATCTGATAACAAAATAACATTTCTATTTCTACTAGCTACTTAGGGTCAAATCAGTCTATGAGAATTACTTATAAAAATTCTCTTCCATGTTTTAAAATTTGATTAAGACAAGCATTGTGGACCCAAATCTTTCTTCATATGAACTTGCAGAGTGCCCAATCTGAATTCAACCCATTTAACATCAATCACGTAACTGAGGTTCTTCAGTTAAGACTCTCTATAGAAATAAAAGAGGGATTAGTTGTCCTAGAGATTTGATCCCCACCGAAGACTTGTGTTAGCCTTGAAAGCACCTCTCTCCCTTATTGACCACAAGGCAGGTGCAAGCAGCCACACTCCCAATCTAATCTAAGTGCCCCGTCAGTGCCAAAAGTTGGGGGATGTATGCTCAGGGGTCTCCACGGAGCTCAGCGTAACCAAAATTCTCAGTGTAACTTGGTCCTGTATCTCTGGAGTTAAGTAGCAGGCAAATATACAGCATTTCTCTGAGTTTGGTTCAGGTATGATTTAAGTTTAAACTAAGTTGTATGTTATAAGTAATCTCAATCTCTATCCTACAGAGATTTCACTGGATAATACTGTCACTAATTCTAATTTATCTGGTTTCAAACTGAGCCGCTAATTACTTGATTTCTAGGCTAAATTGTTTCCTAGCTCTGAGGGTAAGTAGAGGTGAGAAGAAGGCCAGTTTACTACTGCACGTATAAGAAAACAATTACCGTCATGCATATGTGCTGGCTCTGTTTTGCCCTTTACTCTTTTGTACCTTTTTTCATCCTACATGGCTGTGATGTAGTGGCAATCAGCTGATTCTGTCACCAGTGCTTGAGTCAAGTGACAGCATTTTCTTGAAAAGAACAAAGAACAGGCATCATCCTACTCTTACTTACCTGAGCAGCTGCAGTAGACCTAGCCATTATGAAGTCCTTAATTATGGCAATTTATCAAATTATCCTTAAAATAATACATACTTTTTCCCAAATGCCATGTCATTAGCATGGCCTATGTTGGCTGTCTTTATGAAATAGTAGAAAGCTTTCTTTAAAATAAGACAGTCTTTCTACTCATCCCCCAAAACTGAAACAAGCTTAATATATTGTACATTTTCATTTTGTTTTATATAGCTTGAAAAGTATTAAAATGCACAAAAATGGGTTTCCCTGGTTAGGTTCTTAATCTGTAATTTCTTGCAAAAAGTGATTATTGCACATGCAGTCCCACTCAACAGAGATTCACAATGACACAATAGCCGTAGTTTAGTGTGGGAGGTGGTAAGTGGCTGAATTTAAGGTCATATGAGACCAGTTACATATTTCAGCTGAAAAGACTTCTCTCTAAAGAACGAGGTCTAGTTAGAGGTTCTAGTAGAGGTTAACTCTACTAGAACCATACAAACCAGCAATCTGAAATGCTTGTTGCAGTGAATTGGTGTATATGGAAGATGCATTACTTTTTGTGAAAATATGCATTAGAGTTCACAAGTATTATCACTTAAAACACATTCTCTGGTCTGCCCAGCTGATGGTAGTATCTCCAAAAGTGCTCAGCAAAGTATAATATGTAATCAATATATATATATTTATGTGTGTATAATTTATATTTATCTCTTTTTGAGAGGGCAAGCTTTAGGTATGAGAAAGTACTTGCATCTTTGTTATTTTGCAAAGTTTTCCGGGCTATGCAGACCTAGTAAGTCAGAAGTTGTTCCATCTTCTCTTCTGATAGTAGGAATAGAAAGAGAAGACACTCACCTTCTGATTTAATTTTTTCCTATAGCACTGAAGTGGGAAGGAACTGTCTCCTAGTTTCATTCTGTCATGCAGCCTCAGTCCCACCTTAGCTGGAGACCTAGAACCTACTTTGATTCCAGATTTGCAGCTTATTGTCTTTTTGTCATATTTCTGGGTTTTATAACTGTTTCAGTATTAGAAATTCTTAGGATCCAGATGGGAGTCTCATAAATCTGGGCACTTTGAAAACAAGTACAAGAACTAGCTTCCACCGCAAGAAGTCTTAAAATACAATCTGCTCTTCCGTGAGCTTTTCAGTTCTGTAGGCTGTGTCTGTGTTAGCAAATAGTGTGAAGCAGTGGCTGTGGATCTGCAGAAACAAACAGGCGGTGTTGCAGGCTCAGTGTACTCACTGTATTTGTTTTGAAGGGGTGGGGTTTCCATCAGCCTAGTTAAGATCTCATTCTGTGAACTAAATGCCCATTAATGGTTGATGTGCACTTCCAATTTAGTTTCATCTTAAACTAGTCTAGTTAGTGCACACCAAAAATAGTCCACAATGTGAACTAAAGCAGGTAAATGGGAACAATCAGGAGATTTACTTTGAAAGTACATTATTGAGCAAAATTAGCACACCCATGATTTTTTGTGTAAAACATGCTGTTGTAGTAGTGCAAACACATTATCTGTGTCCAAGAAGTTCATATCCTGAGTGCCTAATGAATCCATGTATCTGAATGGAATCCAGCTGAAACCAATGGCTTGGCTTAATACCTTCCAATGAGTCCTTCGTTTCTATTATTTTCTGGGCCTAAAACAGAGGCCCTAATGACTTACGAAATAACACTCAAAGGTTCTTTGTGTATGACGGTGACTACCTTGAGCAAAATTCAGGAAACGCTGTTAGAGCAGAGGGCTCAAACATATCCAAGTGTTTCCTTTTGTACTGCTCCCTTTTTACCCCACACCCCCAAAAATTTTTACCAAAATATTTGAGTGTCCCCCAAACCCTCTGTTACACAGCCCATAGCTTAGTGACTAAGGGCTGACCTTTTGTAATTGGTATGTCTTCAATCTTTTTAACCTAACAGCAGTTGTTAATAAACTGTAAGACCTCAAGTTGAGATGAAATAGCAGTATATAGTAGAACAAAGATATCGAAACAGCCAGCTAATATGAAACGTAATGAAACTGTGCATAAACTTGTTAGGTAACTAGAATAAACATGCACGAGAAAGTATTTCCAATGCTCTTCATTTCTCCTTTTAGTCATTATTGGATGGTTCAGGAAAACAAGAACAGTATCTTTGTGTACGATCACTTCTTACTAATGGCAAAATTCCTGAACAAGTCAGCACAGAGTGGGTTGTTTTGGGGGGGATGGAGGAAGATCTGTAGATATGTTTCTTTGTTAAGAAATAATGCCTTGGCTCTACTCTTATTGTTGTACTATGATTCAGGATAACTGGCCTGCCTCCTGGTCCTGTGTACCCAAGTATATTGGTGAAATGCAAAAAGCTACCAAAAAGCCTCTAACAAATCATCATACTGATTGTTTTGCGAACAGGAGCTGGATCTAAGAATGAGACAAGCAGACAGAGCCTCCACTCATTTGCCCTCTATAAGACAAAAGGTAAGAATTAGAAGTTGGAAAAATAGTCAGTGCCAGGGTTTACACTGGAAATTATCAACAGTTTACCCTTCATGTGGCTGCAGATACAAGGCCAACAAGAAGTGAGAAATAATGACCATATTTACCAAATATAGGGCATTTCTGTGAGCTCTGTATTTACTGTTGCTACACTAATGGAACTATTTTAAGACTGTTGGTTTGCAAAATAAGATACTTTCATTTTAGCATCGCTCATGTAATCTTGATGTTCTACTGATGATGCATTAAGGATAAAATTACCTTCTGCAAAAACAGAATAATATAAGAAAACTCAAATTGATTATATTAACTTCAAATGGTAAAATATGGTTTCAGCCATTACAAATACAATTTCTCATGAAGCTCACTATACTTTAGAAACAAAGTTAAAAGTAAAAATATATGACTTAAGGTACAACACAGGTACATTTTTTTAAGTACAGTATCATCTTGTGAATTAGGGAAACTTCTAGTTAACAATTCAGTATCGGGGTCAACATTGCTCCTATCTCTACCCACCTGCCAGTTGCGGAATGGAGCTCATCACCAGTTCCCACAGGAAGCTTAGTCAGCTCTGTTAAATAAATTGCAATAGTACGGTTTTAAATCATACAATAAAACTTAACACCTACTCTTGCAGTTAATGTAGGGTACAGTCATTTGTAAAGAAAAAAGTATTTGGGGAACTCAGATTTTGCTTATAACGTCAGCGAAGCAGTACAGGTCTCATGAGCCATGGCTCTGCTGGCTGAGCTTGATTTCTATGAAATCTTAAACATAGTTCTCTCATGCTTTGCAAGACTAAATAGGGTACAAGTATAATCAAATGTGAAGCCATTAAAGCTGTGAAGTTCTACAGTCAGATTCATTTCTTGGCTTAAAGCACTAGTGCACAGTAGAAATTTGAGATGCAAGTCTACAGTGGCACAAAATGCATCAAGCTATCTGGTGGAAGCTCTGCAGATTTTTTTTCTTAGAATATGTCAGCTACTCAAACCAGAAACATTTTTCAGGGAGAAGTACACCCATTTGATTTAGTAAAGATTTCATAGGCACACTTTGGGAATTCTGATGAAGAATGGGAAAAGGGTTAATTGGCTGGTGTTAAAATCCAAGATCCCCCTCTGTCATCTTTTTCATTAAAAAAACCAACAAAACAAACAAAAAACCACATCAAACCCTCAACTTTTGGATTGAGTCTAGAATAAAAATGATTTTGATATGTCAAAAACATCAGCATTATTTCCAGCATAGGCTACTGAGAACTGGACATATTCCAGTAAAATGGTGGAAATGGCTCAGAAATGCACATAATCACATCATTACAAAGGCTGGGAACCCACAAATCAAGCCTGTAATGGAAACTGATAGGGAATCTGGGGTATGTCATTTTTGCCATGTATTCCAAATTTTTCAGTAGCTGCCATCTGGAATTGAAAACATTAATGACGATTATGAGATTAGAAGGATAAAAATCTACAGCAGCTCCTGCAGATATTATAGCAAAGCTCCTTCCACGTACCCGAGGAAATAGTGCTGTACCATGTGTAAAATATTCTCAGAGATTTATTTTTTTTATTTTAATTTAATTGATTTTCATTTTATGTATACAATGTATTTTTTTGTAAGGAAGAAGCAGTTTTTCAGAGCCTTTAAAATGGACAAGGGGGAAAGAGGAGTGCATAATTCATGTACCATTTGCAGCCCACTATCCTGCACAAGAGGGAAGGTTCAGAGGAAAAAAAACCCAAACACCTGTACAGTTTAAAAAAAGGTGCTGGGATGTTAAATAAGGAAGAAATAGAGCTTCTCTTCCACAGTTTGAACAGTGAGATGTTTGTTAAGTATAAAGGAAAAACATTCTGAAGGACTTGAGAGACTTTAGAACAAGGCAGGGGAAGCTTCGTAGTTAAGGGTGCTAGTATCTAAGTATGACTGCAACGTGGCACGCTGTTTCTTGCAAAGCTACAACAAACCGCTATCCTAACAAGCTGTTATTGTACAATTGCAGCTTAAATTGTTACCTATTACAGGACTCCTTCTTGGTCATGGCGTTCTCTTTCTTTTTAATCTTGTCTACTGTAAAACTACGGGAAATGTCACAAAGGAGTTACAGGAAAAGAAACATACTTTTCAGGTTCTCTGCGGGAGGCCGGAGCAGGCTGCCAGGCAGAACTTTCAAAAGGAGCCTTGCTATGCGAGATGCTAGGGGAGTGTGGAGCAGCTGAGGAACAGGGAATTAACATTATACAAACCTTCTAGTTCCTGGCTGAACAAGACAGATTTCTTGTAGAAACTGAAGTTATGAGCTGATGCAAATCCCTAATATGTGTGACAAAGAAGCGTCACAGCAAAGTGGGAAAAAGCATCCTGCGTCAGACCTCTGGTGGGATGAACCTAAGAGGGGCAGCTGCCCCGGGTGTCTGTTTGTGGGGTGCATCAAATGAAATGTATGTGAGTGAAATTGGTTTACTGACAAAAAAACTGGCGCACAGAAAGTGGAATAAGCAGATCTGACCTGTAGGGACAATGGAAGGAGGCCAATGGTGCTGGGCCAACACGTGCTTTTTCTTCTATCCACCTGATGCCACCCAAGGGAGATTGCATCAACTCCTCTGCAGTGGGATGCAGTTACAGGGTAGGTACCAAACTGTGCCAGGTGTGGTATCCCACTCCTTTGAAATGCAGACTTCATGGGGAAGAGTAAACAGATCCTGCCAGGGTACTAGGTTCAACCTCAAATACTTGTTTCTTCCATCTTAAAAAGGAAGAAAAAAAGGCAAAATGTGTGGAGGGAGAGCCCTGCTTTGGAAAAGAAATCCTTGCTTAATCCAGGAGTGGGCAAAGTTGATACACCCTAGTGCTTTTGTCCTAATATTGTTCTTTTGCTCCGCAAAAGCGAGGCAGCAGTCAGCTGCTTTTCTGTTATCCTCCAAGGGAAGAGTTCTGCAGGTGCTGAATTGCGTGCTGAACAGCGGAGAACGATCACCATGATTTACAAGGAGGCTTCAGGTCAATACCCTGCTGAGGAAGAGAAGGAACAGGTTCGGAGCAGAGAAAGATAACTGCTTCTGCCTGAAAGTTAAACAGGTGCCCTTGAGGAGAGACCACACAGGGATCACAGGTTCAATCAGCTCCAGAGATGTGGTAATCACTAGATGGGTCATTTACCTAAGTAGTCTGGAGGTAGCAATAACTATTCATTACTGTAGAGCTATCAAAATGATGGTTCTCTTTTTACCTTCTTTTCATGGGCTTCCCTTCCCTGAGCATATAGAGAGCAAAACAGGAAAGTCATTATATTGAATAGCTCTTAAATAAGGTGGAACAATGAGCTTGGTTATAAGTAGCCTTTATAAATGGAGCTGAAGAAGAAAAAAACCCACAGAGGACAGTCTACAGCTATTAACACAAATGATTTCCACTCATGGGTTTGGAAAGTTCTTAGTCCAAATTAATCTGACTTTCTACATTTGAGTGAGTAATGTCACAAGAGATTGGTAATCTTTCCTTTTGAGCACAGAGAGTAAAAGAAGAAGAAAGACGGGCATTCAAATCAGAGTAGTCTGATGAAGGGTAGACTCATGCCAAAGAAATCTGGATGTTCAAACTGCCTGAGACACAACCTGGCACAACAGCCAAAACAAGTTATTCGAAGCTGCATGGTTAAAGAGGATATGTTATAGAGGCCAGACAGCTGATACCCATTAAAGAGAGCTCTGTTCCTGCGTTGATAAGACTAATCTGTTTGCTTAGACATTCAGCTGGGATGCAGAAGACTTATATTTGTTTTCAGGTTTTATAGAGACAGCCCATGCTGCCTGGACAGTTAGTCATTCGACCTCTTCTCTGGTTCCTATATGAGAAATTGGTGTAGTGGTTCTCTTGCTCTGGTAACCACCAGAAAAGATCCCTGCCAAGGTGCGCTAATTCCATGCTCCATCCACTAAAAGACAGTTCAGAGAAGCAAGAATGGATGTTTTCCTTCTGTAAGCTTTGCTTATGAAATATGTTCTCACTGAAAGCCATTAATCAACACATAGTTTCATGCATGGTTATTTGCTTGATCTAATGTTTACTGAAGTCAGCAGAAATCTTTCACTGCACGTTTAATGTCTTCCCCTCCCTGCCTTGCTGTGATGCTTTATGGTCAGTGGGCCAGCTGAGGAAAAATGCTCTAGAGTAAAAGCCCTTGGGATGAGTATGAGGCAACAAGTATCCAGAAAAATTAATCTGAAGGGTTACTTAGTTTGTAATTTAAAAGCAATCATAGCCCTACAGTTAAGAGATGGCGTTAATGTAAGTACTGCTGCAGCCATGATGGTTTAAAGATGTAAGGGAAATTAGGTTGTGTAACTTATGTTCAAAATCAACTTTAAATGCATTTATTCTTACTTTTATTACACTTATCCCCAGAGTCTGAACTGCAGAACAGAGTGTGCAAGAAGCTGAACACTGACCCAACAAATCTTCATATTTCACCAGGTAAAGCCATTGAATTTTGAAGTTGTAAGTGCCATTGTTTGAACTTCTGGAATTCTTCGCTCGAGACATAACCTTCATTGGATAACACCGTCTTGAATTTGCCTTATTTTCCCACAAAGACTGATAATAATAACCTAGAATACAGTCTGTAGGTAAGGAACAGAAGCAGGAGGAGCATGTGGTACAAGAAAGGCTGTGTCCAGCCACAGTCCACCCAGCTCTGCTGCAGGACAAGTAGTGGTTGTCTTAGCAGCTTGCTCATTGAGAAGAGCTCAGCGCCATAGCATTTGAGTGGTCAGATTCAAGCTCTGGGCACACCAGTGTCAGCTCCGTACAAACCTCATGTGCAAGGATGTGGGCAGTTCTGAAGGAAGCTGGGGAGGTAAGGGAATGAGGAGGATTTCAATTTTTGCAGCTCCTGGGAAAAAAAAAAAAATTTAGCGTAGTCTCCTTTCTCTCCCACTCCTGTTCTGTGATTCACATATCCTGACTTATTTTATTATATTAAGAGCTACACGATGAACTTCTCTAGTCATCAGTTTGGTATGTTCAGCCTCTTTTCACATCAAATGCTTATTTAGTAAATACCCGGAGCACAACTTGTAATTACTGGGACAAATTCACTATGTCCACAGAATGTATTAAGGGGATTTATTATAATCTATTTGTGTTATCTTTCTGTTAATAGTTTCTGGAGTGATTTTTGTGCCTCTAAGACAAATTAACTGATGAACCTGGAATGAAAAGTAGGATTTAGACCTAAAGACCAAAATTCCTGAAAGGTCTTAAAATTCTACAGCTACAGGATTTTTATGAATGAAGTAAGGAGTAGCACATTAGAGGTCTTCAGGTAAGACACTCTCCGTAGCATGTGTAGTAAGTGAAAACATGTCTTGAAAATTTTGCCCTCACTTGATATTTATTCTACTATCCATCATGCATTGCCTTTTAGACTGTATTTTCTATACTGTATTATTGCACAGTGATAAATGGTTCAACAAAATTAAAAATTAATATAATGAAAAATGAGAATGAGATTACATACTTTTACTATGACTTGTCAGGTTTGTATAGATGAGGGAGTATATGAAATATAATGTTATCAGTTTAATCTATGTTACTTTGGACATTACTTATAGTTCATTAACAGTAACATTTTTGCTGTGTAGGTTTTGTACCAGCTAAGTTGCTTAGCAACCTTAAATCCAAGATAATGATGTCTTGCTGCCTGTGATTAAAGACTGGTTTTTTCCTGTATTCTGTTTATGATACATCTAGCTTACTTATTTTCTTGTTTGCAAACTGTTCCTCATTTTTCATTCCAAATATAGCAACGTATATACACATTTCTTGAATAATTTTATGTTTAAAATTCATCACAGTCACCTACTCAACTGAATGCAAATAGCACAATAGTATTATGAAAAAAACCCACACTGTACGGGAATACAAAGAACATAAAATGGAGAAGCAATCTGTAGAACTACTACTGATACTGCTGAATAAATCCTTAAAACCTTTTCAGAAGTACATTGCTAATAACTGTGGATAATGCTGTAGTTCTATGATTTAATTCCCTTCTTAAATAAATAAATAGAAGGCTATGGGACTTGCCCATATCTGATGCTATACTTTGGAACTGGTCCAGAAAAGTGAAATACTATACTTTAAGTGGTAGGAAATATCTCTTGATACTGTTACTAAATGGATCAATTAGTTCAATAGTAATTACAGAAGCCAGTTGGATCTCAACACTAACAGTATTCCGAGCTAATATCTGAAGGATGGCACACATTGAAATGGATATTGGGTGACATTATCTATTTAATATATTTCAGATGATTCTGTAATTCCTGCAGAGCTTATCACCATGGTTACCATGACAGGAAATTAAACAAACAGGAAAAATTTTAAATTAATCCATCCTGAATAAGATTCCGGTGGAATCTAAAATCTCATTTAAGCATTGGGAGCCACGTTGAAGAGTGACAACTCTTTAGCTAATAGTATAACCCATGCCTGCTGGAAGGAGGGGTTCTGTCCTGAGATTTGGTGTGTCTATCATCAATTATTTTTCAGATTTTAGGAAGAGGTGGTTTTGGAATGGACGCCTAGGTACAAGCTGCTGATGTAAACTGTCTGCTTCCAATAGACTGGAATTAAATCAATAATACTTCATGGTGTAGAGATTTGGAACTGAAGTACTAATATTGGTATGGATGCAATATAAATGGAAATACTTTTATGTGACAGCACCAGACGTTACAGCAGAGTAAGCGTTACAAGATTGGGACTTGTATTGAACTCTCAGAACACTGTACACTGTAGTGACTTTGAGGAATATGCTGTTTAAATCTCTGCTAAGAGCACAGCACAGATGCTTCCTCAGTGCAAGATCTTCCATCCTAAATCCAGGAGGATGGCAACAAGTTGCAGCACATCATGTATGCCAATCCTTTCCTTTTTGAAGCACACATTTCAAACAAAAAAACAAAAGGAAAACCAGACAATGCATAGCGAGCTTGGCTAAGGCTTAGGGAGCTACAGGAGTCAAAAGCAAAGCACCAGCTGTCAAAATGGGTAAATGCCTTGTCTTTGTGCTTCAGTATTACTTTCATTCTAAATTCAACTATCCCCAGTCAAGAGATATGAACAACTTCTGTAGTATGGCATTTACCTACCATTTTGAAGGGCTTCTCATGTATCAAGTTGCTTACAGTTCTTAACTGTTTATTTTTATTTCAACAATTATCATTACTTAGAGATAAAGAAATTTCTGATCTGACAACATTTAGAGTAGGTTTTTAGCTACTGAGCTTGACTGACTTTCACTGCAGTGTTGGGTATGTGAGGATGTTACAGAAAGCAGGAGGGGAAGGTATCTGTAATAGGCAATTATGTTGATGTCTACAGTGAACTTATTGGTACAGTAGTTTCTTTAGACCAGTGATGTAAAATCTCAGCATTAGTGCAGTGAATTCCTGCTGGATCAGTCAGCTGTTTCTTGAATACTTTTGTAAAGAACACTTTAAAAACCAGATGTGTTACCTCAGTAGAAGTTCAAAGTTGTCCTGTGTAGGATATAGTCCGTCTACATGAAGCATTTGTTTCAAATGTCTGCCTTCCAGATGTACAATAAATTTGAGAATGTGTTTGGTGCTTAGTTTGAACTGGAAACCCTGTCTGCTTCTCCTACTGTTGCCATAGTTGCCATGGGATCTGAAGCAAATTTTAAAAGTATTCTTCACAAGGAAATTCATGCAACCAAAATGCAAAACCTTGTTGAGAGCAATACCAAGGCATAAGAGGAACAGAGTAAGGTCAATTAAAACACCCTCTTGAGTGACAGGGAATTCTGTTTAGTTCAAATTTACTTTGCTCTATATCTTACACCAAATAAGCATGCTTATACAAGTAAATCTTTGGTATCTGGAGATCCCCCTTTACTTGAAATCAGGCATCAATTAAAACACTTTAGCTTTTGCTGGACTAAATATTAGTCTGTACAAAACAATACAGTGAGAAACATCCAGGAAGCTGTTAGCAGACATACAAGGTTGAGGATCTCATCCACTGATAATTATGAATGAAATTAATAGAATCTGGAGCACCTGATTTCTTTTCGTAATGAGATCCCCAAGGGGGAGTTCACAGTGGTAATGTTGGCTGGCTCTGGAGTTGAAGGTACACTAAATGATAGCAGGTTGTAATGGGAGGTGAATCTTGTATGAACCACCAGATAACAGCAACTGGGAATAACACAGTATTTTTAAGGGAATCCCTAATACCCATGTAGTTAGTGCATATGTAGTCACAAAGGAGTTTTACTCAGCCCAAAATTATTCTAAATGGTATTTGATATTTAAGAAACTTGAGCAAATCAGAAAGACTGCATTGTGATAAGTTAAAATATTTTCTGGTTTTTGATTATAGCTGATGTTTTTCCACAGGAAAACATTTCAACCTTGGTAGCACTTAAAGACAGACCTATAACTTCAACAGCTAAATATAGTTTTCAGTGGTAGTGTAAGAACATCTGAGGTAAAATAGTCAAAACATCTCTCACATTATACACTCACTCAAAATTCAGGTTTAAAACCTTCATGGGGACTCATATTTAATATTTAGTTAAACATTGCCAATTATCTTTGGAACCACAGAATAAAACAGAACTCTAGTACTTGTCACAAAAAGTGACATGGAACAGCCTATTGCAATATGAATGAAGCTCTGAACATAAGTAATCCTTTTAAAGAATAAAAAGGAAGTACATTAAAGGTTCAGTGGCTCTCACTAAAATTAGTTACTCCCAACACTTATCAGGAAATGTGATCCTCTTAAAACTATCTTGGAGAGGATACTGTCATTTTGATAATAACACGTGACCCCAATTTATGCTAAGATATATGTAAAAGTAAACTACATCTTTACTGCTCTTCAAATATTTATAAGCTTTCCAGCTAAGTAGTACTAATTAAAGCTTTATACATGTAAAAAGAAAATGTAAAATAGTACTTTTAGCTTGGCTTTTATAAAATCCTTTTTTTTCCCCCAAGATGTCACACAGCAGCACAGCTGCAGTGGCATTATGTGCAGAAGGCCATCATAACTGAAGAGTAAATCAGGGCCATTGCATTCTAATTTCCCACAACTTGTTTTGTTGTCATTGGTAGAGTCTAATTCAGAATTCCTGGGTTCAAATTTAATTATTTAATTTGAATGTTTCCCAAGGTGTCTAAGAGTAGTTATAGAGAGCGTAGAGCACTGGTCTGAACACCAGTAGCTGTTATTCTACTGTCTGTGAGCCAACTACAATACACTTTTTTAGCAACAGATACCTTTCAAGTTCTGTTTCTCTTCCCACACTCTCAGTGCAATAGTTTCAACTTAATGTGACTATTACTTGGTACATTAATATTAACATCAGGTTAGGATTAATAACATAAAAGGAATAAAAAAGATGAACTGGAAGCTAACTTTTGGAGATCAAATGTCCAGTTCAGGCTTACATAAAGACTCTGGTGAGGGAGAGAGCTCCTAAAGCCCTTTGCATTTATTAAAGCCAGATTTGGATTTACACTGAAAGCTGCAGAAACCTAAAGGAAGCCACCAGAGTAGGGCCAGTAAAATACTGTCAGGTTACTGACAACCCAGATCAGTTTCTTCACCTAGATCAACCCTTGTGCCAGTGCAAGGGGAGGATGGCATGGGGTAAGAACAAGGGACCAAGGTAGAGATGATTCTTTCTTTTGGCACCAATGTGCCGCCAACTTAAACTTCATGTGGAACTATAAGATAGTTGTCTTTGGTGTTAAGGAAATTCTACCTGAGGATTAAGCAGAAGAGAAAAAGCCATTTTCTTCCGGTCTACCTAGAGTGATCACCAGTAAGTCCTCTGGTTGGAAATGTATTGTTCTGAAGCCTGACTTCTGGGTAGAAAGTATGTGGTTTTGGAGACCTTGTTTCTACAAGCCCCATAGAGTTTTCCTTTGAGGAGAAAAAAGAGAGACAGAGTACGTACACCTGTGCATGTGAATCCGTGTGTGCTACACAATTGCTTTGCATCTTGGTCGTCAGTTGGGCTGTTCTGGGGAATAAATGGGGAAGTACTTTCTTAAAAAGGTAAAATACATGCCCTGAAACTGGTAGTTTCAAATGTTCATCACTAGCTAAAATAAAATTGCTCAGTGTTGTTATTACAGGGGACATTAGGCAACAGTGCTGCAAAAGTGTAAGTGGGGGACTATTCTTCTTCTTGTAGGGTACTACAGCCACGAGCACTCTCTCTGTGGAGAGTGCTGTGCATCAGACGGCAGATCTTTACAGGAAGGTGCCTTAGGTACTGAAATCTTTCAATGCATGCGTCTTGTATTCTTTTTGGGCATGTTGGATGCTTACTTTTCCATAATAAAGACGAGTGAGGGTATGCCACTACAAGTTATTTCTTGAATTGTTTAGTAGAAGTTTGTGCTGTGAATGGCTGCTAGACAAGTACAAATTGCTACCTTATTATGAAGAAGACACTTCCTTCTCAATCTACCTTCCCTCATCTTCAAGTTCTAAATGAGATTTTCAGCTATTTTTTATGTGTGTTTTTAAGGATTAAAAGTTAACATTATCTTGCATATTTCTTTCTTTGTTTTTGTTATGCTAAAACCTACAGCTACTTTAAGGAGATGCTTATATCAAAGATTAGTACTTACAAAATCTATTGCAGCTAAATGTAATATTTTATTCAGGTATTGCTGTGCTTACCTTGTTTTTAGCTAAGCTGCATTCTAATTGAATGTCACTTGTTTTAAAAAGCTTTATTTCAATACATAATGTCTTATTTTATAGAACTATTTAACTTGTAATAGTAATGCATTGATATGATACAAATTAATAGCATTATTTATAATTTGGGCAATCACTTTAATATAATGGCATAAAGTAACATTTTCTTATAGCAATAATATTGCAAAACAATACATGTTATTATCACATTTACTGTACAGTTTTTACTATGTTTGATGTTTGACAATGGTCATACAGTTCAGACCACAGACCGTGTGGTCCCAGACCACTGTCCAGTGTTCATCAGCTCGTGTATACTTGAGGAGAGCAATGAGTACTGTCAAGGGTGGTCTGAATCTCTTCCAGTCCCCTGTTTTTTACTTTTTTTTTTTTCCTTACTTTTTGATTTTCCTTCCACCTTTTCTGTTTCCTGTTTTCTCTAATTATTTGTTTCTTCCTGCATTGCTAAGGGAGGATGCATCACCCTTGGGAACAGAATTCTGCTAGTCCTTAAGAGGAGACTCAAAGTAAAAGTGACCAAATGAGAATGTTTCTGAAAGATTAAAACCAGGGTAAGTACACAGGATATTTTCTAGCTTCCATCAACTGAGTAGCTCAGAGAGTTCTTGACTTAGATATGGTGTGTGAGTATTTAAAAACCCTCAGTGGTTTTATGTTCTATGCAGTTATCCAGACTCCCCTAGTGCTCCTGTAAGCTTTTGGCACTTACCATATCTTTTGGCAAGTAGTTCCTTAAATCTACTCTCTGCTACATGAAGAAAACCTTAATTTGTTTCCAGCGTAGCTCCTAATAGCTTAATTTGATCCCCTGCAGTTTTTGTTTTGGAAGAGGCAATGAATACTTGGTCTCTATCCACCCTCCCTGTACCACTCATGATTTTGCAGATCTTTGTCATACCCCTTTTTTTGTCATCACTTTTTCAAACTAGAGAAAAATATGTATTTGACAAGTGTGTTTGGTTTTTTTAAAAAGCTTATAAAAAGGTTTTTAAGACCTTGGGAAAACACTACTGCTAATGAAAGATACCATCCATTCTGTAGAATGATGGGCAGTATTCTGCTTTGCTTCATGATTAATAGATGGTTGAGCTATCTGCTTTTATGATTCGTATGCCTTTATCATCACTAGCAGGGGACTGTCCCTTCACTTGCCTGGTAGTAATCCTTACCATAATGAGGTTTGCTGCAGTCTGCCAGGCTGTTCTGCAGGCAAACAGACCCATCCAAATAAATTACAGCACAAATAATAGGTAAGAGCCATTTTCTTCTTCCCTATCTAATATCTTACTGAAACAGCTCCAGTAATAAACAGTTAACAGAAACAGACTTTTCAATGTGTTTAAAAAGGACTGTCAATCACAATGGAAGTAATATCATTCTATCTGCTATCTGTAGTTACCATTCAGAAAATGACATGTTCATTGAATCTCCTTGTAGACACAAAATAGGAGTCTTTGCTGAACTTAGAAAGAATCTACAATCTCAGCACATGACAGTAAAGTAGAAACAAGCAAACAGACAACATCAACTTGAAATAAGCAGAAGAATTGCACTGGCAATGCACTACTTGGAAAAATCCAGCAGTTAATTTAAGTAAGAGTGGGTTATTCTTTTTGGATACTTCAGTACAGATTAGATTACAGTAAGGGAAATATACTGTGATTCTGGCTTTTGTCTTTTGTAATAGAGGCAATTGGCTTTGCTTAATTTTATCATAGAATCACAGAACAGATGAGGTTGGGTGGGACCTCTAGAGACCACCCACTCCAATGCCCCTTCTCAGGCACGGTCACCCAGAGCAGGTTGCCCAAGACCCCATCCCATCAGGTTTTTAATATCTCCAAGGATGGAGCCTCCACAACCTCTCCAGGCAACCTATTCTAGTGTTCAAACATCTTCACATAAATAAGCATTTTCTTACATTCAGCCAGAGTTTCCTGTATTGTCCAGCCTCTTGTCCTGTCTAGATACCACTGAGAAGAGTGTGGCAGTTTTCTTTACTGAAGGTCAGTTGTAACGGGAAAGACTGAAGTGACGAAGGAATTGAGTACATTGGTCTTTTCTGTGTCCTTTGTCATCAGGTCCTCTGTCCCATTCAGCAGCAGGGCCACGTTTTCCCTAGACTACTTTTTGCTGCTGATCTACTCGTAGAAGCCCATCTTTTTGCATTTCCACATCCTTCAACAGATTCAACTCCAGATGGGACTCAGTTTAAACATAACATATTATTTTAGATAGATTTAGCTAATTCCAAAGCCTCTTGCAAATTAGTCTGGCTCTAGTAGAGGTTTCAAGACTGAGTTTTACAGATGCTGCTTGTTACTTGAAGAACCAGGAGTTTAAGAAAAGTAAAAACGCAGTTCCTAAACCAACACAATTGTTGCTTTGGACGTCAGTTTCCTGAAATATAGGAAATCTATTTATTTTCAAATTAATTTTTGCCAGTAAAGCAAATCAGACTCTCCTGGACCCGGTATAGCTGACAAAGCACTTTTAGAAATGGAACGACCTGTATGAAAACTGAGGTAACTTGTTATGTTGTTCAAAGTGCCCGCCTCTGGTTTTTGCACTTCTCTGTAATTTGCCCTTAAAAGAATGCATAATACTTCCTGAGGAGACAAAATGTTATTGTCGCTCA
The DNA here is from genome assembly GCF_929443795.1 of Astur gentilis. Taxonomy (NCBI): domain Eukaryota; kingdom Metazoa; phylum Chordata; class Aves; order Accipitriformes; family Accipitridae; genus Astur; species Astur gentilis. Next base: position 16,475,956 of record NC_064884.1, read on the forward strand.
ACTTAGCTGGAGCTTATGTGAAACAGGTAGCTTATTAGAATTAGCTTGTAATTAATCTAAACTTTGCTAACTATAAATATTTAATTGATTTCTGAGTAGGCAGTAAAAATATATTTGGTGTAGATGGTTCAGTGCTCTAAAAGCACTAAGTCAGAAAATTCCTTTGCCTCACAAATCCCTCTGACATGTACCACAGCACTGAAAATTACTATTGACCACAATATAGAACTAAGGTCTGTGTATTTCATAGTTAAAATACATGCAATGTTTACGAGTTTAACAACTCCTCATGGTTTTCCTCTAACCGTGACTATTTCTTCATTTCAATGTGCTGGGTGCACATTTTCCCCCACTGTGTCACTTATTTATATCATGAATCTATAATCTTATTTTTTGAAAATCTTGCTGTAAAATATACAATCTACTCCCAAATGCAAATTAAGTAAACAAAGATGAATTGGGCCCACATTCAAAAAAACCACTCAATTAAAAGCTTAAGGAAATGCTCAAACATTTTACCATATGGAAGTCCCTTTAAGAATGAATTCAAAATTAACCCTGTATGGGATTGACATGCTGAACTAGGAAAGCAGGTCATGTTTGTAGGACAAATATGTGAGCACCTAGAAGTCAAGTGTAACACTTCTATTTACTGACTGATTCAATGTCCCTTTTCACAGCAATAGTAAGGAAGATGAGATTGGGGAATGCAGTCCTCCTTGCTTAGTCTGCAGGCAAAGAGGTATTTACGTCTATACATATGCTTTACTTGCAACTTGCAGTTTTTTGGTGCATGCATGAAAATTTTTTTATACCATATGTGTGAAATGAGAGGCAGAAATGACCTTTTACTATGATTTCCATGGTGACGATCCTCATCTTGGTGTCATTAAACTGTTCATTAATACTGAATTAACTACAAGGCACATCTGGAGTGGACATGATATAACAAGTAAAAGTAGAAGAAAGGTAAACTTTGTTAAAGATTGTGCTTTAAATGTTTTCAAGACATCTGTTTTAGAAACACTTTGCAATTCCATTGTCTTGTACTGTCAGCAAGCTTTACGCAAGGCAAACAGCATGTGGGGAAAAAAATTACTTAAAGCCAAGGCTGATAACTTGCAGAGAGGTTGTCTTAGCTTCTTAAACTTTGAATTTCATTCAGTGTGTCCTGGATATGAGAAGAAAAGAAATTATGCACCATTTCTTTCAAAACCATTTTTATTTTTGAGGTATACATGCATCTATGTGTATTTCTAGATATCATACATCATTCACATTAGCAATAACTGAGATAAAATGTCACTTAATTCTCTACTTTTATTCTTAATATATAGGGTATGAATTAAACAGTCTTGTTATGTTGCTGTGTGAGCTACAGGGCTGTGTTTGCAACATTTGTTAAGACTGAAATCCCATAAATAAAACATCTAAGAATTCAGCTTATCTACTTTTGAGATGGCACAAATATGTTCACATATTGTATGAGCTGAAGGAATCTGGGTTTCTTAGATCGAAGAAAAATAGGTTATAATTGGTAGCAGCAAATAGTGTGATCATCAAGAAAATGTACACTGTATGTATTGACTTTTAATAAACAGGAGTAATGGCCCATTTTCTGTTTAGCAGAAGACACTTCAATAAGTATTTAAAGAGTCTGCTTTATTAGCACTAGGAATTTAGTAATAACAGGTATGAGAACTCCAGTGTTACCTATGAAATCTCATATTTAATGATATTTAGTATTTGTTACATTTTGCAGAAAACAAAAAGCAAAAGAAAGAACAGTTGTGTAGTAAACGTCTTCCATTTGTTATGTTAATAGTTTTACATCTGTGCTTGTTTGGTTTTTTTTCTTCTTGAATTGTTCTCATTTGAGGAGCCTGCTCTTTTCCAGACTAAGTATTTGCTTACATTTACGCACCACAATTATTTCACCCAAGTCGACCTATTTCTGTAATTTGCAGACCTGGAACCAAAGCATGTGTCTCAATAAGTAAGCAATCTGATAGACTCTTTCCAAGTATAATATCTGTCAAATGTAATGCAAATACAATTATTTTGGGGGGCTTTCTCTGAGGAGGTGGGTTGGTCTGAGTTTACTATGTAGTAATGTGTTATAAAATGTTACCATCCCTCTACTAAATTCTAAGTCCCAAGTGAAGCTGCTCCCCATCTCATTGCAGCTGGGCCACCGTGGAGGTTCATAGCCCTGGCCACTCACGGCAAACAAGACTTCCAGCCCAGGCGCTTGTGGTTGATGTTTGCAGATCTAGAGGACTTTGCTGTTGACCACTCAGCTAAACGTATGATGTGAAATGCCCTCACTTCAGAGCAAGAGTTTCTTTTGGAGTAGTGTCCAGGATTTCTTTGGCAATTATTAATTTTGCAAAACAGGGTATCAAAACAGTGTATTTAAAAGTAAAGATCGCTTTTGTTATGAACAGTTTTCTTCTGCTTAAAACCACTATGCACCTTCTTTTCAGTACTGTCAAGAGTCTCTGACTTCAAGCTGAAGAGATCTTATTTTGAGCCACCATATGGTTGTGAAATATAATTTTTTAGGTAGGCAATTTTTTAAGACAGAACAACTGAGGTCTAGTCTATTGTTGTTGACTTATATCTGTCCTTACAAGCATGACAGGCACAGCGTGAAAGCTGTTTTTTTCTTAGGCATGATTGTTCCATCTTGTGCTAACATTGCCCACGTTTGGTGACATCCTTCATTATATACTTTGAAGAGTCTTACATTCCTGACTAAAGTGCATACAAATCCATTGAAATTCTCTCAAACTATTGTTTCATTTAGTGTGCATGCCATGGACACCACAATCACCTAAACTTTTTTTCTAAATGTTTGCCCCACTGTATTTCACATTAGCCTGACCTAACTTACCCACATCTGAAAGACTGTGTCAGGTTTCATTCACTGCAAGTCAGTATAGCCTCTACTGACAGCCGGGGGATATATACAGATCTAGTGAAAGTGGCTATATGCCTTGTTTTATTATTGCTGGAATTTGACCTATAAGAAACTTTCAGGTTTTATCCTGCAGAAGCTGTTTCTTAAGCCAAGGAACACAAATTCTGTTTTTCCCTCTAGTTCTTTTCTTTCTCATATATGAGCTGACTATTGAAATATTTCTGTGGTTTCTGAAAAGCATACTGTTTTCTCCTTTTTTTAAAAAACAAACCACACACGATTTCCCCACCCCATCCTCCAAATACTGTCCGTAACTACTGATATAAATCTTGTTTATGTCCCTCATTGCTTCTTCGTATTTGGAGCTATTCTTGATCTACTTTTTCTTCCAGAAGGAAATTCTTATAAAAATCTTTTCTATAATGGGAGAATCTTCTAATTCTTTGAAGAAATAAAATTTCAGCATCCTCATTATCCTTTCATCAGAATTTGGAGTGCAACTTCTTGTGTTCAGGTAGTTCCTTATCCCATTTTAGTTTTCCCTTTCAAGGTATTACTTGGTCAATTGGAACTTGACATCACTTTTTACCATAAATGGCATTTATGACCATGGACAATATTCAGCGATCATTAAAGGCAGTGGGCACTTTTGTCTGCAGCAGCCACCCTTTGGGACTAAAAACCTATTCAGACTTCTCTCTAATCCTGTTCAGATGCAGAAATATACTACGAGAATCCAACAAGACTCTAACATCAGACCAGTTTTAATAGTTTTATACAGTTTACTTACATTAGGCTAGCATACCAAAAAAAGTCAAGTTAATGCAAATGTTATAAACCTGTAGATATCACTGCTGAATCACAGCAGTATTTCATTTGAATAGCATAATATGAAACTGCGTATAGAAGGTGATGGCCAATTAAGCATAGAAAGAAAGGTAGAGACAGATCGTGTATGAGGCTGGATAATACATATGAAAAAGTCTGCTGGTAGAGTTATATTGGTAAAAGAACATTTTGGCAAGAATTGCTGTTACTGGTTCATCACGCAAAGTCAGTTGTACTAACAAAAGCACTTTGATATCAGCCTTATTGTGCCTATACTGGAAGGATAGTGGAGAATTAATAAAAAAATAATACAAATAAAATTCACTAGTGTTTCTAAGTTGGAACTTTTTTTAGAGTGGGTTTAAATTGATTTTTTGCTAAATAACTACTGCTAGGATTTCTACTTTCTGGCTTTTCATTACCTTCTCCTATTCATGATTTGCATTCTACTGGCCTCCTTAATCTAGTCTTTAAATCATTTCTATCAACCTAAGATCAAGCTATCTCATCTTGGTATTATAATATTAATATGCTTTGTTGTTTTCAGCTTGGCAGTCTTGTTCAAGAATGTACATCATTTATATTCAGGTAAGACTTTATTTGTGTGAAGAAGTTCAAGCACAGCAGCATTTCTATTTCCCCTGGAACGTTTTTCACATTTTAAACATGTAACCATTCTAGATCACCTTTTCCATAGCTTGAGTAAGTCTATTAAAATTATATTTGCTCTAGGCAATAAACCAGCCTAAAGCTGAAATACCGACTGTGACCCTTTGGAAAGATGTAAAGAATTTTTCAGAAAAAGTGTTGTGTCCCTTTGGCAATGTCACAATTAATTATCCTTGTGACATTGTATATCTAGCACGTATATTGCCATCAAATGGCCAGGACGAACTAAAATGCATTCTGTTATTCTATATTTTATAAAGAAACTATTTTAAAGTTAAGCAGATATTGTTATTATAGAAAGTGGAACATTGTGAAGACTGCAAAACTCTGCCAAGGCAGATGTAGTCATATATTTCTAAGAAGTCCCCTGTTAATCTAGCATTTTAACTTCTCATAAATGTTATGGTACATAACTTCTGATGCTATCTTAAGCTGTATGTTTAACCAGAAAAACAGAAGTAGAAAACACAATTTATCTACAGGTGAATTGTAGCTGATCTTGTGATTGTTTAAGGTGAATTTTACCTGCTGCATCTAGATATATGGCTTAGTGTTAGGGGATTGATAGAGAGTTGTTCTGTCAGCTTTACTTCAACTAACCTCATTACTCTTGAATTCTTCCCTGAGGCTATTTCTACCCCACTTTGTACAACTAGATCAACATGAAAAGACTGAAGTTTTGCAGAGACTTGAGTCTATGACATGAACTACTAATTTATCTAACTCTTCTTTTTTTTTTTTTTTGTCAAAGTAGCTGGCTTTTCTTGTACAAGAAACTCACTAAATTGTCCAATTAGATTGTCAGAAGGAGCATTTTATTATTAAGGTCTGAGAAGACATGTCTGAGGTGTTTCTTTTGTGTTTTTAAATCTGTTGTGATTAATAAATTTTTTTTTTTTTTTGTAACATTTCATGTTATTTCATTTTTAGGTTGAAGTTAAATATGGAAAATGATCAACAAATAAGATGAGTGTCAAAACCAGAAATTATAATGGAAATGGTTTTGCTGCCTTTATGGAGGCAGTCTATAATGATAACATTTTAAAAAGCTAGAATACCTATTTCATACACACAAAGCTGTCACTATTTCACGAACTACAGAAGTCCTTCGTGATGAACATGGTATTTTTCTTTCTACTTATCATGCTATTTACCTATCCAGAAAAGTTAACATTGTTTTCAAATCCAACTTAAGCAATGTCCAAAGAAGTAACTGAATTATTTAATAAATACACACTGGTTTCAGGTGGATTGTATGTTTATTGCTCCACATGCAAAGCATCAGCAAAAAAAGTCTAAAATACATGCGAGACTCCAGCAGAAAAAGATTAGCGATAAAAAGCTTATGGAGAGCAGTCTATGATAATACTGTTCATAGATAAGAACCTTCTTTGATATAGCTTCTTATTTCAAATAAAAACATCAAAGTGCAAATGAATTTAGGCATAAAATGAGATAATATTTCAAAAATTCACTGCTAAAATAATTACATCTGGAAGCAAATACTTAATAAGCACTTCTTATATACATCACGGCTATAGCTTAACACTTGAAATTGAACTCATTTAATAAGTGGCATCTTTACAAATCACATCTATGGGATATTGTTTTGGATACTGGAAATGAGCAGATCCAAAAATAATGAGCACTCTGCAAAATGTAGTTGTACTCCGATATTGTGGGGCATCGCTAGCTGTGAATTGGTGAATTTCCATTTCCAGAATGCTAGTTTAAGAACCTGGAATGATGTATCAGTCTTAGAGCAAGAAACTGGAAAGCACTTCCAGCAGCAGCAACATACAAGACACTGACATTATATGGTATTATATATAACAGAAGCTTATTGCCATTTATTTTTTCCCAATAATAATGATCTATTTCACCACAATAATATCATAATTTTAAGAACTTTATTGAAAATTTTCAACCATCACATGCGAGAACACTTTACAGTAAGAAACAGTGTTTAAGACTCAGGACCTAAAACCTAGCTCTCATTTGTTCTACCCATTTCAGATGCTCTGTGTTCAAATGTGTTTCACTGACTACCTATGTACTGGTGGCCAGCTACCAGAAAGATGGACAGAAGATGGGAGATGTTTGTGGCTCAAGTAATTACTAGTAAATCCATCTGTAGCAAGACGTGCGCTTGTGGGAGGGAGCATGATTTCTGCGAGGTCCTGGGGACAAATCCCAGGCAATGTATCCCACTGATGGTCCTGCTCTCCCCTCGGTGCATGACACAGTGGCCGGACTTTGCTGCTGTGAAGTGCAGACCTGACATCTCCTCCTACTTCTGGTGACAAGTCACTTGGGAACACGTGGCCCTCAACATGTGCGGTGGCCAGCGTAGGACAGCCAAATTGTGAAGGCAGGTGGCTGCCCTTTTAAGTGCACAGGCTTATTTCTTTCGCACCTTCTGCACATGTAAGCTTCTCTGTGGCAGCTGCCCTCTGGAGACTTGTTTCAATTCTCTCCCACTACTCTGGTCCTTTATAACATCTGGGGGGGATCTCCGAGGCGATCAGCTGATCTCTCTCTTGTTCCTGTCTGCGATTTCCCCAAGTATTATCTCAGTGTCCAGATGGAATAGTAACCCTCCAAGTCAGGGCTCAACAAGAAACACACATCCCTACATGGGCCCAAGAGAGCGACTAGAATTACTGTCACTGCTTTGTAATCTTCCAGCTGCGGCAGGCTCTGCAGGTCATTCACACAACCGAGTATCAAGCACGCTGTTTGCTGAAGGATGCCCGCATCCAGAAAACTCAGGACCCATGCAGTCACTGACCCTCGCTTCCTGCTGTTGCTCAGTTACGTGAATGTGAATGGTGCACGCTCCTTTCTGTCAAGCTTGGCCAACCTCATTACCGTGGCACCTAGAGGACAATTAAAACAGGTTCTCGGCTCCTGCTGGCCTCCATAGCATTGCTGTGGGTCGCTCCAGAGACCACCGCAGCCTGCCCTGAGCCTCCTGAAAGCTTCTTCCCAGGTAGGCACTTAATGCCCAGGTCCAAAGGTCCCCTTAAGAGTCAATGCGTGGGACTGCTGCCTGTCTGTGACGCCTTTAAATAACTGGGTGGATGCAGCCTGAGTGTTAGTAAAAAATAACAGTATTTAAGAAAATTTTTCAAATTTATTAAGAGAGATAACGTCCACATTTAGAATGACTATGCAACACAATTTGTGACAGTGTTGGAGGGGCTAAACCTTCATCCTGATAAATTATACTTGGAGATGCATTTACTTGTTTTGAAACATTATTTCTCTGTGGTTTTCAAGAAAGTGTTTTCTGCTTCTGAAAATAAACAAGTTAGCAGTAAGAGGGTACATTTTGGTATAAAACTATTTTGTTTCTATTCAAACAGAAGGTATTTGGGAGATGAACTTTCTTACTTTGCTAACCAATAATGTAATTCTTTTTCTTTAGAGATAATTCTAACACCTTAATAACCCTGTAGGATACTTATTAAAATATAAGAGATTGAATTCTAATGAGGACACTACAGATGTCTTCTTGAAAGAAAACCCCTTCCAGGAAGGGTTCACTATAAGAAAAAAAGATTAAATTCATTTTCCAACCTATAACAAAAGGCAGGATGTAGTACATAGCTGTAACCACCTACTTGAGCAACGATAAATGAGGTAGTGTTTCCCTGGTTAGCCAGCCATTTATCCCCTAGACTGCTATGCACGAGCAGGCAGAAAGTCTGCATTTTTTCCAGAACGGATGATTTGGAGACTTTGCTATCTATCAGACTTAACTGTACTTCTTGTTGTATATAAGTACTGAAGGATTTACAATAAAAAGGGTATCAGGACGTTTGTGAAGCTTGTAGATAACCCATGGAAGAGGAGGATACACAATGCAAACACCTTCTGCATTACTGTACAGCCAGAAAATGACCTGATGGGAGGAAGACAGCATTGTAGAGCCATGGCGATAATGTGACCAGATCACGGAGATCCTCAGAGGAGAAGGGGCTGTGACCATCATTATAGTCCTTTCCAGCTCATAGCAGGAGTGAAACGTTTTATACTCCCTGCTTTCTCTAATACTGTATGCACCTAGGCTTCAGATTCACTGTAGTAAATGAAATTCTGTATCCATGGCAAATAATTTACTCTCAGTCAAAATAAAAAGAGGTTTTCCTGGTAAGTTCAATACAAGCAGAACAGGGCTCATAATACAGGTCTTGACCAACTTGATGGGGGAAATAAAAACAAATCTGTTTCCTACAGATCAGGAAATACTTTTGGATTATGGTTTACTACTAAAAAGATTAGCACTGATTTGGGCACATTAGGAAAAGCCATTAATATACTAGCCACAAAAAATATTGTAATGAGGTAAAATATACATTAAAGCTAAAGGTGATGAGTACTATAAAAAAAAGAAAGTCAGAAGTAAAACATCTAAGAATTGTGATGTAAATATCCTACTTTCCTAGTATATCTTACACTATAATGTCAATGTTACAGTGACGTGCTATTTAGTAACACAAAGCAATAAAATACAATTGATGGGGAGGACATTTTAATTACCAGCACTCAGGCTGAGTATTATTGTGAATCTCCTATAAAAGCTGTACTCCCAAGTTATGAACTAATTTTTACTAAGTGATATAATGAAACTAAAACCAGTACGCACAAACTGTTATGATACCCAGGTGATCAAAGGTAAAGCAGTTATTTACATTATATTACTGTTCTCCCTTCACACCAAACAAATAATTTAGAACAATTTAGTTGAGAGGAAAGTAGTGGAGTGGATATGGGGTATAGTGCATTAAGATGAAAGGAAAATATAAGGAAAATGTAGATATGCTTTCACAGTGCAGGAAGCATTATAAGAAAAGGAGCAGGAGTATGTGTTGTATTTACAGGCGATAAAAATAGACTGTACTACTAACAGAAAGGTGAGCAATAAACAATATGAGAAATTAGGCAAAGCAAACAAAATGCAAGAGAAGACAAAAGAGCAAAGTAAAATTAGAAAGAAAAATAACCATGCCATTGCTTCAACAAAGTTGAAAGACACACCCCCACCCCATGCCTTTTTTTTTCATGGTGGACTCCATACAAGTAAAAAGATACAGTTCTGTGCCCAAAAGCCATGCAATCCCGCATGAAGTCCAAGGCAACAAAGTGAATGTAGTTCAAGAAAGGTATAGCGTAATGGTGATGCACTCATATCGTTTTATGTATTGTGGTATATGCACTCATATCGTTTTATGTATTGTGGTATATCAGTTGCTTGAACTGAAATTCTTAAACTATTGTTTTAAAACTTGACTCTAGATGAAAATGTGAGAAGGATGGTGTTAAACTTCAGCAAAGCCAGCAGAGGTTGGGACAGGTTGCCCAGAGAGGCTGTGGATCTGCCAGCCCCAGAGGTTTTCAGCACCCAACTTGTAAAAGCCCTGAGCACCCTGATGTGAATTCAGTGCAACCTTGCTTTAGGCAAAAACTTGGACTAGAGACCACCTGTAGGCCCTCCAGCCACAGTGAGTTTGTGATTCCTTTATTTTGTACAAGCTATGATTCTGTATGTATCGCAAGTGCTATCTCACTAATGTTAATTAGCAGATGTGCTTTTGAAACTGAAATGTGCTTTGAGAAAAGATTTGCCTCCAATCTAAAAAAGGTGCATAGGAATTGATGAATTTAAAACAACAGAATCAACCAGAAATCGTGAGAGTAGATAGCCATGAATAGATGGCATCGTTTGGAGGGGAAAAAAGCCAAAACCAACCAGGCAAGCAAGCAAAGAAAAGAGATGGAAAGGCAAAGAGTTGAAAAATTAATTCAGTTATTTCTTGTTACATATGAACTAAATATATATTTTCAGTGGTGTAATTCCACCAATTTTGATAATACATGATATCTGTTAAAACAAAAATAGTAAGATGTATAACATTTACATTCAAGATAGCCTAGGTTTTCATCAATAACTATTTTGTACTAGCTTTGCACTATATCTAATGTTAAAATTTTGACTTGTCTTTCCAATTCTTACATCTTTTATTTAGTCTCTGTGTTCATACTTTCAATGTACAACCATAACTTTTAGCTTTTTTTTCTTCTGTCTGGCTACAAAGTTGTAAAAGACAAAACAGATAAAATAGCAGAATAATGAATGTGGATGTCCCATCTGGTGTGGTCTATATTTCCTCAGTGGAGTATGTATGACCTTCTTTCATTTTTGACACTTGAAAGCTTTCTTTAATAATGTCATTTCGGTCTAATTTTATACAGTCAGCATGTTAGATGTCTTTTAAAAGTACTCCCATCTTTTATTGTTTTTAGCAACCAATTAGTTCCCAGCCCAACTAGTCCCAGCTGCTCAGCTGTAGACTGGGGGATTTGGCATAGCATGTTAGAATAAATCACTCGCCGTCTGCCCCTTGCAGTCTTAAAGTACAAATCAAAGCATAGATGTAGATGTGTGCAGTGACAATGGAAGAACCAAACCAACAAAATGCATCCATTTACCTCTTCAAATAGTCACCCCATGTAAACCTTTCTAATGCCAAGATGTTGGTTTTCTGGAAAGAAAAGATGCAATCATTTAAGGAATTTTATAATTAGTAAATATTTCTACTAATACTGCAGATTAATACAATGCTTTCCTCTGCTAGATGTGATGGCATGTAATTATCTTCTGTCCTTGCAAAGGCACTCGATGATGTGACTCTCTTGATTATAAGAAGGTCCTGCACAGCAGAGGTCAACTTCCTAACAGTCGTATAGTACGTCAGCAGTGTTGGTTGAAGTCAGTAGAATTACTTTTATGTACTTTAAGTTTGAGCACATGGTTAAGTCCTGCTTTTTTTCTCTGTTCTTCTGTACTGAGGTCACTTTGACTGTTTCATTCTATTTGTGCTTTCAATCTCCATTTTTTACTGAGGACATCGCAGGCTGAGCAGGAATTCCACATTTTCAAATGGCATACTGAAAAGTGATTTCCTGCGTAAAAGTTTTCCTCTTTATTAAGTACTTTCTGGAATACATCTCAGTTTGTTCTGATACAGAATGAGTGTGACTAAAAGGTAGTTCTGTTTCCAGCAGCCACTGGCAGAAGCCTGAAAAGGCTTCTTCAAGTGCCGCTGTCACAACTACAAACATCTGAACTGTGGCAAACTCCCTGGCAGCTGGGACCTGGGTGCCAGTTTGGCATTCCACTCCCCACTCCATTGAGCCAGCTCCAGGGTGCGACATTTGTCTTTTCTTCCTCTTTTCCTCTCTGAGCCAGGAATAGTTCCAGGAGCAGAAGACAGTTTCAGTCCAGATCAACAGCTGGGTTTTTTACCTTGTATTTTTATCTCTTCCATATGATGCTGATCCCAGAGAGAAGCCCAAGTTGAACATTCCTCTCTTTTTTTTCCTGGGTCTTCTGCTGCACATAAAAATTCACGTCTGTGAGGTTCTTTTGGAAACTCTGGAAAACTCCTTCTCCTTTGCCTTTGCAAACATGGATTTTGATCATAGGATACAGCTGGTGTGAACAGCAATGTTCACGATATTGCAGCCTTCAGCTACAACACAGTAGCCATTGCAATAACTAAAACATGCACCAGTCTCACATGGTACACATAATTACACCTGATACTTCTGAACTGTGATTAAGTTTTGGGACTTCTGCAAAGTTTGGGAACATGCTCCATTCCTTTACATTGTAAGACCAAACTGTGTTGGGATACTACTGTGTTGGAACAAAGTTTTCCAGAATAGTGGACTTAAAATAGGTCTGACTTCAAAGGATCAATAAATTTCTCCTCCAAAAGTGTTTTTGATGCTCTAACAAATCAAATAAAGACAAGTGTATAACTAAATACTAGAAAATAAGGGCCCCTTAATAATGTGTCTATATTAGATTATTTGAACAATTACCTCAAATTAATTGTTTTAAGTGTTTAATGTTTTACTTCTTTACTATCACAAATGACCATTTCTAGATACAAGCATAACCTTAGTGGATAAAAGATGTTAAACTGAAATACTGTGCATCTGACTACTCATTAAATAATAACATAGAAAATCATATAAACAAACTGATCAACAGTACAGAAACATTCTTTTTCTCTTTGTTTGAATAGTTTAGTTATCACATTATTTGACAGACCAAAATGTATTTCCCCGACAAAATGGATTAAAATCATAAAGCTCTAAGAAACACATGAGTATATTGCCTTTCATCTTTCTCTCCAATCATCCAGTTGGACAAATGGGGCTTGTAGTTACTTGCCTCCTCTTTAGCTCAGTTGCCCAAGGCAACAAACCAGAGAAATTACAGGTAATAGTTTATCAAATGCTTGTAGTCAGTTAACTCCCACTCTACCTGTCACTAGGAATCATTTTATTAACAGAACCTTGGCCCAGGTGTGCTAGTAGCTTGAAAGTTCAGAAGGTAGGGTGCAACTGTCAAATAAAAGATGGATGATGCGCATTTTATGTTTTAAATGCACATTAGCTTATCTGAGAGTGAACATGCTAATAAAAGGTGACATTTTATCAACGATACTGTGGAAGCCTTGTGAAAAGAACTCAGAGCAGTTTTAGCATGTTACATGAATGGACAGGTGGAAAGACTTCATGGTTAATGTACAAGGGCTGTAAGTTTGCATTCAGATTTCCTGTGGTGGAAGTGTGCATTGGCGCACAATTGAATCAAAATCAACAAGACCGTGCATAACAGTTTGCTACACAAGCAAGCTTTGATAAGTAAGAATAATGACAGTTAAGATACATTTTTATTAAATATAAATAATTTATAAATCCATTTTAGATTTTTATATTGCTCTGTTATTGGTATAATACATCATTTTTTTTAATAGCTACTGAAATTATACATTTAAAAATGTACCTTCACATATATGAGGAAGGAACTTCCTCTCAACATGTGAAACTGTTGTCCATTACATTCTGTTGCCTTTTTTTTTTTCAGTGATGTAGAAATTGAGGAAATAATCTCAATTTAAATTTGAGTTTAAATTTTTTGTCAGTTAATTAAAATATTTATATGATGAAAATTCAAAAATATTTAAGATTTTTTAAAGACATCTTAATTTCATCTTTTCCTTTTTCACTGTATTCAATGAAAAGTTGAATAAACAATGTAAATACTGATGAATTAAAGGACTACTTTCCATTGTACACAATGAAAAGGAGTGCTTACTGTCTTTTTAATTTATCTTAATTTCATTTTTTCTTTTGTGCCCCAGCATTTAACTTTGTAGCAGTACAAGAAGCTCCTGAAATGAATTAATAACCAAGACAGTCTCTAGTTAAAAAAAAAAAAAAAGAGAAGAAAATCTCAAATATTTTGTGGTAGACAAGATTAAAAAAATCTTTTCGGTAAAAAGATTGAAAAATTAGTTTATCTATGGATTCTGTTTGCAGATTGTGTACTATTTTGTTGGTTTAGATTTTTATAATAAAGAAAATGAAAATATAAAATCTGGAAAATGAGGTAAACATGGCTGTACAATCATTACTGTACATTATTAAAAACCAACCAACCAAAAAAAGCAACCCAAAAAACCCCCAAACCAACCAAAGAAACAAATATACTTTTTTTTTTTTTTGATAGCATTTACTGCAAATAGAAGAGTTTTATTATCTGTATAAACATGCTTTTCGAAGTGAAGTACAAGGAAGTAAGAATTTACTCCAGGTAACTCAATGTTACATGACCTTTGAAACAAACATACCTACTTTACAGGCTATGTGTAGTTCACAGGCCTGTTTTAAACTCTTTTATGGGCAGGAGCTTCTGACAGTTGCTTCTGTGATGAAGAAGATATAAATTTTCTTCTTAAATGTTGAGGCTTTTCTCACAAAACTGCTCAGTTTTGCTGCCCTCAGTTCAATGCCCACAAACACAGGCCCTGGCCCTGCATCGTGTTGTGTTCACAAAGGTGGCATCAGTTTGCCACGACTATGTGCCCTTCCCTCTTTTGCACAGAATTTTTCAAATGTTTTTAAGACTATCAAGATCTGGAACAGCCAACTTCCATTCCCGTCCTCTGCATTTCTCCAGCAACTGATATTTTTATCCTTCCTTTAAGATCTGCATCTCAGACCAACCCTCTCCTTCCTCTCTTCTGGTGTGCCATGTATCCCACATCACAACTGGCACCCACAAGCCACTGCTCATCCAGTGGCCACAACCTGCCTCCTCCAGGGACCTAAATCTGCTTGGCTTTACTCCACTATAGGCTCAGCGTGGCATCTGCCATGACACTGCCTTTATTTTGGTCAAGATGGTTGATGCGGCTTTACTTTGCTATAGGCTTAGTGTGGCATCTGCCATGACACTGCCTTTATTTTGGTCAAGACGGTTGATGACGATTGTAATGCTGTGTGTAGGTGCCTTAATGCTAGCTTGGTTGAATGATCCGGCAGTTTGAATTGAAGCTTTAGCTCTCCTTTGGTACATTTATTCACTTATGTAGTGTACTATTCACTCTTGTATTAATTTACATTTCCTATTATAACTCTAACAGGAACTCTCCAACCAGTCATTACTTTATCCATATGTTAAATGTTCATTTTACAGCTATTAGCAGAAATCTATATTCTGCCCAGGCTATATATCTCTTAAATGCTACTTTTTGACATTTCCCAGTTTTCTTGTCTTCCTCTGTAGAATGTCACCAGTGTCACTAGGCCTTGGATGGACTAAATAAACCCAGATCATTAGACAAACACTAATTTCCTATCAGTCTCATTTTCATGCTCATTGTTTCAACAGAACATTTTTAAGCCTTCTGAGCATTGCTTTAGCTTGCCGTGTACACGGCTTACTAGTTTTCTCAGAAAAATAACCTCCTATTTTGCAGCCTGATTGGTTTTCATCCAAGTACAGAAATGTTGCTTTTTATATAAATTTTCCCACCACCTGTGATACTGCTGATCGCTTCTCTCCATCGCTTCTCTCAAAGATCACTGTCATTGACTTCCCTTGCTTCCATCCTAGTGCTTCTGCTCTTACTTTTCTGGCCATTGCACTGTTTTTTGTGTAGACTTGTCCTCTCTTCTGCTCCATTAGCATCTCCTGGGATTTCTGTTCATGCTCACTCTAGCCTTCGCTGCAAATCTAGTGTTGTCCTTGAACAATCTCATCTATTTACATGGACAGTTAAGTGTCTGCCTAGAGGCAGAAGTTAATTACTGTATTGTGTCTTATACAAATTAACATTGTGTCTAAGCATCACTCTGCTTTTAGGTTGCTATCTGTTGGGAGACATTCCTTGCTTGGTAACAATGGGCCAACTTTCCACTTCAGGCTAAATCTCTCATCAGTGATGTTATGAAAGAAAAAAAAAAAAAAAGTATTTATATTTAATGTTATGCCCCTGTGCCTGCTAGTCTGTTGCAGGAAGAAAAAGACATAGTCTACACTTT
This sequence comes from Astur gentilis, assembly GCF_929443795.1. Taxonomy (NCBI): domain Eukaryota; kingdom Metazoa; phylum Chordata; class Aves; order Accipitriformes; family Accipitridae; genus Astur; species Astur gentilis. Next base: position 16,491,785 of record NC_064884.1, read on the forward strand.
GTTCCCTGCTTTCCTTGGAGTTCATTGCAGTGTGCTAGTCTGCTGCCAGCATCCAGGGAGCAGGATTATTATTCTCATCGTGTGGACATTTTCTTTCCTCCACAGACTGAGAGCCACAAACTTGTCAGAGAGAAAGTCTGATATATTTGTACCTTTGTCCCTTTAAAATTCATTCATGGCAGGCATGACATGTAGTCATCCAGCGAAAAACATCTTTCTTTATAAAGAAATTAGGTGTGTTCCCCAAACAGCATTTCTAACAGCTGATTTCCCATATATTATTCTAGCTCTGGCTGTGGGAATTGCATCCTTGCAGACAGCTGTGGAATGTTTATTCATGTTTCATATCTACAAAGCTGAACGTTTTGTTCCTATTCAGGAACAGTGTGGAACAGTTCCCAAGTTAGCTGGGAAATGACTTACGATTTTACTTGACCTGGAAGATCAGTGATCTTTGGAAGGTTTAAGGCCTCCAGAATCAACAAGTGTAAGAAGCAAAGGATAGGTCATGCTCATATTGAAGTCACTGACATAATTTCATACTGCTTCGGTGTAATCAACTGTACCTCCAGTAACTGAGGAAAAATAAGTAAAATGCAATAATAATTTTCTTACTGGAATTAGAACATTTGAACATTTCTATTTTTAAGTCGAAGAAAGTTTTCTTCTCATCTTTTATCAGGTCTTCCATTTTGGTGCTAGTGTAAACATCAGGCTTCATAATTTTTTTCCTTTTATATATGTACATACTAGCCAAAATTATGGCTATTGTAGATGCTTTTACAAGTGAAACTGAAGAATGCATGCAGATGCCCTTTACAGGAAGAGAGTTAAGTTTTTTCTCTCTCTCTCCTTCTCGTCCAATAAACATTGATTTATAAAATGCGGAACAGATCCCACAGGACACTAGAATATTCAGTAGCTTGCTGAATATGCAGTGATCTAGGATATGGGTTCAAATACTTGCTCCACATTACGCAAGCAAGCACGATTTGAAACAAGATCTCTTTTTTTAATGCCTGTTTACCTGTTGGCTTCTCTATCATTTTTGTTATTAAGATGAAAAAACTGTGCTTGGGCTACCAAAGCACATCACCTGGGCCAAGTGAAGAAATCAAGATAGAAGATAGTAACACACTCTTAGGAGGTGATCTAATACGAATATTTAAATATGCTTTGTAAAGAGGAATCTTAGTCTGATTTTTAACTGGTTAAAAGGTAAACTCCGAGTGCTCCCTTGCATCAGTAAGTGTGATAAGACTGAGGATTTTGCTGTAATGAATTGTACTATGACCTAAGATTAATGATAATAGTAGAGATGCTAATGCGTTTGTTTATCAGAAACTATAAGAAAAGAACTATGCTATGAGGTGCCTCAACTTTCCTTGTTACCAGTCACGCAAAAGCGTGTATGACCAAAGAAAAACCCGTTCTTGACCAGAAGGTGTACATAAGATCCTCTCTGTATGATTTAGCTGAAATGGTACCTTTTTCACGTGAACAGATGTGGACACCTTCATACACTTGACTTCAACCTGATATTTACGTCCCATCGTGAACTACTCTTTATAGGTAAAGTTATGTTGGTTTGTAAGCATTACGAGGCAGATGAAGGCCGTGAGGATGTCCGTCCTCACCCCAACTCCTCGTAACTCCTGCGAAGCTCCAAGTTCAGCACCTGCCAGCACCTGCTGTGTTCCAGGGCCAAATCCGTTTCACCTGCCTTTACCTCCACATGGATGCAAGTGAAGCTAAGAGGATCCGTACAGCTGGAGGGAAGCTTATTTATTTATTTCTTTAGTCTACAGAAGTTTACGTATTTATTTAGACAAGAAGAGAAATTAACCTCTGTAAGGAAAATGGAGGAGAGTGAAGGAGGCGCCCAGGTGCGCCTTCCCCTACCTTCGGTCCCCGGGGGGACGCTGACCTCGCTCGAGGTGCGCGGCTGAAGCGGCCGTTTTTCACAGCAACGGCGCGGGGAGATCAAAGCGCCTACACGCGAGTGGAGCCGCCCGCTCCCTCTAACCTCAGCCCGGCACCGATGTTTAAACCGACCGTGGCAGTCGTTTCCGCCCTCGTACCGAGGCGCCCGGGCCGGCTGCGCTTCCAGTCCCGCTGCGGCGACGGCGTCCCCCACGCGCGGCAGGGGAAGGCCGGGAGACGCTCCGGGGCGGGAGCGCTCGGCCAGGCGGGGCGGGTTCTGCCGGGCCCCGCCGCGCCCGGCCCCGGCCCGCAGGCCGCGCTCCCGCCGGGCCCCGACGCCGTCGCTTAGCAACCGCTCCCGCCCTCCCGGCCAATCGGCGGCGCACTCGGTAACGGCCAGCAACCCGGAAGCAGAGGGCGCTCTGCCCCGCCCCCACGGAGGAGGCGGGGCGGGGGGCGTTGGTGGCGGGCGGGACGGGACCGGGTGCGGAGAGGGGGGTGGAACGGCCCGCTCCCGCCTCGCGGGGGCACCGAGCGCGGCGCTGCCCCCGCCGCCGCCACCGCCGCGCAGAGCGGCCACTGTCGCACCCAAGCACTCGCCACACCTGCCCGCCCCGGCGTCCCCCCCACTCCCCCCAACCCAGCGCCGCCGTCCGCCCCGCCACCGCGCTCAGGCCTCTCCCGGCCGGTACGCGCGCCGGGCCGGGTCCGGCGGCGGCAGCGGCGGCGGGCGGAGGAGGGGGCTGCTGAGCGGCGTCTGCCGGAGCCAACGGGCTGCGGGGAGGGGGGCGGGCGCTGCGGGGGTGTCGGGTTAGAGCGAGGCGTGACCCAGCTGACGGGCGCCGTGCGGAGCCGGGCGGCGGGCGCGGAGCCGAAGCCGGCGGGGAGCGGGAGCGGCAGCAGCAGGCAGCGGCGCGCGGCGTCGGTAGCGGTCGGCTCTGGCGCGGCGTCTCGTCCACCCCCTCGTGAGCCTGGGGAACCTGCAGCTCAAAGCCGCCGCCAGCCACACCACCATGTACCCCGGCAACAAGCGGAAAAAGCTCTGGCGGGAGGAGAAAGGTATTACCGCCCTTCCCGCCTCCCGGTACCGGGCCCGGGCCCGCTTCTCCCGCCTTTACCTCACGTTGAGTCGTTGGGGGAGGGCGGGTGGGGGGGAGTCCCGTCCCCTCAGAGCAGCTGTCGCCTCGCCGGGGGGGTGTCTGGCGGCGCTTCCCGCCGCCCGGGGCTGAGGGACGGGGTGGGGGAGGGGTGCGTGTGTGCGCTCTGTGCTCTCCGCCCTTGCCCCTGAGGTCTCCTACCTGAAACACCCCCAAATCCCGCACACCCGCGGTGCGTCCCTCCCCCGCGTGTGCGGGATTTGGGGGTGCTTCCCCCCCCCGCCTCGGTTATTGCTGACTAACTTTGCCTGTAAGGAGAGGGGCCTTGGGGCTGAGGGGAGCGGGGGGGGGGGGGGGAGGGGGGGGCGGAGGATAACGGCCCCTTTCCTGAGGGCTTCCCGCCCCTAAATCACCTTGTGGAAGTCTTTCAGGTCGAAAAGTTCGGCACATAACGTCAAAACGTGCCTTTTTCTCATTTTAATGCGCCTGTGTTCCAGGGAAGACGTGGTTTATTGGTATTACTGGTGTAACGCACTTGAGTTTAGCTACTACGTTGATCGCCCGGGGTGAAATGTTTGGGGTGTGGGGGCTCTCAAAGCACATACGCCCCGGTAGGAAGCATTTATTCCTTTTATTTTTTTTTTTTAAGGACCTGCACCCTGTGTAGTCTTAGTTTATAAAACCCCAACCAAACTCCAAAGTGTGAAAACTGTGGGACAAGCATTTTATGCAGACCTTGCCATTTTGATACTTTATGTTGATCATGTGGAGAGCAACATAAAAATAAAGAGAAATTTACACAGTGGAAGCATAATATTTACATTGGCTAGGAGGAAACGATTCTTGCCTGGTGGGTTTACAAATAATCTAGAAATATACAAGGAGGAGAGGAAGAACAAGAAAAACATACGAGTGGTTTGTATTTTAAGTTTTCTTTCTCTTCTATCAACTGCTACAACTGTGTGTGTGTTTCAAGCCAAGGAAGCAGAAGACCAGTTCTGAGGATGAGATTAATCCTTTTTGTCTGTGGCAGAAATCAGGTGCACGTTTCTAAGGAAAAATTGTTAAAACACAAATAAACTGATCTCTCTGTAGGTTAGCTGCTCCTGTCAAACTCTTCTCAAACAAAGTGAGTTTTGTTGCTTACTTTTTTCTTTCAAAAGTGTCTTCCAAAGCATGTTTCTGTAGTTAAGCTGAGGCAACAAATTTCTACCAGATGTTTTAAATTTCTGTTTTCTCCAGGGAAGATACTGTTAAATCTTCTCAGGGATTGCTTATGTGTGATCAATTGTAACTGACTTTCCCTGTGCAAGTCCTTACTGCTGTATGTCGTTACCTTAAAAAAAAAAAAAAATGCTGTTTTTTGTACTGGGGGTAGATGGGGAAAGGTTTCTACTAGGCTCTGGTGAGTGTTGCCATTACTTCCAATTGTCTCTTCCAGCTCTGCTGTTGTCTGTGTGAGTTCATAGACTGCCTGGCATGTGAACTTGAACCCCTGGTAAGGAGGGTTGAGTGGAGGGCCTGGAGAGTAAGCTGGAAACCTGACCTGCAGACATGCTTTTGTTGTCTTGGTTAGCTATGAGGTTGGTGGCCTCCATCAGTACAGTGACGTTACGAATGCAAACTAGAGTTCACAACTGCTGGCGAGGTTTTTCTATCCAGGGGAGCGTGTTTGTGAGTGCTAGCTGGCCAGAACTCATGTGTCTCTTTGCCTAGTGAGAACAAACAGCATTTGCCAGTCTTCTGCTCCAGTAACTGCTTTCCAGCACCATGCTAATAATGCAGGCCCTGGGTGTTTTGAGTGAGGAGGGCAGAAAAAACTTCCGTGTTTGTAGTTGGCATTGCTCTTCAGCTTGTAGCCCTGTGTGACTGTTCTTACCATGTACCTTCTTTACTAGAGAGGAAAACTATAGAAGCCCAACTTCTTCCCTTCCTACAAAGATTGTACTTTTTGAAATCAAATCTTTTGTTAGGTCTGCCTTTACCTTTCCCAGGTAATCCTGAACACCTCTAATGCTGGCTGTGCTTGCTGGTTCTACTCTTCCCAGGAAGTTCTGAGTGCAATTGTTCTCAGCCTTTTATATTCTGAAGAACATTTTTTTTAAAAAAGATAATGCACTGATTGCTAAATATTGAGTTCAAACCCACTGACAATACACTTGCTTTTCTTAATTACTTTCTTGGTAATTAAGGATTGGTCCATGTTCTCCCAGGGAGGATCTTGCTTGAGGACAGCTGAAACAGAGTTGCACCGGGACTGGAGTTGATTTCACAGCCTTAGACACAGGACTGGTCTGCCCACAAACTTTCAAAGGTGCTTCATAAAGCTACAGGCAGAAAACTGTATTTGCAGCTAAAGCTGTTGGAAGCATTTTCCAGGAGGTTTGTGTATGATTAGAACCCAGTTTAAGTTCTTGCTGCTGACTTGCAAGAGCAAAGTTTTGTAAAACCCTCTTACAGAGAGGAACTTGTGTTTTGAAGGCACAGAATTGGCTCTGTAACCTCTTCAGCAGAAGGCAGTTAAACTTCCTCTGCTTGTCAGTCCCTCAAACCTGACATGCACAAGCACACAGTCTCTCAGGTTTGCCTTTCTGTAGTGTGTCTAATGTGTATGTTAAATACTTGGTGGTTTGTATGCTTGAAGATAGTGGAGTTAAGTGTGTTATCTGTTGTGCATAATGGCGATCCTAATCACATTAGCTTTACTTTTGCATTTGTAAATATGCAGTTAAGATCCTGAGCCTGAATAATGGGAGAGAAATTTCTTTGCCAATTGAAGAAATCAGTAATACTGTCAAAAATATCAAAATAAACTTATTTTTATAAGGGAACCTGTGCTCAAAACCTGCCTTTGATTATTGTACTGTGCTGATTGCAGCCTGCACAATTAGGAAACTTTATTTTGCAAAAAAAAAATAATCCCAAACCCACTGAAGGTGATCTTTTTCTTTCTTTAAGGTTTAGATCTGAGAAGCAGTTTACATGTTCAACTTGCTGCTCCTTCAGCTTGAGATGAAAATAATCTTTTCGTGGCCATCTAGTCCTTTATGTCAAAGTCATATAATAAGGGTCTAGTCCTCCCTTACACCCCTAAAAACTCTTGAATTGTCAAAGGGCGTTTATTACTGATTAATGTGTCAAGAAAAACTATTAGTATGGTAATAGTAGTGCAGTGCCACTGGTGAAAACAGATTCAGAAACTTGATTAGCGTGTGGGTGTTGTGATACTCTCTATAGTTTGGGGTTTGTTGGTTTTTTTTGTGGTTTTTTTTTTTCATTCCCTTTTGGAAGGGGTAAAGCTCTGCATCCTGTGCTGAGCTAATACTATGCACTGATGGGGTGGGAAGGGGAAGATGTGGCTGCAAAAATTGGGTACAGGGTCTTGCTGAAGTGCTGGGGTTTGCAGTGTTGGGTTATTGGGCTGTTTTTTTTTTTTCTTATCTTGGAACTTAGTCCATTTATAGCAAGGTCTGAAGAAGAGTGAAGTTGGCAGTAGCCGTCATAATGATACAATCTTCGAGGCTTTGCTTTTCACTAAATGTTTGAAAAAAGATGTGGTAACTTTCTCAGGAGAAAACAACCATCCATATGTGTTTTAGTGTGGTAACCAAGTGTGTCACATTAAAGCTCAAATAAAAATCTCTAAAGCTTAACCCATGCTGCTCACTGTAAACCCACCTTCTGTTTTGCAGCACTTGAAATCCAGCAGATGGAGTTCATGCTGATCCTGGCCTGCTTTGTAGAAACATGTTTAGTCAGTGGATGGCAGTGGGCTTCCCTAGCACTTGGCATTATGTTGAACCAAAGTTTGTCAAACTTGCATACTTGTGTTACTCCTGGGTACCTAACAGATACCCTAGTATTTTCTACAGCTCCTGATTTTTGGCCCAAAATGGGATTAAATGCCACTGGATGTGTCTAAAGCAAATGACAGCAGTTTTCTCATGCTGAAAATTACATGCGGAACAAAAACCCGAACCAAACAAAAATGCCTTTCTTATCATCCCAGCCGTCTAGAAAGTGATATAATGTTTGCTTTAGTTCTTTTTTTCTTTTGTCATATAGTAGCACTTTGTTAATTTCATGCCATGCTCCTTGCTTTTACTTGCTGGCATTGGTAAACTTGTTTCAGTAAAAATGTTTTAATTTTGATCTTCCTAACTTTTCTTTTTTTGAAGTTCTGATTTGCAAATGCAGCATCTAAAGAATACACTTTAATACCTGAAAATTCTCTATAAAACAACAATTCCCTACTTAATAAACTTGCTGTTAGTGCTTTGTTCCTTGAATTAAAGTGGCAGCAAGAGGCAGAGTAGTGATGCGGTGAGGAAGTCTGCACAGCCACGAGTGCGGTGAAGAGGCATTTCTTTTTGCTGAACTGGGATATCCAGAAATAGGTGCATGCAGTTGTTTAGATGCTCCATGTTTAGCTCCTATTACTTGTAACTCATTGAATCATCTGTTCTTGGTTCTCTCAAATGGCATTTAATTGCATCAAGGACACTTAATTGGTCACTACTTGGCTAATATGCAAGAATATATGAAAGCTTGCAAAACCTCTTATTTCTTTCCCCTAAACAGAGCGTTTGCTGAAGATGACCTTGGAAGAAAGACGCCAAGAGTACTTAAGGGATTATGTTGCACTGAAAAATATTCCAACATGGATGGAAGATTTAAAAAGTAAGAGTGAAAGTGATGGTAAGTGAAACAAGGGAATCTTTTTTAAATACAGACCATTCCGTTTTTTCAGTCTGAAGTTACTTTCAGGAGGGCCAAGGCTTAGAACCCCTGTTGTTACTAACAGTGGCAGCCTAACATGCGGACAAGAGCACTTTGGGGGCAGAGGGAAGAAACCCCAACACAATTTCTTAAAGGCTCACTGGTGTCCACTAATTCGGCAAGTAGCCCCAGGCAGAGGCATAATAACACTGATACCTTTAAGTGTGTAAAATAGCTATTCTCTGCATGAGTCTTACTTTCCAGATACTCTAGCAGTCAGCCGTGCTTAATGAACTTTGTTGTTGAAACTTAGCAAGCATAATGATATGGGGAATCTGGGCAAAATAGCGTTGTTCTTGTAGGTGGCTGAAAAGCAGAGGGGAAGTGTGCAAGTTGTATTGTTTTCTGAAATTCCAGAAACGGGAGGAGATTGGATTTGAAGCCTCTCTTACTTAGGGTCCTGCCTGCTTTCTTGGGCTGAGGAACGTCAGCCTGCCTGGATTAACTCCCCTTCTCTTACCCTATGCAGCCTTATCACGGTTATGATCACCAGTAGAGTTGTCTAAATACTTGCAGTGAAGGCTGACCAAAAAGGAGAATCTGATTCACTTGGAGAATTCAGTATTCTGTACGTAATTCTGTAATAGTGCCTTGTTCTTCATCTAGGTCTCTTTGATCAACACAAATGTGTGGAAGAAGAGGGACTTCTGAGCTGGTTTCCTTTTCCTTTTTTCTTTCTGTGTCTTGTTATCCTACTTGGCTGAAGCTTATGTTTTTTGGAGGAGGATCTAACTGTAAGACCTAAGGTGTTGCCTGCTTCTGCAGATACAGGACTAGTTTTCTGACCCTTTTGTTATTGTTAAGGGCAAATACTGGCCTGTGTGGACAGGTGTGTAGGGTAATCTTGTGGCTGCAGGAGAACATGGTCTTTATGATAATACTGCAGGTGAGATGAGGCCTGGAACTGATCAGCTGTTTTTAATAAAATGGGAAAGCTGTAACACTTACTTTAGCGCAGTCTGGAGGAGCTGAGAGATTTGCAAATGCTATTGTCATAAACAACTAATGCTGCTATCTACTCCGAAAAGCATCTTTAATGATTTTGAAGTGAAAACATGTCCGAGGTTGCTGAGCTCTTCAATGCTGATGAGTAGTTGTATTACAACAGTACACATTGACCTCTTTCTCCCATTAGAGTAGGTCTTTTATATCTTACAACATCAAGAAGCCTACCCATCTGGAAAACAAATGCTGCATAAAAATAAAAAAGATTACCTGACTTCTTCAAAGTTCATTTCGGAGGCCTATGGTATATGGGGATGTGCAGTATATCGTGGTTTAACTGTGAGACTCTTTATCCATTCTAGCCTGAACTATGTTTTTATTCTAACTACTCTCACATTCTGTATAACGTGTTAGAATTCACAGATCTTGTATTACTTGGGCTGCTGAACGTGACAAGGTGCGGATTTATGTTGTGATTGCTGTTACACTTCACATAAGCAAAATGTCAGTGTCTAATATGTGGGTATTGAATCATGGCAGTGGTGAATTTATTTTCTTGTAGCTGCTCTTGCATTCTTTCTGTTAGTACCTAGTACACTGCAAAAAAAATGCTGGAAGGCAAAAGTTGTGCTGGAACACTTCTCTGCTACTTGAAGCTTTTGTTACACAGTACATTCAGGAGAAAATATCCATAGCACTTGTTTTCTTTGATGTATTTGTTGTAAATAAGCCATGTGGAATAGTGAAGTTCTAGAATGTTGAAATGCTTCCACGTTTCAACTGATCAGTACAACTAAAAGAAATATGTATATTAATGTGACTGTTACTGCATCTGTTTCAAGCTTTTATTTCCCTTAAATATCAACCCCACTCTGAAAGTATCAAGAGTGTGTAAGAACTGTCTTTCTGAGCTGAAATACAAAAAAAAAAAATATTAGAATTTATGTCATCTTGCTAATGAGAACTTCTGCTCCATATACTGGGACATGCAGAAGGAAACTGGTACAACCTAAACAAGACTGGAGAGAGCAGGTGAAACCCCAGATATGATGAAATTGGTGATGACTTGACAATGTCATGCCAGAGTTCTGCTGTTTTCTACAAGTGAAAGGCTACTTCTTGCAGTGACAAACTAAAGAGGTCTGAAGGTGGGGGCTGGGAGGGGGGCCTGAGGTGGGGGGAGGGGGGAGAGAATCCTCTGCATGTTTGAGAAGCCAAAACAACAACTGAATGTGGAAAAAATTCTTTATCGTTTACTTCCAACACTGCATATAGTGAAAAAATGACATTGATTAGTGAAGTGTGGAGTGGCTGTTCAGGAAGAGTGATGAGGAGAAATCAAGAAAGGAACCAAGAACAAATAAAGTGATGCAAGTTCAATCAATCTGCTGCTGGAGTAATAAGCTGTAGGAGAAGGGGAAAGCATCTGGGCTGGCAATAGTCCCTGTAGATACTCAGCTGGATATTAAGGGTGTTCAGTAATGCACAAGTTTTTGTACTGACTGTTAGGAAAAATTGTGTGAACAATAGAAAAGCTTTATGGTACCCATTTTTAAATGCTATGACTCACTGGAGGGTGTTAGGAGACTCCAGTTAGGCACATGTTTTTGTTATATGGACGTCTAACAGAAGATTGAGAAGTCTGTGTGCATAACTGCTGAAACTGAAATGACCTAAAAGGTTCATGTTGGGAAGGAACCGACCTGACTGCTGTGATATCTCTACATGCTCTTGTATTGACAAGTTTGGAGAACATACCTGAGTTTGTGGAGGAAAGCCCCACCCCTCCTCCTGCACCCTTTGGTATGAAGTTGTGTTAAGAACTAAATTCTGAAGAAAACCAGCAAAGCTTGAAATAAGTTGATATTAAGGTGAATTTTGGTGAGGCTGGAAGCCTTTATAACAGAGGGATGTGTAATGGCGTAAAGGCTTTTGAGGAGTGAAATTAGGGAATTCTGAATGCCAGCTGACAAGAGCTTTGTTGTCTTTATGGCAGCAAAGCTGTTTGAAAACATTTGGAAGGTGACAGCAGCTGTGTATAGTTTTTGTCTTTGTTTTGCTCTTCTGTGACTAAATGAAATCCCTATTATTTTTGCAGGACTCCTTGTATGGACATGGTTAGTCATAAGAAATTAAGTTGGTGTGTGTTTTGGCATGGAATTTGGTTAATATTTCTGATAGGTTTTGATTTGGGGGGGGAAGGGGCAATGTGGAATTAGGGGATTAAGTCTGGTACCCACTGCTTTGAAATGAGGGAAGCAAGCTGATGTGGGTACGTGCATTTCCAGAAGGACTATGTTGTCAACACCCCTGGTTGTTGGATGGGTTTTGGTGTACAACTTGCCAGACTGCACAAGTGGACCTCAGAGATCAAGTATCGTAACGCTATCCCTTTTCCTTCCACTGCTGTTACTAGCAAGTGGCCCTCTTTAATGTCAGAGGGGATGGTAGGAAGGGAAAAAAATTCTTGTTCTTGAAGTAGTTCTGTAAATGTAAGCTTTCTTTGCTTTAACCACATTTATTAAGGAAATGAGGAGTTGTCCACTTTGGAAACGAAGAATGAGCCTGTAATACAGGGTTGACTAGCACATGTATACCGTAATCCATCGTTCCTCCTACTTCTTATCCTTCAGATACACCAAAGGCAGACACATCTCATCTGTTCTGTTACGTACTTTGAAGTAGAGTTCCTTCCTGACAACATGCGAATAATGGACTTGTTTTCTGAAGCTCTGGAATTTGTATACCTTTATTTCAATGCTATCTATTATATACTACTTTGTTAGGCATTCATACTGTACAGCAATGGTAGCTTATGTTTTGTGATGCTTGGTGAATAAAATGCTACCACATAGACTAATAACTAGAGTGTTTTTTGAAGTTAAATGCATATATTAGCTTTTTCTTTGGTACACAGTTATTCCCAAAGATGTCTTTACTCTTCAGTGGGGAATGTGAGAGATGACTTCAGAAAACGTTTTCCTGAAAGCTTTTTGAAAAGTTAGGGTCTTGGGAATTCCGTTGTCACTGAGTTTGTATGTCAGTGGTAGAAAAAAGTTTTGTTGCATTAACAGGATAGTTCAGAAAATGGAATAAATTATATAGTTTAACTCATGGCAGCTGACAGTCCTGCTGACTCTCACAGCCTCTGGGATTCATTGGTATAGCAGTGGTGCCAAGAAAACAGCAAATTCAGGTTTAAAGATCTTTGCTAATGGTAAGAACTACTTTTGATTGGATGAGTTTACAAAGGAGTGTGCAGTCCTTTTTTTAAGCAAGTCAAGAAGTATGTTTAGACGTTTTGGCATCCTCTGTATTTTCTTAATCTGCAATATTTTTAGAAAATTATATGGTTCAACTGTATTCAAATTAATCTACTTTAACACTCAGGGTTTTATGTATAATAGTAAGGTTTTTTAATAAAACTGTACTATGACTCTCTAGCTTCCTAAATATTCACGGTGAGTTGACACAAGATTATAGAGACAAAGCATCTAGATGAGCTACTTGAAATGCTTCATCCTAAAAAGAAAATGTGGTAATACTGAGCTCAGTTGACCAGCATTTCTTGAGATGGTTAACTAACCACAGGTAATACTGGGTTCTTCAGAGCATCTCCATGCGGCCCTGTTTGATGTGAATATCTGTCCTGCAGGACCAGGAATCAAGATGATGATCATCAAACAGCCTTTGGAAAGTAATGCCACTGCTAAGCTGCAGTGGAATTAAGCCCGGTGTCTACAATTGAGAAATAGCATTTCTTTAAACCATTCATTATTTTCAGTGAGTTATACAGAAAAAGAAATTATGTTCCACTAGAACATTAGGATTGTCAAAAGTTGCCCGACAAGCAATGAGTTGTTTGTAATAGCTCCTTGAAACCAGTATGCTTCAAGACTCTCCCCCCCCACCAAAAAAACAAGTCCATCAGCTTGCGTTACCTTTTTTCTTATACTGACTTTAACAACTGTGTTCAGAACAGATTTCTAGTTGAGTGACAAGGATGAAAGTAAGTCAAGACATCTTAGCTCAGTGTGATCCTTGCTACCTGTCAGTCAAAGAAAGCGGTGGTTTTGCTACTGAAACTCTTTGTTTGGTTAAGTTCACAATACAGCTGTTTTTATGGTAAGTTCACAAAGAAAACCCCAATAACTTGTGTGCCACAGTTCAGGATCTCCTGGTATTAGCTGTGGCCTTGAATGTTATTTCCAGCTTCGCTTAAACTCATTGCTGTATTTGGTTTTGTCCTTTCTTTTCATATATTGGCATGCTGCTTTGTCACTCATGCTAAAGATTTTATAACAAGGTTTCTTGAAATCTAGCGTGTTTAAGGGTGGATAGCTGTGTTACTCATGCTAAAGATTTTATAACAAGGTTTCTTGAAGTCTAGTGTGTTTAAGGGTGGATAGCTGTGTTACTTAGATGCATGTGGAGATCACTGCTTATTGCTGTGTATAATAGCTGGGGGAGTTCCACTAAAAGAATAACATCTGTGGCTTCTATGTATTGTGTGAAGATCATGGTAATGAAGTATTTTGAATGCTTAGGAAATGATGTGTTTTTTGTGGAAGTGGCTATAAATCTCTTTGCTCATTTCTGTTGCCTGTCCATGTTATACATGTATTAAGGAAGCAGCAAAGGAATTGGAGTGGTACCAGCAGCAAGCCATGTTTGCAGCTTTTTGGTCTATTCTAAAGGTGTCCAGGAGTTTGCATGCCTGTAGCATAATGCAGAGTGACTTTAAGGCTGAGGTAGTTTGTTTGGCTGCAACAGATATCAAAGGCTGCCAGAGCAATAGGGAGTAACTAGAACCCTGTGTGCTCTGCTTCTCCCAGCCTCTTGGCTGCCCTTTGGGGACCTGTCCTGAACAGATGCAAAGCTGCAGAGTGGTACAAATCTGACCATGTAATCTAGTGACCCCCCACACCTTTCTGTTTTCCTAAACATACAGCTCAGCTATTCTTTTCCAAAGATAGCCTTGCACAGCACAGAGATGGGAAAAACTCTTCAGGTGCAAGTTTACTTGAGTGTAAACTGAGAAATAACCGTTGGTGGGGTAGGGAAGGGAGGGATGTTTGTTTTTAGAGGCAAGAATTCCTATGTAGTTAATGATGTCCCTGATACAAGTGGATAAATCAGTGTGTTTAGTATGGTGGGGGAAAAAATCTACAGTAAACAAAAAGAACGAATATGTATTCAATTGACCTTGTAATTCCCTGGTGAGCTGCATGCATATAACCCTTATAGCATGGAGTAGCTGTGAAAGAAATGACACTTGCGTTACAGTTTTCTTTACAATGGTTTTGGGGAAAACATGCCCTTTTTACAAGGGTGTGTCGTGACAGGACAAGAGGTAATGGCTTTAAACTGAAAGAGGATAGATTTAAATTACATGTAAGGAAGCAGTTCTTTACTGTAGGGGTGGTGAGGCGCTGGAACAGGTTGCCCAGAGAGGTTGTGGATGCCCCATCCCTGGAAGTGTTCAAGGCCAGGTTGGATGGGGCTTTGAGCAAGCTGGTCTAGTGGAAGGTGTCCCTGCCCATGGCAGGGGGGTTGGAACTAGATGATCTTTAAGGTCCCTTCCAACCCAAACCATTCTGTGATTCTATGAAAAACAAAAAAATCTTTCTTTTAGCAAGTGAGAGATGATTATTGAAAAGCAAAAAATCAGCTCTGTTTATATAAAGAACACATAATCCAGTATGGCTAATACTCTAAGAAGGTAAATCACTTGTCTTTGATGTAATTAAGATGATGACTTCTTTTTAAGCTGCTGTTCCATGATTTTTTTTTTAATAAGTTAACTTACAGTGTTAAGATTATACAGGTCCTTGATAGAGTTAGCATTTTGTGGCCCTCTTGCATGCAGCTGAGAGAACCCTCTTATCTCCAGTGGCAGCCAGCTCCTCGAGGGGTAAGACGTAACCGTAGGAAGAGATGCTGCTCTCAACAATAGATTAGTATCCTTATTGAAGCTTCACAAGCTCTTAATGTGTTTTAGGGAGTAACAGGTGGAGATGCAAAGGGAAGTTAAGCATGTCTTTGCCAGAAAGAATATTTCTAATGTTTAAATGCTGGTGACATGAATCTTGACCAGATTAATAACTCCCAAGCTTCTGTCCCATGCAATGTGAGAAACAATAGGGTTTTTTGTAGCTACTGAACATCACTGTGCACTGAACTTTTGCACAGAGATCCTTAAGGAAGTGCTAACCAGAGTTAGGAAGTCCAGATGATGCAGTGTGCTGTTGAGCTGGTACACTCAGAGTGTGAGGAAGGATGGCTTTAGCAGTAGTGATGCTGTAAGTCGGTATTTGCTGTTCCTCAGAAACTGTTGAGAAAGTGTAATGTGTCTTAAGTTCCAGCCTGGAGTTTTTCAGTGGCTGACTTGTCTCATATTCAAGACTACTAAGGGAAAGAAGAGGAGTAACGTTTTGAGTGAGGTAGTTTAATATATGCGGGGGGGAAAAGTAATAGGTTATACGTCTTGGTGTCCAGTAATTTGTGTTTATATATATGTCCGTCTTCTCTCTTTGATTAATTTTTTTTCCCTCCTGCTTTTTGTCCATAAAGGAGGAGTTCCTTTTGAGCATGGGAAGCTCCTTTTGAGCATGGGGGATTGCAAGATCAAATCCCCAAATTAATTTCTTGCTCTACAAAGACAGTTTCAGTAAGTCATCTGGCTTTGCTCAATATGGTAGCTTGGCTAAAGCCTTAATCTCTAATTTATGATGGATTGTGGCATATGTCCTCACAGTCTTGTGCAGACAGATGTGAGCCAATATGCCAGCCTGACTAGAAGCTATGTGTCTATGATTAGGTTGAGGCCAAGATCAAACTGTGAAATTGTTCCCCCTGCACGGCTTACTGGTGTAGACCTTTTGCCGTGTCGACTGGCTACGTGACTTTCGGATATCTTCCATTCAAGGGTAGGTGGAAAAAACTGATGTCCTCCTGCAGAAAACTGGGAGCCTCTTTTGATGAGACAGTAAGAGACTGGTATGGCTTGTCTTAATTCACTGTACCTTAGATGTCACAGACATTTATGAAGGTGCTGAACTATTGCTTCAACTAGGATTTGCTGCCTGGCGCTAATAATAATTAGTGATCACACAGGGTGGGCCTGTCAACTGTTGCTCCCTGTGTGTGGGAGGCTTGTATCAAGTCTGAAAGTTCACCACCACATAAGGATGCTGGTTTAACTTTCTTGGTAAGGTATGGGGATCACTGATG
Organism: Astur gentilis; assembly: GCF_929443795.1. Lineage (NCBI taxonomy): Eukaryota > Metazoa > Chordata > Aves > Accipitriformes > Accipitridae > Astur > Astur gentilis. The sequence continues at coordinate 16,507,762 of NC_064884.1, forward strand.
CAGTTGAAGCTCACAGAGCTCTCTGTTTGGATCATATTAACCAACTTTCATGCATAGCTGCGTTTGCTTCATGCACAATTAAACACTTGATGATATATGTGTAAAAAACCCAATCACTGGAAACCAGATAAGCTTGGTTCCCCTTTTTCGGTTCACTAGAGCTGAACTGCAATCCATGTAGAAATGTCTCTAACAAACCAAGTAATATCCAAATAAGTTGTTGTAGTACTTCCTATGTGAAGTGATATGTGGCCCCGTCTATGAGAGGACATCTAGCTGATGTGCTGTTGGAAAATCTGGTTGACACAGAATTCCTCAGCCCTGTAGGAAGTGCTGCATACAGACGTGTTTGTTACGATGCACAGAAAATCTTCTTCTGTGCTGAAGAGAAGGCTTAATGATCCAGTTTATATTTAAACTTCTGTTTTGCACAGCTTTAAAAACCATTGACATTACAATTTTATGTATGAATCCATTTCACTAAGAAATATTTCTTATTTAAGTGAAGGGAGGAAGAAGGGGAAGCATGCTGTTTGTGCACAGAAAAGGTACTGAGACTTGCAGCTGTTGTGTGTTGGCTTGGCATGTTTGCATAAGTGTGTGTTACAGGGGCCTTTACCAAAGCTTCCAGATGTCTTTTTTTTTTTTTTTTTATAGAGAGGATGCTATAGAATGTACATCTTGCAAAATTAAGCCTTGTGTTGCTATAGCCAATACATGTATTTCTGAAAGTGGAAGTAGTTCTCTACATGCAGCTTTGCACTAATAGCATCTCTAGGAGTTCATGATCAAACAGTGAGTTAGAAAAGACTGCTCTATGGTTTATGAAAGGGATTCTGTCCAAAAGACTTTGTCCACCTATACTGCGGATAGGAAGAAAGTGTAGAAGTGGTTGCGCATGTGTCTTGCTTTAAAACATTTACCTGCTTTATCCTGCCCTTTGCTTTTTCACAGAGGCTTGTTTATGCAAATATGGGCCTTTTTGATTCTCTCTTTGGAACTGATGCGTAGTCTTTAAAGGTTTTGTAACTTGTTTTTCATTTGCTGCACAAATACAACTTGAAGTTCAACATGCATTGGATTTATTTCTATATGCTTAATGTCATCTTTTCTGTATGAATAAGGTACTCTTTAAAAAGACACTGCTCTCGTACAAACGTATTGTGTGTTGCACTGCTGTCCTTTTGTGGGAATACTTGATGAATCTACGTCAACTAAAAGCTATCTCTAGACTTCAAGTAACTGTCACTGAGGGTATGGATCAGTTACATTTAAAGAAAAAGTAGAGTTCCATTCCCCCCCCCCCCCCCCCCCCCCACCTTTGCTGCATTGCTACTGGAGTTCTTACAGTAGAAGATTTGTAAGTGTTTTGCAAATAAGTAAATCCAGACAGAATAAGCAGTGCGCACCAATGTATGCCTGTATTGACTTAAGGACTTTGAGGTTCGGTGTGTCCTTTTTTCCAGGTAGACATGCAGAAGAAGATAAAGCTGTATCTTTCTCCTAACCGCTAGTGAGTTTGTAACTGTTTGTGAGTTTGTATTAGTTTCTATTTTTCAAGTCCTTTAAGCAAGTATGACTCAACACTAACGGGTCTTGGTAGAGTCCTCTTCAAATACTGAAGATTTTCTTCTGTACCTTGCTGTTTGGATAGAATCCCTATTGTTTCTTAGGGTAGTAAATTACATGTGATATCTTGGGGAGTAGGGGAGGGGAAAGCTACAAGGTAAGCGTTACCCACCAAGCCTAATGTCTTCATGTGGAAAACATTATCTTTTGTACTTGCATAAAAACTAACCTATCTGTCCTGTGGTATTAGAAAACTAAAGTTCCTGTTCCCATCTGGTAAGCAGTTGTCACTATCTCATGCAGAGAGGTTCTTGAAAGACAATGCCATGAAATAGTTGCTGGCAGTTTCACAGAAGTTTTATAGTTGCTGGTAGTAACTTCTTATTTCCAAGCTCCACAGTAAGTCCTACAAAAGGCTGTAATGCTCAACGAGAGGAGTTGTTGCTTAGCAATGGTGTAGGGAATTCAAAACAGCAGAGCATGTAGAGTAAAAATTGTCTGACTGCTTAGTAAGCTAATGAATGAAACCTAATGAATCTGTGGCTTCCCACTATAAACTTACTTTAATTTTGCTTGATACTGTATGTGCTGTTCACACCTATTAAAAATAGGTTTTTACTTCTTGGTAAATAAAATAGATGCTGCTGAAGACCAAACACCCAGTTGCTTGTGAAAAGGCTTTTTTTTCTCCGAGCCAGTTTCTAAAGCTGAGTGAAAGAATACTGTGCTGCTAGTGTAAATTTTGGATGAAGGCTCGTGATTATCCCAGGAGGTACTAGATTGATTTGAACGTACCAGAAATAGCTGTATGAATGCTGTGACATTACCAAGACACAACTCTTGTAGTGAAGGTGATCTGCTTTGTCTTTGAAGGAATCTAGTGAAGTAGCATCACCTGTAGTCTTCTACCTTTATTGAAAAGGATCGACATATTTCTGTGAGGCAATGAACAGTGGTCTAAAGGAGTGCAATATGTTTTTCCTCTCAATTTTTATACTTCCATTGTTAATCACAAGCTCTCTGTAGTAGACTGAGTTTATAAAGTGGGAATTGAGTTGGAGATGATGCAGTGTAGTTCTTACTTCCATGAGATCTTGGCTGAGCGTTTAATGTTGCTTCAGTACAACTCACCCTGCCATTCTGGAAGAGGGTCGGCGTTTCGAAATTCTTGGTATCCCTCTGATTGAGGTACTGATAATCAGACTTGGGCAAGAAGTTAGTAAATATGCTATCCAACAGCATTTTTATTCCAATATATTGTCACAAATTCTTGAATCCTTCTGAAAGCTCACATTAAAAAAAAAAAAAGGAAAGCCAAGCTTCAACCAAAACAGACAGTGATTGAATGAGTTTCTTCAAATGCACGCAGCAGAGCTCCTTCTGGGTTACAGCTCAACCAGCAGCCATTCCTATGGACCCTAAATCATGAAATCTTGAGCCAGCAGAAGCAAGCATAGCGACCGTAGCAACTGGATGCTGACTCTCCAAGTAAACACACAATACCCTAGGGCCTCAGCCTACTTATGTCATGTCTTTGCTGTCACTGTGCATGCTGCTGAAGTGAGAAGACTTTGATTTATGAATTGACAATTGCGTGTCCCTGCAGACCAGGTTGCATCACAAATAAGAATTGAGAATGTATTCCTTTTCTTGTTCTTCTTCGTTATTACTGCTTTCTCAAATTTAGGTTTTCAGTACTTTTGCACTCCATACCAAGTCTTCCCTCATTTTACAAAAACTTCAGAAAAAGGGCAAGTTTCTCCATTCTCTCTCCTTCCTCTTCTCCAAGACTTAAAGGGATTTTTTGCCTCTCAATTTTGTTTTGGGGGGACATACAGAGCTGTGTGGGATAGACTGAGGAAAAAATTGGGACTTAATGCTGTAAGGACTATGCAAGACCTTTGTAGCACAAGAATAATTTCATCCTGCATGTGGGTTGTTAGGACTGAGTGCCCATTTTTTATCAATTCTCATTATACACCATGGCTCTTCCGTGGCTCCAATTCAGTAGTGCAGCTGAAAAGTAGAGGCTCATATTTACAGTCCTGTTTGTGGGCTGCTGATAGCCATATCACTACATTTATCTGGGGCCAAGTATGTTAGTTTTGGGCTTTTTGCAGTAGCTTTAGGGGGGGGTGTTATACACTGTTGAACTTGATTATGGTGGGGTTCATTGGATGTGGGCTCCTCAGTTAACCACTGGGCATCAAGTGATGCTTACTTCCTCAGATGGGGATATTTCATACCTCCTGAAAAACTGTGAATGGGAGATACCATGACCTCCTGACCTGGAAGATGGAACAGAGTTCAACATCAGCAAATTCGTCAATGGTACAAAAGTCGGAAGTGTAGTTGATGCACTAGATAAGCCACAAAGATGATGAAGGAACTGGAGCATCTCTTCTGCAAGGGAAGGCTGGGGTTTAGCCTGAAGAAAACATGCCATCTGATCAATATTTATAAATATATGATGGCAGGGTGTAAAGAAGATGGCTCCAGACTCTTCTCAGCTCTACACAGTGACAGGACAAGGGGCAGTGGGGACAAGTTGAAAGCAAGGAAATGCTTTCTGAGCATAAGAAACCCACACGCTTACTGTGAGGGTGCCTGAACACTGGAATACGTTGCTCAGAGAGGTCATGGAGTCTCAGTCTTTGGAGATACTCAAAATCCAGCTGGGACAGGGTCCTGGACAACTTGCTCTGGGTGACCCTGATTTGAGTGGGGAAGTTAGACTTAACAATCTCTAGAGGTCCCACCCAACCTCATCCGTTCTGTCATTCAGGGTGTTTGTATGCCTCACAAGCTTCATACTTGGCTATAGTCCTTGGTTAATCCAATTATGCCACTTTGTAATTAGCTGAAACAGAGCGTATTGGCAGAGTGTGCAGCCAGGGAGAAGGTGTTGGTGTTCATCATCAAGTGCCTTTGACTTGTGTATTGTGCTGCATTTTTGGCTAGGTAGAAAGTGGTTTGTCTGCAACAGATGTTTCTTTCTTGTGCTCAGGTTCTGATCTCGTTTAAGTCCAAGAAGTGACAGAGCAAATCTGTACTACAAATCTGAAGTACTAGAGCGCATCTGTGAATGCTTTCCCCCGGTGATGGAACATATGGAAATAATGCTTATCTTGATTTAGATAAGCAATTGCTTTTCCTGTACAATCATCCACAGTTAGTAGGAGTAGAAGCAGGCACATATAATATAGCAGATCTTACAATCTGTCTTTTCTAGCTTATGCAGAAACAAATGGAATGGAAAGCTGTGTTACATGCGAGGTTAGTAATTGCTAATAGTTTGTCATTTTTAATCTGTACAAGACACTAGTAAAAACAAAGCATTAAAAAAAAAAAAAAGGCACTGAAGGGAAGAGTGCAGAGTATGTAGCAGAATGATTGCTGCACGTTTCCCTGTGGTCAGATGCACTTTTAAAGCTTGCTCAACTTCATTGTTTTTTCAGTAGCCCAAAAAAGTGGAGCAGTGTCCCAGTCCAGCCTTTGCTGAGGATTCTCCTAGGAGTGGAAGGGCTGGCTCTTGTCTGGGGTCGATGTTGGGACTCTTGTGCCTTGCTTGGGTTCTTTTCCCAGCGCTGTTTCCAGATCATGTTACAGACTGCTGTTGCAGAAGCCTTCCTTGTGGGGATATACTTTTCTACTAGTAGCTGTTGTAGCAGGGATGAGATAATGGGCAGACCTACTTATTTTTACCTTGAAATTAATTTACTTCCTTCAGCTGTGAATTCTAAAGCTGAGTATAAATTATGAACCTCTCCCATTTTCAGTGTTGTTTCTTGCAATTCAGTCTGTTACTTCTATTTTTATGAACTAGAGGAAAAAGACATCATTGTCTGACTTGTTAGACAAAATTTCGTTTTAATAGTGCAAGCCTGTGAGCCTAGCTGCTGGAAATCCTTTTCAGTTGTTCTTTGATTTCTTCTCTTACCTGCTCTTGCTCATGGAGTGCCAAGAGCCTTTTTCTTTGCTATACGTATTGCTTTATACTATTGGGCTTTAATAACTACTTTTACTACTTTGTGTGTGCTCTATACTTTCATTATCAAATAGATATAAAATTAAAATATATTTCTTAACAGAAGCTCTTCCAGCAGTAGGTTTTTTTCCTCCCTTTGGCTGCAAGCTCTTTGGCATTGCTGTAAGGATTTTTGTAATTGGGTGTCTGAGACCTCTTTCAAAAATTAAGATGCTTTAAAGTGTACTAGACTTTTAAAATCTTGGATATTTTGGCAGCGTCTGAGTTTCAGAGTTGATTTTACACTGATGTTAGCTTTGGGCCATCCTTTTCCATTGCACTGGCTGAGCATATTCAGGCCCTTTATGGGGGCTCCCTCTAGTGAGCTGTTTTGAACGTCGTTTTTCCTCTTGGTTCTGAAGAATTTCACACGTTTTCTTACAAAGTGCACTTTTTGTTTGCTAAATCTAATGCGTTTTTCTGCACACGTGTAAGCTGTAAAGGTCCTTTTCCTTTCGTGTGAGTTGAAAGGAGTTGTAAGTAAAGCTGAGGGATAGGACTGCCTATTTGCTATATTTGGTGTTAAGACCTCAGCTGATCAACTTCGTCGTACTTCAGGCTGTGGCTCTGTGGATTCATAGATGTTGGGAGCATAATTAAAGGCTTATCCTTTCCTTTCCTAGGAGGAAAAGCTAAAGGAAGTTGGGTTGTATAGATAGAGGGATGGAAGATGATGGGGTGGATCTGTAGGGAAAAAATGGTGGTGGGACATAAATTTTCAACTGTTGATAGTGAAGATTTTCAACTCTAATATATTCCTGAGGCTGGGGCAGAGGGGCGAAGAGGAGGACCTAGGGCATTTGTGGTGTCCCCACTGTTGTGTGTCTTTAAAAAAACAGCCTAAACAAAACAGATTTTGGGAAGGATGTAACAGGATCAACTCTGTCCTTCCTGCATGTGGGTGCAAAGATGATTTAGTGACCATTGAATTCACTTCCTAGTAGGAGCTACAGTAAACTTGTTAGCAATACTAAAGTTAAAAAAAAAGCTGTCTTTTTTGCTTTATTTCGGTATTAGATATTTTTCAGTATATTGCTACATTTCCCTAGCAGATGTTGTTTCTTGATATTTTTTTAATTTTTTTTTTCTTCTGTCAAAATCACCCAAGAGAAGGGATGGATAAGACCTGAATGAGGGCTAGGTAGGCATTGGAGAAAAGTTTGTGAATTTTTTAGGTCAGAAAAGTGGCAGAGAGGCTGAGTAGGCACTTGGGAAAAAATTTAAAACTTAAGTCTTATGAATTGCTTTCATGTTGGGTGTTTTCTTAGGGTTCTGTTAGGGCCTCACCTGCTTGTCAATATGCATAGTTTTGATGTGCATGTGGGGTTGCTTTATACTTCAGTGTCTCACTTGGCAAATTTAATTTTATTTCTTTCAAATTAATAGATTTGAACTGACTGTAGTTATGCCTATAGTCATTTTAATATAGAATTTCTATTGTGCTGTAAATGGAATTTAGAAAGGAATTTCAAAAGCTTGTGGATATTCCATTTACCCTTCTCCTGTAATAGTTTTCTTTGTGTACCAATTAATTCTTCGAATTCATCTGAACCTGAAAGCTCTAAATAGTTTTGAAACTACCTGTATGGGAGATCATGGCTTTACTGCTGGTTTTAGCCCAAGGTCTTGAATTAATTAGGACCCTTTATTCCAGAGGCAGGGCTGGCATTAACTGATCCTGGGAAGTCGTCAGGGATGAAGACTCTGGGATTGCACTGTCTCAGAAATTAGATAGCTAGACTTTACATGAACATACCTTGTAAAATTCACATTAAACGAAAGAAAACGGGGTTTATTTGCTTTTGACACACACATGATTGTAATGAAATATGTGAAACGTTAATGTGCTTGAGTCCATAATCCTCACTGTTGACACAATGTACATAACTGTTTGCACAACTGTTGGATTAGGGAAGAAAAATGACTAATGAAATTCATTGTATGAGAGTTGGGAATGAGTGAAGATGGCCAGACTAATGCTGATTATCACTGCTTTGTGAGAGCTCCCCATGGGTTTTGGTTTTGTGTGTTTGTGGGGTGTGGGTGGTTTTTTTGTTGTTTTTTTTTTTAAGAACCGTCTCCCAGTAAAAGCTCTATTTTTACTTTTTCAATGGAGATGGACATGGGGTAGAAGCTGGGGACAGAGTGATACTCGGGAGGGAAGGAAAACACCAGAAACAATCTTGCCAGGGGTACACAAGGATAAAACCTGAAAAAAAGCAGAAGCTATTGCTCATATTTAACACTGCCAGAATTCTATTTTGACAGCTATTTTAGCATCTTACTAACCGTGGCTTGTTTAAAACCGGTGATCTAAAGGCATCCAGACTTTGTGTGCAGGTGCTTGCTACCTGTTCAGTTTTGCTTCTGAGCCAGGAGAGCTGTGGTGAAGAAGGAGATGGGAGCAGTTCTTCCAGCAGGGAGGGAGCCTTCCTTCCTAGGCAGTCTTCACTGCTCAGCTGGATGATCTTAAAAATCTTCTAGTGCCTCTTAAATTTTACTGTAGCTATGCTGGGATTCCTGTGGAGGTACTTTGGAAAATTCAGTCTCCCTTATTCTCCTTGCTTCTTTGTCCTGAAAACTTACCATATTCACAGCCACAGACTAAACAAAATATTTCCTTGTCTTGGAGTCTGTGATGCCTCCATCTAAAACTGAGATGGACTTTGTTATAACTTTGATGTAGTGTGGGTTTAGTTGGTGCGGATTTTTGTTTGGTTGGTTTTTTTTTAGGACTGGAATATATCTGAATTTTCCTGGTTTTCCAACTGTTCGGCTTTTCTAAGGTGCCTTCTGGACAACCCATATGGAGACAGACTCGAAAGTTTGATTTGCTTGGCAAGCAGGCTTTCTTATCTCTAAAAACTTTCAGTCTAAGGACTCAACTCCTGTTTTGTATCTTGTATTCAATAGTAGGTTACATACCAACCACTTCAGAGGATTTATTTCTTGAGCATGTATGTAAAGCTGTCTCATTAATGAGAGCAAGAAATATTCTCATTACGCTACATGTGCAAGGTAAATCTGTCATTGCTAGGATTTTGTTAATGTCCTAGTATGTACACATGGTGTGTGTCCTTTGTGAAATACACAATACCCTGGAATTGCTGGTTTGTCCTTGCTGAGTTATGGTACCATGAATTACAGCATAATACCTATAGCATTTGAGTTTCTTGGGTGTATTTGAGGACTTATGGTACTTGTTCCCAGACCTGAGATTTATCATTACTTTAGGAAGACACTTTGAAGTAAATAAGTGCAGGGTTTTTTTAATCTGAGAATCAGTCAAAAATGTGTGTGGTGAAGGAAGAGATGGGAGACAAAGGTGGGAAGTGAGTTATTTGTCATGGCCAGGAATGACTTCACTGTCCCTGCCAAGATACTAAATTGACTACAGGAGAAGAAAATATCCCAAATCGGGTATCAGTTTTGACTTTGTTAGGAAATGTTGTCTGCCAGGCCCAGAGATCGAAGAGATGGCAAAAGAAAAACAGTTGTCCCTCCTACAACTATTTGTGTGATATTGGGATTACTTTTGTAATTAGCAGCATATTAGTAGACTTGTTGAATCTCTTTGACTGTGGACGAGACTTGGCTCTCTACAACTTCTGTCAGTGTTGAACATCCTTCTGTAACAACCAGAATGAAATAAAGTGCAAGCTCAAATCCTCTGTTAAATTAGACTTTTATTGGAAGAAATGAGGGTAATTTATCAAAGATGTACAAGGCAGTATATGCTTTTACTGCTGAACTGTATTAAAGACAGTGGTGATCAGGGCTCTTCTAAGAACTGTGGGGCAGGTAAGGGACTTGTTAAAGACGATGTAGTAGACCATGTAGGAGTGGTGTGTGTTTTGGTTGGGTTTTTTGGTCTCCCCCCCCTCCCCCCCATGAGGCAGTGACTTTATTAATGCTTTTCTGGGGGGAAGGAGTCTCAGGAGAACCACACTCAAATATATTCAGTACTTGCAAAGAGTGAGAACTAGAGGCAAACTTGTGAAGGCTGTGGAGGATGGAAATTTGGGAGGCAGTGCCAGTGTGTGCAACATCGTGTTGTGTGTCACCCTACAGTTAGATGACCTTACTGGTGAATTGACCAAGGGACATGTCTGCTTTCCCTTGGGCTCAGAAATTAGTGGTAATGAGAATTAGCTTTTTTATTGTGTGGTATCTGTTGTCTTCATGGTTCTTCCTGGTGGATTTTTTGGTATTTGTTTTTTGTATTGTATTCGCACAAATACTGTAGTGTCCAAGCTGTACTCTTTAAATTTAAATGGTTTTAGTTTGAAGAATTCAATGTGTTTTGATGTTAGGTAGTGTTGCAGTAACTCGGGCAGAAGGGGGAGGATGATGGCGTGCGGTTTAAATTTGGCAGAGCTCCAGTAGGATGCTCACTGGGGAGGGATGGGGAAAACAACTGTCCTACTTGCTGGGAGAATGCAGTTAACATGACAGCAGATAATAAATTAGGCTCTAAATCGGTCACAGAGGCTGATTTTTATTTTAACACAACTCGACAGCTAACTGCAATGGTTATCTTCTGTGGAAAAATGGATGAACAGTATGACTTTTAGGTTAGAGTGATACAAGGTTCTTATTATGGTAATAGAAACTGGCTACCTTTCCACAGAAACACTCTTTGCTTTGGTTAAGGCACTGAGGGTGATCTGGTGGCAATGGAATAGTAGCTTTAGGAGCCCCATACAGAAACTGAAGTCCTGAATACGCACACTTGGATACAAGACTACTTTATGCTAATGTATGTCATAGTGGCAACATATCTTTTGCTGGAGCATGTAATAGCTGATTTAAAGTAGAACTGAGGGAGACTAGTTATTTTGGAGTGATTGAGATAAACGATTTCTGATACCAGTCATTTGTGCTGAATTAGAAGAGCAAGATCTAAAATAAATGCAGCTTTCTTATTTCTACTTGTGGTTGCTTGTAATGCTGACACATTTGAGCAGGTATACTTGAATTGGTGGAAATTGATTAAAATGAAGGTCAATGTAAATACTAATGGACCAAATTTGTTTGGACTGCTTCTATGTTCTCGCTAAATCTTTGCTTGAGATTTTTTTACTTACTAATAAATTTCACTTGTTCTGAAGATTGGGAACTGTTTACCATTTAAATTGTCACCTTAGCAATTCAGTTCTATTTCTGGCCAATATATAACCTCAAGCCTCTTTAGATGCTTGGCTTGTGTTGGAAAGAATTGATTTAAAAAAAAAAAAATCAGTTAAGCAGGCTTTTTTTTTTTTCTCCTTAGTTCTTTGCTAATGATGTGGATGTCTAATAGAGCAAGACTAGGTTAAGCTTTTGGCCAATACATGTTTGTAGAAGTGATTGGGGTAACTGAACTGTTACATAGATTGAGTATGATGCAAATAAAGTGAATTGGTGATGCAGAAATTAAGAGTTTAGCAGAATAAGGGACCTATTATAACATTGTTTAGTAACAAATCTTTTGAAAGCTAATGTATGTTGTGTCTTCACACCCCCTTCTAGTTGAGCAATTTCAGGTAGCAAAGCCAAGTTTATATTTGCTGGTGTTTTTGGGTTTTTCTTCTTCCTACTACCTGCTGCCAGGGCTAGTTCTGTATTTTGGGGCTGTTGGCAAATGGTGTGCTTGCATGTTGTTGTGTGCATTTGGAATAATTCCGGGTTGGGTAATTTATTGCTTCAGTAGAAGGATTATCTTAACTAATACTTAATATTTTTTTTTGGTAACTTGCAGTCTTGTGGTTACCAAAGAAAATTCTTTGATGGATCTAGCTCCAAAAAATGTGTATATTTATACAGTTTTAAAATCAAATGGTATGTGGGCAAGGAATCAGTGCTTCGCAGTAGCTTGTATTTGGAAAAAAAAAAAAAAAAAAAAAAAAGAAAAGCATGTAGTGTGTTTTAGGGAAATGCCGTGGGTTACTGGTGCCCTCTTGAGGCAAAACTGAAAGATGTTGCAGTCTGACAGCAACAGTGTAACTGGAACTGCTGATGCCTGCTCTGGACTTGTAAATAGAGATATCAAGACTGGTGTTTGTAACCAGGTTTTACTGCTTTCTTGCTTTATAGGTGAAAACACTAAAGAAGATCTGCAAGGGAAGAAAATTCTGAGTGAGAAAGTTTCTCTCTATAGAGGTGACATTACACTGCTTGAGGTTGATGCCATCGTTAATGCTGGTAGGTGGTTAAATGTTTTATATTGTTATGCCTTCAAAATCCTTTATAGTGCCATGTAATGATTTTGAACTTTTCAAAGTTGCATAAAATTGGTGTGTCCTGTGGAAATCTTTTGGAAACAACATACTTTTTCCGCAACTTTTCTATATTGCTTATGTTCATCCTGTGTGCCTTTATTGCGACAAGGATTATTGTGAAACTTTAATAGCATGGTCACCAAGAAAAGAATAATGATCCTGTATCCATCTTTTGACCTAACTTGAGTAGCTGAGACTTCACACTTGACATTGTTGAAGGCTGAATTTTCATACTAAGCTACTGCAGTACATTCCAGTCTGTTTTTATAAATCAAGCCATTTGTGGGCTAGGTAATATGAAAAGCTCAACAATAAGCTGATAGGAAAACTGAATTTCTGTTTTATGTGGCTTGAATATTTGTTTTCTTGTAGGGAGATTGTATCTTTCAGTTTTTTGGTTGTGACCTACAGATAGGTTGGAAGGGACATTTAAAGGTCATCTAGTCCAACCCCCCTGCAATGAGCAGGGACATCTTCAACTAGATCAGGGTGCTCAAAGCCCCGTCCAACCTGACCTTGAATGTTTCCAGGGATGGGATTAGTTTTACTACCTCTTCTCACTTAGTGACCATGTCTCCATGTATGCAACTGAGGTGAAGAAGCGTGCGTAGCATCCTCTTGTGACAGAAGAGGAGGGGGAAATGCCTATGCAATTTCGTTGTGCATTGGGTTATAATAAGCTAATTTGGCTTGCTGGGAAAGACTATGGGAAGATCCCCCCCTGCACACATGCCCCAGCCAAATCTTGCCTGCACTCCTCACCCTGAAAAGAGTACGTTTTGTGTGTCTTGAGGCTGGAAATCTTTTACCCCCTAGTATTTGGCTAGTGTTGTCCTTAACCGTTAGGAGTATTGATTCATTTTCAAGAACTAATTTTTGGTATTAGTCATTTTTTTGGAAGGAAACATACTGCAGTATCTTCCCTGTGGTGGAATAAAGTGCAGAGATTCCCAAGGCTGTGTTGGCCAAAATGAAAAAGCTGTGTGGAGATACTGGCTCACATTTGTAGAGTACAGAAATACTTGCTCATACAGTGTAGAAGTTAGTGAACAGACTCTCTTGGATTGTTTGATGTTATTTCTCTCTGCCTAACTCCCCATTTCACAGTGGAGACATGCTACTGGGTTTTGTGGAGTACAGGTAGAATCCAGTTATCTCAAAATGCTTTTTTGCACTCCAGTAAGTGATGAGGATAGTATTTCCATGTAGAAGTTTTTTAATTAAAATCTTCTGGTTTACTGATGTACAAAAGCCTTTCCAAATTACAGACAAAAACCCAATATAGTAGCATCCATGTAGTAACATGAATCTCTCCTCACTGTGTTGGCAAAGTCTCTGAAGCTTTAATCTTTCAATTTTTTTCCCCCTGATTCTTTCAAGATGACATTTCCAGTAGTGGCCTTGCTGACTTCCTGACTTTATTACTCTACAGTAAGTCAATATTAGGATACTTCTCTTGATTTATATTTAGATTCTCTTTGTTCCTAGGTCTCCCTTGAATTACAGGCTGGAACTGGTTGCAGGTTAGCTTCAGAATGGGAATACTTTGCTTTTCTTGATTTAAAGGGGTTTTCTCCCTTTCTCTTGAAATGTCCAAAAACCTATATCCCAGGCTGTCAATGAAATTATCTACTTGTAAATGTGCCTGCCATCCTGGTAAGGAATGCATCTATCAGAGTAGAAATAAAAAATAGAGCCCAATTAATATCAACACATATTAATGTGTAATTTTGAGGAAAGGATTAAAGATCACTAAAACCACCCAGTAAAACAGGTTCCAAGACCTAAAGAGGGACATAAGACTCTTCAAGTATCTAGAAGGCTATTTGGCAAAAAGAAAGAAGTTGTTTCTACTGATGTCTTTTGTAAGTAAGTTAAAGAGGAGTTGGATTTGGCCTTGATGAGAGATTCAGATTATATGTTGGCAAAACTACTTATAGGAAGGGACAGTGATACTCTGTGGTATCAGGCTGATGTGTAGCAGCAGTCCTAGGTCAGGACATTGGTATGGGTCAGTGTTTGAGATTCTTCTAGCCATTTTCTTCTCTAATATTTTATAGTTCCTGAACTGCATGATGTATTAACTACTGTAAATTGCTAATATGCTTAGATTAAAATACTAACCTATAGTTACCTTGACAAATCAAATATTCTTTATATGTCAATGCAGTAATTAAATTTTAAGTGTAAGCCTTTGATTTGTTCATGGTTTCAGTGTTACTTTTTCTTTTGAAGTTAAACCTTTTAAACTTATTGTGGAGGATAGCTGGAAAGCTAAATGAGGAGGATGTTTTGGTTCAAGTACTATATTATTTATGCAAAAAATCCAGTTGCTGCACCAAGATTTTTTTTTTTTACATCAAACAGAAAAGTTTCAGTGAAATTGTAGTGTCTCCTGGATGGTATCTAGAAACATGTTTCTGCACTCTATGATGCTTTTGCAAAGAACTCCATTGTTTTTCCTTCTGCAATTAAAATTATCCAAGCCTTAAAGAAAGAAAGCAAAAAGTAGTCATGTCCTGTTTCTCCTTTGGAAAGCTCCATCTTCCAGACATTCTTATGGTCTAACTAACTAACACAATCCCCACAACATCAGCTTCTGTCTGCAAGTTGAATAAAATGCAGCCCATCGAACATGGAATAGGAGACAGACTTTTTAGAGGTAAATCTGTGCAAGTTCTTTTCATACTTGAAGCCTTTTGGCTATCCCAAATGTTAATGATTGACACCCTCCCTATCCCAGGGCATGCAACTGGCAGGGGTAAGAAGGGAAGACACCCTACTGAGACTTTCTGAAATTAAGAATTCTATTAACTATCTCCTGTAATAAATAGTTTAATACACAGCAAGTCATACACAAAGCAACAGGAAGATACTTACAGTTTGAATTTTAATTTACATTGACTTATGGAAACAACATAATATGCCTTCAGTGAAGGGAATAGTTTGGCAAATTCTGGGACCATGGAAGGGTGCCACGTGGTTCAAATTGTCTCCAGATTTGGATACAAGCATATTAGCAAAAAAATTTGTATTTTCCAATACCTGTCTGTGAGGGATAACTGAGACACAAATGGATTTACTTGATAAAACAGCGGTGTGACAATATGTGCAGTAATTTACTTACAGCGCTGACTTCATGCTGTGGTGCTCTCCTTTGGGTAACCAGATAACGACGTGACTCTTTGGAGTATGGCCAGGTTTATTTCTGAGCTGTACTATACAAATGCTTCTGTTAAATTTAGTAGCTTACCTTATGATCTGAATTCTGTTTCGCCTTTGACTTTTGCACATACAAATGAGACAAAGTGATAACTGAATTTCTTCTGTTAGGCTAACAAAGGTGTTAATGGTGATCTTATGCAGCTAAATACCGAGATATCACTGATGAGCACTGCTACAAAAGGATCCCTTTTCTCCTAGACGTTAACAAACTGCATGTTATTTCCTCGAAGCGATTTACAAATTTTTTATACTAAAAGAGGACAACTATGGAAACAGTGGAAGTAAAAGTTTGTGTCTTTGCTTATTGTCAAAGCCATTGCATCATTACAGTCATGCTGAAATAATTCATGATCAGGGTGAGGATCTATTTTCTGGCTGCTGAAGAGAGTGAGAGTTAACCTGAGATGCATTGTGATGAGGAAGGTAGCTGAAGAAGTGAGCTGATACACCATGTTGCTAAAATAAATGTCAATTATCTACCCCTGTAAATGTGTTATCCTTCCAGAATGGTTCCCTAAAACTTCCTTGATACTGATTGAATTGCAGACAGGTATTAGTTTAACTTGATGTTTTGCCTAAGGTGCCCTGTTATGTTAATTTCCTTCCCTCCCTTTTTTTAAGGATTTGGGTAAGATTTGTACAAAAAACCCCTTATTTTTACTCCTATATCCTTTTCTGTCCTTTCAGTATTACACTCCTAAGAATGCAAAGAGGCTGTCCCTGAGGCAGGTACTTAGTGTATAAATTAATGGTAACTGCCCTTTTTAACAAATTAGATATTCCTGGATGTCCCTTCATCCTCATGTCAAAAGTGCTTCAAGCACCTGGAAGCTAGATAACCACAATTAGCAGACTTCCAAATAACCCGCGGGAACTGAGTTCAGAGTGTGTGTGAGTATTTAGGGAAGGGAGAGGGAGGTTGTTTAGTCCCTCTGCCCCTTTCCTCTCAGCTCTAACACATATTTTTTTCATATTGCTGGCATTTCCTAATAGAAAACATTTCTGTGGGCTGAATGGGCTATGTGAGGAAAAATTGTTTCAGACAACATTGGAATAGTGAAGCCACAAAATGTGTAATGCCACCCCTACTGCTTTGCCAGCTCCCTCTACCTTGATGTTTTTGAGCTGCTTTCTCCAAGGTATGATATGGATTTAGGGAGCAAGTCTTTCCACTGCTGGTTAATTTAGCAGCAGTCCAAAATAAGTGGTGTATGCACTGCATTGTGACTCTAAAAAATGTTTCCCTCTGAGTCTGCTTGCTTGCTGCCTCTGCTTATTTAAAGTCTGGATGGTGTGACATGATGGTCTTGGTGGCTTAGGTGTGCCTGATGTAGCAACACTGGTGCTGACTGAAGTTTTCAGGGACTAATGAAAAAACAAAAAGGATTAGTCCACCAGTCATGGAGCTTATTCTGCTTGCTTCTAGGCTTCTTCAAGTATGTTGTTTTTATAGAGCAGCCAATCCTAAATACAGAAATAAGCAGTAAAAGCCTCAGTAAGATTTGAAAAATAAATTGTGCCATATTTATGGTACCAGCTAAGCAGTAAATACTAAATTTCCTCTGCGTTTTCAATGAAAATAGGGAAAAATATGTTGCTATTCCTATCATATGCAGTAACTTTTAAATCTGAAGTAGATAAGAGTTGCTTTATGGAGTGAGTGTGTATGTATGTCTATGTACCTGATACACCTTAAGCAGCCGTTCACCACTGCTGACCTCAGGTATTCATTTACTTCTTGTTAATAAATTGTATTGGGCCAGTTCCAAGATAAAAAGGCATGTACTAATGTGCTTGTGAGTGCTTTTTTACTAGGAGTAAGATGGAGGGGAAACGATTGTGGGGAAAAGGACGACGATGACTTGCAGAACGCTAGAATAAATGTTACTTCTTAGCTTTGAAGAATGTTACTGGATATCTCTATAAAAGTATGGTACTGAGAACAGAAACTTTTCATCTACAGGAAAAAGGAAGGTGATCAGTTCTGTTCAAGTAGGTATTTCTGGCAATAAGCTTACAGTGTTGCTTCTAAATTAGCGATTAGACAGTTGCTACAGTTGTAGCAACTAGGTGGCTCCCTTTAAACAGTACTTGAGTGCTGGAATGCTTTCTAATCCTCCCAAATCTGGGAGGATTAACTATCACTTTTTAAAGGGAATATTTTTTCCGTATGAGAAAACAAGTGGAGAGTAAAATCTTATTCCAAGTAGTGAAAAGTTAGTGAAGAAAATAAGTAAACAATTTTTTATATCCCTTTTTTACTAACCTCTGATGCTGGAATGTAGTTACTGAACCTCATATTCCTCAAGAAGAGGCTTCCTCTATAGTCAACTATCTACATACCTGCAGTGAGTCACTTCAGCTAGGGATGCTGGTTTGGCAGGCACGCCGCACAGGTTTCTTTGCTTCCTTGGCATATTCTGCAGCACTAGCCGAGTGAAGGTATGCAGAGGGGAGGATCTCTTGGTTGCTTTAAGAGGCAGGGGTGTTTTCAGGGAGTGAATTACATCTGAGTCTTTCTAACAGGTTTGTAAGAGTTTGAAATGCTTGTCCTGCTTTACCTCCCTGTCCCAGTACTGGAAGCATGTGGAATTGCAAAATGTTTTGTTTCGAATATGCTGTTTGCTTTGCTTGTTGCAGGACTGGAGCTTCTGCATGACTCGACCTAAAGGATGAAATAGCCATTTTTATAATAAGTTTCAACTTTCCCTAATGAAATATGCCTTTCTTCCCTGAGGTGTCTGACTTCATGACTGTTTAAGTATTTTAGTGTCACACCAATCTTTCTCAGTTTTCTTAACTGGACATAGCAACAGATTTTCTTCGGGACTCTTCCTGGCCTTGACCTTGAAGTACAATCTGATTGTTTAAATTCGAGGCATCCGTTTTTTCTCAAGTTCAAAATTACACATCAGGGTAGAAGTACTATGTATTGAAACTGGGAACTGAATAGATTATCAGTGAATTATGCTTAAATGAGTGTGTAAGTATAGATAGTGGCTGAACTATGCCTTTCCACATAAACAGCTTGTTAATGTGCAATCAGTCACTGCAGTTGCCTTGAACTTGGTGCTTAATGAACAGGTGGGGAAAAAGGATGGATTCTAATCTGGAACAGATCTGACATCAGGCAATTTCACTGATTGCTAATCCATTTCATTTGGCAACTTAATTTATCACACAAAATTTTTATCTTGTAGCTTCTGAAGTAGAAATTACTTTAGAAGTGGCGTGAGTATTACGAAGGAATTTGAGTTAGTTGCTGGGCCTGAGCTAGTATTGTGTATATACTTACTCTTCCTCTTTTTATTTTACAGTGACTGATAGTTCTTACTCTGGAGCTTATTTGAAATTATTCTTCAGCTCTTCATTCACTATAAAAATAAGTCCCTTAATTCAAATGTTCCTTCTACTGAAAGTGGAATCAACAAAACAAAATCTGCCCTTATGTTGCTTATAAGATTTTTGCATTGGATTTTTGCATTTATTAACTAACATAGTTTTTGTGGGGGTTTTGTGTTCTCCCCCCACCCCCAACTGAGCTAAACACAAATGGTTGCTTATGCTGCCGGCTTCTTAGTGAGTTTGGTGTCTAGTAGCATGTTTTGTAAGCATGTTTTGAATGTTTTATCTCCAGTGTACAGTTAGGGAAACTGAAAACTCGTATTGAAATCACTTGCATGGAGTCATCTGGCGTCTTCCTATGTAACTTAGACTGTTGTAATTTCCTCTAGGAATAGAAGCAATAATGTTAAATTGTTGTTAATTTGGTTTTCATGTTTAGTGTGAGCAGACTGTGGTCTTAATCAAAGGTTTCTCAAGTTAATTTACATTAGGTGCAATTTCACTTGTGTGTAAAGCCCCAGGCTAATTTATATATAGTCCCCACTTACTCATTGGAAAAGTTAATGTTAATAGTTGAGGGAATTGGTCATACTCAATCATGACATCTGTGAGTGAGTTTATTACTACTTTCTGTGGAAAATACTTTAAGTGTGTCTGGTAAGTAGTAGATATGGTTAAACTTATCCTCTGCTTTTGGTGTGATCGGATATCAATGTAGTTCTTCCCTTTAGTGTGATACTCATTTGGATGAAAACTAAAACTCTGTATAAAGTGTCAGTGATCAAGAGAATGAAACCAAAGAAAAGTACAGCTAGAGGTGCAGTTTAATTTAGGTGGACTACTTTAGCTGCTGTCTCAGTCAAACACCGTTTGCTTTAAGGATGTGGCTTCGTAAGACTGAGGAGTCCAACTAAGAATTGTACTGTAGCAAGGATGGTCACAATATACTTTGAAAATACCCCAGATGTAATTAGTATAATTCAAAACTTAAGAAAAAAAAAAGAAATGATTGGCAGTGCTGCAGACACATGGCAGGAATGAACTTTTTTCCTTGTTCTGGGGTGCTTTGGGAGGGGAAAATTAATTGTGGTGAAATGTTTTCAGTATGCCAGTATATTTAACCAGTGTACTTACAGCTGTGTCGCCTAGCTAACAGAGATGGCTTCTGGGTGGGTCTGTGCCTTGGCCATGGGTCTGGACATTATCCTGCCAAATCGTGTTGTGCCCGACAGTCTCAGGTGATGGAATGAATACCTAAACCTTGCATGCCTACAAGGAAAGCTTTGCTGATCAGCCTGCCATGTGGCCAGATTCTGCAAATAGATAGGCACTTCATGTTAACAAGCAGTGGGATATGAGTGTTCAATGACTTAATGAGAAGCCATAAAAAAAGCAGTAGAGAAAAAAAAATACACTTTCCATTGGAACAATGCACTCAAAAGGCTCCTTAAACTAACAGATTGGACTGAGGCACCAGACGCACAACAAGTTGAGGTTCAGAGCAATGCTATTTGACTTTGTGTGTTATTCCATGCTGTCCTAGAAGCCCGAGAAGAGTGAGATGAGGGTGCAGGTTATCTAAGTGTAATACCTAAATACCTAAAACAGGCTGCCCAGAGAAGTTGTGGATGCCCCATCATTGGATTGTTTGAGGTGAGACTGGATGGGACTTAGAGCGAGCTGATGTAGTGAAAGATGTCCCTGACCATGGTAGGGGGGTTGAACTAGATAGATGATCTTTGGATGTTCAATCCAAATTCCCTTCCAATCCAAACCATTCTGTGATTCTATGAAACACCGTGGCACAAAGTTAGATGGCCAACTATCTCCTCTGACTGGATTCGGTATAGTCTACTAGTCTTCTGAGAATATAACATAAAAAGGGCAAGGTGGACATTATAGTAGCCTAATCTAACCTGATGGTCTATGGTACGTGGATTTCTTTAACAATCTGGTCTTCATCAGCGTTGATGTTTTCAGGCCACTGTCTGTTTTACCTAGAACAATATGTACCCCTTATTTCTTTGTGCATTCATTGTCGAACCCATTTATTGTGTCTGATTATTTCTAGGCTTCCTGGGGCAATAATTGTCTATATAAACCATGTGTTGCTGATATTTTTGTTCATTAAAAAAAAAAAAAGCAAACTGCTTAGGAGCTTTATGAATACAAATAAAACATTTCAAGTAACTTTGACACTTTCCAGAGTAGGGGGAGAATGGGTGGGAGTCGAGGATACTACTTGCGTCATCTGTGACTTCTCAGGTTTGGAAGTAACTCATTGTATTGCGGTGTTTGTGCTTTCACTTGGTCTCTTTGCTTCTCAGGTTTGTGCTTGGCTACTCAAACTTACACTATTTTATCTCCCTAAAACCAAGGACTGTACATGTTGCAAGCAGGGCTCTGCTGGAGATCCAGGTTCCTAGCAGTGTTCAGTAATTAAGGAGAATAGTAACAGGCTGTGAGATGTCAAGCCTTTCACTGTATCATCTTCTCTTTTAACGTTTCTGTCCTCTGACACTGCTTAAGTTTATCCTTTGTAGTTTGAGTGGGTGGTAACTTAAAATCCTTGTTCCTGTTAGCAGTACTTCTTTCCTGTTTTCCAGGACTCTAACGTGGACTTTAACCATCAGACCAATGTGATTATTGATCCTTGATGCCATGGTTACCTTGGACCTTTTTTGTGTGTGCCTTTTCTAGAGAAAACTAGCAACATACAGGCAAAACGTGCCAAGTTGAATTTCTTCTAAGTCTTTTAACTTTCCATGGTTGAGGAGTGCGAGGTGGTGTAGGATGTCATGAATGCTTTCTGACAGCAGGTGGCAATAGTGCCACTGTTATCGTGAAACCATTTTTTGCCTGTATACCTTAATTTTACTAGACATAAAATCAGTAATGACTTAAGCAGAGGAAACAAAATGCATGTATTCTAGGACTGCTTGTTGGATAGGCCATTGATATGGCTCGTACTTATTAAATGTGTACTCCATTTCATTATGTGTGTTTAGTGTGTTTTTGAAATAGAACAGCAGACAGACATGGTTTGGAAGAACTGTAAGTATCTGTTTTACTTCACAGAGGAAAATATTTAGGAAGGACCTTGCTATCAGCCTGTCTCATCTTACATTTGACAGTGCAACTGTCATCTTGAGTGCACTGATGGAGCAGTGTGGTGTAAGAAACTGCTCAAGGACGGCTTGAACAATTATGCTTCATTTCATAATATTAAATCCACTTTTAATCAGGACTTGTAGGAGATTATCCAAAGGACTGTGGGCTTTTTTTTAAGCCAATAGTTGCAACAGTACGTTCTCAGTCAAGATGGGCATGCAACATGTTTTGGGTTTTTTTTTTAAGCTTTTGCATTTTAAAAAAGCCAAACCAGTCAAGCTTCTAGTAATTGTGAAGTGTTAGGACACAAAAGAGAAGACTTGAAGTCTCCTCTCTCTGCAATACCTATAAAATCTTGGCAGTGGATGTCAGCTGGTAGGTTGAGATTATTCATGTAGTGTTAATAGTCATACTTCTCTGGATGTATGATTGTAACAACAAACACATTTGGATGGACTAGGTCGTTCTGGGTTTGTACAGGTATTAGCTCAACATGATCTCAGTGTAAGTAATACAGTAAGGTTAGCATGGGAATTAGTATTTCTGTGTAATGTAATCCCATTAAATATGTGCAGTTAGGTATTGAATAGGGAAGGGTCTACTTTGGTTGGAGCAAGTAAGCTTTAGGTTTATCTTATCTAACTTCCTAGATGCAGGAAACGGGATACCTACTCACCAAAATGGTAGTGAGAGTTGTTAAAAAATGCTGTTGTGTAGCAGTCTGGCTAACCCTGTCTGTCTCCTCTTCCTTCTCCTTTAGCAGGAGGCATTGCTTTTGCTTAATTCCCTTAGCTGCTGAACAGAAGAGTGATGCCGTGTCTTTTACCCTGTGTTAGGATTTCAGATTTGCCTAGTGGTTTGCCATTTGCTGCAGATTTTGGGAAAGCTTTATGGAAATGTTAGTCACTTGAAATTCAGTTTCAATTACTTGTTACATAAATAATTATGGATTGTGAAATGCAGTTTAGGTTTTGTTTTGACCTATGGCTGTTAGAAACTGACTTTTCTGACAAAAGGAAAACATTTCTGTTGCACACCCAGAAGTTGCTTTCTTGAGGAATTGAGAATGTCTCTTGCTTAAAAATTAGTATTAAGGCTATGGCTTGGCTTTAAAAATCAGAACTCCATACCCCTTTGTGTGACTTGTCACAGTCATAAAAATTAGTAATGGCAGCTAAATATACATCAAAGCATGGTGGAGACTTGTGGAAGTGGTATTTGCTTGTTAATCCAAGCACAATGGCAAGTGCTGTTTGCATCATGTGCATGTAATAGACACTTGTATGTTTATATGCTGTTGTTCAGAGTTTCTTCTGAAACATGCTGTGTTGTTTGGATGTATGTGAGAGTTGTTTTAATTATAATATTGAAGATGCTGAAAACCCTTGTGCTTTCTTCACAACAGTGGGGTGATGAGCTACTTCTGCTTCCATGCATCTCTGATTCACTCGGAGGTGACAAGAATATTCAAGGTTCATTTTACTATCTCCTGCCTGGATTTTCACTTGTGCAATGTGCTTGAATGGCCAAGAGGCAACATGGGTCGTACAGTTCCTTCCTCCTTTGGTGTACCCTGTCCCAAATACTGGACCCCTGGCTGCAGAGGAGCTATTCAGAGCTCTCTGACTTCTCTCCTGGGCTGTGCTGGAGGGCAGACAGTCTCATAAATAAGAGATTACTTGGCTCTTGTTAGGAGCTATGTTGTAATGGCCCTTGTTCTCAGATGGTTTCAGCAGTGAGGCCTGGGGCTTTTATTGCTTACTGTGTTTGAGTAGTTGAAATTTGTGAGAAAACACTGATTCAGAAAACTTTAGGATTACTGCTCCCTCTCTCTTTTGTCACTTGCATTTGTACGCCGCAGTAACTTTAACCTGGTGTACAACATGAATCACTTAAGTATGTCTCTGTAGCACCTTTGTTTTATGCTTTAAAGTTGGTTCCTGTAGAGTAATAAAAAGTTAATATCTGGTATGCTTGGTTGTAGGCTGTCTCAAAAAGATGGTTCTGTCAGCTATATTTGATTTGTATTTAGAATGTTTTGGGTTGCAAATCCACGTTAAAAATGCTTTTAAATTTATAGGGTGAACCATATTGGTTTTTCAAGAGAACTGTACTCTTGTGTCATGTGAAATAACTTCTTATTTAAGAAAGAGGTGATATTGCTTTCAAGTCAAACCAGGTAATAGAGGAATGTAAGTCTTCCCAGTGACTTGAAATGCTACATAATATTAACTGGCAGCCCATTTCCTTTACATTTCTAAGAATTTGTGGTGTATAGCCTATTTCAGAGAAACTCTGGTTTTTCATCTTTTTGGTTTCAGTCCACTTTGAAGTGATTACTTTGAGCAGTGTGGTGCAGGTTGCTACTGGACTAGTTATGAATTTCTGTGAATCTGAGTCCTGATACTAGTCTTTCTGAAACTAAAATAAATTTTATAATGACTTGAGAATAGTCAGTCAGTGAAAAATGGTGGATTTTACCTGCAGAATTCACTGAACTATATTGGGAAAATAGAAATCCAGAATTTATGCATGACTTCTTATTTTTGAGGTTCTGTGAAAACTTTCATTTTAGCTTGGCCATTTCCTTAAATAAAAAAAAAAAAAAACAAAAACAAAAAACAAACCAAAACTGAATCTACCCTGGGGGAAGGGTTGACTGGGACAAATACAGCAGTACTTAGTTTTCCTTTGATTCCTTGGCTGAAGGTATCTCCAGACACTGGAGGCTGGATGGTTTTTGCCTTGTCACAGCAGAACTTTGCCTACCAGCAGTTCTAACCTTGGCCATGACACAGCTAATTATAGTGTGGTGGGTTTTTTTGTTGTTGGTTGTTCTTTTGTTTTTTGGGTTTTTTTAGTACTAGATGACAAACCCCAGCATTTCAGAGAGCTGAGCGACCGGCATTAGGGCTGTTACGCCACAGAGTGATTTCTCTACCTTTCACCTCCCTTCTGGCAAAAAAAAAAAAAAAAATGAACCTGCTTAGGAGACCCAAACTTGGTGTTTTGGTAGGGCTTAGAGCCCAAAGGCTCTTTAGGTCAGGAGTTTACAGCTTCAGAGGCTGCAACTCTAGTTCAGACTAGTCTCCAACACCAGTGATAGATTAGATTAAAATGAAAACTGTTTCTTAAATTCAAAGTTAATCCCCTGACAGACAGCACAAGGATTGCTTTCAGCTGAGAGGATTTCTCTCTATTATATACTCTTATCAAAGACAGCATAAGGTTTTGGTTCCATACTTCTTTCTTCATGCCCATGTTCCAAGGGTTGAGTTACATCTTGCTTCTCTTCCTTCATCAGACTCAAAACAAGATTTGAGCCAGAAAGTATAGCTTAGCAATATCTCTGCTGCCACCTTCTTGTCTCCCATTCTCCAGTGCTAGCGCCCAGCAGAGCACCTTGTGTTGACTGCAGCCTCCCTTTCCACCCTTATCTTTCTCGTGGAGAAGGATGTGAGAGGGGAAGCATACACAACATTGCTTTTTCTCCTTAGAAAGACCCCTATGAGCTGTTATCAGATGTAGCGTCATAACTCCAAATCAGTGTCTCGGATCATAGCCTTCAACCTTTGGTTTCAGTAGCCATGGGCACCAGCAGTCATGGAAGCTGTGCTGATGTATTTAAAACCACTTTTTCTTATTTAGGCCAGTGCTAATCATCCAGGAAAGCGGAGTTTTGTTCTTATTTCTTGTCGGCCTCTTTTAGAGATCTAAGGCTCTTCTGCTTTGCCTGGGGGTGAGAGAGATGGATGGCTCCTTGGTGTCTTTGCTGTAGACGCTGTGCCTCCAGAGTATCCCCTGAGCGCTGCTGGAGTCACTTCATATTTCATAATCCCCTGCTGACAATTAAGTCAATTTGCTGGTGCAGGCGTGATGGAGCTAAGCTAGGACATGTTCCTTTTTTTAGCCAGAATATGGAGTGAAAAGCTTACTCTTCTGCTTTGATTGAATTGAAAACTGAAGCGTATCGTTACCTGTCCCTGGCTTGGAACGTGCATCAGATTTATCAGTGGCTTTGCCACTCTTGCTGGACTTCTTAATCATGGATTTGTTTTCCTTTTTTTGTTTAAGGGAAGGAGGAATCAAAGCAGGCATGCATTGAGTTTGGTGCAGAAGATGGTAAAGCATCCCTCCTCAGCAAGAAAGGATCCAGCTGTGAGCTGGAGAGCCTGGAGCTCTAAGGACCTGCTTGTGGGAGTGGGGGAAGGACATGGCCTCAACATCCAGGGCTTTAGGAAAAGGGGACAGGCACTTTGGATCTGTGCAAACTAAGTAGTGTCTTTCTTGCCCAGGTGGTCTCTAACTGGATCAGGGGATTATTTTTTAAATTATCTGGCCAAACACAACGTTCCTCTTGCTAGAAATATTGCTTTGGCTTTGATTTTTTCTTTTTTTTTTTTTTTTTTGTTAAACATTGTCTTGTGTAGTCTTGCTAAATATATAATGTGGTTAATATTTTCTGGCAGGAATAGAGTGTTGCAAATGGGGTTAGTTTGGTGACATGGAGGATCATTTAACATTTAAGAAGTGGAATTTTGGGTGCTTTCTGGTTGTGGTGAAATCAGTTTATGAATTGACTTACATTTTTTTGCTTGGGGTTTGTTAATGTTTTTTAGACACAGGGTCTTTCTAGTTCATGTTTATACACTTTTAGTGTAGTATTTCATTCTAGGTGCCTACACTGCAACATTTAATATGTGTGTATATTTGTACTCTTTGTATTTTGATTATTTTTTTTCATTTTAGCTGCAGTTTTATGTGGTTTTTCCAGACTAGCTAAGTAAATAGTCTGCATCATCAGCAGTCTGCTTGGCATTGTACGAATACTGAAGATAAATCCTATATAATTAGCAAGACTGAAGAGTTGTTATGAACCTGAATTCTGTTCCCTTGCAGTATACCTCTTGTGAATGCATATAATGAATCTATGAATTAGGTAGGAAAGAAAATGTGCATATAAACTGGAAATAAAACCAGTTGCTTAACAGCCCCAGGCTTTTAATTCAACTTTTGTACAAACTGGTCCAGGTATTCCACAGTGGGCTAATTCTTAGTAAGATTGAGATAAATGTATTAATACAGCTTCAGTGGTCCACACATGAAAGTACTGTCTTTATATTACAGAAGTTTCTTTCAATTATATAATCTTTTAAATGCTTCTTTCTTTTTCTGTAGAGTATCATAATGGAATTTCCTGACATGTAACATGTATGCATGTGTGAAGATAGCTGATGGGAGAAGGGAGTGGAAGGAAAGATGTTTGAAAAGATTGTTTATGGATTTTTTTCTTAATAATGATGCAACTGGTGTCTCAACTTCTTCCTTTTGAAAACCTTG
The DNA here is from genome assembly GCF_929443795.1 of Astur gentilis. Classification (NCBI taxonomy): domain Eukaryota; kingdom Metazoa; phylum Chordata; class Aves; order Accipitriformes; family Accipitridae; genus Astur; species Astur gentilis. The sequence goes on from NC_064884.1 coordinate 16,534,639, forward strand.
CTGGGTGAAGCTGATGTGTTAATGGATGTAGGATGTCCATTCTCAAATCATGTGAGCTATATCATCTTAAGAATCAGAAACCTGAATCTGATACTTACAAAGCATCTTTCTTCTTTGTCCAGAATGTTTGCTTTTCAGAGTGCACGGGTGACTCTTTTTGGTACTGATACACTATTCTTCTGAAGCTTAATACCTGCATTGTATATAATAGTTTGCAAGTTTTATGAAAATGCTGATTTTAATTGAGGCAGGTCTGTCACTGACTAGATAGGAGTTTAAGTCTTGAACCTGGAAAAAGCTGCACAAGTTCTTAAATTCTAGTGTATGCATAGTCACGTTCACTTTGGAAGGATTGTTAATACATAATTTTAAGGACATATACAAGTCTTGAAAAATGATGTGTTAAAGGGCTATTTCTTATTGAAGTTTTTTTTCCCTGCAGTATTTAATAAAAAGGCACTAAGTTCTGTTCTCTTTAAAAGCTGTTCTCTAATCACTGTAGTTCATAATTTTAGCTTCAAAGTGTAGTCTGTACAGAGAGGCAATGAAGTGTATCCATATCTAAAAATTAAGCAGTAATCATGTAGTTTGGTGTTTCAACAGGCTTTGTTCATTAGTAAGTACAATGATCCATTGTAAGTACTTGCTATAGTCACGATGTTCCTAACGGTCTGAAACTTAAACGCTCCAGAATGATTTTGAAATATATATTTCTGACTGAAGCAGTGCTGCCAGGTGTACCAAATGCACTTCTATGTGTCTTGGTATAATGGTAACTGTTCTGTAGAGTCCTTATGAGAATAGTATCAGAAATTGTGTTTTTGTGTGTAATGTGTGCAGGCATATGTATGTGACTTTGGATTTACCAATAATTCATGCTTGCACTAAGAGCAAGAACAACAACTATAGGCATGGCAGTGTGATTGGAAAAGGTTGTTTAAATAAAACACATTTGAAGAAATTGAAGCAAGAGAAGGAGAAACAAAGGCACAGCAAACACTGAGGAAAACGGAGAAAGGGGAGAAATAAAACTGAAGTGCTGCAAATTAGTGGGAGAAGGAAGTTGGCACTGAAATACAGGTAAGCACATGCAGATGCTGTTAGTGATTTGATGGGTTTGAATTATTGAGGCTCATCTTGCAGCTCCATGAACCCAGCTCTTAATGATTAAGACATTGCCTACAGATTATGAAGTTTGATCAATAAGCTGTAGGATGTGAAGAAATGGATGTTTTTAATTTATGAGATGAAGGAATGTTTTGATGTGCTAAAGATGTGAGTGGGAAGGAGCAGGAGAGGGTCACTTGACCAGGGTGTTGTGGGTTGGGGCTGTAATTATACAGCAGTTTGGAAGCTTCTTGGCAATAAAACCGATTAACACTTTGAATGAGAGGGTCTGTCTGTGCTTTAACTCCTTCTTGGAAGCTGTCAACCCAGGATTGTCCTGGGCAAGCACATGAAAATGTGGAAGGCAGCCATTCGGTGAAATTTCTTTCACCTTTCCAACCTTAGTGAAGGAATTTAGCTTGCGACTGTATGTAAATAGTTTTTGTTAATAGTGTGTGCAAGTTAATTGTGAAATGCTTACGTGGGGGGGAAGGGAGAGAAGTAGCCTGTGGTTTTAGTTATTTCTGGTATTGCAAATGGACTGTTTGTTACAGTAACTGAACCACCTGTTAAGCTGCTGATTTTCAGTTATGTTTTACAGTGTAGACTGTACTTGCAACCTAGAAACTGTGTAAGAAGATGCCACAGTGTGCAAAATCTTTGTAATCTGGAGATTTTGGGGCTGGGGGGCTGTCCTGGTGCAGTCCTGCTGGAGCTCATGTGCTGCACGTGCTGCTGGGGCTTCTGCATGCAGGTACAGTACTGTTGTCTGCTGCCCATCGGTTCTCAGCCAGTAAGATAGAGTGCAAAGCCATAGCTCGTAAATGATTAACTATCAGTGTGATCCAAAGAAATGGCAAGCTGTATAATAACCACAGTTGCCTTGACGTTATATTGAGAGCCAAAGGTCGGTGATCGCAGACCAATGCAGGTCTAGCCTTTGCCTCCTAACAAGCATCAAATGTTTTATAAATGGAGGCAGAGTTCAAATCCCTGCTCTTTATGTTGGTTTTTTTTTGGTGAGCGCAGCGCTGAATTTATTTAGTTTTTATTGTGGAGACTTTGGGTCGCTAGAGTGTGCTGCAAGCCCAGCTCTGTGCGGCCTGAGCTGGCTGCAAGCTTGCCCCAGAGCTTTCCCTGTTGTTGGGTGACCGTGAATTTTTCATCATGTTGCTTTGCTGTCGCCTGGGCAACTTGAGCAAATTCCCCTGCTATTTTCTTTGTGTTACACCCTGCTTCCCTGCCAATGAATGACCTGGTGGCTTGTTAGCCTGGTACCTGGATGCCCCAGGAGAGAGCATCATGTCGTTAAGCATTGTAACTTCCCTACGGCCGCCTTTATTTTGCCAAATAAGAAGCCCGTATGAGGTTGCCACGCTGATGGCTTATAAAGAGTTGGTATCAACAGCATTTAATTAAATCCTTTATAGGTGCTGTATAGTAATGTTTATGGAGTTGGCTTTTGAGCTTTGTGGTAGTGAATGTGGGGAAGAAAATGCAGACCTGCTGCATAGGGCTGTGTATGGAAGAAAGCACACTGTGTGTACAGTGCTTGGAAATGTATTCATTTTCTTTATCAAAAAGTCTTAGTTCTGCCTTTTTAGAATAAATGTGGTCCGTTTTCCATGTTCCTGCAAGTTATTCTTTGATAGAGATGCACAAATTGAAACTAGTAATTTTTTTTGACATTCAATGCTTTTTTGCTTGGTCAGGAAAACTTTGTACAGTTGAATTCTTTTCATATTTTTGGTGAAGGCTGAGGCAGTCTGGATGTCTAGCTTGAGGACAAATTCAAAACTGTAAAATGTAATTAAAAGATTTTTTTATTACTTCTGCTGTCCTGTCTTATTTTAATTAAGTTCATCTCTGATGAAAATTGCACTCTGAAATATAGTGGGAAATCCATAATGTCTTCTCTTCTTGGATGAAGATCACGGCTGACAATCCTCCTCTGCAGGCATACTGTGAGTTTCTGCTGTGAGAATAAAAGCTCAGCTGTACAGGGAGTAGTTTTCATCGGGACAAGGCTAAAGTTGTGAGGCTTCATACAGAAACCAAGGACAATTGCCTTTCATCTGAAGTATGAGATTAATCTGTCTTCCGTGTAAGTAAATGTGTGTTTTTGAAGTCATAACTTCCCAAAAGCAAAAGCCTGCTAAGAAAAAGCACTGTTATGTATACATTTGTCTACCTACATGTTCTGCAAAGGATGAAATAAATTATTAACTTCTACGTGTTTAATGCTCTACTGGAAGGCCTTTTAATACAAGGGCAAAGTCTATCTGAGCACCCCTATGTATATAACAGGATTACTTGCAGTTACTAGCATCAGGCTACTGTCAGGGCAACCTCTTTTGTTTTACTCACAGCTGTGTGTGCTATTGCATGTTTCAGTATTAATCTTGTAACTCATTCTGCAAAGCGGGCCGGCCATCTTGTGCAATTCAACAGAAAACTGGGAAATATGAGCATGGCTTAGGATAGCTAGGAAAAAAATACTGTGCTGAGGGGTCCCCTTTCCTGGCCCTTCTGATAATTTTGATTTCATGCAAAAATAGGCTGTCCAGCTATTTGCTGTCTCTGAGCATGTGGATGAAGTGGCCAAATCAGTTCGGCAGAATCTTTAAATGGTGTTAGCGTTCAATGGCAATGTGATAACATTGTTTAATCTGGAAATAGTTATGGCTGCTAATATGTCTGGAATTTGTGCCAGATGGTCATTTTCTTGTCTAGAGTGATACAAGCTAAACCTGAAAAAAAAACCCCAACCACCCAAACCCTATAAACAGGTCCAGCAGCCTCACTGTTCCTACAGTGCATGGAGCTGTTTTGTCCAGTATCTTTAATTGAATGTGATGAACATAGGTTTGGCACACCAACTTCCAAAAAGTAAAAATTCTCTTTTCAGGCCAGTGAGGGATGAATGCTTCTTGTTAATTTTTGCTGCACTAATGTGAGAAATAAATTTTTTTTGTTATTTTTGAGCTATATGTTAAGGTTGCAAATTTCCTTGGAAAGCTAGCAAATGGAACATGCCTATGAAGAGATTAAAGTAATTATACTTGCAATGCTCCGCTAGCAACAGAGAACAGTCTGGGATAAAATTATTTGGAGAGACGCCAAAGCCAAGTTTGGTTCCATTTTAAGCTAAAACTAATTAAAGTTGTCAGGTCTTACAGTGGTCAAAGGTTGCTTAGCTGCTACTTGAAATAAATGAATCTTTTTCTCAATCAGTAATGCTAACAGCTATGTGTTTGCAGCTGTCTTCATAATAATAAGAACTTCAAGAACCTTCTAGTTCTTGTACGTATGTTTATCTCTGCATATGTCTCTTTTAGCATGTCAAGTGCTATATTCTCGCCATAATATGGAGTTACCGGTCTCACCAGCTCTACCTATTAGTCTTTTTGCCTATGCCAGTCTTCTCCTTTGTTATTTTATTTCATTTGTGGGGAGGAATTCTTATGAAGAAACTTCATCAAGAGGCTGCTTTAAGTCTTTCTGTTTCAGAAAAGCTGCTTTGAGTCATTCTATATGTTTAAAACAGCTGTGCAAGATTCAGGAGAACAAATATGGGTTCCTAGAATATAAAGTCTGATAGAATATTAAATTTTCTAAAATATTTTAATTTTTCAGATGTCATACGCCAAATACAGTTGACCTCAATTTCTGTTGAATGAGTGATGAAGTTAGTCATGAGTTTGGCAGTTTTAAGTGGTGTAACCATCCTGAAACTCTGGATTTTTTTTTATTAATCATGATAAATGTATTTCCTCCTGCAAGCAAGTACTGATAAGCAATCATTGAAAATATGCTTATGGCACTTTCAAGAATGGAAAGCCTATACTCACTGTCAGTAGCAGGTTTTTGAGAGAATCTGTATAGGGGATAACACTATATATAATGAGGATACATATTAGCTGTATGTTCCTAAAAATCTGAAATGGTTAAAAAGAATAGAGTTGGGATTTTTTTGTTTGTTTCTTTGTGTTTTTTGCTATTGCATGCGCATTGATGTGGAGGTAGGTGTATATACCCAAGGTTGGATCTCAGCATGTTAAAAGTGAATTTTTGCAATCTTGCATTTTGTAGTTTGGTGGTGGAAAGTTTGAAAATGTATTTTCCAGTGTCTAACTTTCTGCATTTATATACCTTGTTCTGACTTTCTGCTACACAAAACAGCATGAACCTTTGGAAGCAGCTTCACTTATGCACCTCTGCACATGTGTGCGCACACATGTGTGTTGAAAGAACACAGCCAAGCAGTTCATTCTTTCATGCTTTTGTTATGGATGAGATGTAAAATTGAGTCACTTTTTTTTTTCAATCATAGTAGGGCTCAGGAATGGTGCTGGGCCAATATCTGGGTGAAACTTATGGTTTTGACTGAAGAACTATCTAGAAATAAATTTGTTTGCATTACTTATTAGTTCAAATGTTTTCCTTTCAAAAAGAAAACCAAAACCCCTCATGTTGATAACTTTAAAAAAGCTCATTTAAATGTCTATTATTAAATTTACCTGGATCTGTTTGTACATGGGGAGGAAAATGAAGAGAAGACATTGAGTAAAGAGGCTGATATCAGCCAGAGCTACTTGCTGAAATGCTGGATGTGTGTCACTTGTATGTATGATATCTAATAAATAAACTTTCATCTCTAAAGTTTCCCCTAGCTCTACTGTAGACTTAAGATGAAATCTAGATGTCAGGCCTGACTGGCTAAATTCTAACTGGGATAATTAGTAATTTGCCCTTGCAAATTCATTTGTTTTTTTATTACTCTTATTTTACCTGAGCGGCTTTGAAGTGGTACTTCGAGGTATACCGCGTGCGTGTATATATATTTTACTGTATGATATCCATTGTGCATTAATATAATGAGGAGCATTGAGGAGACAAGCTTGAAAGCATGAGTTGGGATTGCATGTCAGTTGACTTTCTGTACTTTGGATCTCAACCCTGATACTTCATTAAAAGTATTGGGTTAAATTGACTTTGCGCATTAGTCTTAGGAAGTGAAAAAGCTTAGTGGATATTGCAGGTTGCAAAGAGGCACTTTATGGAAATTAACTATGTTGCCAAGATATTTTTCATATATGAAAATTGCAAACATGAGATCAAACAGGTTGTGTAAGACTTGCTTTGACTTTATAGCGTCTACATATAATTTTAGTAATAAAGTTTAAGCACAATTAAAAAATAATACTGTTTCCTGTGAATTTTTGTTGTTGTAGAGCTTACCCTTACAGTGAGCTCATATATCTGTAACTGTTCACAACAAGCTTTCAGCAGCAGCTACACAGAGGAGACATATTTAACTGGGCTGGAATGGCAACCTAAAGCAATGCTAACGAACCCTGTGGGATTGGGATAACTCTTAGTTACAGCAGGTGCTTGCTAAGCTGGGGTTCAGCAATTTGTTGCCTGAAACTTTGAGGAAGGCAACCCGTCTGACCAGAATGTCAGTTTATGAAACCTCCAGGGGGATGACTCCAGAGTGGTCAATGTGTGATGTTAAAAACTAACAAAACCTTTTTATTAAAAAGGGAAAACTACACTTGCAGTGAGTGTGTTGAGAAAAGTGAGGAAGTGCAATTGCTGTACTTCATTTTTCAGTAAAAGAATCTTAAAAGTATTTATTAACAATTAAAAAAAGTTATAAGCATATTGGACTTGATGCTGGCTTTACGTGTTAACCTACTGAGAGAGTTACCTGCGGCTTGGCCTTGGCAGTTCCTCTGTGTCTGTTTGGTGCTCCCCTTGTCTTTGCAGGACAAAGGCACCATTTGACCATAGTGTGCTGTCCCATGTTTATGGATGTGGGGAACTTGGGCTCTAATATCGAGCAGCAGCCTCTAAATGCCAACTTCCTTAGTGCAAAATGTATTTTAAATTGTTTGCTGCTATTGCTGCAAAATTCCTGGACCAGCTTTTTACCCAACTCCTCTGTTTTGGCCATCTCACTCCCTGCGGGAGGGAGGGCTGGCTGCCCTTAGCCTTTCAGAACAGGGGGTAGCTTCAGTGTTAAACTTCTCTTCTCAACCTCTAAATCTTCTTACTGTAAAAGTGATTAGACAGATTCATAGTCAACGGGTCATAAATGGATAGTATAAGTACTGAACATAAATGTACACTCTAACATCCTTAATGGAGCAGTTACTGATGCAGGGGGAATACAAGGGGAAGGGACTGCAGGCAACTGCTGGGCTGATATGTTCTCCCTGAACATTGTCCCCTGTTGCTCCCATCAGGGAGATAATCCTGGGCTAGAAAGACCATTATTCTTACCTAGTAAGGCATTTCGTCCTCTTAATAGCATTATGGAGTAGGTATCTCTTGCTCTTAAAACCTAAACTGCTCAGGCTTCTCAGAACAAACTCATTTTACCCTCACTGCCCCTGCCATCAGGAATAAGTTTAAATTTGTGTAAAATATGGAGGAAATGCTTCTGAATTTATTTCCAATAGCACTGATGTCTGGAGCCATTCTTCCCTTGTAGGAATAAATGTTGTAAGAGAAGTCCATCTTCTCTAAATATTTATTTTTTCCTTTTATGTTCACAAGTTGCCTTGTAATGAATGACAGTTCAATTATTTCAGTAACATGTAGCAATTTGGGATCTATGGAGTGGCATGTATGTTTATATATATGCACTCTAGTAGTTAAAGCCAACCAAGGCAGTGATGTGAAGCGTTGTGCTGTATTCCTAGAAACAGGAATATCCAAGTGGCTGTAATTGAGTGATCTGAAGATGGTATCTGTTGGGGATTTGCTGTTGAGTGCATTAATAAGCAACAATGGTTAAAGTAGAGATGTGCATCCACATATATACATATGCTTTTTTACCATGGCATTTTAATCAAGTACAGACTATGCAGGAGAACGTATTATGTTGTTTCTGTGTACATAGCACAGTTAAGACTAGAGTGTTTACTTGCGAAGTTCACAGTGGATTGCCAGATAATTTTTTTCAAATCTGCTTTCAAAGCTACACTGTGACAAACTGCACTTGCCAGTTTGAGTTGCTAACGATATCTGGAAACCTTATGTTAATCACTAAAACCCACAAGCCCCTGAACAAGCAAACATATCAAAGAAGTCATGGATTAGCTTGTTATGCTGTCCTGGATGACTTGTTTTTCAGTATGCTTATGGGGATTGGTTTCTACTGCCCACCAGTTATTTAATCTTGTTTTTTAATGTGGAAATTTGGTGGAAAAAGCTAGTAAATCTCCTTTTTCTAAAACGGAAGATATTTATTGTTTATCATGGAACAATTAAAATGAATGTGAATATCTGTTTATGAATGCACAAAAGCTTGTAATTGCTTTCTTGTTTGCTCTGGGGTTTATTTAGGGTTTTTGAGGGCTACTAATGCCAGGTAGGAGAAGACAACTTGCAGAAACTGCACGCTGTTTTTTGGTGTGTGTTTGTTTTGCTGGAATTGTAGGATTAAATTATTATTATGAGACAGGCCTTCAAATGGTGCCAAAACAGTAACTGTAGCATTTAAATTACATGTCTTGTTTCATCAGTAAAATTCTTGAACTTTAGTCAAGAACTTTGTATATCAAAAGATAGCTGTTGAGTGGTAGCATGTATGCATACATGATGGTTTTTTATCACCAAATACTTCAGTGTAAGTATTGAGTATTTCACAATGAAAAATGAAGTGGAACATTTTTGTTTATTACTGGTAAACAGTGGATATGCTCTTCGGGTTTCATACCAGCGCTTGAACAAGTATCTACTGCTTTACAATGAAAAACCCCCAAAACTTCCAGGTTGCAGCTGGTGAAAGAGGTTGTGTTTGTATTTGAGAACAGATTGATCACAACTGTTGGCTCTACTATAATTTGGTTATTACCCATTGGCTGATTGATACTGTGCAAATAGAAAAACTCCAGGTTGAGGCAGAAGTGAAACTTGCACTTCTCCTGGTCAGCCTTAACTGAACTGGCTGCTGTCCATCTCAAACAGAAATGCTTTTGCTTTCATCTGTGGTCTGCAGTGGAAGGATGAAAAGGGAGACTTTCAAAAGTTATATTGAGAATCAGGACCTGAAATCCCATTGACTTTTAATGAAGGTTAGGGGCAGATGCTTTTGTTGTGCATCAGGAGCTTCCCTCCTCTTTCTCAATTGTCCAAGTTACTACTGATGGTGGATGAGATGTGCCTGTGCTACTTCATGGACACCTTTAGCAACAAAAGTTGTCTCGAGTTGTGTCGTTTGCTATTTTGCCTGAACTGAAATACAGATCCCTTGTTTCCATGAAGAGCAGTCTGTAATCACACACACATCTCTGTCCCTTTCCTCTATATGCTGCAGAGCTATGTCTCTCTATAGTAAAGCCACTTGAAAGATAAAAGCACTGAGAACTTACTGCTTGGTTACTTTGTGCTGGAAAACTGGGTACCATGAGAAAATAGAGTTAAGATTTTTCTGAAGGTATCTTGTGCTATTGTATGGGAGAAACTTTATCTGTTGACCCGCAGAAGGTGTGGCAAAGGTCTCTTTCAAGCAGTGTTGGAAATACCTTCCCTGTACCTACATATGGCTGTGCTTACAGCCAGGAAATGTAGTTTAGTAAGTTTAAAGCACTTCTTCATTTCTTGAATAAATGAAGAAGTTGCCTCTCTAATTTTTTCTTTGATAATATGTGATGATACTGTCATCATTTATTTGTTTTACAGTATTGGCAGTCACAGCCTTGGAAAAAATGCTGCTAGCATACATAAGCATTTTTTTAATTATTTTTAAAAAATATTTGGATCTTCTTCTCCAGGTATGCTTTTCCCATGCTGATGGGATGCTGCTGCCATGACAAGGACTGGCACACACTTGCATAATTCACTGCAAAGTGTCCAGGCAGCTTTCCGACTATCTCTCTGGTGCTCATGGAGTAGGATCACAGCCTTTCTGTGTGAAGAGGGTGGGGAGGGAGGAATATTGTTGTTTTGGGAAATATATGGGAAATGCAAAGACTGATTTCTTTGATACTTTAAGTATTCCTGGATACAGCTTGGAGTCAAACCTAGTGTTACATCTTGGTGTTTGTGCTCTCCTAATTGTCACCTGGTTCTTCTCTCTTTGCCTCTGAATGCATTGTGTACTATAATCTCTGAGAATTTAGGACACAAACAGATTTGTAGTTACTTTGTTCCCTTCTTTTGTGTTAGAAGATCTTTGTATTTTGTGTGGTTATTGTAAGTGCAGTATTTGGTTATAAAACATGAAACTACATGAAACTAATTTAACTATGGGGAGTGTGCAGTGAATGCCTCTATTTTCTGCGTGATTTTAGGAGTTGAGAAGGAGATGCATCTGTATGTAATCCTCACTTCTTCTGAAAAAGTTTTTTAGATGCATTATGGATGAAGCTAAAGACAAAGTGCTTTTTAAAAAATTTATCTTGCATAGTCATGCTATATATGAATGTAGAATCTATATTTCTCTTAATGACTACACTGTTGTCCACCTTTTTACTTGTGGCTTTCTTCCACAATTCAATAATATTCTTCTTTATTATGCATATATGAAATGATGAATGATTGCTTTATAAAACTCTGCCGATATGGGGTTGGGAAATATTGGAAGTGATGTAGGCGCGCCATTTGTCTTGAGTTGCATTTCACAAATACCTGCATCTTGTCTGAACTGGTATTTGCCAAAGCTGCTCTTCCATGTGGCCTGTCTGTAGAAAAATGGTGTTCTTGCAAATGCATCTGCTTACCTCCGTGTGTGTGTGGCATATGGATTTTACTTCACCATACTGTATCAGAAAACTCAATATCACAAGAAGCTAACATACTTATTATAACATTATGAAGTAACCTGCACTAGTAGTTGTTCTTCATAAAGGTTAGAATATATTTTTATAACCTGAACAGTTACTACTGGAAAGCTAAGATGAGGTCTCCGATTTTGGCTATTAATATTACACCCTTCAGCTGTTCTGTCTGCATTTTTATAGTTATGTAACTTTATTTTTGGTTTAATCTTTTCATTATATAAACCTTTGTCGTTTTTAAGAACAGATTATGAAAGCACGAGTCAGAAGAAACTACTCTTGGGTGCTTCTTGAAAAAACTGAACATAAGGGCAGAAGTATGGTAATATTTTCATCACTGATTTTAAAAAAAAAAAAAAAAATAAAAATTGGAAGGGAGGAGATAGGGAATGCTTTCAGCTGCCTGAGCAATGTTTTCTTGGTTATGACCAGTAGTGTCTTTATGCTGAAAATGGACAGTGACCTTGTATGTTGCCTTCATTATCTGTGTCTTATGTAAAATTTGCCCAAAACCTAAGCTGTTTTCTGAGTGTTTTGATAACTGAGAATGTGACAGAAGGTTATTAAAAAGTAGAGATCTTGAAAGTCTTGAGAATAATTAAAATGCATAAACCACAAGTAAGTAGCAGATGGCAAGCAAGTGGTTGAATTAAACCAATAACTCTTTAAATACGTAACCTTAACAGCTAATGTACTGACATGGTAGGTTGTACTATAGTTCCTACTAGCATTTTTTTAATGATGGCAAGAGCTAAAATACAGTTTTAGAGACTGTATTAAAAAACCCTAAAATCATTAGCTTACTGGGTTTTAGGTTTGATCTCATTCTCCCTTCCCCCATTCACGTGGATTTTGTTCTTTAGGCTGGTGTTCTGCAAACTGTTACATGGGCTGAAGGATGGAGAGGAGTTGGCACCTTTCAATTCCTGGTATTTGAAAAATTAAAATGAAAAATGAAAGTAGGTTTGCCCCATGAATTTCAGTAGATAACGGTCAAGGTTCAAATCATGTTTGTTGCTTTGCAAAGGGAAGAAGTGTTATTTAGGAGGCTTTGGGGTAAGTGGAACTGAGAAAGCGGTTCTTGCATGTTCTGTAGTGTGGACTTTTAACATCATCCCTATCATTTGCTTTCTGTTAATTGGTGAAATTTAGACTTAATGGGTTGGCAGAGTAAGCCCTAAGACAGCTTTAGACTGAGGCTTAATTTGCTGCCTTTATGCCCACCTGGTTATAGTACCTATGTTCTTACATGTTTGTAAGTTGAACTTTTTCTAATTTTGACATGAGAAGGCAATGAAATAGATTCAGTTTCAGTTGCTAGTGTGTGTTAGAGTTTATTTTGGTTTTGGACTTTGCACAGTAGCCTTACCAGCTCAAAGATGTTCTTCATGTTTCTGTTCTTTCTAAGATTGGTCAAACAGAGGGCTTGCTTCCAGCAGTGGTATCTGGTGGATTAATTGATTGCTATGACAGCATGTATGGTATAATAATTGTTCCCTGCCTCCTCAGCAATGAACATGCAAGTATAACTGTGCTGTATATGTACTTGTGAGTAGGAGAAATAGGGTTTGTTGCTAATTCTTCAGTTTAAACTACAGAATAAACAGATTAATGGTATTAGAGCCCTTAACAGTATATGTATATTGTCATGGTAACAAGAACACCTGAGATAATACAAGTTTAATCTGATTTTTTTAAAGAGAAACGGTTTAATGGAGTATTACCTACTTCTTACTTATCTCCATAGCTTATTTACTTGCCCTGTAAGAAAATGTGTTTGCTCGGCCCACCCCTTTCTTTCCAGCCTTGCAGACTCCTTTGAGTATCCAAGTCAGGCTGTGTTGTGTTTTTGATCAGTCCTGTGCCAATCTTCAGGACAGATGCTGCACTCTTTTTTATGTATAGAACTTTCAGCATGGGGAGGAAGGAAGGGGAAGAGTAAAGGAAAGAGTTGTACCTAGTCATGCATGAATTCATTTGTATGTGAGTATTAATTTTCTTACCTTTCTTTCCTCCTTTCAATCACTTCATTTAAAAAAAACCAACAACAAACAAAAAACCACCTGAAGTAGTACTGTAGGTTTTCCTGGAGGCCCTTTTAAGTTTTATTTTTGGTGGTGGTAACTTCAGCTCAGCAGAATTCCTTGGAATGATTCCTTGGTGGTGTTGAAGGTCATAATTAATGGGATTTCTCTGGAAGAAAGACAGGTAGTCAGGGTTTTGGAAGCAGAAATCCTTTGTAGGAGGGAAGTTAATGAGATGGAGACAAGGAGAAATGTAGTAGCGGAAGTATCCGCTGTAGTTCTTAGCAGTTTTCTTGGTGCTAGGGCTGCTCTCAGCTTCCCTTCCAGTGCAGTCTGCTGTACTAAAACAAAGGAAAAAATATGGTTTAAACCTCAACTCCCCTTGTGCCTCTTCTTAGGGAAGTGGGTAGCTGCGTCTGGTCACTTATCCTGGAGAGGGAGTGCCCATAATTTGTTTTCCAAGCAATGCATTTCTTCAAACCAGAGATATTTCAGTGGAATGATAATTTCAAAGACATTTTTTCTTAAAGATTCATATGACTTAATGAGGAATTTAATATTTCTGAATAAGAACAGGATTTGTGAATACACATGCTTGGGCTTCTCTTAGTCAAATCTTATCTATCCAAATTCAGACGACTTGGTGCTTTTGCAAGAAATCAACAACAGAAATGTGTGAATAATTTAAAACCATCTTTAAAGCAGTATGTGTTATGACAATTTTCTTTTCAAAATTTCTGTAGCAAGACAAGATCATTCTTTCAGAACTGTAATGCAGAACTTCAGTAGGATATTAAGATGCTGTCTACAGTGTATGTTAACCAAAAGGTAGCACCACATAGTGCTTTTGTTATGACACAAATACTTCCTGTTCTCTCTAATGGAAACTCTTATTTTTCCTTGCCTCACAATAGTAATGCTCAACTAGTCATTAGAATATCATTGCCAGATATTTTGGATAAATTGTTTTCCTTGAGAATGAAAAATTTATCAACAAATTCAAGAGTGTATTCAGCTATGCCAGATGTACAAGTAAGAAATTTGAATATGCATAAATAATTTCCCTTGGATTGCTAATGAAGTAGACAGGCAAGAAAACAAACGGCATGCATTTTTATTCATTAAACTCATTTAATTGAAGAATTATTTAAAACTTACTTCTGACACAATGACTACTTCTTCAACCTTATCTTTGTATCAGGCTCTTCTTAATTGCTTTTAATTCCCTGTAACACCCCCCTCTCCCCCCTGCCTTTTAAAGCATTGTACATGATCTGAATCCACACGTGTGGGATCTAAGTTATGCTGAATCTGTTCTGGTGTTCTCTGTGATTTTGGCCATATGGGGATCTTTGTTTTTCTTTTCTGAGTCTACTGAAAAGTCTTACAGCTTAGTGTAAACAGGAACACTTGTGGTGTTTTTTTTTTAATGTATTTGTTTTCACTTCTCTAAAGATACTAAAATCCAGGTGAAAGGAGGAAAAAAAAGGTTATTTCTATGAAGTAAGTTGGGATGAGGTTACATTCCATTGAAAGCCCAGGAGTCCTAGGTGCCTATCTTGGGTAACCCTGGAAATTTCCCTCTTGGAGTTAGGAAAGAAATGCAATAGTTTATTTTATCATAACATACTAAGAAAAGTTATCTGTTGGCATTTCAAACGTGAATACCTTGATAAAGCGGCATTTTATTGAACTTGTTTGACAGCTGCATTACAGACGAGGTTTTCTTCTTCATTCATAGATCTAGAGTTTTCTTCTTGGTCTCTTTTCCTTGGTGTAGAAATGAAGTGATACATTTATGTATGGCCAATATTGCATTGGAATGTAAATACAAAGGAAAGAATGCATTTAAGACTGAATTTAGGTTTGAGATTGCAATGTAATGAAAAGGGATAGGAATAGTGGTAGAACTTGGTATTTCTTAATGACATTAATTTTTCTTTTAGATGCTTTGTGCGTAAGTACGTTAGCTTGATTAAAATGAAGCTAAAGGTGCTCCTTGATTCTCCTTGAAATCTCTTACTGGGCTCCTGGAAAGCTTTTGTTAACTGATGTTTGGTTAGCTGATAACAGCAAAATTGTGGCTTTCAGGTATGTGTTAGCAGGCTGTTAGCTGAGACTTCGTGCTCTGTGATCTGCATCACTAGTAAGCCTCAGAATGAAGTTCCCTGTTGCCTTGGTGGTGATTAAGTTCCCTCTGTCAGGTTTTACTTACCTCTTTGTATCTTAACTGTTTCATACAAGTAACCAAATTCTTTAGAAATACCCGTGTTTTGAATTCCAGGTGTTTGGAAATCACCATGGTAGTTTTATTCCTAAAATATGCAGTTGTCTGGGTGACAGCCTGGAGAGGCGTCCCCTAGATGAGAGGAGGAGGGTGAAGATGTGCTGCTGCTGTAATGAAGCCAGGGTGCACATGCACTCATTTCTGAGGAGCGTGCCTGCAAGGAGAAGTTACAGTTTGGAAACTGGAATAAATTTGAGAGCAAAAATGTCAATTGGATCATAGGGAAGACTTTGGAGCTCTCTCCTGAGCAAAATAGTCATAGTAGCTGAGCTCAGTAATGCGAAAGAAAATGCAACATGCTGCCTGCACCAGCTCTGAGCTGAGCCATGGCCTGACCTCATACAGCTTCTGCCTCTGAAGCAGCCAGGAAAGCTGAGGGCATTTGCATTTTCTGCCTTGAATAGCAAGTTACTCAACACACATTTATAACTTTGGAGTGCTTAATAGTAATGGAGTCAAAACTTCTTCATGGAACGATATTTGCAATGAAGGGCTGCTCTTCTAAGGAAGGAAATTCAAATGTAAGACTTTGGATTCATTCATCAATTAACCTGTTAGAGAATTGAACTCTTGCTTGATTTAATAGATAAGATGTTCACTAGCCAGGTCTTCATAAAGCATAATGGCAAGTGAAGTTTTGTGTATTGTAAGCAGGAATAGTATCCCTTTCCAGATAACTTGCCAGACTTCTTGTGAGTTGCCAGGTTCTTAAATGAGTCTTGAAACAGGGCAGTGCTGAAGGAATTTATGGGATAGGTTTATAATCAACTGATGATTTAATGTAGCATCTTAAGCTTGCTCCTGTTTCACGGTAAGACTTGGCCTATAAAGCAGGAGAGCTCATCTGAAATACTGCAAATAGGATGCAAACGAAAACAAGAGCTGTTGAGTTTTCTTTTGCTGAAAACTTTTATTTTAATGTGCTTTTAAGGTTCCTGTGTTAGAGGCGTGTGACCTGCTCATTTAGTAGCCTGGATGAGAGCAGACGGCGACTGGGGCAGCTGATGTGAGTGTAAGATGCTTGGCCTGCATCTTTAACAGTCACTTTAGAAGAATTTTTCATTTGTTGTGTTGACTCTATTCAGATGAGAGACTGAAAAGCAGATTATGTCAATACCTCAGCAAGCTTTTGCTTTTATAGTACACTATAGAATTACAGGAAAAGTTATCTGCATTTTCTATCCATATGCAAATACTTTAAAAAAAAACCAACACCCAAACCCTTGCAATGTTGATTATCAATCTCAGATGATCTAGCTGGTGTTTCTTTAGTTTGTGTGGCAAAGTGATTTTATTTGTACGTTTCACATTCTAGGGGAGCAGGTATTAGGACTTGTAAATGGTAGTGCCCAAACCCAAGGAGTAGTAGGAAATGTTTTCCTGAAGTCCTGTCCCAGTGGGACAAGGAAAGTGCTTCAAGATATGTTTAAAGGGTTAATTTAAAAATAATAATAATTCTTTGAAAAGCTTTATGTTAAAAAGCATATTTGTCCATATGTTTTAGATAGGCTATCTATATTTTTGTAGAAAACTGATATTAAATGGAAATTCAAGCCTTGGCAGCTTTCTTAACAAAAAACACTTGTGGTCCGGAGCTCTGAGGTCCCAGGATGATTCCATTACTGTAATTCCACAGCATGAGCTTTAAAGGTATCTGGAGTTTTTAATGGATCACATGGGAAGTAAATCTCTTTGTACCTGCCTTAAGCCATATGTTACTGATACAAGATGTTGAGCTGCCTATCTCTTTCACTCAGGCACAGCTGTGCACTTCCATAAGGGTTGGCTTTTTGAACTGTAAAGGGAAGTTTCAGATTCCATTCTTCTCTCCCATTATAGGCAATCTCATGCTTTGTAATTTCAATCGTGTAATTTTATAGATTTTTCCAGAAGAGGTAGTTTTTTGATACATTTCTAAATCTAATGATGCTTTTAAAAATGCTTTATGACTTTTCAGGTAATCATTTCATTCTTTCGTTTCTTTATGCCTTTCCTGTTGTTGATCAAGTTTCTTTGTTCTTACTATTTAAATAGGATGCACAAAACCTATTTGCTCCCAATTGATATTGCTGAATATCGATGCAAAACAAAATTAAACATTAGGTTTAAGTAATGGACTTGTTTTTCATACTCCTTGTTGTATTGTTTTCTAATATAACTGTAATCAGTGAATATTGTAAACAATTCATATAACTGTGAGACAAATAAAATAGGATTGAAATTTTATGCATGATAGGACACACAGACTGTTAATGTCTAAGATGCAATTTATTTTTAATAAACTAACAGTTCCCATTTGCAACTCTAACCACTCTTCTGAATGCTGCTTGTATTTTACTTGTTTATCAGAAGTCATACTGGTTACTTCACAGTTCTTTCAGGGACACCTTAAATCGCTGGTTGAACTCCCCACCCTGGAAATCTGAGATTGGTATTCTCCCTCAATAACCAGGGCCTTCTCTGCTGCAATTCCTGGAAAAAATATTTATGGCCACTAATTAGTAAATCTTCTATAGTGAAGCAAGGCTTCTTCCATCCAGACTATCTTGACAGTAGTTGTAAACCCGTTCTTTCTCTCTTACATGTAAGTGGCGTGGGACTTAAGGCAGTTACCACTCTTTGTGCTCATTTTTTTTCCACTGTCAGAGGAAGAGTTTATTTAAGAATGAAAAATGGGGGTGGGGAGGAAGCACTGCGTGAAGTGCTTAGAAATACACTCCACAGAGCTACAGGTAGTAGGCAGCTCCTTTCTCAAAAGCATATTTTAAATAGCAGAGAGAAGGAACCTCTATAGAGAAATTTTGAAATAGAGGGAGACCAGTGTGATGACAGCAGAGTAATTTTTTACTGCTTTTTCTCTTGGTAAGGAGAAGATAGTTTTGTTGAGAAGCTATTAGTGACTAGGGACACCCCTGCCCCCCAAACAAACAGTGGTGGAGTGGTGGTGAGTATGATGAGGCAAAAACACTAAGAAGGACATCAGCAGAACTGAAAGGAGTAGATAAAGAGTGAATGTTGGTGTGAAGATTTAGAGAAGAAAAGTTGATGAACTTTACTTAATTCTTCAGGATGGGGTTACTCCAGCCAAAGATGTAAAAGCCCATTTTTGGTATAACTTCTGTTTCAGGGAATAATGACTTGAAACTTCAGTTTCTCTAGAAATCTTAATTTCTTTTAGTATTAAGCAATATGAAGCTTATCCTTTTAAAAAGAAAATTGATTCAGTTATTACTCCTTTCAGCAAGATACAAATTATGTGCAGTATTACCAATAAAGTTTATACAAGTTGCTCTGTACTCATTGTCTTAGGTTTAATGAGCTAGGCTAATTATACCATACCATAACTAACCAAGTAATAACAAAATTGATTTTTTTTTCTTCTACAAGAAGCTCTGGGCTTGTAGTTCTCAGATTTAATATACCCATGTAATTGCACAGTGTTGTAGTTCAGCAAATCATCGCAGAGTATTTAGATTGTAAGTAGTGTTGCAAGACCGTGCAACTTGTCCACTTTGTCCACACTTACAAGTCTGCACTTTGACTTCTGAGGAAAAACCTTGACTTAAAATAAACACAGAGTTGCTGAATTTCAGTTGTCTGCATGCAGGAAAGAAATATTTCTCAATTTCACATTTCATTTCCTCTTTCATTTAAATGAGACAAAAGCATGATGTTTCTGTAATAATGTGTTTCTTTTGTAGATAAAATAGTGTGGATGGAATTTGCTTCCATTTAAACTGTCCCAGTTGGCCCTCTGCTGCTTCTGTAGGTAGTGGAGCAAGAATGCATCTCCAAAAGGCGGTCAAACCTTTCCTAAAAAAGGTGCCTCACAGCTGAGGTACATTCTCTTTTGGAGTTACTGATGTGTCTCCATTCCCTGTAAACAGAGATGGACAGTGTTTAACCTAAGAAAAATATCCAATTTAGACCTTTGTCTTGGTCTAAATACATTAAATGTAGCTTGTTTCAGTTCTTCATCACCTTCAACAGAAGTTTGCACCAACTGTTGTGTTTCAGACTGTTATTTCCATTTAGTTGAACTGGGCTTTAGTGACTGTTACTATCTGTTTACATTGAGATAAGTGGCTTCTTGTTCAGGAACACTGGCAGCCTTTGAACTGGGACACCTTAACAAGGTGCTTCCCAGCATGTTATCTATCCAGGTATCCAGAGGGTAACAGTGGTGTCCCCAGATAAACCAGGTAGACTTGGCTGAGCAGATATGGAATGGTCACAGAGGGGCTCAACCAAAGATGTGGCTGGTGGTATCCAGGAAAGCTGACACAGCAGGATTTTTGAGAACTTGAGTCTATGGGGTCATGAGGCTTGTGGGTTTTTTGTTGTTAATCTGGAAGTCTTTGTTAGTTGGTGTGCCTTGTGCTATTGCATGAGAGAAATGTGGGGTGCTCAGTCTTGGTTATGTGCTGTTGCGAGGTTGTTCTGCTGTAAGGTCTGTGTGAGCCAACTTAGCTCTTATGATTGCTAACATAAGTCTTTTTTCTGTAGCTTGATTAAGCTTAATGATTTTGTCATCTCTTCTGTTACCTTTCTTTGAGCAGGAAGTAAAAAAACCAATACCCTGCAAAATAACATCCTTCTTTATTTCCTTTTAAATAAAAGAGTTTGTGGAGCAGCCAAGGCTATTTAAAATATATAATAGAATATATCATGCAGGAAGAAAAGCCACCAAATAAGTGGATTTAGAACCATAATTTGACCAGCAGTGGGTTCCTTTTGAATGTTGACCAATTAATATCAGTTTGAAGAGTGAAACAAAGCAAAAATTGCTTCCTTTTTCATATTTTGTTTGAAGTAATTTAGGTTTAAATTTTTGAACCCACTATATTCCTTCTTGAATGAGATAAAACTGTTAAGCCGAAGGGCAAGTTTGCCATTTTACTTTCCTTTTTAATCAGCTGAAGAAGGCTTAATTTTACCAGCAGTATAATTTGTTTGGTTTCTTTTTTCCCCACTTTCTTGAAGAGTCAGCAGAATATAAATGACAGATACTCTGCAAATAGGTACCTGGTATTTCACATCATTAGAAATAATGCTGCTGTTGCCATAATGTTACAAAATTGCCTTCAATGTATCTGTTTTCCTGAGAGTGAATTCCAGATGTTAATTTACAGTCTACCATCTGCTTGGTTTTGGTGGTTTTGTCAAGTTGCAGGTCAAAATTACGACTTCTTTGCTGTTAAGAGAATGCCAGCATTTGCAACACCCATATCTTATGCTGAATGCTTGTCTGTAATTGCAGTCCAACTTGTATTTTTGCCTTAACTTGCTAGACAATATGCATACAGAGCATGAATCTGCTATAATTGTATGTAACCCTTCTTGTGTGTATACGCTTTTTGGTTTATGGCATACAAAACTTACAGGCTAAATAGCTCAGAATTTTTTTCTTTCTGAGCTGGCGGAGTAAGTATGGTAATGCTGGGAAGCAGACGGTGACCTCTCATCTTGCAGAAGTGTTGAAACTCCTCCTTGATGCAGCGATCGCAAGCTGGGTGTAATCCTGATTCTATGACTGTAGTAAATGTTGGGTTTATTGCTAAGTGAAAACATTTTCAGCTATTAAGTATGGAATTGTAAACTGCACCTCTGTGACAGCAGAAATAAATGTCAGTCTCTCACTTTGAAACATGGCTGAAAGATTTGTGCTAACAAATAGGCTTGTATGATTTTTAAAATTTTGGGTTTTTTTGCTAAAAGCTTGTCTTAGAATTAATGTGAAATTAATGACATCCAGCCTTTTATTTAGAAACTCATTACAGTTCCAATCATCTGGTATTTCAAAAGATAAGTACACTTAATCTCTTTTCAGACCTATGTTGATAGTTGGGGTTTTTTTACCCCCAGAATTCGGTGGGGTGTTTTTTATTTGTTTGTTTTTATGGTTAGATGAAAAGGTAGTGAAGAAAGGGGATGGTTGGAGAACCAGATGCCTCTCTGTGGTCTTTTTTTGCCCTGAGGACACTGTAGGAGTTCATGCTTCTCCAAAAGTGTGATGTCCTGAGGTCAGGCACAGCAGGTGCGCACACACGAGCAAAACAGTGTGTACGCACAACTAATGGGAGTAGTAACAGCTCCTTTAAGTTAGCTTATGGGCAGGTCTTCACTGTAATTTATCAAACTTGCATTGCAATAATTCCTGTTGTTGAAGTTCTTTAAAGCTGTAAAGCAGCAGCTGAGGATGCTCAGTGCTGACAGGTGAGTGCCTGTGTTGTCTCCTGTGTTTTCCACTTGGTAATGAGCATTGCGCTATACACCTTCTTAAAAAGTAACTGACTTCACTTTTTTGAGATTTATTTTTAAATGAATGTTATTTCTGTGATGTAATGCCTCAATAACAAATACACTGCATTTTAAAAATACTGGATTATAAACATTACCGGTAGTTAAAAATAATTCTTCATTTAGCTTCCAGTAACTTGAATTTGCGACATGTCTCTCTTTAGGCATATTGCTTACTTTTATCCTTGCCAGAAATATGTTCTGATATTTTAACTTAGCTTCCTTCTTAAATGAAAGTTGATATTTGAGACAGTCTTTTGAAATGGACAATAGCCTCACTTAAAAACGCTCAATAGTAATCAGTTCTGGTAGGTGCTTTTAACATGTCTTTCTGCCATTGAGTTAGCTTAATTCGAGTATATTGGTGCTGTGAATGGTTGTGTAAAAAATTTTTCCTTCCGTTAAAAAGCTTCATGCTTAGTGTTACCATGCAAATGAAATAATGCCAGTGAGAATTTTTTTGCATGTAAATTTTTTTTAAAAGGGGAAAAAGCAGTAGAGCAGTAATGTGTGTCTAATGTATTACAGAATGAAAGACTGGGTTGCAATGACTTCTCAAAAGGCAACAAAAAACTTCTGTATCTCTGCTTTTATAACTCAAAATCTGGGTAAGTAAATGTTCAGAACAGCGAAGCACTTCTAGCAGCATAATTAATGTTTACCTTTGTTCCTATACAAGAAACTACAACTTGTATTGACATAGTTAAAATGGAAATATTTTTTTCTAGTAAGGTTAAAACACAGAAAATGGGACCTTGTTTTCCTTCTATAGATTTACTTCCATCCTTCAGCTTCAGTCTGTTTGAATTTTGTTGTTCTTGTTGTTATTCCTATTATTAGGAAACTTCTTAAAACTCCTATAACCATAAAGTCTTCTGTGTTGGGTTTCACTGGCAGCTCAGAATCAAAACTTGCTGCAATCTGGCTGGAAGGCTTGTTGGATCTGCCTCCAAATTTGCCGCTGGTGTTTATCAGGAATGGGTCCCTGCTTCCTCTTGCTGGGCAGCCACAGTACTGTGCTCTGGGTCTGTCTCCCTTGGCTGGGATGGTCCCCGCCTGTTGCAGGTTCAGTGTGCGCTTCTGGCTTCTAGTGCTGTGTGATACTGTGAACACCATGCATTGCCTTGATCTTCTTTGTTTTCCTCCATTGAAACTGTAATAAATACTGTCAGCTTTGCTCTGTTGCACCTTTGTGCAGTGGCATCCTGCTAAAAATGCCTGAGTGACTAATGGTTTCATGTTAAAAACCGTTCTATGAGGCAGAGAACTTTTGACCCACCATGACTTCGCATGTCCCATGAAGCAGGTCAGGATTACTTGAAATGTATCTTCATATAAACTGTGTACAGATATTGGCGCCAAATTCAGTTCTGTTGTTGTGCATATAGTGGTTTATCCAGAAGTGTATGTGCTGGTAATTGGCAGCTCTGATTTAATTGCTATTTCCAGATTATTAAGAGCTGAAATCCACCTGTAATTCTTAGTTCTGATAGTTAGGATTAAACTAGGGCTGCCAGTTATTGGGCAGAAAAAAATTATCTGTAAGTTTTTAGTTATGTCTGTTAAATGATTGTATGCGCTTGCAAACTCAAGTAAGATGAATAAATTCTCCATGTAACTTACATTTTCCTGTAGTGTTGCAAAAAACCATGAGCTTTCTGGTGTGTGTTTTTTTGTTTTGTTTTTTTTCTTTTTCTCTTTTTCTCTTACCATGTGCTTGCTGAATATTGCATTAAGCATAAGCAACACTTGTTTAATGAACTGAAAACCCCCAAATCCTGGAATTGGAAAAGATTATCCAGATAAATGAGAAGCTTGGTGCAGGGAGGACTTTTCTCCTGCCAATTTAGCTCTTTTCTTGAATGTAACTACTCAGTGCTGGATGGCAGCGCTCCTTTGCTTGTCCAGGGTTTCAGAATGGGGATAGAGCTGGTGAGAAACCCAAGATGATGGAGACAGTGGACAGGTGTCGTTGTCTCTGCTTCCCCTTGCTCCAGTTGTTTATAAACTTTTTCCCCTGGATCCTAGGGGTCTTACTCCTGCTGGTTTCTGCCAGTGTATATATGTGCATTGGCAGGCCTGGTATTTGTAACCTTTTCCGTACCTTGTCATGGCCAAGTTTTCAGTCTTGTAATAAACTCTGATAAAGACAGCTTGTATAAGCTTTAAATAAATTCATACACAAGTTGGCATTTGTTCCAAGTATTCAAAAACCGTTTGAATAATTTTTTTCCTCTGCTCTTTCTCCCTAACTTACACTTGCTTGTTTTCAACAGCTACCAAACACGGTGTTAGAAGGCAAAAGACAACTTTGAGGACACCAGAAATCAGGGCTTCAGGGTTATTGTGGAAGCACTTTGCCATGTGTCTGTGCCCACCACTAATTTGTGGGATTTGGTATCAGATGTGAAATAGGAATTTGTTAGTCTCTTGTTTTGTATTTGGGTGCTTTTAATGGCATTTTACTTAGTCATGGTAGTTTTCACAGATTGCATTTAGGTTTGTTTAGCTATTTTGTTTCCTACAGCTATAATGAAATCAAGTTATCTTCTTCTGTGTCTTATTATATTGCCACATAAGCATAAAAGTTAGTAAACAATTTTCGGAGCATACAGCTTTTCTCTTGGTGAGCGTGAGCAGAAGCTGTCATCAGGAGCTGCTGGAGCTTTTCAGTGGCGACTGTGGCACTTACACATTACTTTGAAGTTTTATATTTTTGGACATGCCCCCCACCCCTTTTCTGAGACTTTTTACTGATGTCCCTAATGTGCTGCTACCAGCTAGGTAGTCATGGTAGTAATCCTTTTTGCTGAACCTTCTTCAGATAGAATTTGCATTAGAAAAACCTGTTTGGTTGTAGTGCGTCACAGTCTGTTGGTTTGTAGGAGTTGGATAAATGGTCCTGTCAGTGATCGCGTGCAGAGGAAGGAAGGGGAACATCTCAGATATCTGAGGTTTAAACTTTGATTAAGGAATATTACTGAGTGCTTTTCTTTAAAGAAATAACAAGGGGGACTGAAGAAACTTCAAGTATTGGTGACTAAATCATATTTGTTATGAAAATGTTTGGTTTGTATATTAATAGAAATATAAAAGAAATTAATTGTTTTTGCATAAAAGCAGTTGGTACTGCTTGATGCCAGAGCTTGGTGCCCAAGAAAAGTGCTAGCAAATCCTATTGGACAAAAACAGTAGGGGAGAGAAAGGATGATTCATAGCAATGAAGAAGTTACTATAGTAAGAAAAAGGAAAGGCAGCTCCCCCAAACTTCGGTGAGGACATGTTCAGGCAGGGATGTTCCACATGGTTTGGTGATGCTGATCCCCGTGAAATACTTTAATAGTGTTCAGCTTCCATTGGGAAACCATAGGGAATCCATTTAATGCATAGGTGGACGCAATATTTATTGTTGAAGGGGATAAGACTATGTAGTATTAAAAATTCCTTGGCCAAACTGTTTGAGCTTTAGGAACACAGTTTACACGTGGTGATGCCAAATACTATTACAGGTATATGTGACTGGCTGTTGTCTGTTAAGAAATGTGTTGCTTAGATTTTTTACAGATAGGTACAAGAAAGGTTGAAGGTAGCAGGTGTCTTTACAGGGATGGGCAGGGAGGGTACCAAAGTCAGAATTGAATTTTATCAAGATCCCTGAAGACTCAGTGAGGTATTCGTAAAATTTGACAGAATAATCCTGCCTAGGGTAGGTGCTAGCAAAGCCCTCAAGTGCCACATCTAGGTAACTGTGACAAAACATGGCAGGTTTCTAATGATCTATAAAAATAGAGCCTGAGAGGCAGTGTGTGCTCGTGGCTGGATCAGTGAATTTCTCCTCCCTTAATAACGGTGCCCTGAAGGCACCATTCAGCTTGGTTTCAAAACGGTCATGATCATTAAAAGCAGCAAGCTGCTTCAAAAGTATATTGAAATTTAGGAGGCTCTATTTCAAAACAAGAAAAATTACAAGGCTGGAGCAAACGAGCCAGGATATGCAGTATCAGGTTATAACTCTTCTCCCTTACGAAACAGTCCTTGATGCAGCTTTTTCAGTAGAGCCTCACAGCATACAATTTCACATAAAGTGTCAGTCAATAGAGAATACTTCGACAATAATGAAATTGTTACCTTACTAGAAATGAAAAATACATGAGGGAAAGTTAGTTTCTGAAAGAAATTGATTTAGAAAAAAACAATTTAATGCCTTGTGCAATAGGTGATGTTACACTTGCAGTACAAATGCTTAAATACAGAATTTAGCATGGAATAGTTGTGTAAAACAGATAAGTAAAATAAAATGAAACTCTTAGAGGAAAAGTAAGCTAAATCAGTGACACACAAATGACGGCTATGGAGTGTTTCTTAGAATTAATTACACGTGTGTGTGTGTGTGTATGAAATATATAACCCAATAGTTATAATAACCATAAATGGCATGATGGATATGAATCTCAGTTAATTGTTTGATTTCACCACTTTCGCAATATAAATTTATATATTTAAATTGTTTTAAAGAGTAAGTCACTGGAATGTTTGTTTTCACACAAAGTGTACGAGTACTAAGTGGTATAGCAAACTTGCAGAGAATTCCTCATATGATGTCAGTATTCATGTTTAAGGCAGTACTATAAATCTGTAATAGCTATTTCTTGTTAAGCCCAATTAGTACCCAGGCTTGCATCATTTGAAAAGCACTAGCCTTTCCTACTGCGTGTAACTTCTGTTGCACATCTAGTTAGCGATAACTTACAAACATGATAGTATTTTTTGAAATAAATGCAAATAAATTCCTTTAATACAAATGTTAAAACTTTCTTAGACTGCATAATGAATTACAGACAGTACAAGTTTGTTTTAGAGTTTATTAATTGGGTAAATAACAATCAGTTGACTAGTCAGAACTGTTGCCTGTTATATCTGTAGGGTACCAAAATTACCAGCAGCTTGTTGTAGCGCTTCTCCTCTGCAAGAGCACATGCTGATGATCTCAATTAAGCGAGATATTTTAGTAACACTTATATAATAAATGTTGTCAAAACCATGTGTACAATAGCTTATTTTTACGGTGGTGTCTGTTGCTGTACTAAATTTATATGTTCTCTAAAGTAAGTTTCTTATTGGCAAGTAATAAATGGTGGTCAACGTGACGCTGCTCCTGCAGCACTGCTTTTGCATCTTTGCACAGGGAATACTACCCCTAGGGACCACTCAGAAGTTGAAGAAGAAATCAAGTATCTTATAAAAATGTTTAAACTCCTAAACCCCATCCTAGAATCCTGTGATATTTTAACTTTCTCAGCAATTTCATTGGAATTACTATTTTATCTGTCTTACAGCATCCTAGGTAGTAGCACCCGGAGTTTATGCTCATTTGATGTATCCTAGACTCTTAAACATAGGAGAGATGTTGATTGTGTGTATGCTTTTATTTTTCAAATGTTTTGGGGTTTGTATGTGTAAAGTCAGCTTGTTCTATAAACATTTAAAGTTGGTCAGTCAACAGTTTGCAGTATGTAAAAGGGTGGTAAAATCATGGTGTAACGGGTAATCTAAAATGCTTCTTTTCTGAGAGAAAGGAAGGGGATGAAGTAGAAGATTGTTTAGTTGTTTTTTTTCTCTTGCTCCTGTAGTCACTAAGCTTGGATTGAGTTTTAGATGGCCAAACTTGAAATGAGTTAGGTGTCATGGTACTCTATATGAAAACTTAGTCAAAACTTTGTAAAATCTGGATCTTGATTAGATGAAAAAAATTTCAATAATGATCTTGGCTAAATTGTTTGAACCTATTAAAAGCTTCTGTTTTACTATTCACTTGAGGGAAAAATCCCTCAAGCATGACGAGTAGTATTTTTTTCCAGTTTCATTGTGTCACAAAAAAGAGGAATCCTGTGTGTTTTGTGCTTTATATAGCACAGGAGGGTCACCGGATTTTTTTTCTGTTTTTCATCCCCTTCAGCGGGCACTAACCAAGAGGAATAAACCTAATGTCTGTCTTTAATAAACTCAGTAGAACTGTGTCTTTGCCTGACAAATTTAGTCTGTGCATTGCTGGAAGAGTGAAGACAGTTTTCTGATTCTTAATGGTCTAAAATGTCCAGAAATTCCTCTCTGGAATGTCCATGCAGATGTGCATTAAGGTAAATATATTCTTATATCCAGATGTCAGAGTGCATTTTTCCCTCCCTGTGTCCCCAAATGCTGCTTTTACACCTTTCCTTTCCCCCCACCTCCCTTTTCTTTTTTTTCCCCTAGCTACTGGCTGGGCAAGAGGTCTCTGTGCCCTGGCTGGTGCTGGTGTGTGTATGCTGCTTTGTAAGACTGCCAAGATGTTAACTTAGGTCTCCATAATCCACACAGACTCACCTATTTTTTGCTAAGTATGTAACTAAATACCTTTAATGTATGTGCACTAGCTTTAAAGTTAGTACAGGGAGGAATGATCACAAAAGTCCCTTTCCTTAGGAAAAAAGATTACACTTGCAACAGTTTTGTCTGTTCTATGATCTAATAATTTTTAATCAATCAGAAGTGTAACCATTTGCTATTGTTTAAAGTATTATTTTATATATATAAAAATATTATATATTTATAAAGCTCACTTGGGCATAGATGTTATTTACCACCTTGACTTTAGTTTCATGGAGCACTGTGCTATTCAAATACTCTTTTTCTGCTTTTTTTGACCCTGGTTGCAGCTGAACTTCTGAATGTGAAGGCTTGTGTCAGTTTGGACTAATATTGATTGCTGCCACTTTTGTGTGGTGTACTTGCTTCCAAAGTGAATAAAATAAAGGAGGTTATTTCTTAGGCCTGGTTTGTATCTCCTGATACAACCATTTTCGAGACCATTATGAAAACCAGCTGTTCTTAGCTCCTGAGCTGCCTTGGCCAGTATCTTCACCTTCTTACCTTGGACTAACTTTAGAGGATGGGGGGTCCCAAAGGCTGCCACTAGCTAGAGTTCTAGAAAATGCAAAAAAAAATACAGATTTCATACTCTATTTCTTAAAAGCAAAATAAGGTCAATACTGATAGTTGTTAGTTCTACATTTAAGAACACGGTTGCTGTTTGTGCAAATGATTTTTGGAGAAAAAACTCATCACGGTTGAAAATGTGTAACAATGTGTATTATTTTAAAATCTGATGAATACTTGATTGTGTATGTGTGTTTTGCAGGAAGATGAAATTTTAAAAAGCTTAATGCTGTAAAGTTTGTGATCTATCCTCTTGGTGTCCAGGCTTTCACTCATACATTTTGTCATTCATCAAAATTTCTCATTTCTCTGTAATGTTCTGTAATTCTTGAGGGAATAGGGGATATGGCACTGGCTGTGGCCTGGGGGTCTCATTTCTGTACATGCACAAATATTTCCATTTCCCTTTCTGAGGGCAAAGTTTATCAGATGTTTTCTGTATTCATTTAGGAAGATTTCTGATACTTAGTACACGAGATGGTATTCTCTTGTATCATCAAATTTCATGGAATCTTCTATCTTCAGATGTTCCTGAGGAGAATGTGTGGGGTTTTTTCAATAGCTGTGTCAATTTGTGTATCTCAAGACCTTATATCCCTCAAGCTTGCTACGCTTTCATAGTCATGCCAACATATCTCTCAAGGTAGTTAAGGAATGATCTTTTTTTTTTTTTTCACTTCAGACTTACTTTTATTTTTCTGAGGGAAAATGTGGAAGAAACAAAGCTGAGGAAAATTGACAATATTACACAAACCCCTGAATATAAAACAGCTGCAGCATGTTCATGTGTTATGGGAACTCTTGTCTTTATGAATTAACTCCTTTACCAAACTGTTAAAGCTGATTTATTACCTATGAGAAGTACTGACTGAGGTCTTGTACCTGTAATGCTGTAAAATAGGTGGTTATGAATAAGCTTATGAATTTACCTTCCCCCCCCCCCCCCCCCCCGGGGCATTCAGAGATGACAGTATGTCTAATTACTCTAGGTAGCTTTGTCTGTTGGGTAGCTCAGGGACTGAAATACTTAATTTGTTGGCTGTATGATGTATATAATATCTAGTTTGTCGGAATGGGCTTGTTGATTTTGTAGAAATGGATCCAAGATCATAATTTTTATTCCCTCCCATCTGTTAACCTGGCTTCTTTTTTTACCATGTTATGTCTAGTAAATACAAATCTAAGAAGCTAGAAAGCCGGTAGAAATCTTGGTCTGAATCAAATCAAAGTAACCTAATTCCATTGCTGCACAGAAAATTAAAGCTTAAATCCTGGTATTCCTAAATTGATCAGTGCAAATACATTTATCCAGGAGCCTTGACTGTAGCAGCAGTAGTGTGTTGTAGTGAAGACAGGTCAATTCCACCCTCAAGTCAGTGTTTCTTTGGACATATGGTGGGACATATGGCTCTCACAAGGACTCCGTGCCTGGGTGTTAGCTGGTGATAGGTGACAAGCTCTGGA
Organism: Astur gentilis; assembly: GCF_929443795.1. Classification (NCBI taxonomy): domain Eukaryota; kingdom Metazoa; phylum Chordata; class Aves; order Accipitriformes; family Accipitridae; genus Astur; species Astur gentilis. The sequence continues at coordinate 16,564,587 of NC_064884.1, forward strand.
TGTACAAGGGGGAGGTGCAGACTGCACCTCTGATGGCTTTTTCTTTCCCCACACCATCATGGAAAAGTCTTTAACTTTAATTCCTCAGTTGCTTTTTTTTTTTGGCAAGTTAAGAGAGAAGATTGCACCAAGGTAGCTGAGACCATCTCTGACGTGATGTTGCCGACTGGCTTTGCCACCCCTGTGGCAGCAAGCTCTGGGTGTCCTCTGCCTGCTGTGGTTTTACCTGTCTTAAATGGACTTTTTTCCTAGGTATAAATACCATTAGTTTTGTGTTGTGCTTTCAGCCTCTCCACTACCTGTGCTGCCTTACAAACCTGGATTATGTCTCACCTCTACCTTTCCCTTTCTGGTTGAGAGTCCCAGCCTTCCCAGTCCTAATGCAGCTGCATGAGGGTATGTTTTCAGCCACGTAGTTTTTAAATTATAGCTTGCTATGTGATGTACAGGACTTTGGCAGCATTTACAGTCAGTGTTTGCTGGGAGATAAGCAACACTCAGACTAAACCTTTTCACCTAAGACAATAAATGTCCTTGTAGAGCTATACTTTAGAGGTTTGTAAAGAATTAAAGAAATGCTTTTAATGAAAATTCTCAAGAGATTTCAGATGATGAAAAAGTAATGTAAGAGTGATTCTAAGACACTCTGTGTGTATGGTTCTTGAGTTATTCTCAAAAAAAAAAATCTTCTGTGGCACTAGAATTCTTGGAGAAAAACAACCAACCAACCAAACAACAAACCACCTCAAATTCATGGAAGTGGTTGGATTCGACATTAAACCATCTGGCATCTCTATAATTTTCGCTACTCCAACTTTGCCACACAAGCATTATGTCCCTCCGATACCATACATTGCATTATTATGTGCACAGGAAAAGCTAGGAAGGTTTTATGGCCGTTTTCCCACATCTGCTGAAGGTGGACAACCTGTGCAAGTGTGTCTCTGATTCACAGTCAGTTGCACAACTGGGTTTTAAATTATTAGTTTTGTTTCTGTCTGAAATATGCCTGCCTTTTGGACAGTTTTATATCAATTCTTACAATTAGCTTCTTTTTGAGAATTGCATTTTTTCTCATCCTCTTCCTGTAAAAATCACTTAATTTTTTTTTGGTGTGTGTATGTTAAATTTATCTCTGTTATATCCCAATAACCAGGTGGCCAATGACTGTAAGTGGGTAGGCTGTATGAAGAGAGTTGGCAGGTCACTGGGATAGGGGTCTCAGCTCTTTGAGCGAGGCTTGGGTGTCATCCAAATCAACATCTTCTCAACTTCTAGCAGAGTTCTGGAGCTGTGACTCTGGTCTTAGGGGTTACCGTTGCAGTGCATTAGTTTTTACAATAATGTTTGACCTGAGCAGATTAATAAGCATACTTTAACTTTTTGTATCCACTCCTTGTTTTTTGTACTTTTCTTCTATCTTAAACCATCTTCTGTTTGTGTCTCTTTACTTCCACTCTTGTCTTGCTGTACTTATTCCCCCTTCACAGTCTTTTTCTTTGTCAGTGACTTCTTCCATTTTCCTGCCTCCCAAGTTATTTTAATCGGACTTTTCATTCTCTGTTTCATTACAATCTGGCAATTTATACTTCACAATCTAAAACTTTTCCCAGATATGTGTTTGCTAAACCTCTTAATGTTGCCTATGCTCCTTTCACTGTTCCTCAGGCTTGAACACACTTACATCCTCTCATGTATATCAATAGTGCTTTTGATTTTCTAGCTCCAAATACTCTTATTTCACTTTGGTTCCCTGTTGCTCCGCTCCACTTCTCTCTAATCTTATAGAAGAGCAATGTTAGATTGGCTTTCCGTGCAAGCTCCTTTCTCTGATTTCTTCCTGAGAGAGGTCGGGAGGAGCAGAAACAGAGTCCAGCCTTTCCAGGAACCTCTGCAACTGTGGAAAAACCAGCTCAGCTTCAGAACTTGTTCTGAAGGTGTTGCTGATTCCCCAAATGGAGAACCTTACCCTGTACCTCACTTGGTCTGTGAGGTGAAGCTTTTTCCAAACATGCTTGACATAGGAAAATGTGGTATGCTTTTCCATGAAGACTTATGTTACATAATGGGATATGAAGGTAGGTTCTAGATGACTTGCATAAAAGTAAAACAAAAACTTGAGAAGAAGAAATTTGCTACCTTTTATCATCCCTTGTTTCAAGATAGGATAGAAATTACTCACAGATCTAGATAAATTTTATGTATTCATTGCTAAATAATCAAGTTTTAAAGATTTCCTCTCCTATATTCCTGGTGGTGTTCCATCATAAATTTTCATTCATGAAAATCAATCTTTCAGATTTTTGGAGACAGTGATACTGAGGGACAGGCTAGGTTGCACTGGGCAGAACTTGTATAACATTAATTTTTTTCTTCTGGAAAATGGAAGTTGAGATGCATTTAAAACTTAACCATTAATGTTTGATTTTTGTTGATTTCGTTGTTGTTTATGGGGTTTTTTTTGTTTGTGTTTTGGTTTGGTTTTGGTTTCTTTTCCTAAAGAAGCTGTGGGCTTGTTGGTTTTAGAAGTAGGTTTTAGGGGCCTGCTGCCAGGCAGAGCTTTGAGGTGGGTCTGCACAGACTCTGATGAATGCTGGAAGGCTTTGAAACGGGAAAAAAAAGGCAGGTTTTATTATACTATAAACTAGAATAATTGACTGTTCAGACAGAAGTCAAATGATATGGGGAGGTGTAAAAGAAATCAAGAGGTTCACATACAAATCTTCCCTTGACCATTGTGTCCTGGTGAGTGAATTTATTCTCACAGCCTTGATTTCAATTGCTTGCTAACTTTGTGGTGGCAAGCCCTTACCTCGAGATACGGTGTTCACTTGTTTTAGTCTTCTAGTTTTTAATAAGGATGTGAGAAGGGTTACACTGGTCCATCAATGATTGACTGCAAGGATGCTGAGCACTGAGCATGCAGTATGTCTTTTCCTGGAGTACTCTTTCAGCCTCCTCTGATGGGTAGCTCAGAGGCTGCTTGAGTACAGGTGGTCTCACTGGTTTTTGTATTTGTCATTTTTCTGCTGTGAACTTATCCAGTTGCTTTCTGAGCGTGTTCAAACTGTACTATAGCTTAGCTATATACCCAGTGGTTTCTTTTGAACTTGCTCCTTGCTGGCTTAATTAAGTTTTTCTTAATCATTGCATTGGAAAAGATGGGGAAAAGCAGTCCCTAGTAGTCTCCTCTGTGCTGGTCTTGCCTTTAAGATGTTCACCTTTGCAGGTGGAAGATTTCTCTTAAGCTTTTGAGAGGCAGTTTGTTTTCGATGCATGTTTAACATGAGTTGATCAGGAAATGCAGCCATTTTGAAAGGACTGAAAATTGAGAAAACCTAATACATTGAGACAGAAAGGAAGGAAAATGAAATCTATTTCTTCTCTTACTTGACTCAGCTTTCTACTTCAGTAGTAAATTGCAATAACAATGTAAAAATAGGGCAGCAGCGCTAGAAAGCAAGAAAACTAATTGGTGAAAATGAGTATTAGTTTTGTAAATAACTGTCAAAGTACAATTCCAAATGGGAAGGGCATCTGGTGTCACAGCAGCAATGAAGTGGCAGAAATCTAACAGGAAATTACAAGACTTCTCTGAGAGATTCGATCCCTTTTCTGTGAAATGCAGGCTGCTGTATATATTTTCACTGGAGTATTTTATTCTTGTTAAAATAATCATGTGTGTAGCAAATTTCTTGCTGAAATGGCATCTTTATAGGCAGCTTTGCACTTACAGATCAACAGTGTCTGTATTCAGAAAGACTATATATTTTGTTGCATTTACTGGAGTTGACAGTACTGTAATGTGTCTTTTTGTTCAAAACAGTCTGAGAAGTGCATAATCATATAATTGGTGTATTCAAAGGCTAACTGTAGTGCCGAGTAAAGAATTTATTAAATGAACATAACTTTAAACTCTATTGAAAGGGTTTTAGTGAATATTTGAGTCTTATGCTAGGAAAAAGAAATGTTTTACTCTAATGAAATTTCTATTTATTTTTTGAAAACTTAGAGGGAATAACTCTTTGGTTTTTACATGGCAAATACATTGTATTCTTTGTAAATATAAATACAGCCTTTCCTATTCTGAAATGGACTCACTGACTTTGGTACTTTAAATGCATGATTTATACCTTCCCTGCACCTGGAGAGAAACATTTGTGTTTTCAAGTAAAATGATACATATTAAAAGGGCAACAGATAACATCTTATTTTTCCTTTAGAAGAGATAACAACCACAAAAACCTCAATCTGTGGGCATTTTTGTTTCAAACTGATTCGTATTTGGGAAAGGGGAGAAAAAACACACTGATATCTTCCATATATAGGTATATCTGATCACAAAATATCAGATGCATTGAAGCAGAACAAGAGGTCATCTGTGTTTTTAGTCAGTTTCTGCCACTCTTCTCTCAATTAAATATGTTAACATGACAAAAGAACTTTGTCATTGACACTTGCTTTAAAAATCTTCAGCTGGAGGCCTGTTCTTATTTCATTAATTTTCCCTTAAATAGCAATGCCTAATTATGAGCTACATTAAAGTTTATATAAAAGGGGAAAAATCTGATGCGGATAAAATCAAATTTTCTTTTCATTTTATAGGCTTTCTGGGGGCTACTTTTGAACTGGAATAACAGTAATGACAATCAAAAAAATTGCTCTGACTTCAGGGGTCTTTTTTCACCACGGGAGCTGGACAAATTAGAGTTGAAAGGACCTCTCCAATTAACATGTCTTTTGTTCATATGTTGGACAATACACTGAATAGCCAATTAATTACAGATGTTTCAGCGTGTTTGGTTTTAGGTCAGTTCATAGACGTGGCTCATGCCTCCTGATAGTTTTTTCTCCTCTAATAGCCTAATGACAAAATAAGCACTCCAGCGAGAGTAGGGGTAAGTTAGTAAGACAGCCTGGATCTAAATGTCATATTTGCAGTATTGGGCTAAAAGGGGTCTGCTGTGTACGGGAGGGTTTTTGTTGTATGGTGACTTCTTTGCAATGACCTTGTTTCTCTTCTGGACAAATGTTTGAAAAGGAAGAATAGCACTAGGGGAATTAGGATAGGTAAGAATCTGCATATTAAAGTGGTTTTTAGAAAATACTGCAAAGGGTTATTTCTCATTTGTCTTAATTGAAAACTTCATATTTTTTAGTTTTTTTTTAGTCTAATAACTTAACTTTTGGGTAAAAGAGTTGCTGAACGGATGTAGCAGCTGTACTGCCCTGCCTATTTGCAACCTCAAAACTAGCTGAGCTTTGATAATGTTGTCTACAGATTTGGAGAAGAATCCAGATTTCTTTTTGAGGTATGGGGTTTATTTGTCAGCCACTTCAGCCTGAGTTTGTATGTGAAATTTGAAATAACGTGAATGAAGATGGTAAGAAAATAGGCTGAATATTCAAAAAGCTTTCTATGTCTTATTGGCATTCTTTCAGAAACTATCGTTCTCCCAAACTGTCTGGGAGCCCAAAATAAAGGCTATTAATCTCTACATATTTATTGTATGCCCTGCCTCTCCTGAAGGCTCTGCCTCAGGAGACATACTTGACTTTTTTTCTTCTTGCAGTATGGTTGTTTGCAAGGCCAGTAGTTCATTTCACTGGATGCTGCCTATAGTTTTCACTTGGCCTATAAACTATATTTTGCACCCACAGAGCTGAAATCTGTGCACCTTCTGCACCTAGGTACCATTTCTAACTTTCAGCAGCAAAGACATTGGTTTTAAAAAAAGGCAGCCATGAAATGGGATTTTTGATTTTTCTAATTTTGGTGCTTTATATTCTCCTCTACCCTTCAAACTTTAAGGAAAGTCTCCAGTTGGTGACAGATGGCTGATTAGGTAGAAAATGTGTGCATGAGCCATATTAATAGAAATGTTTGTGGCTGAACCACATTAGTACTAACCTCGGAGAGGTTGATAATGCTTGTTATGAAATGTTCAAGTAATGAATTAGCCATTAGGATTTTATAGCCAACATTTTTATTAAAGGCTTGTTGCAGGGTATTGTGGCCTCAGAAATCGATGTGCTAAGGGTATAATGTTACTGCTGCCTTTGGCCACCTGAGAATGTTATTCTTGGGTGGGGGAGTGGGTGGGAATCAGGGATCATCTAATTAGATGCAACATCTTAAAAGTGGTGGTCAGGATATCAATATATACTTCCAGTTTTGCTCAATTTGAGGGACAGTTACAGCCTGTCTGCTGAAGAGGTAGCTGAGTTTGTTTAGGAGACAGGCAGGAATCTCCTATCTTTCCCTGCAAGATCAAGGACTGTTAGGACACAGAATGAGGGTGTTGAGCACTGGTTCTGTGGTTGAACCAGAAGGAACAAGTGTCAGAGCTGCTTTTCCCCTCTCTCTTGTCCCCTGGGCTGGGCAAGATTAGGGGTCAGCAGTAGACAGCTATACTATCCTTTGCTGACCACTGAAAGCAAAAATATTTGGGTATTTAAAGCTGCTGTGCTCAACAGGAGTCACAAATATATGGTTTCCAAAATGTTGATTACTGTGGTGCTGGTGGAGATCTAGCAGTAATTTTGAGACTTTTTTAGTTCCTTTCTTTTAGTGTGTGAAGAGCTGTTAATCTGATGGTTGTGGATACTGGAAAAAGCTTGAAGTTCCCAGGTACTAAAAAAATGTCTCCTCTTCTCTCCCTGTAGTGGAAAGACAGGGTAAAGGGCTCAGGAGTAATTCTGGATCTCTAAAATTGTATTGGAACAAATGAAGTGCCTCTCAAGTGCAAAATAAATAGGTATATATTGACATCATCTACTGTTAAGCTAATAAAATATGTCTGCTGCTCAAAACCCATTTCATTTTCTTATATCTGCACCTTCTAAATAGGTCTGGCTTCAATTTATTTTGTTGACTTAAAAAAAATTTTGTTTATTTGGACATTAAAAATTGAATTGTCAATTCCATTATCCTCCTTGTGCACTTCAATTTCAGGCTTATCTGAATCAATGAAGAAGAGTTCCAGGAAATTCTTGTTTTTAATTGAGAAAGATCTATTATTACTTGTAAAACCTATGTAGAAAGTTGCACAGTTGCTAATAATCTGGGATTTCCCCAGTGTATATTTTTTGCTTGCTTAGAGTATTTGCAATTAGAAGTCTTCATCTCGATGGGATAATTAAAAAATAATTTACCACTTGGAAGGAATCGGTCTCTTCAGGCAATCTGCACTGCTATTGGTTAATTAATACTAATTTTTGGTTATCTGATACAGTTCTTCCTGATCTGCATAATGTAGAAGCTAATGAGAACAGAAGTTAAGCCTGATAGTTGACATGTCCTCTATTCTATTTGAGAGAGTAAGGTGGAAAGAGATTAAAAATAAAATGGTCCAAGTGGGACTTCAGCATTACCAGAAACTTTATATTACACACAAAATTTTTATATAGATGGGTATATATGTAGAGAGAGAAAGGCACACATGTGACTTAGCAACCTGTCAATTGCTTTTTGTCATAATAGCTGAAGTACTGAGTACAAAATCTGAATATTACAGTGTACTCTGCATAAGCTTAATACCAAGTTTGTAGCGGGACTTGCTGTAAAATCAGTTTTCCTCTTTCTTTGCAACAAATATACTTTCTACTTTTACTAAGTAGCTTAGTTGCTAAGGAAATATTTCCATTGCATGATATGCAATGATTTTTTTCATATTATTCGCTTAATGTGTTTTGAGTAACATCTCAATTTACAAACTGTGTCAGACTGTCAGACTCTCCTGTTAGCTATATTTGGTTCAAGAAGGCGAGATTCTGCTGCAGCTTGTATGGGTTACTCCTCTTGCACCACACTAGTTCTTGCCTGGTGTTACACCTAGTGGGGTTTTCTACACCTCTCTTGGCTCCGGAATGCTTATCTTTGTCAATATTTATCTTTTCCAAAGTTGAAACTATTCATGGCGCTTATATTGAGCTACAGTGCAGGTGGAGATTATGGGATGTAACAATATTTTGAAATACGCTGTGTTTTAACATCATAAAAACAGACACATAAATTTGGGTAAAGGGAGAACATGGCTTTTCAGTTGTTAATGGAAATTTTTATTCAAAGCAAACAGAGGTTTTCTGTGGAGTGGTTGGTGTGAAACGTTTCCTCCTCGTTGCTGGTGAGAGGTTTGTGCCCATGCGTGCACATGCAGAATATGAATTTGATATTTGCTCCTAGGTAAATCACTGCCGGTAGCTCTGGGAGGCACTCTGTGCTAACAGTGCTGTGAAGCCAGAACATGCTGGTTTTTCTGTGATTTGGGGGCAGACGAGGGGAAAGGAGGAGGAATGGTCTAAATGTTTGTATCGTACCAATCCCAGCAAACTCAAAGTGTCTGGGTGCCATGTCAGCATGAGCTTGGGGAGGGAAATCAGTTTTCTGTGGTAGAGTAGGTCAAGGGCAGAAGCAGAAATTGGGCACCAAAAATAAATTGCAATGGGCTGCGGTTCTGGTAGGCAAAGGGTTCATCTTGTCCAGTACAAAACTGCTTGAAAATAGTGCAGTCGCACTTTGCTGAGGGAGCCAGCAGGATTACCATGTCTTGACAGATGGATGCAAGGGGAGGAAAGAGGTTTGCAGAGACCGAACTGTTATGGTTTCTCTAAAAGGGACTGCTCTGCCTTGAAACTGATAGCAAAAGTTTTTCTGGTATTTAATTTCTGTTTTTTTATTTAAATTCTTGTATCTAAGAGAAGTCATCAATGGCTCATGGGCACATGGAGACCGATGACATGAATGGACTTCATGTGCAAAATAAACTGTATGTGATTATTTTAAAGCCAATAAAGGTGAAATACATGACAAGACCATTAGGGGAAATACTAATCTGATGTTCAGCTTGGGTCTTGCAGCTCTTATACAGTGGTAAAAGGTGATTTTATTTGGGTGAGAACGGGTTATTCCAATTAGTTGTGAACATGGAAAGGTTTATTCAGAGATGAAAGGCCACCTAGCACATTTTGGAGGTGGTTTACCCATGTAGCTGTGACCTTTATTGATCCAGAGGCATTATTCTGTTTTTAAAAAATGCTCCATTTCCTTTTGTTGACTGCAGAGCAATAAAATCATGTTACACTTTGGATTTTTCTTAATGAGAAAATAGCCGTGTCCCAATTGAGAGTATTATTATGATAAATAGGCAAAATTTGCTCCCATCTCAAAAAATAAACATTTTTTTTCTATTCAGCAGCCACACAGCTCACAAAATATGATGACAGATGCAAACAAGCAAGTTAAAAAGCCCATACAGTAAGATCGCAGCAGAACTTTTTAAAAAAAGGGGGAGTGCAGCATACGAAACGAACCCATCTGTCCCTGCATTACAAAGCATTCATTCCCTTGGAGAGCATCATTACGGGTCTGGCTTTTCTGTTGCTGGATTTTTATACAAAATTGTCCCTGTCCTGGTTTCAGCTGGGATAGAGTTAACTGTCTTCCTCGTAGCTGGTACAGTGCTATGTTTTGAGTTCAGTATGAGAAGAATGTTGGTAACACACTGATGTTTTCAGTTGTTGTTCAGTAGTGTTTCGACTAAAGTCAAGGATTTTTCAGCTTTTCATGCCCAGCCAGGGCACAAGAAGTTGGCACAGGACACAGCCAGGGCACCTAACCCAAACTGGCCAACGGGGTATTCCATACCATGGGACGTCACATCTAGTGTATAGGAACTGGGGGGAGTGGGGGCAGGGGATCGCCGCTCGGGGACTGGCTGGGTGTCGGTGGGTGGGTGGTGAGCAATTGCCCTGCGCATCATTTGTACATTCCAATCCTTTTATTACTACTGTTGTCATTTTATTAGTGTTATCATTATCATTGTTAGTTTCTTCTTTTCTGTTCTATTAAACCGGTCTTATCTCAACCCACGAGTTTTACTACTTCTTCCTGATTTTCTCCCCCATCCCACTGGATGGGGGTGGAGTGAGCGAGCGGCTGTGTGGTGCTTGATTGCTGGCTGGGGTTAAACCATGACAGTCCCTAAGAAAAATAGAATTGATTCAGAACAATGTAAAGTAACTTACTTGTGCTACTGTAAATTCCCTGGAGAACGGCCAGAGAGTTATAACTTCCATTGCTGTTCTCCATCTCTCCAATGGCATTAGGTGAGAATAGTGGTATCTGTGGTAGCAATTTACTGACCTGGTGGCTTGTCATTAAAAAAAAGCTCTTTCATGCTTTATCAATAAAAGAATTTAGTATGTTGGAACAACTCTTTTCAGGGTGACAGATAAATTCTCAGTCCTGCTTTAAGTGATAAATTGCTTTTTGGCTTGCTAAATATTAATTGTAACTTTTATTTAAAAGTGAAAGAGCACCTGAATTGTATTTCTTAAAAGGGGGAAATTGAGCAAATGTCAGTATTTAGCTTAGAATTTTGTAATATATTTTTTCCTATTTTTAGATAAAATACTAATATTTTGAATAATATACATAAGTATATGTGAATCATTCAAATTAGCAGTCTCTTGTTCCACTTAGTCATAAATGACTTAAAAAAAAAAAAAAAAAATAAAAAAATTAAGACTTTATGGTAGAACTGAATCAGGTCATTTTTACTTGGACCATGGCTGAATTATAGTGCCCTCCTGAAGATCGGAAAGGTGGAGTTCAAGAATTTAGCACTGCTCTGTGTAAGCTATTTTACTGCTTATGTAATTTCACTTATTTAAAAATGAGGCTTCTAAAATAAATAACAGCATAGAACAGAATCTTGTTGTGTGGAAATAAGATTGCTTTTACCTCCTTATATTGGTTCTGAACTTAAGTTTCTTGATGGAGGTGGTGTCAAGTATGGTAGCGGTACAGGGATGTGTCTTGGCACAAAAAGTAATAATGCAGTTAAGGGAAACATTAGGAAGAGTGAAGTATGATGATCCTGAAATGTTTTTTACTCAGAAAACTTGTGAGGATTCAGCATGTTATTAAAAAATAAGGAAGTTGGTTTATATTTTGTATGTACCTATTCCTCCTGAATAATTGTCATTGATGTTACAGATGCACATCACTCTCCAGCTCTCCTTGTTCAGGCTGCACCGTGTTGTGGTTTTTTATTCCTGAAGTTTAATGGGGTATCCATGAGAATCCTGCTCCTTGAAATAACAATATTTATCTTCTTAAATTCCTGTCAAGCAGTTTAGCAAGGTCAGATTTGCCATCAGTTACCTTAGCAGCTTTTTATCAGCTTATAGTCATGCACCCTCTGTGCACGTTTCCTGTTTTTGCTACAGGGCTAGAGGCACAGTAAGCCCAAAGAGGCTATGTAGGATGGAGGAGGGAGAATGGGAGGCTCCTAAAATATTAACTCCCATCTGTCCCTAACTCCAGTACCAGCCACTGCCTGACTTCAGGTGGCCAAACATCTTTTGGTTGATGGTAAGAAGGAAAATCTCTTTTTTTCTCCCCGTACACTCGGAATGTGTTGGTTGCTATGAAATCAAGAGTTGGCTTCGATCTGTATTTTAAATACTTGCCCACAAGTTTGGCTCTGAAACAACTTCCAAGCTTTATTTGTTTCCAGTCACTTGTGAAAGGTCTTTCCTTTGGTCTTGCCCTAACTAGGTTTGGTTTTAATGCCCTTGTTAGCTTACAGTGGACGGACAGGTGCTGGTGATCTGCAGCTTTTCTTTTCCTGAGCTGCTGTGTTGCTTTGGGTAGCATCTGCTTTTATGTTGTCTTACAGTCTTCCAGTAGCAGATGCTTATTTTAAAAACAAATACTAATACATTAGTATGCAATGCTCAGAGCAGCAATTTGAGAACACAGTTAATGTAATTTTCCTGTTCTGTAACACTTGTTTTCCTTGTATGCAAACTCTGGTGGAGCAACTGTTGACAATCTTCTCAGTCGAAGTTTGAATATTAATTTTGCAACGGCTATAGGAGCTGTTACTTTAATGAGGCTGGCACTCAAAAGCATTGATGCATAACTGGCACCGTCTTGAGAAAGGATGAAAACTCTCTCATGTCACCAAGGGGCAGCTGAAATCGAAAAGAAGCTTGTCAGCTTTTATTATCTCCTTGACAGTCTCTTCTACTTGGTTTTGTTTTGGCTCGATCGATCTTCAAGAATATGCAGAGTTTCTTGCATTCTCTATTTAAGATTTTCTATGAATTTACCGGTTTGCCTTTAAGAAGCACAATCTGAACACCCTTTGTGAATCCAGTGGAAAGTGGTCCCTTGACATCAGAGAATTTGGACAACGGAGATGCTGGAACAGAGGGTAATTGTTAGGTAGCTTCTGCTTGCTGACAGAAAATGAGATCTTCTGTACCTAAGATGTGTCAGTAAGGATTATTAGACACCGGACCCCATCCCATGCAGGGAAGGGACTTGTTTGAGATGATAGTTTTTTGTGGTTTTACACTGGCTAATCTCAATGCTTCATTTCTGTGTTGCAAAGTTCATGTTCCAGTTAACTTAGCAGATAAACTGATGCTTAACAGTAAGTTACATACTTTAACAGTAAGTTTTGTCCTTTGATGTGAATTTTCCGTGCAGGTGTATGGGTTTTTTGTTCGTTTGTTTTAAATCTTGAAGGTATACAGCTACTAATACAACCGTTCTTAAACAACAAAATAAAACGAGTCCCCTGAAACCCCACCTTTATGAGTAAAGGGCCTCCCTACAGTGACCAAAACTGAATGGCAAAACCCAAACCCCCAGTACTGTTTGTTCTTCAAAGGATCTTTTGCAGACATTGGCTGGGACATTTTCAGTGCTACATGCAATAGAGATATAATTTTCAGTGCATTAATAGGTTTTTTTTTTCCTTTTCTTTTAAAGAGGGTTAATTGGACAGATTTTCAATCTAGCCAGTTAAAGAAACCTGGGCAAGTTCTGCTTGCTTTCTACCATCAGTAATTCCTTGCGGTGACTGGAGCTGCTTATCTGGAGGAAAATGCAAGCAGAATTTGGTCTGTTATGGATAACCACTAAAAACTACAACGAGTCTTAGCAAAATGTGTGTGCTCTATGGACAAGTGCAGTGAAAACTGTTGGGTCCAGATTTGGGTGCGAAAGGGATGGTATTTCCATGATATCGTCAATGCATTTCATATGGGGCATTTGGGTGGAGTTGATTCTTACTCTACTGAAGCTTTAGCAATGCTCTTATCGGTTACAGCAATGCTTGGGAGAAAACTGGAGACTTGAATTCTTGAGAAATCTGTGAAAGGATTCTCAATTTGAGTGGAACACAGGCCAAAGGATTTTCTGCAGTCTTTGCAGTGTGTATTGATTTCCTGCCCCCCACCTAAAACAGGAAATCTGCAGTTATTTCTTAGTTACATGGAGTATTGGACTAAATTCAGAGAAGAACAGATGACTGACAGCAGAATAGAGCTAATCTGTACTCTAACACGCGGCTTGTTCTGTACAAAAACAGGCAGGCAAGTGACCTGGTAGAGTAAGTCAGGAGGATTCAAGGGACTTGGATTACAATCAGCATCTCTGCTTCTAACTTGTGCCACTTGGGGCAAATCACTTCAACTCTGAGTTAAATACTGTTTTCATTAAATCTAAGGTAGACTTGTCTTGGTTTTGGTGGAACATGGTTTCATCCTCTGCAGTTTCTTGTGTTTTTTTCAGATATTATACACAGGTGAAAAAATTATATAATATTGAACATCATCAATGCTATTACAATGTTACCAGCAGAGAAACATGCAAATAAAATCTATTGTGACTGCATGCATTAAGGTTTTCCTTACGCTGATGCTTTCCTTGGTTATTGAACAATTTTGTATTTTCTCATTTCCGTTTCTTAAAATCTGTTGATTTAATGACATTTTTTCACTTGTTACATTTTAAAACTTCTGTTTTCTGACAAATTTGCCTGTGGTATTTGAACGTATAACATTATTGTACTTGTGTGATGCTATCTTGCTCACTGAAAAAAAAAATCCAGCTACTGAAACATTTTTTAGGAAATACATGTAGTAACTTACTTAATGCTGTAAGTACATAATTAGTCTTACCAATTAACAGAAAAAATCAACTTTAATACATTCTAATCTCTGTACAAGTGTTTTTGGTATATGACATGATAAACAATAGACTTGGGTTCCCCAAATTAAGATGCTTCCAATAAATGGCTATTAAAGATGGTTGAAAAATTGCTGGTAGTGAAGGGTAGAGCTTTGCTTTAGGTTAATTTTACATCAGCTTATATGAACTTATAAATAAACCCCATCTTTTCCTTCCTTGCTCTCCTCCTAGCCTGCACTGCAGTCTATGCAAGTCCAACTGGTCTTTCTTCTGCTGTTGCACATCTGTTTCTGGGCTCTAGCTAAGTTTTACACTATGCAAAAAGTACTTATTGTTTCTCACAGAGTTAGAAGAACAGGTAGAGGGGAGAGGTTTGCAGGTACCAATCTCCAAGTCTTCAGAGTGAAAAGAAAGATGCTAGTTGTTACCAAGGAATGAAACCATAATCTAATTTCCTGTAGTCTGATAATTTTCAGTTACTGCTAACTATGGCCTGATTTGAACAAACCACTTAGAAGTGAACAATTATGTGTAGGATTATTCAGTATGTACCAAACATCAGTTGTCATATTCAGAATGAAACAGCCACATCATTGCTGGCATGCCAAAGAAGAATGCCAGCAGTTTGTATTTCAGCATGATAATATGTTGGGAATTGGTCCATTGCTAATGAAAGAAGTGGGCAGGGTTCTAGTTTTATTAAAAGGCTGCTAAGGCAACCTTCTCTCACTCATTGCTTTTTCAACTTTGAAGAAAAACTGCTTTGCTAAGAATATTTATTTGAACTTACTCAGTCTTTATTTTTAAACTAATAAAGTTAAAACCAACACTGCCAACACAGTTCTAACAAAAGGTAGAATATAGTGTTGTTATATATTTTGTTAAAAGTATCTTGAAGAGGTGAAATGTGTGTTTACTTCAGAGATTGAGTATGTGACAAGGAGGAAAAATAGTGGCAGAGAACTTTGTGGTAGGCAGAACAAGGTCTCATCCCCAGCCTCTTTTTCTGGTACTCTTTATAAGGTTCATTAAGGCAGTTGCTTTCCTATAATCATGGCTATATAGAAAAACAGAACACGCTTCAAATGTTTCTGGGCAAATAGATTATTGACACCCATAGCTAGCAACTACTGTAAAACGACAACTTTCTCACTTCCCTTAATGATTTTTTTTGTTGTAAATGCTTGAGCAAAGAAGAAATTTATTTTTTTAATATGTTTCTGTGGTCGTTATGCACATGACTTTCAAGCTATGCTCTCTATTAAATTGCTTACTGGGGTTGACTGTTGCAAAGACACCTTGACCACAGGAGGCACAACTTGTGTCTGAATGCGCAAGTGAGGTTTCTGTAGAGGTCTTTCAGGCAAATGAGTATTTTCTTTTGAAGTGCCTCTTGGGATTAGTGTCTCCTGAAGACGACCTGCTGGAAACCTTCTGCGTGGCAGCTGTAACTCTCACCTTGGGAAAAGGGTTTAATGGATTTCCCCATCCCTAGGGGCTTTTAAACAGTTTTGCCTTTAACTACATCAGCTGGATATAAAATATGTATGAATACATCTTTATTATGCTTTGTGACAAATTGAAGGTATAAAAGTAAACCCTACTCAGATAAGGGTTTGCTATGTCTTTGTTGTAGGGAAATGAGAAGAAAAGAAAATCCATGAATGAAATTAGTGGGTTTGTATTTTTTTTTCTAATTTAGGCTAATCTCTTTGAATTGACAACTTGCTATCTCACTGAGAAGAGCTTAGTCTTTTTGAATCCAAGTCCATAGTCTTGGATATGTGTTTTATATAAGTATTTTTCATTTTAAACTATGACTGGAACATTGTAATCTGTCACCTAGAAAACAGTGCTGTTGAAAATACTGGGTTTTTTTATAAATATACCTGCCAATATGGCCATATATTGGACTTTGTGTAGAGCAATCCTGTGCAACTTCGGAGTTCTTTGATGTGCAGCCTTTAAGGATAAGAGTTTAATCTCTTTCCCTGGTAGACAAAGAGTTCGTATTTTTTATCTTTGTATGGAACCTTGTCCAAAAGTCATCAAAGTCTATGGAAAGCACCCTATTTACTTCAATGGGAATTGAACGAGGAACACGATTTCTGTGGTCCAATGTTTAAAAAAAAAACCAACAAAAACTTTGCAGTAAAGTCATAATTGCATCCAGATAAGTTTCTCTAAGTGGTTGTGAAGCAGCTGGTGGAAATGCCTTGATCTGACCATATTCAGCATGCCGCTTGTTTCTGTATGTGGGAAAAACTGACACAATCTGGAAGTAATTAGTCTGGAACCAACAGCCCCCCTGAGTGGTCCTTTTAAAATGAGTTGCGAATAAAGGCTAGAAAATCATTAATCCTTAGGGTATATCATCCACTGTGTGTTGCAGAAGGTGTTTTTATCAGTGACTTGGCTTCTAGGTTTTTTTTAATGGGCTTCTTTATGTGCATTAAGCTGTTCATGCAACACATTGTGCAATGATGGTTGTCTTCCTATTGTTCTGTTTTATTCTGTTCTTCTGCACGTAATACACATTACGCAGTCTTCTGGTCCCAAACCTCTTTTTAAATTACTATATAGGACACCAGACTTGAATTTCTAAGCAAGACTCTAGTTTGGCGATACAGGTACAGGAGCCTTTGCCTTGCTCTGGACAATTTTCTGGACGCTAGCTGGGCCCTTTTGTGTATTGCTGCTGAGGAACTAGGAAATATGAATGAAACTCTCATGAATAAAACAAAGAAAAAAAACCCAGTTAAACAGTGAAATGGAGATAAATGTGTATGTAACGTTCAACAGCAGGTTTATTCCTTGTGGTGCTCCTCTCTCTGCAATGGGGCATGTGGTGATTCATTCCCAAGCACAGCAGTCTTGGGGCAGAGCATCATCCTCCCTCTGACAGTGTTCAGTAACAGCTGTTTAAGGAAGACAATAAAAGAAGACAAAAATCTGGTAATAGCTCACTGGAATTATGTTCCCATCTTCAAAAATGGGCCATAAATGTATTTCACCAATTTAAGGGGAATTATTTATACTGTTTTGAGTAAGGGAAATATGAAGTCAGTGGCCCTCTATCTTTTTTTTCCGTGAGGTCAGTGCTGAACTGCTGAGCTATTACTGGTTGACCAGAGACCCTGAAAAAACAGGTTGGGGCAAAAAAGAGAAGCAGCTAAAAAATTTAAAACTCCATGATTTTTTGAGAGGCAGTGCACACAAGAATGGAAGCATTCTTTGGTATGCTTTTTAAAGTAGCGATACTACATAGGACATGTATTTCTTGATGTAAAATGGTAAGAGGGAACAAAAGAGGAATTTAAGAAAAATGTACTGATGGAAAATCAGCAAGATGTAATATAGTCTCCAGCTTCTGAAACAGAGAAACAAAATTAACTTTTTAAATTCTGTTATGACAAGCTGAGCTATAATGTAATATAGTAAATCTCTCAGTATTATGTAATACAATTAGTCAAAAGATGACAAGAGCATAAACAATGCACTAATGAAAAAGCCTTGCAGGACTCATATTTAAATTGGATTCTGTTTGATTTATGCTGGTGTGTAAGTACACTCAGCTCAAGTGTTTGTGGAAGCATGGACAGTATCTACTCCCTCCGTTTGCTGTTCTTTTTCTGTATTTTCTTTTTTTAACGTTTGTGTCATGGTTTAACCCCAGCCAGCAACTAAGCACCACGCAGCCGCTCACTCACTCCCCCCCCCCATCCAGTGGGATGGGGGAGAAAATCAGGTATACGCAAATACCCCTTTTTCAGCATTGGTTCTGATGGTACCTCTGATTTTGCTGTGGTTCTAACAATGGTGGCGACTGCTTTGTTCATGCACAACATGCATAAACCTGCAAGCTGTGCAAACCCTGTTAGCTTCTTTTAAAACAAAACCAAAACCCAGGTATATAGATGAATATAGATCTAACCTATAGCTGTGAAAAATGAGAGGAAACAGAAGTGGCTTACCAAGTTCCATACCAGTTTCCTTCCTTGTGTCCAAGCCTTATTTCTGCTTCCTGTCTGCTGATAGAAGTACCACTTGATGCTTCTTCGGTGTAGTGTTTTCAGCATGCAAATACTGTCAGTGTTTCAGTATCCCAAGACACTAGAGCTTAGCTTTTTCCTACTTTGATTTGACATGACAGATAGGTTTGAAACCTCTGTTCTGAACAAAAGCACACAGATATTAGAAGGTGCTCTATAATGCAAGTTATAAAGAAAGTAGCATAATACAGTGGGAAAGATTAAGAAATATGTTAAAATTGAGTACTACTTCATAAAATGTAATACATTTAAATGAGGAAAAATAGAGGATTGAATATAAGCAAACATAATGCTAACTGCTCTGGGATGAAATAGGAAGGACTGGGGGACTCGGATGTGTTCCTGCTTCCAGAATCCTGTTTGCTTCCAAAACTATTCTTGGATTTATTTATGCCTTGCTGTCCATAACAGGCCAGAAGACTCTGTGTGGTCGCAGCAGAACAATTAGGACTGCACGCTTGGCCCTAGTGATGTGGTACATCTGTAATACTGTTGTCTGTTGAAGAAGGCACATCTGTACTGTCTTTTTAGGACTGCATCTTAAATGGAACAAGTATCAGACTCGCCTTTTGGTGCTATCTGTTCTGCGGGAGGTGGGGATCTGTTGTGCTCCAGCATGCTGGGTGGTGTGGCGTGCAGGTTGGCATGCCCTGGCACAATCCGTCCTCACGTTGCCCACTGTCAGCAAGGCGGTGACCTGAACAGGAGCGGGTGGGAGGCAGTGTCTGTCTGAAGATGCCTTCTTGAGAGGTGCAGGGATGAGGTAACTTTGTAGGATTTAATGGGATCCATGTGACTCGAGTTGCTGATATCGATACACTGATTTATGTGCTGATGTATATGACAAGCACCCAGCCTCCTTTGAACCCTCCCCCCTGGCCTGTGTTACGGAGATGCAACAAGGTAACACTCATCTCTTCGTCGTCTCAGCCCACCCACATGCACCATATGCATAATTTTTCCATAAAGGATGACTGTCGCGATGTATATGATCTGAATTTGAGATGGTTGCATGTACCCTTATTTTTCACATACAACTGTTTAGCTATATAACTTATATAACCAAAGCTAATTGTTGAACACCCGAACAAGTGCTGCGTTTTGAGAATGCATTGTGTGATGTTTTTTGATGAAGGTCCTGATAACTGGTATCTGATTTTTCCATTATTCAATTTCATTAGATATCTTGCGTTTGTTAATATAAATGCTCTTACAGGAATTTTTGTTAAGTATGACGATATTGTTGGTATACCAAGTTAACAGATAAGTGGTTGGCTTTTTATAAGTGCTCATTGTTGGGTAAATTTCACTTAAGTTGGTGTTAGATCCTTCATTAGTATCAAAACTAGTATAGTTAAGGCAACACGCAAGCACTTCTGGAAATTGTGCACTAAGAAGGTGTCTGTTTGCAGGACTGACAGGATAATAAGCTCATTGCTTCTGTTACAATGCTAGAATTCGGCTATTTGCATAATATAGAGCAGTAACATGTTAATTCACAATTCACAAATAAGCCTTTCAGACAATGGTTTCAGACACGACTGAAATTTGTGAATGCTTCTCAAGTAAATTGCTGGTTTTGAGCACATTTTGTTATTTATTGGGAAGCCAAAATTATACTCAGATGCCCAAGCCTGAAAACAGCACGTAATTTGGCATTTGTGCATAAATGACTCCTGAACAAGGATGGTGGGGAAGTACTGAAGTGATTCTGTATTCAGTTGTGCATGGAATAGGTAAACTTGGTGTGGTGGCTTGACCCTGCCTGGATGCCAGGTGCCCACCAAAGCTGTTCTATCAGTCCCCCCTCCTCAGCTGTATAGGGGAGAGAAAATACAACAAAGGGCTCATGGGTCGAGATAAGGACAGGGAGAGATCACTCACCAATTACCGTCACGGGCAAAACAGACTCAACTTGGGGAAAATTAACTCAATTTATTACCAATCAACCAGAGCAGGGTAATGAGAAATAAACCCAAATCTTAGAACACCTTCCCTCCACCTCTCTGTTCTTCCTGGGCATAACTTCACTCCCTGATTCTCTACCTACCCCCCCAGTGGTGCAGGGGGACAGGGAATAGGGTTTACGGTCAGTTCATCACACGTTATTTCTGCTGCTTTATCCTCCTCAGGGGCAGGACTCATCACACTCTTTCCCTGCTCCAGCATGGGGTCTCTCCCATGGGAGACAGTTCTCCATGAACTTCTCCAGTGTGGGTCCTTCCCACGGGCTGCGGTTCTTCACGAGCTGCTCCAGCATGGGTCCTTTCCATGGCGTGCAGTCCTTCAGGAACACACTGCTCCAGTGTGGGTCCCCCATGGGGTCATAATTCCTGCCAGAAAATCTGCTCTATGGGCTCTTCTCTCCACAGATCCGCAGGTCCCGCCAGGAGCTTGCTCCAGCGCGGGCTTCCCATGAGGTCACAGCCTCCTTTGGGCACCCACCTGCTCTGGCGTGGGGTCTTCCCTGGGCTGCAGGTGGAGATCTGCTCCACCGTGGACCTCCCTGGGCTGCAGGGGGACAGCCTGCCTCACCATGGTCTTCCCCATGGGCTGCAGGGGAATCTCTGCTCCGGCGCCTGGAGCACCTCCTCCCCCTCCTTCTTCACTGACCTTGGTGTCTGCAGGGTTGTTTCTCTTACATGTTCTCACTCCTCTCTCCGGCTGCCGTTTCTGTCTGTCCCAGCAACTTTTTTTCCTTCTTAAATACGTTATCACAGAGGCACTACCGCTATTGCTGCTTGGCCTTGGCCGGCGTCGGGTCTGTCTTAGAGCCGGCTGGTATAGGTTCTGTCGGACACAGGGGAAACTTCCAGCAGGTTCTTACAGAAGCCACCCCTGTAATCCCCCCCTGCTACCAAAACCTTGCCACACAAAGCCAATACACTTGGTTATTCTGTGCTTGCGTTGTAAACTTACTGGTTTTGTTAATTAGGTGGCTATAAAGAGAAAAGGCTGCAGTTGAGAAGAGTGAATCAAGATAAACCTTTTTTTAAATTTTTTTTATTTTTGATCAGTATTTAAGGGTAGTGCTAGTACTGGAGAAGCCCTGCTTGCTTTAGAGGTGTAAGAAACTCTGGTGGCTTTAAAACAGATTGCGGTGCGTACTCTACATGACTAGAAGGTATTGCTGGAGCTTTTCCTGTGGTTGCTGTGCTGGTCTTCTGGTTTAAAAGTAAGATAAAGCATGAGGTGGGGCCTGGGAAGTGTCTGGTGGTGGTGTTCATGCACTGCGTGAACCTCTCTCTCGACAGCAGGATTGTGGTATTCCCTGATGCCAGGAAAGTTGTGTGAAGATGAATGTAGGAGTAGTGGCAGATGTGCTGACTGAAGAGCTGCATCAGGAGATGAAGAGCTGAAATACAGATAGAAGGTAAATTCATGTATGATGTCTGTGATAAACACGATAAAAACTTGCTGAAGAGCAGCTTGGATTACAAAGAACTTTTTGCCTCTTTCATCTCTCACGGTAATTAAATGTTCCATTTTTATTCAACTTCTTTCAAATGGGGTTCTAATTAAGCAGTAACTAATGAAATAGGAGATTAAGCATCAGCAAATATCTGGTGGTCAGAGATGTGCCCAGGGTAAAGTCCAAAACAGTTTTGTAAAATTTGTGTTTGAAACAAAGCAAAAATAGTTATTACAGAAACAGGAGACAGATTCTATGAGTGTAATTGCAGATTGAATTAATTTTCTTAGTGTTATGCTGAAGCAAAAAAAAAAAAGTAAAATTAAATATGTATCCCTTTTTATGTGGTTTCTATATCACCACTGCAAATATATAAAAAAATGCATCTGTAACCAGATAAGAAGATGCTATCAGGCACTTTTAATTTTAATTAAGGTTTAACTTATTGGAGGAATATGTATTTAAAGAATTAATTAAAATGCTGTTCACTGTATAAGAGATTTCAGTATAGGAAATGAGTTAATTGCAGTATCATAGGGGATCTGTGCTTTGCAAGCTGTTTTGTGTTGCTTAAAAAGCATCTTCACGTGGATGATTGGGACCTCTCGGGAGAACTAGAAGATGATGATGGCCTTGTTTTTGGTTTAGTTTGAATAAAAGTAGTTGCTGGTCTTGCTGCATCTGTGTGTGTCAAACAATCTTATTTCAGTTTCTGTTTTTCTTCAGGGTGGGTGGCTGGCACAAATGCTCAAAATACTTGAGATAATTGGGCATAATTTGATTGCAGCATGGTAACCCTGTATTCTGCAAGAAGGGTTTTTAAGGTGGTTAAAATACCTTTAAAAACTGAAGTCTTTCAACGCTGTCATTCTTCATAACCTTGTACTGCCGCAAGTTCATTTTTATCGTTCTGCTGAGCATACGAACTTACTGCTGGAGTTCCTCAAGGATCAAATCATGCCTTATTTAATATTTTCATTAGCAGCCTTTACAGAAGAATTAGAAGCATGCTAAATAAATTTGCCAACTCCAAAGCAGAGAGACTTTGGCAAGACAGAGAAGGACTGGATTATTATGTGAGAAGAACCACTTTCCTCTGCTGTTAATTGGTTTCAGGAGAATGTCATGTGCTTAAGGACAGATGACATTAATTTCTTCTATAAGCTCAGCCTCATCATTTGGGAGCAGCAAAGAATGAAGGTGTTCTACTTGTATTTAGGAAGATGAGTTTAAACTGCCATAGGTCAAGGAAGGGTAATTAGGATGATAGTGGAAGGATTGGCCAGCCTTTTTATGAGTAGCCTGGAAGAACTTGGCTTCAGCCTAGAAAAACAAAACCGGAGTGGAGATAGGATTGTTCTCCACATATATATGGAAGAAAAAAACAACAAACCACAGATATTTAGGCTAAAGGATGGTTTTAGGAGGAGGCATCGAGTGTAAATATGGAATACACTTAAGCTGGCAGGCAGGTTCTTTCTCACCCCATTTGGTGCTGCCCCATGGGTATGGTGTGTTGAGCATTAACTAGTCTTGGAAACCCCACGGTCAAGCGTTGGAAGTAACTGTCTTCAGAGCATGTTGATTGGGGAGCTTGCTTTAAAGGATTTCTTTAAAAAGAAAGAATAAAGCTGCTAGAGGGAAAGTATTTAAAAAGCAAACATAACGCATAGGCAGCCCTGTCTTCCTTAAGCATTTACTGTTGCTCTTGATGGTTGCGTGGACGTGCCAGACTTCTTCTGACACCTCAGAGTAGGTGCCAGTCTGTCAGATTAGCTCAACTAAAATAAACCTTTCTCCCACTTCCTGCTTGCTGTCGGCCCTTTGAGAGAGAATTACCTTTTAAAATGTACTGGGGTGTTCACTGGACTTTTATTCTGCTCTTTTAAACTAGTTTTTAAATGAGCAGAGAGGAGGTGAAAAATGTTGGCCACTTTTAATACTGTCATTTAATCATCTCATCCTTTGAGCTAGTATATGTGGAGAGATGGCTTATCTTGAACGTAAAGTATCTCCTTGCCTGTTTTGCATGAGAGTGTCTCCTATTGTGTTAAGCCAATAACCCCTTTTTTATATAGGTCAGCATATAGTATTAATGAGCTTTTATACCGTGGTTATAAATTTCACACATGTTTCTTAGAGTAGGAGTGGGGAATAGAAAATATTGCCTGGATTTGTTCTTTTTTTTCCAGCAGTAGATGTGTGAAACAGTCGATCTCCTGGTAGAAAAAAAAAAAAAAAATTGCTTTGATTAATCGGAGACTTTTAGCTTTTGTTATTTAAAATGCAGTCCCAAAGACCAAATGTTGTGGTGTTTGCCTTCAAAAGCACCTCTTTAGGAAACTTTAAAAAAAGGAAGTTGCTGTGAGATAGGTGTACCCATAATGAGAGAATTTTACAGGACAACCTGCAAGTAACAGTTGTGGGTTCACAAGACAAATAAAAGCTCTCACTATGTGCTGAAGTGCTTGGCTGTGATGAACCTCTGCTTGCAACAGAGCCACGTGAGGTTTATCACCACCTCAAAAGGCAGCAGAATTAGTGCGGAGAGATATAAATGTGGCAGGCTTGGCTTATACCAAGAGTGGTCAGTATATTTGACTCAGTGTAATGTGCCCACATCTTGGTGTGGATGGCAGGTATAAGAAAACATACTGCGTAACCCAGATGACAAAGTAGTGGCTCACAGAAGGGAGGTGATAGTGGCTCTCCAAGGCTCTTGCTCCTGCCTTTCTGATTGTCTGGATTGCAGAGCACCCCAGTAATGTCATCTTTCAGAGTTTCTACTATTTAATTTCCTCCAGCAGCAACTACTCCAGCACAGTGTTACTCCTGGTAAGACGAGGTAGCCCTTGTGCTGTCATGTCCATTTTGTTTTCAGCCACTGTTATGTTAGTAAATAAAGGGTTGAACATCTACAATTTTGCTTTATCAAATGGCCCTATAAGGCTGCAAACAAAGAAAAGGGGAAGCTGAACACATTTGAAAGTAGCTTAATAAATTAGTATTAGTATTGTAATTTGCTCCATCTTTACTTTAGGATTTTGGCTACTTAGCAAAAACTGCTTGGAAGAGCTATTAATTTTACCGTAAGAATGATGTTGCTGTATACAGAAGAATATCTGACCATATGTTTGTATCTTTATTTGAAAGAACAATGACTGATGAAATTTAAAGAGAAAAATTAATTACTATTATACATTATACTTGCAAAGAAAATTGAGAAAAGATGGATTTAGAGCCCCAGTTTTCTCATTTGCGCTATGGCTGTGCATAATACATGTTTTTGAGAGTTCAGGGTAAGTGTCGTCTGAAGAGCGTTCTTGAATGGAGAAGCAAGTATCACAAATTTTGCAGTTTCACACATTCGACCTGATATGTACTTGCATGGACTTCAGTATTTTATAGCTGTTTTCATATCTGGATAGTACATTTTATGTTCCTCTGGCATATTGTCCTGATTGCTTCTATTGCTGCTATAGTTGAGCTAAGAATTACTGTGAAGTTATAAGGTCTCTTTCAAGCTGATTACAAGAACTTTTAAAATTCATTAGTGAAGAAAGAATATTATAAAAAGGCCTTATCAAGCATACTTTTAAAAAAAAGATTTTCCTGGACACAGAATACTTCCAGGTTTTTAAAATCAAGTTGGAATATGAAAGTTGGTCACTGTGGGGGGCAGGACTGTGGTTTTGGTTTTGGGGTTTTTTCTTCTTTTAATTTCCTGCCAGTTTTATTCTAATACAAAACACCTGCGATTATCATTATTACCTTCCACCATACAGGGCATGGGTTTTTTTCTAGGCAGCTACAATGATTACTCCTGCAAAACTCTCAATTTAACAACAACTCCCCCAGCACTTTGCAGTGTTCAAGGAACCTGCATCATCAGCATGTAATCACGTATCACAGGTATTAAGTAGCAAGCGATTATTTTACCATTAGAGAAATAGTCAAATCTGGGTTAGCCCTCAGGAGAATAAGAGTTTAAAGGTCTTGGACAACATCCTAGTGCCCACTTATCAATCGTCCGCCTCACTGTTGTGCTTCAGTGGTTCAAGGAAATGCTGACAGCTTTTCAAGTGCTCTCTTGAGTCCTGTGCTGAGGCCACTTACTTGTCTGCAGGCTCACAGTGCTGCTGTCCTCTTTCGAAAGAGAGAGATGCTTCAGGTTGGCATGTGGTATCTTGGGATTGATGACAGAGCTGCTCTTTTGTTGGCTGTCCTGTACCTGAACAGGTGATGTTCCATAAATTCATACCATTTACTTGTATTAGGTCATTGGGATGCATTATGCCCTAAAATAACCTTGGTGCTCCTCTTAATTTTTCTGTTAACAGTCCCAAAAGAAAAAAAATATCATTGTCTTGTAGGAGTTGGGGTTTCTATCTTGGTGGTGTCTAAAAATTGGAGGAGCTGAGGACCACTCCTTGCCTTCCTGTTCTCACTGCCATTGAGCCTGTGGTCCTTTTAATATAGCACTAAGCTGCCCAGCCAAGTGGTAAATATCATGGAGATATCTTCATGTTTGTTTGGGGTTTTTTGTGTGAGGTGAAGCAATCTTCACTAATCCCTCATCATGGAGAATAAATTTGATGTTGCTTGTGGGCATAACTTATTCTGTATCCTCTTTTTACTTGTTTTCAGGACCTAAGTGATGCTAATTTGCACTTGTACAGTTCTTCTGTTTTGATTGCTGAGCAGGCTGGATGATGTGAAGATTAGCGATGATGTTTTGAAAGACTAGACACTTGCTAGTGTCTTTAAAATTCTCTACTTTTTCTTCCTTGTCCGATCAAGCCCCAGGGGGAGATGTCAGACTACACAAAACACAAAAGCAGTAGAAAACGTGATCCTGGCTTGTTTGGCAGATGAAAGTTTATCCTAAATTTTTTTTTTTTTTTCAAAGGAAGGAGGAAGTGTGGCTGTCCATTGACCAGACCTAGCACAGGTATCACCATCTGCTGGAGCTGCTTCTGGGCAGGGGAAAAAATATTTTCCCCCTCCATACTGGCATTTTAGCAGGTTGTGAGACATATGAACAAATGCCTTGGCAGGTCTCCAACACCTGTTGATGCCTAGCATGGTTATTTCCCTATCTTCAGGAATGCTGTTTCATTCCAGGAAGAGCTCGAGCATGTCCTAGATGGGTTCATCAGTCGATGGTGATGGACCTGAGCATACCCAGACATGAGCTGCTTCTGTTTTAAGACAATTACCTATTTATTGTCTTTAAGCACCAGTTTATGGCAGTGCTGTAGAGATTTCTATGAATGACTCTGAGAGACTACACATTTTGTTCCCAGATTGACTTGCAAACTTTAGAAAGAGGTTGGTGATGTGGGGATTTGACCTAATACCTTGCTAGAGCTAGTAAGCAAAACAGAATAAGAAATATTTTTAAGAGCTAGATTTATTTTGCTTCTTTTGGAAGTATTTTGCCACTGAAATCTCTGCATCAGCCAATTGCTGCAGAAGTTTTTCATAATCCAAACCAGGCTTTTGTTAATACTTCACTAATATCCTTTCAACCCACTAAATGCATTCCAATTGATTTGGAGGGATTATATTGAAGGATAAAGTTAGTCTTTATTAGCATGAGAACAACAGGTAATTTTTAATTTATTTATTTATTTTAATAAAGCAGCAGTATTTAATGTGGCAGTGAGTGCCTTCAGTAGTGTTAGGTGTTCTGTAGAGGAAAAATAAAATACTTGTCAAAAATGTGCTGATTACAGCAGGTTGCCTAGAGCTGAAGTCATTGTAATAAAACCTCCCAGACCGGAACAGGGTGCCGTTCATGCTATTCACCTCTTGAGTTGTTTTTTGCAGAGTGTAAACCCAAAGCCAACAGCTGTCAGGTCACAAACGGCTGAAGAGCCGTGTGGCGAGGCACCGCTGAGCTGCGGGGCTCCTGTCCTTTGGAGGAGTTGTCAGCTGGGCCCTGGAAGCAGTGGCTGGAGCCTGGAGGAGCTGAAAGAGTGGGATTAGAAGAGTTTACAACCTTTGACTTTGTACTGGATCAAAATCACTTTGATAGGTCCTTTTTGAGGATTTTGAAGGGTTGGTTGTTTTTTTTATTTGTTTCGGGGTTTTTTTGAAGTCTCTGAAACTATACACTGGGTTGCTTGCCCTCTAGTTTTGCAGCAACACAAGTACTGAGTTTGAAGTGGACATTAAGACAATCAAGCCTATACTTACCATATCAGCAGGGTGCTCCTTCACAGGACACAGAGTATCACCTTCAAACCAGTATCAAAGAAAGAGACTCCCTTCTCCCTTCCCAATGTGACGCAGTTGCTTTGGGAAGAAGATGCATTTCTTGCATGACCAGCTCCATAGGTCCTTTTGTCAATATAGCTGGGTTTGTGAAAGTTGTGGGTTTTTTTTTCTTTTGATCAGTAAAACAAGGAATCTACCTGCAGCATTTTGTAGCACATTTTTTCCCTAATTAGCATCCTAGAGTAATGTCTCTCCTTCCTTTCCCTCTCCCATCTCTAACACCCTAAAAAAACTAAATTGACAAACCACTTTTGTGCTTTTAATATTTAATGGCTAAAATGATACAAATGTTAAAAAAGCCAGTTGATAACTCAGGGAAAATGGGAAGATGTTTATGAACTGTGCCGTACAAACTGCCATTTACTTTTGTGCAGAATATGTATTGAAAAATACTGGGGGGGAAGGCCTTAATTAAAATGTGCTCATGATAGCTAACATTGGGTATGAATTCAAATAGACCAAACCTTTAAAACTTATTTTACAGGAAAAACTGGGCATTATGTCAAATCATCCCTGTTGAAAGCTATGTCGCTTGTTCTTTAGGTTTGTTTGTTTGCTTGTTTTTAAAGTGTAGCATAAGATAGTAACAGATTTCAGAGCTTAGACCAAAATTTTTTGGACCAAACAAAAAATTTGGGACAAATGTTTTTGGACAAAACCAGTCCTTGTTACTGTTGTTTGAGTGCGTTTGGATCCTCTTAATGCCTCTGTCCGCACCCAAGGAACGCAGTGATCAGTGCAGCCTTGTCATCCACTGGGTTCCTAGGCCAGCAGATAATTAGAAAGACCTGAGCACTTACTGACACAAATAAGCTATGATAAACCAGATCGTTATTCTTATTTTCAGTATAATTCAGTTTTCAGTAGTAGAAATGTTAGGAAAAAGAATAGAAAGAAGAGCTTAGAGGTGGTTATGGTCCTGCTAGTGCTCAACCATCTTGACCCTTCAAGTACTGACAAAAAATTTCCTGTAGTCAAAAGCAGCAAGATGCATAACTTGAGAGCTTGAGGTGTCTGAGACAGCCATACTGGAGCCATTTGCATCCTCCATAGAGTTCATTGCTGCCATCGCTGCCTTTTCTCCTTTATCTAAGGAAATTGCATGAGGTCAGGAATTTAGTTCCCCCAGCAGTGTTCTCCTGTACCTGACTTTTCACTTTGGCCGCTAAGTGTTGAGTTTCAGTGACCAAAACAACTTCGAAGATCTGGGAATACTGTGGAGTTTTTTTCTTAGTTCTTATTTTGGTGTATGTCATTTCTGTATTGAGAAGATGGGGAGAAATGAAAAGGTTTTTAGTGGATGAAGTAGGTAACATGCCATTAAGGAGTTCTTAGAGTAAAATAATTGCTTTAAAGACATCAGGCACAGAGGTTCTGCATTATCAGCTAATGCCCTAAAATTATGTTTACTCGCTGGGTTAGCACTTTCCTCGTAAATGGCTTGCTTTCTGTTAATGAGCTCATGTTCCTTCGTGGGCAGTGAAGTATTTTGTCAGGCTTCAAAAATAATCATCTTAAACATTTCTTGGGAAGATCATTGAAACCAGGTAAACAAGCAAAAACCCACAGATTCTGTAGTTGTCCCCATTCTTACACTGTTCAAAGTGTGTAGAAAGTGAAAATAGACCGAGTTTCTAGTTTGTATCCTACCAGAGGAGTGCAGTGCAAATAACTTTTGTTTCTGATTAATGTAGCTTAAATAGAGGATGAGCATATAATACCTGCAATCAAAAATTGCATAGGGTTTATACAGGCTTGGGTTTTGCATGTACTTCTGGGGTAAGAGTTATAATGCGACTTCTTAAATCCTCTGCTTTGTCAGAACATCAGTATTCCTGGGTAGAAGGGTTTACCTTTTATAAAAAATGTATTTACTTTACCATTGAATCCATGGAAAAATAACGTTTAAGTTTAAGGAAGCCAAATTAACTCCACTTTACACATACAGAGAGGTAGCCTAAGATAACATGTGAGGTAAGGATGCTTTCTCTTACTCTGAGCTGCTAATGCTTGTTCTAGTCATTTAGGAAACAATGTTAATATAGCAGGTTCAGAGTTGCATGAAGGCTTAGACTTGATGTGGTCTGCTGTGTGTTACCCAGCCTGCAAGATTTCTGCTTCTGGTCCATAACTGCATCTGTAAATACAGCTGCTCGTGTGCATCTCAAAATTAGAAAGTCCCAAATATTGAATAGGATCTTACAGTGGTGAAAACTGATCTCATTACCCTACTGCGTTTCTTGCAATAAAAGCAAGACTTCAAGTTAAAATCCTGGACAGCTTGTGAGGAGAGATGGGAAAGGAAAGTTTGTGGGGAGATCTTCTACCCCCCCCCAGCATCTGCCTTAAACGTGTGTTGATACGAGATAGGCATTCACTTAAATTCGTCAACCAATTCACTTTTGTATCCAATAAAACCTGAAAGATTTGCAGTGAAATTATTTATGCTTAATTAAAAAAAAGGCAAGAAAAAAACCAAAACTAAACAAAACAATCCCCCCACCCCCAGAAAAACACCTGTTTTCCTGTGGAAAGCCAGTTGCCTAGTAGTCATTTATAATGGACTAAGACCACTGGAGGAAATCAGTATTGCATAAATCCGATGTGCATTTCTGATCTAAATAATTATTTAAATATTGTGCATAAATTAAATTATGCATAATTGAACTTGCTTTTGAACAATTAAACCTTCCATGGCTGCGTCTACAGATAGAGAGATATTCCTTAAGCTCAGTAAGGGGACAGGAGTGCGCGCTAGCACTTGGCTATGATCCGCTCCCTTTTTCTGATTACTTAAGAGGGCTGTTCAGGACAGAGCATCAGCCTATATGAATACTATCAACTAGCTTAACAAGTCAGATTATTTAATTAGCCCTATTAAGACGCTTCTATTTTTATAACTTATTTATGAGTGCTCTTGCTAAGCTTAGAAGGTCCACCTTCAGATTTCAAAGTGTTTTCAGCTCATGTAGTTGTTGGTAGTCTTGAAGGGTTTTATACTGTGACTCCGCAACATTGTCATCCTAAGAAAACACAAAGGGGCTCTGAACAGCTGTTGAAGTCAGGCAATACACTTCTGCAATCCTGGCCTGCAGGTTTCAGGTTGTAGGACATTTATGATCTGTATGCACAATCGACATGTGCTCAGTTTCCAAAATGTAATCCAGAGGATGGTTATTTCTTCTAACGCCCGCTTTATTGAAGTGTTTTGTTTTCCTCCTAGGGCAGGAATGTTCCCCAGCCATCGCTTAAAGACTACCATAAAATAGGTCATCTTGCTTGATGTCCAGTGGCTGGTAATGCAGGTGATGCTTGTTTTGAGCTAGATGCTCCGTCACCGTTTTAGTGAGATCCACATACTTGTGTGTTTTCTAATCTAGATTTAGAGGAGCAGGAAAAGATTTGATGAAATAACTATTAAAATTAAATCAAACATGCGTGTTTCCCAAAAGAAAAAACTTTTAAAGCAATTGTGTCCAGAATCTGATACCTGTGTCATGGTTGTACCTTCAGAGTGTTTGAAAGGGCTATAATTTCAACACAAGGGTGGGACTCCTACTCTGCCACCCCCCAAATTTATTTCATCTGCAAAGAAAAGAGAAAAGTGCAAAATTTTCATGTCTGAATTCAGTCACTGTGCTTTTCCTTTCTGGTTAAACCACTCCGGGCTAGTTTGGAAGAAGAAATTCCCCAGTTACGGAGTAACATTATGCTTCGTAAAAAAAACTTCACTGTTGGTAAGTGCTGGTGGCTTGTGGCTTGAAGCTTTTGTTGTTGTTTTGGTATCAGTAAAGAAACAGTTAATTAAGGTGATGCTGAAACAATATATGGACTTGGAAGCAAGGTTAAGGTGTTTTGAAAGCAGAGGGTATCCATGCGAATGATGGCTCCATCCAAAACTATCCCAAACAAATGTGGTTTGGATAAATCCAGGCAGATGGTATCTGCCAGCTCATGTTTGAAATTAGCTGCAGGTGAATATGCAAAATGGCATCCTCTTACTTAGAGAAGTCTGTATACGTGCTTTAGTGCGTTATATCATCAGTAAATTATTTTAATAGCAAATAAGGCTTTATTACTTTTGCTATTGCTTTATTGCATTTGCTGCTCTACATTCAATATGTACAGCATTGGCATAATATAGCTTGCATGCTAGCTAGTCCATTAGCAGAAGAAATGGTAACTGTGTTCCAAGACCATAGTACTTTGAATTTGGTACTGTTAAAGCCAGGAGGAAAAAAAAAAAAAAAAACAAACCCAAAACCCAAACCAAACAGTTGTTGCATTTCAGGCTGTTGTACAAAGCTAGGAAATAATAGCTTATAAATGAAGCAAACTTAGTTCTGGAAGGTACTGAGATGAGACAAAATTCATGTGATTTCCAAAGTACCAGTGGTTTTTTGAGTCAGCTTTCAGGTTAAAACAGACCTGTGAGAAATTCATGATAGCCATATAAATAAAAAAAAAAGGGGGACACACACACAGTAATAAAGAATGTAAAAGATACTGGGCATACTACTTTAATATGGAGGATGCCGATTAAATTAACTCTGCACATAGGTTTAGGAAACACTGAAAAAAATTCAACTCCATGCTCCACACTTAAATATTGAACAGTACACTGAAATAACATGGAATTGTAAAATCGTCTGACATAAATTTAATGTGGATTAATGTTATTTTGGTAAGTGTTGAGTAAACTGCTCAATGTAGTAATCCGATTTGCCTACATCTATAACTGTCTAATAGAATGGATTTATGCATGGTGCTAGAGAGCATTGCATGCTATAACTGCAGTGCTGTGATTGGTAGAAGAGTCTTGGAGAGACAGGCATGACATGGAGCAGAATGGAAATTCGTATAAGTATCCAATGAAAAAAATGCAGAGTTTAGTTTGGAATCAGTCTTTCACTTGCTGAATTAATCTTAATATTATGCATGTTGCATAAAAGTTGCTGTAGAAGCTAAGGAAGATCTTGTATGCATGAATGTGCCGTTTTTTCCATTGACATCAACTGCAGTAGGAGGACACCAGCTCTCCCCGCAAACGTGGCCTGGCTCTCTGTGCAGAGGACAGAATCACTTGTCCAGGTTTTCACTCTTTCTGGTGAGGTGAACCAGGAACAACTGGGTTAACTTGTTGAAGTTGCTTTGGATTTGCATACTACTGACTCACAGTACATAAATTTCACATGAAAAGTCCTCATACTTGAGATTCACATCCAATTATCTCCTTCTCAAATGGCAACTTTTTTTATAGCCCATATGACTTTTGTACGGCATCAGCTGAGATGGGCAGTAGATGGTATGTACCATTACCAGGCTACCTCTGGTTGAGGTGCCTCAGAGGAGGCATGGGAGAGTATTCAATGAGTGTTATTTTCCCATTTTCACAACACAAATTTGGAGTCAACTAGGAGAGAGGTTTTCATGTAAATAGCTTGAAAATCCAGCAAAACCTATTTAATTTTGTTATCGGGGAGCTGATAGCAACGAAGTAGTAATCTATTGCCAGTGACCCAGCCATTAAATGTATCTCTGATATAAAAGGTCCCTATATCCTAGCTTAGATGAAAAACAGGTCTGTTTTCTCCATCTGTGTTGGTTTTCCTTTCTCACTTACTGCTCAGGAAGCCTTTTGCACAAGAACTTAATGAGGCTCCGTGTCCTTAGTTGTGGCTTTCTTGCTGTTCCCTAGATCTGTATCCGATGGGAAAATAGAGCAAAATAGTCTTTAGCGCATTACACTGAGCTGAGCACATAGTTGCGTAGCATTACATGGACCTTTCTGTTACTTTTGGCACTGTGGATCCGATCAATGCTCCATGTGCAGGAGGAGACGTGATTTGTGTAAAGTCAGTAGGGAAGCAGAGTGCTGCTGTGCTGGGACTCGCTCTACTGCTCAGGAACTGCAGGAGGCATTTTTGAAGGTGTGGTTGAGGAGACAGTACCATGGCACAGGGGGTTTGGAGAGGAACTTCCCTGGGCACATCTGGAAAATGAGGGTGAAAACAGCTCTGTGTTACTGGAAGTTTGGGGTCTGCACAGTTAGATGGATCCCTGGCAGGAGAATTGTTTGCAGGCTGACTGCTGAAACCATCAGTCTCGATGTCTGACACTGTTTTTTCTTGTCATCCTCCATCCTTTACCACTCTCAGGGAAACAGGCAGGCCAAGCACAGCTAAAATTCTCTTAAAACTGGACTGTATTTGGTACACATTCCTTCTTGTCTGAGATATTGTCCAAAATATTAAGTATTTTTCTTTTTTATTTGCTGTTTCTGTTGAAAAAACCCTGTATCTCAGAGGGTTGTAACTCCATGCTTTGCCTCCCTTTCATTGTTCACACACTTCAAAGTTGTGACAACTTGTTTTCCAAGTAATTATTAATAAAGAAACCCTGCAAGTGTAATACTGTCAAGCTGAACAAAGAAAAAGGTGAAGATCATGACCTGAAAAATAGCTTCTGAGTGGGTTTCCTATCAGTGCACTGCAGTGGTGCAGCATTATTTTCAACTAATTTTTCAACTTTATTCATCAATAAGACCAGTATTTTTCATAGTTAAGTTACGTATGAAAAAGTGGGTATTTTATTTCTTTTTTCCTTTTTTAGTTTTTAAAAGCTTGATACATGTAGCGTTGGATCAAGGCACACACAAGACTTAGCCAAAGGGCGTACAAAGCACTTTGGTTTTTAGTTGAAGGAACAAATGATTATGGCAACAAAGAGTGGCTTGGGGTTTAAACATGAAATAGCTCATAGTTCAGTAGGAAGGCAGAAAGAAACATGTTACCTTACAGATTTATCAAGGAATTTCTGGAAAACTGTGACAGTAATGGGCAGTATTCCTGACTGTAATGGCAGTATACTGAACACACACCTGTATACTGTTTGAGTATACACTTTAAAATAGCTTTATTCCCCAATTGTCTGCTTACCTTCGTGACTAAATTTTTTGAGACCTTGCTTATATTGTCTGGGGTTTTTTGTCCTGCTCTTTTTTTCTTATGAAACTGCATTTTCAGCCTTTTTTCTGTTCAAAGCAGTTTCTAAGTGTTGTCTCTGTCCTCCTGCCCTTGCCTCCCAAGTACCTGTGACCATCCATCACTGTTTTTCTCTGTAGTAAGCAGACCACTGGCTTTGATAACCAGAAATCTAACCCTAAATTGTACCTACCCGCTTGGTTTGTAGAGCCTAGTGCATTTTTAAAAATTCCTTGTTAAGAATTTGGTTATGCTTTTTTCTAGGGATCAATTTTTTTACATGTCAAAAGTTTGTCTCACACGTGTCATTGATTTGATTATTTTCTTTTAAATTGGATTTCACAATTGTTGAATGGATATATCCAGACAGCTGATATTGCCCATTACTACACACATTTTTGTTTATTGAGTATTGTTGTGGTTTACAGATTTAACAGACCCAACATTGAAAGTTCTGTAAGTCTTTGCAACCACTTCTTGATCTTCCTGATTTGCTAGGTTCAACATTGTTTTATTGATACCAAAGTGAAAAATGGCCTGTGCTTACACTTACAAGGATCTCAGATGAATGTTCTGACTGCTCAACACGGCAAGAAAATTCACTTTCACAGTCAACAAGTCATCTTACTCAGTAGAACACAAAAGTTAAATGGTCTGTAACTTCAATATTAGCAAGGAAAATACAGTACAAATTACTAAAAAATACTAAAATATAGAATTGTGGTCAGGTATCCCCACTACATTAATCGCAGCAGTAGCCTGAAATTTGAAACTTTTAATAAAAAGTTCTTAAATATAAATTATATGGCAAATGTACAGTACATTGCTTTGTCAGTCTTTTAATCCAGTGTTTTGCAGTAGAACAGCAACTGTTAAGTCAGTCTTTTCTCATTTTCTTTAAAAAACAGAACAAAAGCAAAAAACCAACAAAACCCAAACCAGTCTTTTGTGTCCTTCAGTATCATGAGTGCGAATGATCTGAATCTGGAATACCACTGTCTCTGTAGCTCCTGTTACTACTGCTTTCACTGTGGCTGTTCTTGTACAGATTCATGCCATTAGGTGGGAAAATGGTGTGTATTACAAATTCCTCCTTGGACACTTGGTCGTTGGTTATTGGTATCATCTGGAAAGAAGTCTCCCTGATTTCTAGGATGGAGTTATCCTTCTTGGTTCCCGCTTCGGCATAGTCATCTTTTCTCCGGCGTCCCTTGCTGTAGGCGCAGTTCCGGGAGAACAGAGACCCATTTCTGTGAACATACCAGCAGACCAGGGCCAGCAGTGCTATGGCCACCAGCGCCACTGCACCGCCAATGATGGCAGCCAAAGGCAAGTTGGAGTTTTTGTAAGGTTCTTTCTCCTGCTCCCGATTGAGGGTTGTGGTAGGGTTGTACATCTTAAGAGGTGCTGTCTCGGTCTCAATGCATTCAGGCGTTTCGTCAGAGAGATAGATGTTGCTGGTTTCCATGGGAACCATGCATACACGGTATGGTGATTCTGGTTCAAGAGCTGTGAGCAAATAGTCATTTCTGTCACCTGTAACTATTGTTTCAGTTATAGATCCAAAGGCAGGGCTGTGACCCATCTTGAGCCAGCTCAGTCTTAAAGCAGTCATTGGTAGTGCAACTTTCCAGGAGATGTGAATAGTCTCCGTGCTTACGGATTTCACAAATATTGTAATGATTTTGCGTACTGGGCTTGCTGTGGTTCTGTAGTTTTTATTTAGGTTGGGAGTCTTGATGTCTGGTTGTTTGGTCACAGAAACCGGCCAGTGTCCCTGGGCCGGGTATAACGTGTTTGGTACCGCAGTAGTGATTTGGATGGTGCTTATCATGCCATCGTCCTTACAATCGAATAGTTCCGAATTGAGGTCTTTGATAGCCATTCCACGTACTTTTTCCGGTGCCTGACACATCAGTCCACGTACGTTAACTTTTAAAGGCAATGACTGTAACCAGTCGCGTACCCATTTCATTTTGCACCCACAGTGCCAAGGGTTGTTACGAAGAAAAAGTTGAGTTATG
Organism: Astur gentilis; assembly: GCF_929443795.1. Classification (NCBI taxonomy): domain Eukaryota; kingdom Metazoa; phylum Chordata; class Aves; order Accipitriformes; family Accipitridae; genus Astur; species Astur gentilis. The sequence continues at coordinate 16,601,330 of NC_064884.1, forward strand.
TTGTCCAGGTCATCAAAGACACCCTGAGGTAAATTGCTAAGATTGTTATTGGACATATCTAGTCGATACAACTGCCTTAAGTAAGAGAAAGCATTGGGTGGCACACGGTTGATATGGTTTTCTTGAAGATAAAGCTTTCTTAGGTTCGTTCCCGGCAAGTTTACTGGTGCAGCTGTGAGTGAATTGCGGACCAATGACAGTTCTGTAAGATTGACTAGATTCATGAAGACTTTGTCTCCTAATCCATGATTATTTAGAAGATTTCCATCTAAAACAAGGCGTTTTAGATTTGTAAGGTCTTGAAGGGACAGCTCTGAAATCGTGGAAATACGATTATCATCCAAGCGTAGCTCTTCTATCGTTTTAGGCAAACCCCAGGGAATAGTGCTAAGGTGATTTCGAGAGAGAAAAAGAAGTCTGAGATAGATGTTGTCCCGGAAAGCTCCATCCTCAATGCTAACAGCAGAAACGGAATTATCATCCAAATGCAGTTCTTCCAGATAGGGAATTTGTGAAAGTGAATCATAAGTAATGGTCCTTATATTATTCTCCTGCAAATGCAGTTCCTTAACATACTTAGGGAGGTTAGTGGGGAATTCATCTAGGCTGTTGTGATATAAATATATTCTTTCCACCCTAAGCAAGTTCTTCAGTTCTGAAGGAATCCCAGCATTATTTATTTGATTGTTCTGAAGGAAGAGGGTAGTAGCATCCTCTGGGATTCCTGTAGGAATAGACGTCAAATGACGATCATTACAATATATGAAACCCACATCGCAGCGACATACTGAAGGGCAGGGTTTGGCACTAACAGAATAAGGTGCCATGTCAAGTAACAGCCCTATTTTAGTCCAAACTAGGAAGATGCTCCAGGTTACACTAATCATGGTCAGGAATGATGAGATTTGTATACAGTTCTGATCTTCAACAATCTAAAAAAACCAAACAAACAAAATTATCCAGATCATCAGTGAAAAAACGGCAATGAAAATTCAACTTAAGCATTACAGAAGACATCTGAAACACGCATATTAAACTAAAATTCAAGTTCATAGAAACATTTTACTTTCTTTTCCTTACATCAGTATTTTACTACTTCTTGTACTAATTCAATTAACTTCATAGGTTATTCTGCATAGTAATTGAAAATAATATAATCAAGTATGTCTGATTTGTGAATTGTTTTGCTTAAGCAAGAAGGTTCTTTCTAAGGATTCCTTTATATTTCATGTGTAGAGATAATCTTTGTTCGCAGATACCAAGTAAGTACAGAGCTGAAGTCACACCAGAGTTCAAGTAAATCACTCTCTATCTGAAAGATAATAAGTAATTCCTAAGTCAGCTAACTAGTCCAGGAGCCCTTAAGTGAACTTTAAACCCCTTACCAAACCTACAAGTTTAGTGGTAGCTATTGTGGAGGTTCAAAAAAGTCCTAATGGCGGAGCATAAAATGCAGACAAAAGAGCAACGGTCAGCTAAAGACTTTTTTCCGATGTTTTCTGAGTGCTCAATATTATGTTGCGTATCTTACAAATACTGCAGCCTACTTTTCTTGGGGTTTTGAGCTGTAAGGTTTAGAAAGGTGAATGTTACAATTGGTAGGTAGCTAACAACCTGACGTAGCTGGTAGAGCTATGGTTTTCTAGTTGACTGGATGGAATATTTTATTACATGCTTAATTTCATGTTTAAATATTTGTCATTCTCAAAAGTCTTCTTACTAAGCAGTACACTAATAAGAGACTATTTGGCAGGTTTAACCACATTTTCCCATCTTATTAGTTCAAACTGTGCAGGGTAGGATAATATAAATTAACTCTTAACTGAAATTGTACTTTGCATTGGTAGTGTGTTTGTACATTGAGCTCAGGTAATTAGCATTTTTATAGCTTTTAAGACAACATAATTCAATTACCATTGTAATTAGGGTTGTGAGAACTTCTGCAAGATGACCTATGCATTAAGCAGTGTCATGACCTTTTCTCTTGTGGGTTCATATATTAATTGAACTTTATTCTCTGAGGCATGAAAAGGAAAATAAATTAATATTGATCCTACCGTATTTAAAGGTATGAGTAAATTTTGTGCTTGAGGATATCCAGTAAAAGAATGTCTTTCTTGCGAGTCACTCTTACGGTTTACTCCACGGAGCTGTGTTTTTCTCAGCGGCGTTTACTCAGATGGTCCTTCTTGGTGGTGTGTGTTTCCTGGCCCCTGGCACGATACTCAATGAGCATTCCAACCAAGATTTATCATGGTACATAAGCACACCAGGATGGGGTGTAGAAAAGCTTCAGTTTCCCTCTATTTTTGTCCTCATGTAAAGTCTGTGAATGAAGAGCCTCTTTTGTTTGGTTTAATGCCTTTAGCAGGAATTACTTTCTTTGTAACTCTTACAAACTCTTCTGTGCAGTGTAGTAGTCGGAGGTGGTAACTTCAGCGCCGCATGATGGAAACTATTCATTATGCTGAGGCTTGAAGGATGGTAGCCTCTTCAGGAGGTCAGGAATGGGGCTGCTTTTTCCTGTCCACAATTATCCAAGTATAAACTTTGTACAGTAGCTACATCCTGATACATCCACGCCTCTTTGAGAGAACCATTTTCTGACTCTCACTTTTTAACACTTCTTCCAAGTTTGTAATGCAGGAAAGAATTCCTCCTGTGCTGCAAGAATGCAAGTTACTCTACCGTAGAAATGTTAGGCAATTCAGATGGTTTTCTTCATTTAAAAAAAACCCAAACAACAAACCCACAAAAATATGATTTCCTTCGCAGAAAACTCCCCTTTTAAAGCTTTCCTTGAACTCTTAATTTCCTGCAAAAGTAAAAACAAACAAAATATTTGCAATTAATAACTGGTGGATACTAGAATTGTGTTGCCTCCCCTATATATATCATGCTATGCTTATTGTATACATGACTAGCACATCTTGTTTTCCCAATATATTGGTATTTCAGCAAAATACAGAGCTCTTTAAGAAAATGTTTTGCTGTTTAGTCTCATGTTTACCGCATTTTTGCTGGAACTATTTTCCTTCCTTTCAGTAGAAAATAAAGTCATCCTGAATTGACAGACAGTAACAAAATATTCATAAATTATGTTTCCCACCTGATTACAAATGTCAGTCCTGCTTCCTTGGAAGAAGCAAAAATGGTTGCTTGCTTTGTGTTCTTGGTAAACTGAGGTAGATGGTGATCCTCTCCTTAAATGTAAAGGGAGCTAATTACCATTCAGTAGTTACTACATGAAAGGGGAAATGGTTTTGCTAAAATACTGTAGTAATATTTCACATCTGTGATATGCTGATTCAGAATTGGGGACTAGCTAGGCATCTGTTATCAACTCTTTGACAACAGAGATTCATATGTGAGTTTTGTCCATGAAATGTGCTTGATTTGCAGTCTGAACTTCTAAGCTATTATATTTGTCACTTTGCACAGTGGAATTGGTGTTGAGATTAGCATTTTATCTGATTTTTCTAATTTTTTTTTTTAAAAAAAGGTCAGTCTTGGCTGTTTGTATTTCTTGAACTCCAATTATTTGGTTATTTTTTGAATGGTATTTTTAACTTGGGCTACTTTGTATCACTATTGCACTATTGCAGAAAGTATCCACTCAGATACCAACTCTGTGTTCCCCCAGAGCATGTAGGTAGTACCTGCCTGAAATACAAATGGTTAAATCTGAAATTACAAAAATCCTTAACGTTTACTTACTTCTCCCTTTCATTACTGCATGTTGTCCAGAGAACTGAGCACAACCCTCAGAAATGAAATGCTCAGAAGAAACAGCTTGCTGAGTAATGCTTGCTTAGCTGCCTTCCTGTGCGCTTAACTAGAGTAGCTTCTGGTCCTTCATGAAATATTAGACCTGAACAGAAACAGTCTGTTTTAAAACTCTATGTCTTTTTCTGTTTGAGTCAGGTCCATCATGAAGTAGATCAGTAATACTCCTAAAGCAACAGGAAATTTACCCTGATACGAAATTATTGACATAGAAACAAATTATGCTGCTCTTTTCATAGAAAAATGTTGACTGTTTAAAAAAAAAAAAAGCAGCCCCCCACTTTAGAGATGGTGTGACTGTCTAGTGAGGGAATGGTAAAGCCTTTTCTCTCTGCTGCTTTCATGTTCATCTAAGCTTTGGTTTTGCACCTTGTTTTCAGCAGTTGTGTAATGAAAACAGTAATTTAAAATGAGAGACTCTCACTGTGGCATAAATAAGTATTTTAACATATGCTTTATTTAAGGAGAAAACTCAGCCTGCCTGGTCACATTTTAGAATATAAGGGAATGCATATTTTTTGGTAACTTATGTAATTTGGGTAAATAATGCAATCATTATAAAATGGAACAAAAAGACTCCATGTTCTTGCAGTGTCCAGTTTTCTTGGTCTGTTTTACTGAAGTGTTTGGGGAAAGAAGTCCAGGCTCTGTTCCTGAAACTTTGAAATAAACAGTTGCTTAACAGCTGTAGAAAACATGGTATCTCTTAGGAACCAACGTAAAGTTGTGATAGAGGGTATTTTCTGGAAGTATATAGTGAAGTAGGAATATGAATTTTTTAAATAGGTCTTTGAAGGCTACAATAATTTTTAAGTACTTCTGAAGAAAATTTATGGGTTTTTTTTTTTAACTTTTAGAGGTGTATAAAACACCTATTAAGCAAAACAGAGGTTCTAGTATGCATATGTTACAAATATACATACACACACGAGAAAGTAAATTCACTTATTTTACCTTTCTAGCATATAAACTGTTTCCTCTTTGCTCCATTTGATAGTCATCCCTTCATTTATTGCCGCTATTATAATAGCAGTAATGTGTAGGATTAAAATGAAAGCAGTAAAGCTCATTAAGTTCTTGGAATTTTTTTATCCCTTCTCTCAAAATTACATGAAAATGAGAGACAAAAATAAAAGCTGGTCTCTTTGGAGAAGACGACACTGTTTCAAAAATGTGGATTAAGACTATACCCCCCACTCCCTTTTCTAAACTTAGAATAGTTTTCTTCAGGTCTTGATTGTTTGATATCTTGCACTTCCCTTTTATATCTCAAGCCATAGCTGAAAACAATGTTTTTGCATATCAAAGGCTCCAGTGATCTGTCTACAGAGAAGAAGGGAATCCTGCTGCCATGCTCCAACTTTCCCCTTCTTGAGCTGTCTCTAAATATTCCCTGACATCAAGTCATTATAGCTGATCCGCCAGGATGAAAAGAAAAGTGACCCCCACTGGTACAGACACTGTGTCCAGGTTTCTGCAACATCAAATTGGGATGCTTCATGGACACATGGTTTTGAAAGAAGCCATTACTTTTGAACAGAGCAGATTTTAGAAAGTGTGCTAAAAATCATTTTTAAATGCAAAAATTACTTTTTTTGGTAACAAAAGTAACGTTGGAACAACTGAACAGCAGCTTTTTTGCTTATCTTTATTCCAAGTTGAATGTTTTCATGAACTTTGCTGAACTGCATGGTTAAATTACTTTTCCTGGGACATTGTGTAAGCAAGTGTATTACTAAAGATAGCGGTAATGTGTGAGCCTTGTGTGTGTAGTTATCGCTGTGGTACAGCTAAGCAGGGGGACATCTTATTTTAAGAAGTTCAAAGTAATTTGCACTCTACAAGAAAAATGTACTGAAGAACATAATTGTATTTACTATAAAGTATGGAGTCCAGCTGTACTCCCTGTCCTGTAGACAGGCAACTGCCAAAAAAATATAAAAAATAGTTTTGGTATATTTGAAAAGTTGACTTTTTAAAAAATGGTGCCAAAGAGATCTTTTCTTTCCAAGCTGTGATAAAACATGAACAAAATGAAGACCTGCTTCATTTGAGGTCACACAGTGTTTATTTGAATTTCTAATCTGCCTCTGTGTTCTCTGGCAGGAACTCTTGTAGTTCAGTAGCTTCTTTCTAACCATAAAAATAACAGGGGAAAGGGTAACAGCTCAGTATTTTTAGGTTATAAATGAGAAGAGTGTCATTTAAAGTTAACATTACAATATATGTATTTGATATGTCTAAAATTTTGCTTAATTGGTGTACTTACATTCCAGAATTACCTCTGTATTTGTTTGTAATCTGAAATGTATCAGAAACATAAAATATGCTTCTCATGTTTTAAAAAGACTTCTGAAGTCTATCTACTGCATATATTGCCAGTTTAGTTTACAAAGGTCATGCTGCCTCTTAAATAGTTTCACCAACTTAAAAAAAGTTCCACAGTGCTAATCTACACTTAAAGCAATGCCCATACTTTGTTTTCTTTAAGTGTATTACTCAGGGTTAGTTGACAGTGACAGCAAAATGCTTTCTAAGCACCCTGTGTAGGAGCAGCAATTTCCACGATCATCATATTTCAGGAAGGTGCACCAGTCTTTTGTTTGGTGCTAGACAAGCAGAAGGTCCTCTAGCTGTCTTTCCAAGGCGTAAAGAATGCAAAGGAGTTTGTTAAACTGAGAGTCAGGTTGTATCTCTATGTTGGTGAAATTTGGAGTTGTTTTTCTTCTGTTGGAAAAGTTTTTATTTACTTGTAGAAAATTTGCTCCCCCACCCCCCCCGTGTAGTAGTTCAATACTTCTGTCTTGCTAGTTCTAACTCAAGTGTCTTAACCTGCCATTTTTTCATGTGATCTTCCCTTAAATGCAAGTGAATCTGATTTAGAACTGGATTCTGAGTAAAAGCTTGTCTCCATACTTAAGATGAACCAAACCAGCATTTGCTGTAGAGGATGGAAATGAACCAAGAGTTGTTCACTTCTGAAGTTTACTTTTAAAACCTTTCCTCGTTTTGAAGATGCTAGGTTGAAAAGATCCAGACTATTACGCTATTATTCCTACTTACTCTCTTGTTTTGACTACTCTGCTTCTGCAAAGGTTGCACGTTAAAAAAACACTTTGAGGGGGAGTGTTTTGCAATGACTTTTTGTTTGGTGTTTTAGTGCTCTTTGAGTTTAGCCAATTATGGCTTCTAGGTTTTCTTTTGAGAGCTGCTGCTGAGGTAACCCGCCCGTGCTTAAAGTAAAAGAATAGGGAACAAATGCTGCCATTGTTTCAAGGTAAAATCTGGGGGTTTTCGCCTCTTGACAAATTTAGGTGGAATTATACCTGATAGGAAGTTCCTGGCACAAAACATAAGGCATGTAAAAATACTACTTAAACCCTGGATAAAGCTTCAGTAGTTTTGTTTCTTTGCCTTTTAAAACAGTTTGTTGCTCATTTCCCGATTACTAAATTTGCTCCTCAAAAAATAAGACTTAAAAAAACGTGCAGCTGTAAGATTGCTTGAATTCTTGCAGCTTGTGGAAGGAAGAACAGAGTTTGTGATGATACAATATATTTACTGAACACTTTTCAAGATGCCTGACCCGAGTGATATTTGGTCGCTTATTAAAAATAAATGTAAGCAATCACATACTAATTCTTCTGTGTATTCCTGTGCTTTGAAGTGATTAAGGAAAAAAAACCTGCAGAAATAACTAGCCATTAGCATCGGCGCTTGCTGCTAGAAGGAGACAAAGATGGCCATCTACCAACTGAAGCCACTTCAAATAATTGCAATGCAAAGTTTGCAAACTCCAGCAATTGCTTTGATTAGTCACCATTGCCTTACATAATATCCTTCAACTTTTAGCTATTGGTTGCAAAGGAAAAATGAAAGAAGGAAAAAAAAAAACCCAACCAGGAAACACATCTTTATTTTGTTCTTGCTGTAAAATGTATACACTTTATTTCTTGAGATGAAAGCTTGCTCTGAGTTTACTACAGAGTTTTTTGCCCACTGGGGGGTGGTACATGCTGCAAAAACTGTGCTTTTAAGAGCCACAAGTCAGATGTTTTTTGCTGCTGTCCAGTTTTCTCTGCTTTAATTACAACAAAGTCTCCTGTTGAGAAAAACAGAGGCACCCTCCAAAGGAGGAAATTTAAAAAAAAAAAAAAAAAATTTTTAAAAAATCACTTTCAGAGAGTTTACAGATTCTTATTTCCCATGCTGATTGTATTAACTATGGTATTTATCTGGTCATTCTCCAGTTAAAATAAAATGGCATGAATGTAAAAAAAAAATAAAAATTAGCATTTAAAATATATGCTAAGGGTTGTCACTGTTCCTGCTGTATAGGAAGAGCACAGACGGCAGGAAAAAATACAGCTTTTAGAAGTGATTAAATGTGGATGGAAAAACAGAAAACCTTGATAGCAGTATGAATAGAAGGATTAGAATAGCCTCAGTGTATTTTAAGATAATTGGCTTTCTATAAACCCAGGTATATCTTTTGTTTATGAAATATTTGAAAACCTATCTTAAACAAGGCTGTATTGTATGGTTTTGGAATAAATTAAAGGAAACTTGAGGGTGGGGTTTCTTTTTTTTGGAGGAAGGGAGGGAAGGGCACTGAAGCCTCTTAAGTATGGCCTAATGCGTGGCATATATATTGACAAGGAAAACACATACTCATCTTTCTGTTTTATAGCAAATAATTCTTTTCTTTGTACACTTGAATTGACAAATGCATTTCTCATTCTAATTCAAAGAAATGTTCATTAAGATGCCGTATCCCCAGGCAATAGATGGCGAGCATAATTGATGCTTCTATCTTTTTGGGCAGTATATTTTAGGCAAGGAAACTGGGGTCAGGATAATGAATTGTTTTGGTTTTTTTTTTTTAAAGGCTGGACATTTTCAGCCTCTTTCTGTACTTTTTCTCTGCATAGAGGATTTACATGGAAATGCAAAATGTGAATCTTCTTTTTCTAAGTGGCAATAAGAAAATGCATTCAGCTGCTGTGCTCTTTCGCAGGAATACAATTTAATTGTAAAGTAATTCTGCATTATGCTGTGAAGCTGGTGCACAAAACACTTCACTGTAGTCTGTTAACTGACCAGCATTGATCCCTTCAAGAAGGGAAGCGACTTGCCTTCACTCCAAATTAGTAACCCATGGCTAACAGCACTCCACGAATTAATTACATGCATTTCATCGTTGCGCTTGCAACACTCCTTTGCAACTTTGACTGGATGGGCCAGGGTTGCGCTCAAACCCCTTTGCGGTCAGCGAGATTAAAATTTAGGCTACCTCAAAGGGAAGGACTGAGCCAGGAAGGCAACTGTGCAAAAGCCGAGCTTTTATTCGCCAAGGGCCTGATCTTGAAAACTAAGCAGGAACCATACCACCCCCCCACCACCACCCCCACAACAAAAAAACCCAACCAAAACCCAAACCAAAGAACCGCCAATCCAAATCGGAAAGCCCGTGCCTAGATGCTGAAAGCTGTGGCAGATGCTGGGGAGCAGGACTGCTGCGTTGAGCGGTGGTGCGCTGGGAAACGCAGGGCCACCCGGGCTTCGCCTTACCAACTAAGTTGCAGATCCTAATTGTGTTGGAGGTAATCGGTAAAACAAAAGACTCTGGCACATCTAGCAGTCGTGAAACGGTTTTCGGGGCGAGAGTAACGTAGAGTTGAGTGCAAAGGAATAAGTGGACGAAATAGTTATTTGCGAGCCATTTATAAATGCATTTGCTGCACTTGTACGAGAGCAGACAATTACTTAATAAATTGAAAACAGCAGAAAAGTTCATTAAAACTAGGCAAAGACCTTTCGAGTGCTAGGAGGATTATCGGCCAGCTCTTCTTCCCACAGAAAGTGGGGCGTTTTTGAGAAAATTTGGGCCTGTTGCATTCTTTCTTTAACGTATGTGCAACCATTTTGTTCCCCATCTCCTCGTCCGCAGACTTTGTGCGTGAGGAGCAGCAGCGCTGGGGAGGGTGCACAAACCCTCTCGCTTTTTTTTTTTGCCCCTTTTTTTTTTTTTTTCTTTTTAAATATATGCAGCGAGGGGGCCGGGGGGGGGGGGGGGGGGGCGCGGAGAGTTTTCAAACCTGGGGAGACAGGCAGGGTACGGGCAGGAAGATTTTCCCCTCCCCGCCCCGTTGAAACGCGGGGCTGGGACCCCAGCACACGCGGGGCGTGGGGAGCCGGCCCGCCGGCGTTGCTATGCGGGTCCCTCCGGGCTTCCCTCCGCCCCCGCGGAAGGCGGTTTTGCGCTCTTACTCCCGGGGCCGGTGCAAGGCTGGTACCGCACTGCCAGTCTGGGGAGCAGCCGGCTTGCGCCCCAAGTCGACGGTGGGCGGGCAGAGGCCGGCTGCGGCTGCCGCTCTGCCCGCGGGGGTGGCCGCCGCGCTCCTGTGCGCCCTGCCGCGCAGCCAGCGGGGCTCTACCCGCCGCAGCGCCGTGCCCGCACCCCGGGACTGGGGGGGGTGGGGGTAGGGGTGGTGCGTGTGCGCTCATCAAACTTCCCGCCGCATCCTCCTTCTCTAGCTCCGCATTCCCCCCCCCCCGCCCCCGCCACCGCCCCGGCCCGCGCAACTCCCGCGGAGAAAGCGCTCATCCCTCGCTTACCTGTGCGGCGCTGAAAGGAGCGATCCCGGCTACAGGGCGGCCGCCGCAGTAATTCCACTCGTGGCTGGGGAAGGGGGGCCGGGGCCGGGCGCGGAGCGGTGCGGTGCGCCGGACGCTGCGCTGGCGCGGGGCAGCCGCGGAGCTCGGCGCGCGCCCTCAAGTCGCGGCGGCAGCGGCGAGCCGCGGGGGCGGTGCCAGACGTCACCCGGGGGGCGGGGCCGGCGGGCGGGGCGGGGCGCGCGGCGTTGTCGCTAGGGGGAGCAGCAGGCGGCGCCATGGCCGGGCTGGGGCGGGGGAGGGGCGGTGGCGCCTTATCCCTGTGGAGAGCGGGGGGGCCGCGCGCCGAGGGAGTGTTTCTTGGCTGGTTTTTTTTTTTTGGTTTTAGTCGTGTGTCGTGTGTGTGTGTCCGTCCGTCCGTCGTCGTCGTCGTCGTCGTCGTCGTCCCCCCCCCCGTGTTGTTTTTTTTTCCCGGCAGAACTGCGGTGGTGCCGCCGCTGGCTGTGCTGGGGGGGAGGTGGCGCCCCCTCGTCCCTTCAGCTCGGCGAGTTAAACCCCGAGTGACCGTTTTCCGTTCCCCGGGTGTCGGTTGGGCTCCCGACGGGGCGGGCAACGCTGGGAACTTAACCCCGGCCGCCGCCTTCGCCTGGGTTTTGGCCCAAAGATCAGGGGTCGTTACGAGTTGCACAAGTGCTTTTAAAACAAAAAAAAATTAGTCGGTGTCGCTTTCCTTAGCTTCTCAAAACAAACAGCCGTCGCTCCTCTGGCATCGTCCTCCAAAAGCAAGGGCCGAGCCGTAGCGCTCGCTTGAGGCGTCACGGGCAAGGGTGGCAGCTTCGGGAGGTCTAAGGGTTTTCTTGAGGTATTAGCGTTTAATGCCCTTTAAAATCAGCCCGTGGATAAGAGTTGCCTGGTTTTCGTGCTCCACCCGGGACGGCATTTGCTTGGAGATAACCTTATCGTGCCTGCCGAGACTGAGATTGAGGACGAGCGAGGCCCGGCCGGTTTGCAGTCTTCAGGGATTTTTCATTGGAAAACAAACTTTCTACTCTTCTAACAAACTCCTGAATTTACGGTAGCCGCAGGGCAAGCTAGAAAATATATTTCGGAGATGTTTTTTCCTAAAATATAGTTTCCTTTTGTTTGTAGTTTACTAACTCACGCAAGTAGCATTGGATTTGGCAGATGCAGTTGATGTTTCTATTCTTGTTTTTTTTTAAATTTTCCATCAAAATGGGGGTTTCTTTCCAGACAGACAGCCGCTGCCTTAATGATTCTCTTGTTCTCTTCATTAGCGGTGCATAGGTGATCTTGGCCATCTCCTGCAGCGTGTTGACCATGTGCATTCACCAGCGTAAGGAGCTGATGGCCGGGGGAAGGCAGGCTTCCAAAAACTGTCTCTGCTAATCCCAGTTGTCCTGCAGTTGCACTTCTTGCTGGTACCAGAAGACGGCAAGGCCAGGCTTTGTTAAGTTTAAAGAGAGCTTGATTTCTTTAAGGCCTATGGAAACTGCTAGGTAGTTGTACTTTCTATATAAGTTTGAACACGTGAATTTACTTTGTTTACCTTTTGGCAAAACCAAATACAGACAAACTAGAAAGCGTCAAACCTCATCCTTTTTTGAGACGCATTTTAATAGATTTTTGAATGTCGGTTGGTGTATTTGGTATTTAGGTGTTTGGAATGTTATATATGTGCTGTATTTATTCAATTAATTTAAAAAAAATCTTAGACTGATTTTCCTTGACAACGAGGGAAAACGATTTTTTTCTGTCTATTACTTCAATTCTAATCTTTCCCTGAGGAGAGTAAAAACTAATAATAAAATAAACCGACTTCAAGTTCAGGTACAATTGTCTGTACCTAATCAGCTCAGTATATACAACTGTATTGCGTATACATCTTAATGTATATATAAGATGTTATACGTATGCCTGTATGGATACGTATGTATGTGTACTATACAAACATAGGTACGCCTAGTATTATAGTGTGTCTGTATCTCGTCATGTGGGACAGGACAGTGGGCTGTGGTAATGCAGAAGGCATTTTGAGATGCTGCAAATGTACTGTAGGTTTTCTTTTTTTAACTGAGATTCTGTTAAGATTATAGTAGCATTTTTCAAAACCAGCATGTATTTGGTATTTCTTACGCCTGACTTAGTTGTATTAGTTAACAGATTCCAGCGTTATGTTGCTGTGCCGTGCTGCTAAGCCTTAATGTATATCTATGGGATATTCATAAAAGATGTATATGATGTGCATTCAGCTATCTTTCAGTTTTATTCCAAGGCTGGCCCAGTGCTTATGGCACTGGTTAGAAATTACAGTAAATGTTCCTGGAGAATTCCAAAGGGCATGTGAGAAATAATTAGATTTTACCAGGTCACAGCTGCTCTAGAGTACTGAAAGGTCTTTAATGTGCTGTTGCAAGCAGATTTTTGATGGCATTCTTTTATGTAAACTCCATAAATATACTTCTTAAGAACATGGGTCGCTTTTAAAATACTTTCCACAAAAAAACCTGTTGTACATGGAGAGCTTGACCACGTTCTCCATCTTCTTCTTGAAATACAGAAATTCAAGGCCTCTTGACTTCCAGGAGGTTGGAGGAACTCTGTTAATACTGGTGGAGTTACTCATATGTGGGGAATAAAAACATGAGTATGTAACACAGATGTATTAAACCCTAGGAGTATAATGAGATATTTTCATTTAATTTTAAAATAGTCTTTTACCTGTATTTTGTTTATAGAATTAATTAATGCTTGTGACATGGAGATTAAAGTTATTGTCAGACCTATTGGGAAATTGCCTTTTGGAAGACGTGGCAATCTTGTTAACACTTCATGGGCTGAGAGAGTTTAAAAGGTGGCAGATGGGAAATTCAGAGGACTTACACTACATAATGTGTTCAAAGAATTTTAAGGCAAGTTTATAACACACACTTGTAAGGTGCTATTAGGTCAACGTGATAATGATGATGCTTGTTGGGTTTTTTTTCAGGTTTTTTTTCTGAGCACCCTGACGGTATGATAAGAATCATAGTTCTGGGAACTCCCTCAGCCAAAGGTTGACCTGAATGACTCTCCCTATGACTTGACAGGCATTTTGGATCTACTTTGTCCTGCTGTAAATCAGGTTCCAGTCATAAACATTTCTGGGCAGGACATTTATGAAATGTTAAGAAACCAAACACATTGACCAGGAAGTGGAATTGAATCTGACATCACTCACCCTCAGTGCAGAGGAGAGCGAGCTGTCTTCCAAGCATTGAAACTGAACTGTTGCTTCTTCGAGCTTCCCAAGGACAGATTTCTTTTAGATAAAGCTGAGAGTAATAGTTTGATATTCAATGAAATACCCTGAAATGAATGTTAGTGGTTTTTGGCTTTAGGCTTTTATCAGGTTTTATTGATTTTTTCAAAGCAGGCTGTCCCAAATCCAAGCTAGGCATTGGTTGATTTGTAGAGACGTACAAGAAAAACCAGCAATATAATATATGAACTTTTGTATGATATGTGTCCTATAAAGTTTTCTGATATTGATTAAGTACAGTTTCTCAGTAAATATGTATTGCAGTTTGTATTAGAATTTAATCTTTAAATGATCTGAACCGTTTCAAAATTAGAATCCAATTTTGGATACATTCCTTCAAAAATAAATGCCTGTCAAATTCAGCTTTCGGCATGGTGTATGTGCATGGAGTACCTTGTCAAAGCTGGTGCAGCAGCTCTGTGTCGAATGTAACAAAAATGAGAATGTAATCATGCAAGACAGTTTACAGTAGAGCTAAAAAGGTATGAAAAGTGTGAAGCTAAATACTTATTTAAGATCAAGAGTGCTTCTTTTTTTTCCCCGACAGAGGAATGTTTTAGAGGTAATAGTTGTAATTGTGCTTATTCTTTTGTTCTGTATGTAAGGGCCAGGAGATTACACCACTGCACCTGTGTTTTCTGCCATTCCTCTCCTTTCTATCCATGCTCTCTCCCTGTTCTTCTTTCCACCTCTCCTAAAAAGCCCCAGGGAAAAGCCATGCCAACTCAGAAACACCCATGATGCAACCACATCTCTATTTTTCCTAAGGCAAATAAACAGTTTTGCTTATCAGATCATGTGCTATTGATAGCAAAATTAAGTAACTTAATGGGGTACTTGAAATTGCAAAGCCTATGAGTAAGGTATTTGGGTTTTTTTATTTACAGAACATAGAGAAATGGATGAAGAGAGCTGACTGGGTAAAGTCCTAACAAGAAAGTTTGCTCCTAATGCTTAAAGCTGATTGCTTTTTCTATTTAGAAGTCAATTTCCTCTATTTGTTAGCTGTCAAACCATGAAGGCACCACGACAGAGTTTTTAGGAGAAACAGAGCTAACTCCTTCACATCTATGAAGAATATGGAGTTTTTGCTTGCAAACTTGACAAAGTAAGCGATAGACTTCCCGTACACTTGACGTAGCTTTGAAAGTGTGGTAAAGGAAGGAAAAATAGCGTTCCCAGGAAACAACTCTGAAAACTTAGAGATTGTTAGTAATATTTAGTATGTGTGAGGAAGAATCCTGTAGAGGACAAAACTGCTGTTCTTCCCTCAGGGCATTTTTTTATATTTGCAGATTCAAGTTTTTATGAATGCAGCCTATACTGAGCCGAACAAAGTGGTAAATGCATTTTTACACCTGCCTCTGTATAAGGGCTTTCAATACTACAGAAATACTTAAAAAAAAAAAAAAAAAAAAAAAAAAAAAGAATTAAACATCCTGAAATGGAAAAAAAAAAAAAAAACCAAAACCCAAATGGTGCAATTTTGGTCTTGGACTCTTTCTTGGAGCAGTAGTGATTTGTGGCTTGCTAAGAAGGGGCTTGGGACAGATGACTCCTTTCTGTCCACGTTCCTGTTCCTGTTTCGCCTGTTGGTGTTTGTGAACTCTTTGCTGCTCTAACTGTTGACGGTTTAGATACCAAACGGGCATGCACTTGGTGAAAAATCATGTTTCTTGTTGGATTCTGTGGGTCTAGCAGGTGTATATCCATTTGAAGATTAAATATGCTTTCGCCATTACTCAAAGAATTGTGCAGTTTTCAGGAGATTTTTTGGATGAAAAATGTGGGTGCTGAAAGTTAAATAACAAAATACAAAAATGTTACTGTATGTACACTTAGATTACAAGTTATCTTGGAGTTTTAGTTCCCTAGATGTGAGGAGTATTTGACCGAGTGGGATTTCGCTTTACAAAACTAAGACCAGCTTTCACATTAAATATCTTGACTCAAAATGAGATTCTCTCAGACAAAGAAATATTTTCATGGAGGAGTTAATGTTCCCTTGGTGATGTTGTTTATGGTGGAATCTCCCTTCTTCTGAGGTAGAAGTTTAAACAATGCATGTAGCTAAAAGAACAGTCATATTTCCATGTGCGGTTTTCATAAATCTTAGTTCTTCATAGCTATACACTGAAAGCTTGAAATTCACCTACTTTCTCGCAAGTTTATTTTCAGGCCACCAAAATGATTCTTTTCCTGGTCCTTTGTTTTGTTTTGCTTCCTGATATCCCCAGAGTTTTTGCTGCCTCTCTCTTTCCTCTTGGCATTGTCAGCCTCTCTCTGCAGGCTTTCTGCATACGCCCTGCCTCTTACCCACCTCCTCTCCTCCTCCTCCAATGCCCAGTAGCTCTTCCTCTGCCCATCAAACCCACACAGGAGCGTTTACATTCTGCCATGAGAAGCTGCTTCTGCTGAACTCTCTTCTCGCCCTCATTGTCCTTCTCCTTTGGCTCCCTTTTACATGTAAAGAGTTTACTATTTTCTTTCCTTCTCCTATTGGTTCCACATTAGGTGAGCAGTTTCATGTAGGTCTAATCTTGTAAAATTGCAGTGACCAACTTGTGTGCAGATCTATAATGTATGAAGTTAGCCAATTTGAATATTTAGCATTCTTTGCAAACTTAAAGCAATTGCTTGGATATAGTACTGCTGAAGGCTTTAGGTAGTGATCTGTTATCTCTCAAAAAGTGTACACCCCCTGCTTTGCATGCAAATCAAATTAAACCATTCGCATGCTATTTTGGCCAAATGCACCACCCTAGTTGTTTGTGTTGTTTGTGTCTAGTCTGTGTTAACATCTAGCAATAAGCTGGAGTCTGTGCATTTGCTGATTTGCTTGTGTAATACCTGGTTTTGAAATTATGAAAGGCTATATGCCGGTGTTGAATATATGAATAACTCAAAAGTGTTTATTCTCAGGAAGGACTAAGTTTACGTTGTCTGAACAGATTTGTTTAGTCGTAAGTAGGGGTGATTATTCTGTCTTTGTCTATTCAGCAAGAGAGGGCGTTTCAGAAATGTCTTTGCACGACAGCAGTTAATGCCATTGGCAGAAAGTTACAAGTTGATATGGTGATTAAAAATGAGTTAACAGGAATTTTGAAATTTCCCTGGCCATGAGGAGTGTAGTTACATTTAACGAGATTCTGACTGAGAAAGAGTATATATATGCAGAAACTTTATCTCAGTTGAGAAGACAAGCCGCTCTTGTACGAGAATCAACTCCACCAGCACCATCTGTGTGAATCAGCGTGGAAGCTGGCTTGTCTTCAGCATCTGCTGGCTGAATGTACTGTGGAAAGCTCCTTGAAGCTAAACAGGAAAAAAAAGTAGTTGTAAGGCATATGTGTGTTCTTTCACATTTGCTTTTGCTAGTTATACATCATTAATACTGTTTTTAATTTTTACCAGTGAAATTTTGTCTAGAATTTACCTCAAATGTAAAGGAGATCTCATTTCTGAAGTGTTGGCATGCTCGGCGGAGGCATACTGTTTCCTTCAAGTTGCAGAAGCACATTCATGTTGGAGAGTTTCCTGGCTATTCCTAGAGTGATCCCTCTTCAGTTTTCACCTGTGTCCCAGTTGCAACACCTGGAGAGAATGACTAGGAACACTGATGAGTAGAGAGAAGCTCTCCCCTGCCAGGTGTCTGCCCAGAGCTTGCTGGTAAGCAGGGAAGTGAGGAGAAGGCCTGAGACCTGGGAATTACTTTGAACAGGTGATAGGCATGCATTATTTAGTTGGTGTGCCTTGCTGCTACTGAGGATGAAGTTCATTGAAGTGGTAACAGACTGAAATTTCATGGGAAACAGGATCTGAAAGTCATTTCAAGCTTAGTATCTAGAGCAATGTTCTACCTTTTTTTTCCCCTCCTTAATCCATCTTTAATCTCTTTCCTCAAAATTTTTGTTCTTTGGCCCTTTGTGAACACGCACTAATTGCTGCTGCCAATCCCAAGGCCTTAGGGGAACTGTTAGGAATCCTGAAGAGAAGCAACCTGTAGAAACCCATAAGAGACCTTCAGCTTTGTGATTCAGGAAAACAAAGGCATTTTGGCTGAGCTCAGGTTGGATGTAGCCATGTATGATGTGTGGCATGCAAGACAGATGTCTTGTCTGAGATGGTGACAGCAGTGGCTTTGTTACGGAAGAACAGAGTCTTTCTGTGACTCTGGGTGATTCAGAGAAGTATAAGATTCCAGAAGGCAGGATGGACATTTTGAGGTGCAGCAGCTGTGCATTCGCTCAACGCTCTCATCAAGGTCTTGTATTTTATCTGCTTTCCTTGTTTTTCCTCTCACCTTAAAAGTAAGAAAAATAAATGCATCCTACCTTTCACAGGCGTAGTAGAACATGGTGAGAGTGGTCTGCACTGTAGGAGCTTTGTATCATATTCATTGATGGGGAAAAAGATTTTCAAAGCTGCTTAACAGTCACTCTCCCATCTCCTCCTCCAACCTAAACCCCACAGATTTCCACTGAAAGCTTGTGGCATCAATGCTGAAGGCTTCAACTTCATTCCCATTGGAGAGGGGGTCAAAGGCAGGTCTAGGTCTGCCAACCGGCAGGTGATGCAAAAGGCCTGTAGTACAGTCATTACAGTATAAGTGATGTCATGGAATAGAGAGATCAGTGATATATGCTCTTAGTGCTTTGGCTTTTCATTTCTTTGCTTGGAACTATAGACGGGTTATAAAACCAGAATATAAATCAATTTCTAATTTTCAGGTATTATGACAAAACTTGTAGGTGCAAAACTCAGTTTTACATGTTGCTATGAAAGCAAAAACTACTTGGTGGTGTGACAGGACTAGTTTGACCTATGATCTGAATCAAATATGGTATGTCCGTAGTCCTAATTAAAGCAGTAATTTATCTATTTCTAGATAAGCAGGCTTTCAGATACAGTAACGTGTGTGAGAAATATTTAATTTCCACTTATTGATGAAAAAAATAAACCTTTATTTGAATGAGAGAAAAGGACTAAGTACCCTAATTAAAACAGGAGTAGTTCTTGACCTTAAGAATGGTTCTTTAAAATCGTGCATTTCTAAAACCACCAGTGGTGCCTGAACTAGCACATTATTTATAGTTGTTGTTGTCCTGATACATATCTCGGTATGTCTTTTGATAGATTGAAAAACATGCAAGATGCTTGTTAGAATAGCAATGTAGTTTTATATATAAAGCTTAAAACCTTTTACAGATAAAATGATCGTAGTATCCCCTGAGATACAAAGTATGATTTTTGGAAGTAATGCTTGAAAGATTTGCTTTTGTAGTTTTAGAGCACTAAAACCAGAAGTTTGCCTTGCAAAATGCCAGCAGATGCAACACCCAAACTCCAAGAGAAGCTCAGGAAGAGCTGTTAACAGCTGCACTGGGAAATTACCTTCATATTTAAATATGAACACATCTAAAAATAACCCCAATGAGAAATGAAAACTCTGTTTGTTGTTAGCTTGCCTAGCGCTTGTCTTTATTTCTAGTTTATGTTATTTTACGTTATTGTTCGTGGATATAACAAAGCCTATTTCATTTCTTCTTGATCATTTTTCCCAGGGGATGTAGAGAGGCTCTGATTGCAATTGTAAATTCTTTAGCGAACAAGTCATGATTGCTATGGATTGTTCAACCACAATCATTTCAGGCTGGTGCCGGGTCATCTCTGTACTCTGTGCACACAGTGGAGCCTAAAAGCATATAACAGAAAGGATTCAGGTTATTGGGTTCAGCTCCTTGATACTCCGGGCAAAAGCATCTAAAAATGGGTTTTAATAATACAGCTGGGCTGTTATAATGGCTGGCTGCTACCACAGAGGGCAACCCCGTCTCCGTTTTTGCATCAGTACTTGTGTTTGGCCAATCCTTTAGTTAGCTCAGCTGCCATAAATCAGACTTCTTCCCAAAATAAAATATGTTCTGTCGGTGCTGCTTTTCCATCCAGCTCATGATGGAGCCAGACAAGTGCTGGTGCCTGCACCACTGCAAAAATGGAGCGGGATGGTCCTCTCCCACTACAGTTTGGTGGTTAGGTCAGGCACGCTGCACTGTGGAGCTGAAGTTGGCTTTTGTGGTCAGCTTTAACAGTACTGCATGTATGCTTTTCAGAAAGATGAGCAGTCAAGTTTTAAGCCTCATTAGGGGCTCTATTTAGCATCCACAGATTCAGTGAACACTTTCTGTGTATGTGTGTGTGGAATGGTTTCAAGTAGAATGCATCAGCTGGAAGAGCAGATGATCCAGTTCTGAATGACAGCCAGTGACAGTGCACATCACAAATTACTGCTGGCTCAGTTTCACTTATTTGTTTGTTTACTTCACCGTTCTGTGCTGCCTGCAAAACAACTGCAAAGCCCTGCTGCCTGGTAGTTGGCTGTGGTCTTCCACCCACCATTGCTGTTCAAAATTGACTTCAATGCTGCAGCTGTGAACTTCTGCCTTAGAGCTTGCACATAAATTTGTTCTTAGTAAATGTATGAGTTTGGCATATGCAGCTATCAACTTTCTCATGGTTTATGTTGCCTGTCATATTACTACAAAACCAGCTTTCTTCTTTGCTTTTTAATTTCTGAAACTAAAAAATACTTGGTTCTTTCTGTAACCTGTAATGCTCCATCCACTGTATTTTTAAAAGCTGTAGATACCATAACATGCTGGGGCTGTGGAATTACTTTGTTGTTTTCCTGATGGTCTTAAGGTTTTTAATATGTTGGCAAAATGCCTCAGTGAAGGGATTGTGGTATTGGTGTGGAAATTGGCACTTTCATCAAATTGTGTGGCAGCTGTTCATTTTGTCATGACTAGCAGCCCTTTGCTCTCATGCATTGTGGTGCTTACATTACTTAAGATTTCAAGTAGAAACAGCCCCGTGTAACTATTGATGAAATGTGCAGCATTTATTCTGGTAGTCACCTGAGCCGTGGGGTTGCTGCTACCAAAGTCAGTTCAATTCATTAAACCTATGCAGCCAATTACAAAATCCACCCGTCTTCTCAACCAAAGGTGGTTTGGGTTCTTTTCCCTCTCACGGATGATGAGAAGTTATTAACTTTGACCATTAGTTGCTTTTGGAGTGACTGCTGGAAAAACATCACTGTAACCATGTAAACCCAGGCATGCTATGGAGAAACGCAGGGAACTGGCAGTTTGTCCTTTGCCACGAGATCCCAATCTGTAGAAGAGTCTATACCAGAGAAGCATATTTGTATATGCTGGGCCAGAGAGCCAGGAGGATATGGGGTGTTTTTGCATTCTCATTTCAGCTAGCAAACATGTTGCTGTGTTGTGTTTGCAGCAAAAAGCAGGGGTAGATGGGAACGAAGGCAGTCGTGGCAGCCAAACCATAAGTCATTTACAAGAATAATGATGAGGCATCGCTGTAACAGGCACTGACCTGTTGCTGGCCTGTGAAGGATTATACCTTTTGTCTTCGAAGCTATACAAGTTTAATAGTTTTTACCTGAAAACTTTCTAATTCTGTTGGATATTCTTATGATACTGTAGATAGATTTACATATATTTTTAAATTTCATCTTATAGCAGGAATATGTTGCCTGGATTATAGGCATCTTATTGAAATCGCAAATTAAGGTTCCTTTAAAGTTTTTGAATTTGCAATCAGAGCTAAGTCTTTTCGGGATTTTTTCAGAAGTGGGTGTTGTAAATTTTGTAGGCATTAGTGTGTTGTTTTGAAAACAGATGTTATTTGAGATCTTAAAATCATCTGACTTGTTCTGGGTTAAGACAAAGAGGACTTTTAAAACCTGTGCTGTCAATTTGTGTGTCCCGTTGCCTGCTAGCTCGTTTACCTCTTTCTGGATGGCTTAGTCATCCACATAGTGGTGTGTCTACTTTAATGTAGGTACTTGAGGCCAGTGTTTTGGGTCTGTTATTTGAAATGGAGTTAATAGTATACGCCTTTTAAAATTTTAGAACAATTACTTCGTAATAGTATATTGCTGTGGTCCACAGCATAGAAGACAAATTGGTTAGGAGTACAGGAGTAAATAATCTGCTAGAATAAGGGGAAAAAAATCCCACTTAGAAGAATAAAGGAAATATTTTATGGCTTCTAGAACTTTTTTTATACTTGAGTGTGACTGGTTTTCTCCCTGTCTGTGCTCTGTGCACACATGCACGTACATATTTTCCTTACATTCCAAACGTTTTTGATCAGAACAGCTAGTTTCAGGCAAAAATGTTGTTAGGAAAATATCAACCCTGGAAATGGCAGCTATTGAAAGATTAGAAGTGACTGAAAACAAAATCTTGTAAAAGAATTTCTAATGTAATTGTAACATAATTTGTTGCTGCTCTTGCTCTGCTATGGCATGATTAAGTACTGAATTTGAATTGGCTTTTTAAAAGAAAATGCTTAGGTTCTTTCCACAGTACAATTGGCAACTAAATAAAAGTTCAGACTGGACCAACACCCACCCCCCCCCAACCCCCCCACCCCGGCCTCTTTTCACAGAGAAAGAAAAATGTACATAGAGTCTTTTGTATTTTGTAGAGAGGAAGTGTAGCACAATAGACCGTTGGAGGAAAGCAATTCCAATAATCAGTTTTCTGTACTACTTATTACAACTGGTCAGGAGTGCGTTTTAATTAAATTTTAGGGATAAAGGACAATAGTGTGTGCTAAGGGTGGCGAGTCGGCTTAAACTTAGAATTTCCTGGCTTTTATCCATTTCTGTGCCAACTCAGTAGTACTTAAATGTATGACTTCAGATGGGATTCACTTGTATAGAAAGTAGTAACTGTTGAGATTTTAGGAGTTTTTCAGAGTGTCTTTTGACTTCCAGACTAGGTATTTGTTCATGGGTGGGTAATAGGAGTATGGCACCTGCTAATGCCCCCCTTCTGTGACAAGCTTCAGCACTGTGTGTTTGCACAATAAATTGACAAGTTTGTTAGTTTGTCATTATTTTTAAAATTAACTTAAAATATAGTGATTTCAAAATGGTAGTTTATTAGGAGCCAATGCTTTTTGATGCTTAGGTGTTTTGTGTCAGGTTCAGAGAGGACGAAAGTAACCTGGTGTGCCATTATGACATTTAGCATGACCTTCTGTATAGTGGAGCCCAAATAACCTCTCAACATTATTTTTTGGTATCAGAGCTGTCACGGGCACAACTTCAAAAAGCATCTGATCTTTCAAGGTGAAATGAAGAATCTACTGCATATCTTAAGTATTAACTGTTGCAGGATTGTCCTCCAAACTGCCCTTGCTATTAAAATCTGTTCTCTCTAGTTTGTGATTTGTCTGGCTTCAGTGACTTTGGACATTCCCTGCAAGAATAGTAATCTACTTGATCAGAGTTCTCACACATTCTGGGTTTTAACGGTTGCAGGTAAATCACTCTTAACTTGCTGTTGGATACATACATTGATTACATTCCTCCACTTGCTGCCATTGAAGCAAATTTTCTAGGTTTTTAATTTATTCTTGTAGAGCTTTTCTAGTGCTTTTCTGGAGTCATGAACACTTTTTTTTCCAGGGTGGCTACAGCTGCAGCAGGGATAGCTTCAGATAGTGCTCTACCAACAGACCATTTGAATTCTTTACTGATAGCATCCACACTTTTGCATAATTTTTGCCATACTTTCTTGTCAGGCTGGCAGTCTACAGACCTTTTTAAACCAATTTTGTAGAATTCTGTTTCTCAGACACAGCTAGAGTATTAGAAAAATGAAAAGCAAAATGGGCTGTCTTGCAGGCAGCATGGAACTTTGCTTTTGTATTATTTAATAATTGCAAGAATATCTTAGAATCTTGAACTGGTACTCCTGCACGTTTATTAATGAACAAGCACCACTGTTTCAGCATCTACTTCATGGGGCATGGTATTTATTAGATAATTGAATAAAACATATTGATTTCGGAGAAGCCCCAAACACTGTATTGATATATATTTAATTCACCCTCTGTGAAAGAGGACACTGCTTCACAAACTTTCCCTTTATACTTTTGTGGGTAATACACTCAGCTAAACCGACATGTTATGTATGTGCTGTGCTGCACATATGCATGACAGTAGTTTTTCAGCAAAGATGTGAGAAATTAAAAAAAAACCAACATGATAAATCAATACACAACCTAGATCTTCTGTATCTCACTGCTTTTTAGCTGGTATTATAGGTTACATTTGTGGTCCTACACAGTATGGGTTGGGATACCTAAAATTTGAAAAGCTTTTAGGCTTAAAAAATATGATTGTAAATTAGCTAATTTTAATCTAGAATTAATTTCCTTGACTAAATTCTAAACCACTTGAAAATGGAGGCGCCTAGGAATTTTGCTGACACATCCTTAAAGTGAACATTGCTAGCTTCACAGTACACAATTGTATAAACAATGTTAATAAGCCTAATTATTAAGACTGTAAATATTTGGATTGGTATTTGTCATAGCATTTTTTAGGGCAAGTCCCTACACTGTATTTATTCTAAGTCGAAGGCATATGCTGCTTTTACACAGATGTTCAAAATCAGACTGCTTATTCCCACTCACTTTCATGAATAATGTGAAAAGGGAGGATGGAAAACACTGACAATTTTATCAAATGCAATTGCAGAAACACATTAATAAATACTTTTCGCACGCCCCCAAAAGCTTGAATTAACAATAAACCCGATGTGAGAATATGAAATTGATACCTGCTACCTATTTTTTCCTGTGTTTGTGCTGTAAATGGTACAGGAAAGGCTATTGAGTAATTTTGCTCAATGATGGGTTATATATTGCTTTTACGGAGACCAATTTTCTACCTTAGACAACAAAAGATCTCATATTTTTTTTATTCTAGCAGCTGAAAAATTATTTCAGCTAGTCTTGCTTATCATATAACAATAAAGCTTTAGGGTAATTGACCTACTGACCTTAATTCCCAGGAAACTGTCACATTTCTTCTTTATTCCTTTGTTCAGCCTAACAATGTGACCCAAAATACTACCGAGCTTTAAAGTTTCTCAGCATTGTAAGGTCAAGCTTTGGTCGCCATAGTTACAGTTCAGCTCTGCGGGTCAGAGGGCAAATAGATTAATGATGTCAGACACATCTTTAAATGGTTCTTACACTGCTTCGCCATGCGGTAAGCAGCTGAGCATATTTGATATGACAAAGGCCTTCTTAAGTCTTGCTAATAGGAGGATCTTTGGAGAGATCTGATGGAAAGGTCCTTTCCGCTGTGCACCGGTGTTCAATATTGAGCGGTGGTGGGCATTGGCGGCGGTCTGTTTCGGTTCACACTGTCTGAAGAATATTGCAAAGAGTAGATAAATAGGTGCTGCTCCTCTGTGCCTTTCTTTCTGGGCATCCGATTCCTTTGTCCAGGATTCAGTCCAGTGGTTAAAAGCCCCAGAGAGGATGTAAAATAGTAAGCTGGAAGAATATATTAGCATTCTTGATGAAAGATGTGCTCTTTCCTTCATGGCGGTGAGGTGATGCACAAGCCAAGAGTAGTGTGGTTTATGTGCCTGCTTTCTGTTAGTTATTAATAAAAGCCCTTCTCCATACATGTAATAGTCGCACATATATTAAAAACATATCTAGGTTCTTCCTCTAGATAATGAGACTTTTTAAAATAAAAAAGGAAATATGGCTTGCTTGATGAATTATATGGGTTCCTCGTGGAACAGGCCTTGGTCGTTTGGTCTAATGTTGCGTGTTTATATCAGAATTCAACGAGGCTAAGCAGCTATATGATAATTTTAATTTTCAAGAAGCTTTTTCCTTTTTAAGGTCTTCTTACTCACACACCTGCACTGTTGCGCTTTTTTCAGAGAATGATGCATGTTGCACAATAATGAGAAGCTGGGAATGACCTTACATCATTGCTATGTTAGTTTTGAAAAAAAGCACAAACCAACCCCCGCCCCCAAAATCAAGCAAGGTACTTTCATGTGCACTGTGTCTGGGTACCTTCAGCAAGCCCCTGATTTTGAAACACCATCTGTGTGAACTATTAATTTATTCTTAAAATGGAAATCCAACTAATGGCATGTGTAACTCACCAAAATGAATGAAAGGAATAAAAAAGTATATCATGAAGTATGTAAGTAAAATCAGTATTTTTCATTACATATATATTCTACGCTTTATCAGAATGTATTATCAATTCATCATCGGGACAGTTGACAGCAGGAGAGTAGGAACTGTTGATTTAAAACTAATTTAGATGAAGAATGGGGTCAGAGCCTCTCCTCAGCTAAGCGTGCCAATGCTGGTGGATAGAAGAGTAGCATTGGTCCTGGGAAGGCCTCAGCCCTCGTTACCTGGGGCTGTTTCACAGCCTTTTCTTGTGATTGGCAGAACCATGTAGTATTTCCTTTTCAATCCACTGTAATTAATTGTAGTGGAAGAATTTGGAAACCTGATGATCAGCAAAATAAATGCTGATCTGACAGGGCTTACTCTATTGTGCCATGTTAGGGGAATAACAAATATTTATGTTCTTTAAAATAAGAGTCATTAATACCTCTGGAAAATGTGTTGTTAGCTTTTTGGGTAGTTTTCTTAAACCTTTTTTATCTTAATATTTGGTATTTAACAGAGTCCGTTCCTTTCAATTTGAAGTTCCATGAATGCAGAGTTGTCTTTATTCTAATACTAATGAAGAATAGACCACTCTAATTGTGTTTAAAGATTTTTTTTTTTTCTGTCGCTGTAAGGGGAAAGAAGGGACTCCTTATTTTCCAGTATTACTTTTCCAGCCCTGTAGGAAATATTACAGCCCCTTTATAGCTCTCTCATTGACTTAGCCCAGTGCAAAGTTTCCTTTTCTTCAAGTACTAATGTAGTGCTTGAGAGGTTTAAGTGTTGTCCCCTGTTTCTTGTGTTCACAGTGCCCTTCTCCCCCAGCCCAAATTGTTTCGCTGGTACTCTCACATCCTCCCCTGTGAAATCATTCTGGTTTAGCACCTATTTTTTTGTCTGAAGTAAGTTTTGATTCCTTCAATTTTTCTGTTGTATAATTTCTTGCAATCTTATTAATATTTGGAGACTTTCATATGTCAGCTGAATTTAAGAAGTTAACTGATACTTCCAAAAAGTATTTATCTTAAAGAGTAATTCAGTGTGTCTTGGCCTTGGGAAAACTGAGAAGTTTCATGTATGTGACATAACTGGATGTACTAAATACTGTGATTTAGCCAGTGGCATACAACCAAAGTGGGAGAGCGTATCGAAATGCAGTGCTGCCAACACAGAAAAACAATTTGCATCAATAGTAAATTGTTGATAGGGCACTATGTACTAAATGAGAGAGGCAGTGCTGGTCCTTGTACTGGTGCAGTCCTGGGACAGGGAGAATGTTTTCAGTGTTGATCTCTTAGTGCCAAGATATTATCTTGCAAGACGAAGAAAAAGCAGCTGCTGCAAACTCTTCCGCTTGTTTCCCTACAGCTCTGTGCACTTACAATGCTTTATCGATAGAACAGGTCAACTAAGGTTTTTCTTAATGTGGCAAGTACTGAGCTCACAGCCCTTGAGTTCTCTGGGAGTTGTCAAGTACTGTTGCTGGAGTTTGATTTGGCTGTGATCATTTGATGATCAGTAATGACAGTATTCTTTGTGGTCATTATTTTGAATCAGTTTTTTGTGATTGACAGAATCACATAATTAAGAAAGAAAAAAAACCTCAAACCCAAACTTTAAA
The DNA here is from genome assembly GCF_929443795.1 of Astur gentilis. NCBI lineage: Eukaryota > Metazoa > Chordata > Aves > Accipitriformes > Accipitridae > Astur > Astur gentilis. The sequence continues at coordinate 16,628,713 of NC_064884.1, forward strand.
CACTAGTCAGCTACCATAATGTGCTTGTGATGTGGGAAAATGTAAGCGTTACCTCCTTTTGTATATGGATTGTTTTTAGACATTGAAAATGTAACCTAAGAGAGCTCTTGATTCTAGAGCCTTACTGTATGTGCTTCACTAGATAGCCTATTAGTTTTGTTAGGAACTATGTCTAAAACCGTGTTATTATTCCATAATATTGGAAAAGAAAAAGGTAAGACTTAGTTTTCATGTCCCAGTGATGAAGTGTATTAAAAGGATTTGCATCTCCTTAGTTGATAAAGAGTGATTCTCCGCTGGAGGCAGGCTGCTGAGATATAATAAAAGAATTGTAAACCTGATAGAACAAATACTCTAAGAGGGAAGAAACATAGTACAGTGATCTCTGGCTACAAATTTGTGTGCCATATCCTTCCAAGATAACCACTAATTTGCTAACTTAGTAGTGAATTTGTTTGTTAGATTTTAAGTCACATTTTCTGACACATGCTTTATTGTAGCCACATGCTCTGATCCATTTCATGTCGTTGTTAAACACTCATATCCTTCACTGGCTTCAGTGCAGCCACTGCATGAAAAAAGGCAGCGAGCACCTTTGCAAAACCTCCATGTGAAGCGACTCCTTTTGCACTGCTTAAGAGATCTCTTGAAATGACTGACGGCAGAGCACACAGGCCTGTGCTTTCTCTCATCTGCTCTCTCCTGTGTTGAACAATATAATCGTCCTTTCTTTTGCAACTATTTTTATTATAGGTGCATGAAAACTCTGTTTTCCTTGTGCTCTCTAAGGTTGCCCCGTCAGTAGTTTCTGTGTCCGACCTTTCATTTACAGTGAAACTCGAGGCACTGCTACTGTCTTCCCCTATCTGAAAATAATTCTTCTTCCTTATGGTCTCCAGGACAGCCCGTGCTAGTCACTTCAAAGGTCTGGTTTCTTTCAGGGAAATAGTTGATAGGGATGGAAATTTCCACAATCCTTTCCTGATGTTAATAGAGGAGCTCTGATTTATGAGAGATACAATTCTTCTAGTTTTAAGTTTTACAGTTCATGAAGTCACTTGTGTCCAGGATATTATTAGATTAGGTATCCATTTTCTTAATAAAAAACTTGGGTAAGAGGAGGCTCAACATGAAGATTCAGAAAGGGAACCATTAAAAAAAATTCTGAACATTGTAATTATTTTTTCAGGATATTTGGTTTTATACTAATCTTACTGTGCAAAATGGAACTGCTCAAGCACAACTTACAGTGAATTTTAGTCTACTTCTGAAGGACAATTTTAATGTGTTGTAATTAAGTAACTTCTGATACCTCGATGTTACCAAGCACTGTGATTTTTTTCTCTTTTTTTTGCCACAGCGAAGCCAATTATCCCAATTTCTTATATAACAAACCACTGCTATCCTCATCACTGCATCAAAATAAACCCATTGAACTAAAGTTTTCACATTTTGTGCATCTCAAAAAATTTATTTTGGAAGCTCGAAATAAAGACTTCCTTTTCAATGTGAAGCATATCGTAATTGCACTGAACTTTGAAAGTAGCACAAGAGTAGGTTTTTCACAGTGATGTCTGAAAAAAATGAGGCTTGTGCCGTTGCACGTGAGGTGCGGGTACACAGAGGATTGTGCACAACAACTTTTAAGCTGTTTACCAATTTAAGACAAATGTGAATTAAATGATGGGGGAAACTTGTATCCAAATATACTGACATGCTGCTTTTTTTAATATGAAGTTTAAAAAAAACCCTTGAGTGTCGTGTCTGATCTGATTGTCTGCCATTATAAATGGTGTCTGGCAGAGTGGATGTAATTTGTGTACAAAAATGAAACGAGCGCTTAAGGGTAGAAAGTACTGCAGCTTTTTTAATATAAACACAAGCACAATACAGGCTGCTCGTTGAGGCCACTCTTTTTTCTATATTAAATCTCATCATTTACTGTGCACCACTACTTGGGTAATGTTTCATTTTAATTCCAGTCATAGCTAACATCTTCATTTTTGTAAAGCATCTGAGATTTCTTTTTGTTCAAGAACTCTTTTGAAGTGCCTGGGAGTAGTACTTGTAGCTGCATAAATGGTTTGGCACTGTAATTATGATCCCATTTCTCAAAGGTACACAAGGGGAGAAACAAAAGGGGGCTTCCCCTAATCCTGCTTACATCCAAGAATGGCAAAACCAAATCAGAGACTATAAAAATAATAGTAGCAGATAGAGAAGGTCAGGAGTTGGCAAGGAGTTGTGGTAGGTACATTTCTTTCCAGATGTTTAGAGGAGAAAGTAAATAGTGTGACATACCTAGTATTAAAAAAACATTATCTAAAAAGCTGATTGAGAAGCAGAGTAAGAAAGAGGGAGGCATTTTTCCCTTGATAGAACTGGAGATAGGGTAATCATCATAGAGAAGGCTTGAAAATCAAAATGCATAAACAACGTTCAATTTAGTTGTACATGTATATCCTTTCAGCTGGTAGACCAAATTATTCTGATTGTTCCCTCATCAGATTTTAGTCCTTCTGTTCCATGCTGTTTATATTAACTTCCATTAACCTACATGTTTTGAGTGAAAGTTTAAAATGGGCTATGAAAATTGCTTTCATCGCTTCTCAATTTTAAAATAAGCATCAACACTGGATTACTCTGTTCCTATGATAGATTAGTTTTAATCCACAATAACGTAACCCAGAATGACTGCATGCTTTTAAATGGAAGTTTAAAAGTTTAATTTTTTATTTTGGTCAGTGATTTTAATAGATTTTTAGCACACGAAGAAAGGGTTGTGTTTATTGAATGCTAGAAATGAGATATTTAGGAGTTTTTGCTTTTGCAGTTGAGGTATCTTGTTGCACTTTAATGTAATGCACTTACAATAGTAAATCTATAAATTGAATAGCCTGAACTTGCTGCTTGTATGTACAGGTTAGCTTCGAGTTTGAGTACATTTTCCGTTCTTTTAAAATCATCAGTGATGAATATAGTCTAAGGATCCGAGAGTATATATATGCATATATTTTAAGCATTGTTGTTCATTGAATAATTCATGTGAAAGCTGCTCATAAAGCTTGGCTAGTAATGTACCTTTGAAAGGTATTACCATCAATATCTGACATGACTTTGATTTCCACTAATGATACGTAACCAGGAAGACTGCTTAATCTGTCATTATGTATAAATCACTGTATTTGGGTGGTCAAGGAGGCCACTGTATTTGGTAGTTTGGGAATATAAATCCCTAATCCATCACTGGTAAACTGGATTTCTAAGTGCTGCTTTATAAGTTCTGTTGTAGGTCTTTGTTTATAACATATTTGATGGGTTTGGAGCGAGTAGGAGGTGAAACTGAGCAGAAAAGTGTTTATTTAATGCTAAAATCCCAGCACGTAATGCTCATTTGAATAAGGAGAACTAAAATGTAGAGCAACAAAAGGTGAATAAACTATAAATGAGCTATGAACTACTAACCAGCTGTTACATTCCATTTTAGAAGCAAAACAAATTAATGCAAAAGAAAAAACCCAAGGAGAACAGAAAACGATTTTTGAAGCAAAACACAAATAAACAAGTAGTGCCAAGAAGGAAGCGGGAGGCCAGCTCAGTCACAATTGCAGGCAAGGATGCAGTCATTAATTGTTTCGTAACGCTTTGCCCTTACGCAGTGTGCATGCACACACAGACACAGGGTGCGCATACGTGGTATATTTTATCCTCATTTCCCAGCTGAAGAAGCAAAGATGCTTTACCCAGTGCTACGGAACGACTCAGTACGGAGCTGAGATTAGAATTTAATTTGATCAGCTTTTAGCGAGAAGGAAGCAGAGGCAATTAGAAGGTGAGGAAGAGCCTGTCAGTACACCTATAGAAGGCTTTGTTAGGTGGAAAAATTATTCTGTGTAGTAAGTGACATGTTTGGGTGACAAATTATCACCAATTTTGTAAGAAATTAGTTAATTTCATGCCATTAGGGCAGTTATCTTCGCAACCACATCCTAGACGGATCCTTTTGCAGGAAAGGAAAGGGAACAAATGGGATTAGGATTTCAAGTTTTATGAACAGTGAAGGAAACAGCCTTAATGTTTTAATCTAGTAAAAACTGTCTTTAGTTTCCAAATAAATATAACAGCTTTTGGGAACGAAAAACCGAGAAGCCAGAGGATAATGGAGCTGTGAGCAGTAAGTGGGATGAGCTTGAAATAGTTAAGTATTGCTGGAAGAAAATACTTCTTGAGATTATTACAAAAGTTTTGCACAAAGGAGGTAAGATAGTCTAAATGAATCCAAGGCTTTTGTACGTGTTGCGTGAAATAAGCATCCTGAAAAATAAATTACTAAGTACTCTTTGACACTCTGCAATGTATTGAAAACTGGTTAAAGAATTATGAGCAGATTAGTTCAAAACAATGTAGTCAGGTGATGAATCAATTGGCTATTTGCATTTTATGGAGATTTGTCAGTATATATGTTGCTTCATTGCGTCACTCTGAAATGATGGATGATTACTATACTTGTTTACTTTGAAGATAATACTTAGTTTGAAGAGGTAAAAAAAGCTAATGTACAAAATGAAGTTAAGGAGAGAAAAAGGAAATTATTTTCCTTTGTGGAATGCGTTTTGTGCATCCAGGGGAAAAAAAAGTGCCCAGTAAATAGAAAAATAGGGCAGCAAGTAGTTGTGGTGAAAAGGGACGTAGGCAGTAAATAGTAAAAATGATGGGAGTAACTTCAAAACTTGATTATTCTATGAAGAATTGAAAGTTGGGGTTTTTCTCCCTAGTAGCAAATAAAAGTCAGATACTGCTTATGCAAACCTAGTAGTCGCTTGCTGTGCTGACAGGGGCTACTGAAATGCACGTAAGGAGTTGGCCTTCCTAACCAGCCAAAACCTCTGTAGCATCCCATCTCTCAGACTGGAAACACCCGGAAATTCAAGCTTAGCCCCAAGATCTGCTGTACCATCTTGTCTCTTCCCCCATTTCTCCACAGAGGAAGGGGGTCTGAAGGTAGTGTATGAATGTAAAATTGCTAACTGAAGCCTTCTTGGAAAAAGAGCTTCAGCTCTTGACTCTTTATGTCAAGTTGAAAACTGAAGTTCTTGTGTCAAGAACTAAAAGTTAAGCTAACGTGATTTTTGTCTTTAGAAGTGAGAGGGTGAGGGATGTTAGACACGGATAAAGAAAAAGTATTGAACAGAACTTAAAAGGCAAAACGACAATGCAGTATCTTAATTGGATCATATAAAAACATTTACTTCAGTATAGTAGTTACCCTTTTATCGTTGTTTTGCATTTTCTAAGACATTATAGAGAAATCATTTAATTTCTATGTTTACTTTGAAATGAACTAATGCATAGTGCTAGGTTTTCTGTTTTATGACTTGGATTATTGCTTCACTGTATTAAAATCCTATCTAAGTTCTTTAACCAGCACAGATCTGTTGATAATTGAAATTTAAGAATCAGCCCTCTAAACAAAGAAAAGAACAGATATTTTTTCCCCCTATGCTAAAGTAAATATTAAGTAGTTTGTGTGGCAATAGAAAAGCTAAAGTGAAAAAACGTTTCTGATTTTTAGATTCCCTTCTTTTGGTGCCTAAGGCTGTTTAGCAGTGTGCAGGAGTGGAGATCGTGAGGCTGTATACACGGAAGAAAAACTTGAACAGGAGTTAATTGGTGCTCACACCTTTCTGACTTGAAGTGAAATTATTTGCATATCCCAAAGAACCAAAAATGAATAGACCAGATTTCCTTGGTTTTATTAAAGTGAACTGTTTTTTTAATTGACTAATCTATGCATATCTCCTATTACTATTACAATAAAGTTAATATTGCTTTTAAGAAGCTTTTTAAAATGGAATAATCTTTTCCCTCTCTTCCAAAGCTGCATTTGGAGGAGCTTTCTGTGAGGTCTTTGAAGGCCTGCTGGGCATGGCTGACCCTAGTCTTTCTACCCTTTGCAAAGCTCACATACTGCTCCTGTTTGCAGCTTTATCTTTGTAATTGTAATGTGAACTTGTCACAGAGCTAAGAATGCAATTTTACACAGACGTTTGGCTGACTTTTTTCCCCTGTTTAAACAGAAACAAATATTTCTTCTGATTTTGGTGACAAGGTGCTGTGTACATCATTTAAGTACTAGCTCACAACAGTAATTGCTACTGTGTGACAGTTTGTGAAATGAAGCTGTGATTTTCCTGGTTTTCGTGGATTTTCAAATTACACTGGATCACTAGTCACTGCTGATTATTGCTTTGCAGCGCAGAATTTTAAGAAGAAACAATGCAAAGATGGGGTTTCTTGTAACAGTGAGAGCCAAGCTGCATTAGGTCATCTTTGAGGGATGCTGATGAAGTGTTCTGGAGGAGCGTATTTCTGCCCATGATGAGCTGCTTAGTTGATTGAATAGGCGACTCAGTTCTTGACAGCTGTCAATCTTGATGTTTGCTTCTGAACCTCTGTTTTGCCTCAGTGATCTTCATCTCTGATTTTCTTTTCAATTTTTTTTTTGCTTTGCCTCCTGTGCTCATTTAAGTTCTCATCTCCATGTTGCCTCTTCCTTTAGAGTGGCAAACTTTTCATCACTTTCCCGGAGTTTGCTCCATGTGCAAAGGTATAAGTAGGCTGTTGGGTTTAAATTCTATTTTTTTAAAAAAATACAGAATCTGCAGGAAAGGTAATATATTTTAAAAGCAGTCTAAAGATGAAAAATGAAGTTCCCTTTGTCCAGAATGGCTAATGTAAGATAGATAGAGATATATATAAAAGATTCCTCAGTTGGCAAATGGCTGGCTGAAAATCAAGATGAAATGGTCAGAATTAATATGTATGTATCTGTCCAAACAATTTTTTAAATGCACTTCGAACATCACATAAACTGAATTTAGCTGAGGTTTTTTCCAGGAAAAAAACCCAAACAACAGGAGAGGGGTGTCTTTGAAAGTTTCCCAGAGATGTAGCCTGAACTAAATTTTTTGTGCGCACAAATCACAGAACCTGCTTTGCAGCTTATAAATATTGTTTTTGTTGTATCCAGTTGTGAATTATGAAAAGGAATGTCTAAAAAGTGAAAAGCTACAATAGTTTCCAGACTATTGACTGAAATTAGAGATGTGTAATACTTTATTTCTTTTAGACTGACTCTCGAAGTACTGTAGTAGGTTAATCTTGCAATTTTTTAAAAGAATTAAAATTACATACATCATGTCATTTATTGAACTGAATGTCACCTGCATTGTTTGTATAGAAAACACTACTTAAATATTAAATATATTTTAAAATGGAAATAAATTTCCTTCAGTGCTAGAACACTGAAGGCAGGAGGCCTCGAGTCCATCCCCAGATGTGCTGTGATTTTGTGACCTATTGCGTGCAGTCTGTTAATGTTTATTTCCCTGGCTCAGGAACATGTGAGTAGGTAGGGAATTTAAGTACCTAACTGAGAAATTTTATTAAAAGAGTAGCATGCTAGTAATTATGTGTGCGTATAATAATGTTAATTTTTTTGGTAATACTTTACTCGCTATCCTGGATGAAATTTGAATGTTATCAAGAGGGGAACTGGGCTTAAAGCCTTAAAGTCTGTCCATTTATTCCTAATAATTTGAAGAGAAGAGACTGCCCTTTCTATTGCTGCACACAACAGATCAGGCAAAGCATAGTCGCCCTACATTCAATTTTGAAGTTCAGCATAATTTTCAGTATCTCTGAAATACCTGGCCTGGTTCTGACTTATATAAGATGAAATTATCAGCCACACAACAGCACCCAACCCCTGCCCCAGTATTTACTCAAAACTTGAGTATACAATTTAAAAATAAGATATGTATTCTGTTGTAAGTGTGACAATATTTCAAAATTAATGGAAAACTCTTCTGCCTGTGGAATCTTTGAAATGGGAAAGGAGATTTTATCTCTCCTCCTGTTCTGATGCTTATGCCCTCCTTTGTGTCAGATTTGCAAATGTGTTGGATCTGGTACTGTGTGTTGCTAGGTGGCACAGATGATAAAAGATGAATTTTCAGTGTTCCTCTAAATGATTTTGTTTGTGGTTGAACTGTGTGTATTGGTGATGACTTTTTTCTTTTTCTCCCTGGGGGTGGTGTGATGGAGGGGAGGTGCTAAATTCAGGTTTAAAAAGCAAATAATAAAAGATGTTCACACCTTCAAAAATATAATCAGAATGGTAGTTTGGCCAAAAGTGTGGTAGTTTTGCAAATTTTTCTAACATGCTTATTTGAGAGTAAAGTGAGTCTTCTCTCTCAGTGTAAATTGTCAAAACCAGTATGATGTATTACTGGGATTGCTTTCCTGTACATGACTACAGATTATGGTTTTACAACACAAGATGCTGTTTTCTGAAAGGATGGGCACAGAATACATATGGTTGAAAGGGACTTGTGGAGGCTTCCAGTCCAACCCTGTGTTCAAAGCAGGTCCAGTTAGATCAGATTGCTCAGGGCTGTGTCCAGCTGAGCTTCTGATGCCTCTAAGGATAGAGATTTTACAACCTTTCTGGGCAACTTTTTCTAATACTTAAATGTCTCGGCAACTTTTTCTAATACTTAACTGCCCAAATGATGAAGTGTTGCCTTATGTCTCACTGGAATTTCCAGTTAATGGAAATCTAAGGTGGCAGGTGCCAGGACGTCGTGCAGAGGGTGTATAAATGCACACTAGGGTGTTTCTTACTGGTCCAGTTATATTCTGTGCGGTGTGTGAGGCTTCTTGTCAGCGCAATGAGGTAAATAGTTTGACATTTCATGTTCAGCATCTGCTCTTTTGGCTTCTTTGTTACGGGAAGAAGATTGGTTGGACTCCAGATAAGTTGACCAGAAATGTAATGTCCTTTTTATTCCTAAAGGCACGACCACCGGGACTCAGGAATCCTGCATCAGGTCCTTGATACACGCCTGCAAGAATTTTGGGGTTTGAGTGGTAGGATCTGCTGATTATCAGTCCAAGTGATTTTGCTGCCTGCACTATCTATGACAGTCATCAATTGTCAGATCAGATCTTGTTCCTGCTGTAGATGCTACTTCTCCACACTCTTGTTATTTAAATGTAGATGATCTCTGTGTATGTGTTTATAGCAAGAACTTGTTTTTTTTCTAGCAATACACACTGTGTTTTCATGAAACTGCATTTCCACAGGTCTTAAATAGCTTGAGTTTGCTACGGAAGATACCTCTAATCTCAACCTCATGCTTTTGCATGAAACATTTTAGTTCATGGTAAGATCCATCTTACCTCCTCTTACATGTCTAACCTTTAAACACCTAAATGTGAGCTACACATGTCTCAGCTTTCTGTTATAATCAATGGAGAGAAATAAATCACAGAAAGTGATTCAGCTTGATCAAATTGGGAATTAGAGAAGTTAGAGTAATTGCTGTCTAAAGCCATCTATTCCTTTCCATTGTCTATAGGAAACTTTGACAGTTAAATGTGAGCTAGTGGCATTAACTCATGGAAACCTTACCTTACATGTCTGAAATCCCACCTTCCTGTTATTACACTGCACTTCATATATTCTGCTTGCTTAATTATGGATGCTGCTTTTAGCAGGCAGCAGTTCTGTCTGCTTAATGTCACAAATTCAGTGACAGATGTGCTTTGGAAAGAGATTTTGGGGTGAGCGATGTGTTACGATTTAAATGATTGAATGTATTTTGATGTGACAGTTACGTTGTCTAACTAGAAATCAGTATTTTCTGAGTTCTGAGGAAAAATATTCTGAGGAAGGACAAATGATAGCACTGTGTAAAGGTAGCTGACAGCCCGTGCATGGTGGTCTGAATTTTCCAGACACAAAGACTATGCAAATGTTGACAAGACATAAAAGTAAGTGCTTGTGAAATATTGTACTTGGTCTGGATAGTAATAAGACCAGTTTTAGCCAAGATATTTCCACTTGAGGCCAGCATTCAAGTGTCTGCGAAGTCACTAGATGACCTGCAAAGAGAAGATGTGGAGTTTTTTTGTTTGCTTGGTGGCTTTTGCTTTTCTTTTTAGGTGGCTAACCTTTTGAACTGCTGGCAGTAACTGTCAAAAAAATATTTGTTTGAAACATGGAGACTGGCCAGTATTTTTTAGTTAGGATTAAAGGCAGGAATAAAATTTAATGTAGAAGCCTGAATCTATTACAAGTTGTCGGGGAGGTTTTTTTCATAATATTGTCAATTTTATGGATTGATGGCATGGAAACTGTTCTGTCTAAGGAGTAAAAAAATTAGATAACCAGTTGTTCCTCAGAGGTAGAAAGAAGATGCACCTGACACTGATAATTTATGAGATAATTCCCTGCAAACTCTGGACTCAAACTGAGTACTTGTACTTTCAGATTGGGGTAAAGTTGCGGCAATGCTCGATTGTTCAGAAGGAGAGAGATTCTGACTTGTGGTTGGGATTTGATGTTTATTTTAGAGCTCTTCAAGAGCATGATAGTATTTGGAAGATCCTTTAATAGCAAGTGAGGCTGTCACATATACATGATAAAATGCATTTTATTATATGCTTTTGCAATTCCCCAAATGGGTAACCCTATGTTAAGTGTAGAATTTATAGATAGAAAAGCATTGCAAGAATATAGCTCAATATTCAGAAGTATACCATCTATAAGAGGCAATGAAAACATATCTCGGTGCTTGGAATTGCATTCATTCATAGTTCATCACCAGCAATTGTGAAAGTAACTTTTACTAAAATACTCTGATTTTTTTCCATATTACAGTGTAAGGCCTCTTAAACAGTGTAAGGCCTCTTAAATTTTTACGTCGCTTTCTTTTTTTTTTTTTTTTTTTTTTTTTTTTTTTTTTAGTTTTCCATTCTGTCTTCAATAACTTACAAGGAGGTTTGGTGTTTTTTTTTCCTCCTGCATGTTTTTTTTTTTTTTTCCCTAAGAAGGAAGTGGTGTGCTCTCAAAATCTTAACCTTTCCAACATCCCTGTGTGATATTCATGCATGAATACTGTCTCAGTCTACAGGGTCCTTATCCCCCTGGAGCTACATGAAGATGCTGTAAGAACTCGGAGTAAACCTCGAGTCCTTTGTTGTAAAGCTCATGCTCAGGGAGGTAGATGATGCTTTTCTATGCAGTGGCAGGCTTTCTTGGGTGAGTTGGGAAATGCTGGTTGCATGAGAAGTGTTTTGACTGGAAACAACTCCAATCAAACAAATCTCTAAGGATATAACTGTTGCGTTTCTGAACGAAGAATGATCAAATAAAAGCTTACCGTGAGGTCTTAATTCGGTCCCTGACAAAGCATCCTCTGACTTCACTGAGGTCATCTTACATTTCATGTATTGAAAAGCTGTCTAAAAATCTCTACCTTTTTATACATTTTAAAAAGTAAATTGTTAATAATAAAGGCATTTTTATCACCATATCAATATAAATTAGAGATTAAAAAGATGGATAGTATTTCCATTGTATGTTAATATTTAACTGACTCCACAGATTTTTGTATAAATAATAAATGAAAGGTGTTGTCTGAAAGATTCAGCTCGGGATCTTCGTAGTTACTCATTGTAAATTTTCTATATTTAATATTGGAAGAAGAGTCCTAAAGTAATTTAAAGTAGTGTCAGAGTTTTGCATTGTCCTTTAAATATTTGCAATGATGTAAGAGAGTGACCTTTCACTGCTTCAAAAGAAGAAAAAAAAAAAAGTAAAAAAAAAAAGTACCACAGGAGAGCAAATGCTGTCTACTGTATTTAGATGTAAGAGTTAAAAATCATCCAGGTAGAACAGCCTTCTTTCTCCTCTTGGTCTGCAAAGATAAATAGAAGTTAAACCTTCCAACAGTAGGCTCTCTGAGTTAGGATGGTTAGGCTGGTTAGACCTTCTCAAATAAAAAGATGCTGAAGTGTATTTTCTTATGTTTATTCCTTCCCAACTTTGAATGATGGAAGGAAATATTTCTATTAAGAATTGAAGTGTTGCTTTTGTTGTTTAGTTTCTTTATTGGAGTTGTCTTGTAAACTTATAGCTCATGACAATGCCTTAAAAGATGCTTTTTATTTACTAATCAGTGAAATCTGAATCTCCTTCTGACTACCCATTTCCAGGTTAGTCAGCCGGGAATGGCGTTCGGAAGATCTCTCGATGTCACGGAAAGATGGAGGGTTAGTCGCAGCCCTGTGATGCATCTGTAATCCCACCTACCCTTGTTAGTATAAAAGAAATTAATCGCACAATAAAAGGCGGAAGTTGGCGCTCACACTGTGTGTGTTATCTGTCTCTTTCCCTGGTCCGGGCCGACCAGTGATCTAATCGCGGCACCTTGATATGTAGCGAACGCTACAGTCTGAATTTCATTGGGCTGATTTATTTTACAGAAAAGAAGTACGTTTTAAACAACACACCTAGCAAAGATTATTTTTTATTCAATAGTTGTGCAAAAAAGAAAGTATATACAGTTTGGTATATTAGCTCAGTTTTGTAAACAGTTCTGGGCGGTGAGGTTGTGGTAGAAGAGTGCTCCACAATTCTTCTTGAGGGAAAATTATGACCTTTGGGATCAGCAAAGTTACCTTTTCTCTTCCATGCAATCATTAATACTGTTTGGTTATTTTTTGGTAGCATTTGCCTATTTTCTGGAGGGTTTGTATGTTTGTTTTAATTGTAACCAATGGAAGCTTTCCCCTTCTGTTGGTAAGAGGAAAATGTTTACTTTTTACAGTGTTTCCATTTATCTCTTCAGCTCTTGCCTGGGGGTGTGTGTATGTGTATATTCTTTTGCAGATATGAATTATATTTTCGGTCTGGAGATCATAAGTTTTTCTGAAAGCAAACCAAAATGATTAAACTGAAGTCAACTACATTATTTGAAGCTGCTGTATGTGTTTATCCTCGTAGTGCTTAATCCTTGACTTTGCCCGAGGCTACTAACCCTGGCTGGTTATTAATTCCTTAAAAATGCCCTGAGCCAATGTTGCTGGTGTTATAACTTGTTTGGGGCTGAAATGAAGTTGACGTTTTTCTTAGCTTCAGCATCTTCTTGCTGTAATGTCATAGGATCAATTGGTTACAGCAGTGCTGCTGTTTCACCATGTGCCTCGAAAAATTTATTTCTCATACAGCATCTGTTTAGACTTCTCAAGTTAACGTTTAGTCTACTAGGATGTAACCTATTTTAATGAATGGATGTCAGATCTTTTGGAAGTACTCTCACTACCTTAAGTGGCCTGTTATGAAGAAACCTGTGTTTGTACTATACGAAACAAAAAAGAAACCGGTCAGCAAGATTGGAAACTTAGATTATTATGCTGTAGAAGGAGGAAAACTGTGAAATTGGGGTGAAATACAATACCATTTGAAATGTTATGAACTTCTTTCTATATACATTTTGGGCCTGATTTAATAAACTACTTTAAAACACTTCCAGGGAAAAAATATGTTGGCCCAGTGTGTTTGAGTCTGAGATTTTCCTCTCCTGAAAGTGCAGACAAGCTTCTTCCAGGCTGGCGTTTAGACTTTTCTGTTTTAATAGAAGCCTTCCTATAAAATCAAATAACCTGCTGTAAAATTACAGATTAGCTTCGGCAGCAGCAAAACAGCTTGGCGAATTATCTGCTAGTGCTAAAGCCATTCCCTTCCTCATCAGCTGGTGCGAGCCGTATGATGGCCGGTGTAGCACAGACAATTTGTGCTACCGGACGCCCAGCTTGACTCCGACTGACTCAGCGGTGATTGGGGGGGACACGTCAGAGCGAGGATGAGTCTGAAGGATGTAACGGTGCATGGAGCCTCTGCTGTTCTGTGCCCAGCAAGCAGCTGAGCTGATGTCCTGGGAAATTCCTGTTGCCATGAGAAGCCTGTGGACCAGTGTGTGGATCTGTGAAAGCCCTGCAAAGGAGAAGGAGCAGAGTGTAGCTGCCAAAAAGCCACCATCTCTTTGCTATGCTTTTATAAATGTACACTTCTTTATTTTGGTGTTAAACATCATCTGTTTCCATGGGTTCTTTGAGATGTGCTTTTGTTTTTCAGGATGAGGCAAAACATTTTTAAAAGTGGGGGATCACTTAAACACCTTCAAAAACCAAAACATACTCCCCTTCCCCCCATCCCAAATTTTTCATTAAAAAGCAAGTTTTGGTTCCAGATTTCTATTTCAAAAATGAGTGCCTTCAAAGCCCACTGCAGAAATAAAATCCCAAACCATTTCTGCTACCTTCCAGGAAACCATGCCCAGCAGACATCACGGAAAAAAAAATCACTCGATTAAAAAACAGCAACAGAAGGAGGCTATCCATTATCACCAACAGTAATATTTAGCAATCTACTTCTCCTTTAGTCACAGTCCGAAATATAGAATACTTTCAAGTGTCCTGGTATGTCCAGCTACCAGAGCATCTTCCAGCTCATGTTACAGAGAGGGCAGATAACTCGGTTTCTAATCCTGGTTCGAGGAACAACAAAGAATGTTATTTCAATACATCTTTATATCAATCTGTAAAGAAGACTTAAATATTTGAATAATGTAATGAAAACTTTTAGTGTGATACTTTATGTTTATTGTGTTTCATTGACCTATTTGCATCTTGTTCTGTTTGTATCACATTATCATAAAGCTTCCTCTGTTCTCGTAGTGCCAGAAATGTTTCAAATTACCATTTAAATGGTAGAGTTAATCATTATAGATAATTAAAGCAAAGGCTGTGTGAAGAATGCTGAAAATCTGTGAATATTAAGCCAAGAAATTATTTTATGCAAGATTACTGTAATGAATATAATATGAAATAATTTAATCCATGCTAAACAACTTTATTAACCATAATCCATACTTGATATCTCACCATTCTCCCTGTTATGACACTTGTAGGAGACAAAGTTAACAAGACGGTCAGCAGTCTATAATTAAGAGGCAAGTGGCCCCATGGCGTGGGACTTCCCAAGCAAGTATTTTGAGTTGGTGAATATAATTTATACATCTAAGTTTGTTTTCAACATATTACTTACAGTGTTGTTCAATGGCAGTCTAATAGCTTACCGAAGTAAAAATGTGAGATGCATAAGGCCAGTGATATGTAAAGTGCTTCAGAAATTAGATGGAGACATCCGACTGCCTTTTCTCCAGGGGAAGAGAGAAAAGTGTCTCCTTTTGTAGCTGCATAAATTTTCCTTAGACCTGAGCAAGTTACTAGGTTACATGGGAGGAGAAGGGTCTGGGCTGGATCTGTAATGCTTCCTGAAACTCCTTGTTGCCTAGCACACAGCGTGGAGCTGCTTCTGCCACCACCATTCTGCAGCAAACTTTCTCTTTTGGATGATGGTGATCTCAAAGCAAATTACTTTGGGGGAGCCTGGATCGATGTGATATGGTCTGTAAAAGCAATGGAGAAGCTAATTCAGAGAAGTGTTATTTCTTATGCATTAAAAGCTGTGAATTAAATGCTGGAAATGAAAGATCTTAATCTTGAGAGTCAAACAGATTTAGTTTCAGTGTTGAATTTGGTTCTCCTGGCTGCACAGAGAAATCTGTGAAGATTTTGAACATTTAGCAGAACTGGGCTCAACGTCAAGATAGTCTGGAGTTTGAATTGAGCTACGCTGATCTTGTTTCAGCAGTTCCCTGCCGCAAATTGAGGTTCAGCACCCTGAAATGTGCAGCAAAGGGTTAAGGAGCAAGAGTGGTTGATCAGAATAGCTAAAATTTTCATAGTGCTTCTTGTGTTTTCGGAGCCACATTTACAGCACTTAAGCTGGAGCGTGAGAAGGCAGGGAGCTACTGGCAGGGAGACAGCAAATCACAGCTATTCACAATGTGACCAAACTGCATGGCGGATGGGGGTGGGGGCGACAACATACATACGTTGCATTAAAGATCTGCTAGTCAGGGGGAAAAAAAAAAAAGAGTCATTTTAGTTTCCCCTCCCCCCAATCTTGCACAGCCACTCTGCTCCCTTGCTTCAAGCGCAGCCCTGGAGGCACAAGCTAGTTGTTTCACGAGGAGTTCTGTTCTGGAAAACATCCCCTTTCTTACTCAACAGCACTGCCAAAGATTATTGAAAGCCTGTATCTGCTGACTCCAGTGACAATTTCTATTAAGTTTTCCATCACCAATTTCTATGGTGATGCATGAACAGAAAAGAACACAGCTTGACTTTCAGCTCCAGAGCTATTTTTACGAGGCTGGCTGTTAAAGACAAAAGAAAACATTTTCTTTCTAAAACTAAGCATATTTGACATTGAAGGTCTATGACAGATAATATGGCCAGAACTCTGATGTTTATGCACACAGTTGCTTCTGGAGCAAATTAAATGATTTAATGACCTGATGTCTTCCTCTTCTGTATTCCTAGATGAAATACAACCCTCTTCATCCTTTCGTATGCCTCTCAGCCTGTCCCTTCACCCAAAAACCCTTAAAGGATTTTGTCTGTGAAATCCACACCTTCCATTACCCTTGCCAGGTGCAGCAACTGGAATTCCTGAAATGAGATTCAGGGGCGTCATGTGACTGCTGCTGCCATTATGCAGATGGTCATTTCTTCCCTTGCTAATTAATACCAAACAACTAAGAGAAAGATTAAAAGGTACTGTGTGCCTCAAAGCCTTTTTTTAATTCCTTATATTCTCTGAAGGAAAGAAAAAAATAATCCTGGAAACCAGTTGGTCAGGGAAATGCAGAGGGTTAGTATCTGTTGATGCTTAGAGCCACCCATGAAACTAGCCCTCCTCCGAGGAGAGGGAGGGAGGGGGAAACAGAGGTGTGGATGTTTTTATCGGAAGGTACTTTTCTCACAGTGTCCAAGATAAAGGGACTGACATTCTTGCAGTGCTCTAATGGGGGTGGAAGAGTAACTGGATCCTGAATTAGGTGCTTCACTAATGTGCGTATTTTTTCCAGTCCAAGTAGTTCTGCCTAGCGCCTCAGGCTTCTGGAATGGTGTTTTTATGCCACTTAAGGTCTCAGATTTGTACTTTTCAAACCAAAGAAGATGTGAGCTTTGTAATTTCTTCATCCTCGGCTTTTTTTTTTTTTTTTTTTTAAATACTAGGTTCAGTCCAAGTGATGGTTTTGATTTTTGGGGTGGGCATTTTTTTGGAATCAGTTTAATTGTGATATTATGTGGTTAATTTCATTTGGATGGAAATAATTTAATGCAGCACATAATGTATTGAGATCCTGATTTTTTTTGTTGAGTTTACAGTCTTTTTTCCAATGTGGGCTGTGGTTTCATTACAGTAAGTTCCTGCTTTGGATGCAGAGACTTACGTCAGATTCACCAGCTGCTGCTCTTTCTAAATAGGCAGCATGCCAGTACCAAGGATTAGCTGGGTTACTGTTTGTCCCACCAGTTGTTCTTAAAATCTTTAACTGCAGAAACATCCTTGTGTGTCATCCCTGCAACTCAGTGCCTCGTGTTCCCACCCTCCTTTTTTCTTCCTCAGGTGATCTGTTTTGCTCGCACTTTTGGTATTCAGTTATTTGCTTTGGAAAATACTTTTGTAAATACATTTGTGTTTTATTATAACCTAGCAACCTTCCATATAAATATCTTTCATCTCTTGTCTTAGATGATGGCTTTCGGGTAATGGGTTTCCTTCGGCTATCGCAATGGGTACAGTATTCAGATGCTGTCATTAAAATGCTTATCATAGGGCGTGAATGACTTGCTGGTAATCCAGGAGGAGAAAACAGTAGCAGTGAGCAATGCTTACCCAAACCACAGTTTCCTTGGCTTGTGCAACAATTTTGTCAATAAAATTACCTCCATCCTAAAGGGGCCATGGCTTGGAGACAGTGGCTTTGTGCAAGTTCTTCAGTCCATCAACTTCGCTAATAAAGCTGAACTGAAATCCTAAACTGGCTCCTAATTTAAGCTAAATAGCCATGTTGGTGCAGCCGAGGCAGGCAGAGATTTGCCTTACAGGGACTGTCTGAAGTACCAAGAGGGTGTATTTCCCTGGAGGAGCTGAGGCTGTGAGCAGAGGAACCTGGGACTCAGTGGAGTGCCTGTGTGACAGTGCTGGGAGCAGAGCTACACCCCTTTTACTGTTTGCGTGCTATTTCTGTGCTCCCTTGAGAGCATCTTGGGACATATCGTGTTTCTTTCTACTGAGATGCTTCTGCTGTCTTCAACTCTCCCCCTTGCCCAAGTTAATCGTGACAGTTTTGGAGCAGGCATGTGCTTTAGGGCAAATAGCGGGAAAGTTATCGGAAGACCATGAACACTTTGATGCATTTGCTGCTGTGCTTCCCTGCAAAGATAACAGGATTTAGCCCAAGTTTAAAAAAGAAATCTGAATTGTAACTGCAGCCCAAGCCAGAGCAGCCAACCAGGACTTATAGGATCTTCGTACTTGTACCAAAGGGGATGGTACTGGGCCAAAACACATGACGGAACTAAGGTGAATCGTGAGTTAAGTGAAGAGAGACTGCAGTGCTCTTCGTCTGCTCTAGGGCAGCTGCTTCCCTCTAGGCTACAGGATTTAACTTCACTAACCACGCTAGGTCAATTGGAGCGTGCGTTTTAAGATCTACAGAAGATTTATTCTGGAAAGGAGGAAGAGCATTTTGAGGCCTGTAAGATACATGCTGTGAGCATAAGGAAGAGAGATGTCTGGCAGGAGCAAGAGAGTAGCTTGTCTGGGGAAGAAAACATGGCAGGTTTAAGATTATGGTTTCCCTCTTTACTCTGAAATACCCTTTGGGCAGAACGGTGTGGGTCCTTACTCTCAAACCCTGGTTTTGCCCAGCACTCGATTTTGTCAGGTGGGTACAATTGTGGTGAGAAGTGTGTGTGGAGCTGCATCATTTTCAGTTTCAATCTTTGTCAGCAGCCATACAGGATAGTGGGGAGTGTGTTTATTTAGGCTATTAGTATGTGTCTTGAGTGAATGAGTAGAGAAAGCTTTTGTTCAGAACTCGTCTGGATGCTGCAGCTATCGTCTGCTCTTCAGAGTTGCAGATGAGAGTGCCCTGGCAGCGGAGCGGGTGCTTGAACCAGCTGTAGTATATACATAGCTATACACTGTATACCTGTGTGCTGTAAACATTTCTCCCACAGTTCTTGCTGCTACTCAATGTGATGAGCTCTGCTGCTCTGTCACCTGCTGCTGCTGCACTGCTGATCTGCCCAAGCCATGTTGTTTCTCTTCTAAGAGTTCCAGGCCTTCCCTCCCCATGCTCAACTCTTGTGATTTCCAGCAAAGAACTCAAAACCATCATCAGGTGATTTTTGGGGGGCAAGCACACTTCTTTGGCATTCATGCATTGGTTATCTAACGGATGTGTCCTGCCCAGAGGACTGTGCCATGAGTGCCCACTCAATTCTTAAACATACTTCTTCCACTGGATTTAAGATCATCTGAGGACGCCAAAGGGATAATAACAGGAGGAGAAAAAACCCCACCCTAATTCTAGTTTAATAAATACTGGACTTCTATACAGTTTAAAAAATGTATATAAATATTATAACATTTCATTAATATGCATACACCTTTTAAGAAGGCATTACTTAACCATTTGAAACCCGGTAGTTGCCAAGCTATTGAAGATTACCCAGTTGGGGAATTCACCAGAGGGATATGTCTGATTTGAATTTTTTAAAAATATTTTATTAATATGAGTTTCACAAGTAAGAAAGTTAACCTTGTGCTCCCCTTGATTGGCTCTTATGTAGTGCATAAGCCAAAAGATTCCGGTGTTGTTTTTAGTATGGTGATGCATAGGTTGTCAGTACTCTGAATGACAGGAGGAAAAGGTGATTGTCTTTGAAGCTTTGAGAGCTAGAACCTACTTAGCAAGCATCCCACCTAGAAGATATTCTTTCCTTTGTCAAGTACCATGTTTCATTTTGTAAATGGAATGTAACTACGATGGCCCACGTCTCATGGCTTTCCCTTGAGACAGAAAATACAAAATCCTACAACTTTCTGGAAGCATTTCATTGTCCCATGTACTGATACTAAAGACTGTATAAATGATGGCTGTTTAATTGTTGGATAACTGAAATTGCCGTGCTACTAAAGGATGTCCTCTGTTGAGGAGAGAGAACTATGCTTTCTGACCTTAACAATTTAGTGGATTACCTTACAAATCAACTTAATTTAAGGAAGTTAAAAAGAAGACAGTTGTAAAAGCTCCGCAGTCCAAGGAGTGAAATTTAACTTTAATGGTAGCCTGAACTGTGATAGCTGGATCATGTTAGTTTATGTTTAGGTGCTAGTTAACAGCATGATCTGGACAAAATTATTTTATTGTTTCCCAAAAGTTATTTAAGTGTTGTCTGTGGTTGGTAAGCCGCTCTTTTGATGATTCAGTGAACTGTCACAATGGTCCATCTTGTCTCTGTATATTTTTTTTCTTATTTTCCCATGCCATCTTCTAAGGCCATGTTAGCACAGGGATGATCAGCAACAGATTAAGTGCTGATTATGGGTAACCAGCTGTGGACTAGGACATGATCCAGCAAACCACTAAGCATGGACTTTGTTTCATTGACGTCAGTGGTGACTATATGGATTCTTAAAGGTGAACATATGCTTTGGTGCTTTAGTGAATCAGTTTGCAAGGATATTTGTAAGTTAATGTCAGGACTGTCATGAAGAGAAAAAAGGTGGCTTTTTCTTAGCAGTGCTTCGTCGGTGGTGTCCAGCAGAGCTTTTTGGGGACATCACCTGGAAATTATTTCAGGTTTTATTACAGGGGAGAAATCTGACATACTTTCCTGCAGATAAGATTCATGATTGCAGTCTGACTTGTCTCAAAATTTAGGAAGAGATGCCTGTATCTGGCTTGGACAAATGCTGCTTTGTCCTTGGTTGAGGTTTGTCAAATTATTATGTGAAAAGTTTAGAGGCCTGGGAGAGAGTTTCATGCTGTTTGTGGTTGGACCCATGCTTCTTCTGTAAAAAGAAGACTCTCTCCAAAATACATAGCTAGTCCTCTGAAAGAATTATTTCTCATGTTATCAAATTCCATTCTTATACTCTTGTAACATAACACAGAATATTTTCTATCTGCTTATGGCATGTTTGTTAAAAGGAAGCATTCTCCTATTTAAAGGTTGGTGTTGGTGTTTCTGAATTTGTTTGTGCACTGGGTAATTGAGGTAGGCCACCTAGCTCTTCTACTGTCAAAATGTGTGATTCTTCTTTAGACCTGAGAAGGTCAGGAGAAAATAATCCCCTGTTCTCATTGCCTTCCTGGCTGCTGTTTGAATAAGAGTTTGCTGTGTGCTTAGGTATAGCCTGGTTCTTGAAATAACATACACAGGTTAATTAAACACCAGAGAAAGAAAAATGGTGCTCATTGTATTTGTATCACTTCAGTCTTTAGTTTATTGTGGATATGAAGTTAAAACTCTAGTATCAAAGAGTGTTATAAAAATATGCGTAAGTTAAATTATTTAATATAATTTTCTTTTGTTAATGTCATATATATATTAGTATTGCCTAAGTTGTCTGATTTTGTTTCATAGTAGCAATAAAGAAACTTATGTGTGAGTTGATATAGAAAGGATTATAAGGATTAAAAATAGATTCCTTCTCAAATGTTTTTAAGAACCCAGACCATATATATTTTACACAATATTTGGTAGCATATCCCCTTTTGTAAGAGAATTTTTAAATAAATCAGGATCAGTCTGATTTCTTCTGTTTAAAAAAATAAATATTAACATAACTGTGTAGCATTTTAAAAATAGAAAATTCAAATGTCTGAAATCAAGATAGCTGTAATGTTGCCACATATTACAGATGTTAGTATGCAAATACATTAAAACAAGAGAATTACACTTTTAAACTGAAATTTATTGGTTTGAATATTATTTGAAGGTAGTGCAGAAATAGAATAGTGCATGATCCATCACATGGTTGGCTGTAATGGCTGCAATTTTTTTCATTATCAGTTCAGTATTGGGAAACTGCAGAGTCCTAGAAAGTTACGGCTTTACGAAAACGGAGTATTTTGTCTTGCTTTAATGTCTTATGAGAAATGGTTATGCTGATGACTTAACCGCTTTGAAGATTCCTCAGTTCTTCTCTCAAGACTAATACTCTTAAAAGACCAGATTTCAAGAAGAGGTGCATCAGCTTACATGAGGGCTGCTTTATAACTACTAAGACTGAAAAGTCAAGTCAGTAACCTGAAAGAGAAGCGTAAAATGGTATGAAGAGACTATTCTGTATATAAGAAACAATCTTGATATTAAGCTTGTATGGCCTGTATAAAACCCATAGCTTCTTAGGATATTGGTGCTTTTGTGCTTTGATAAAACAGCATTACTATAGTGAGTTAATCTTATAAAGTGGACTTTTTGAAATAGCACTTGAAAAAGCCACGTAAAGAGAATCCAGGTGAAGATGTTGAGTTAAATTTTGTGTTTCTTTTTGCCATTCAAGTTGAAGATGGCAATTAATGCAGTCTTCTTGATCTTTTTGCATTTAGTCATTCAGCATAAAGCATGAAGCTCTCAATTCAAGCCTCCATACAGCGAGTGATTGCTTCCTACTATGCTGAATAGGGCTGTTTCTGAACTGCGACTGTATCTAATCAGCAGAGAGTGGGCTGACTTCACACCAGTTATTGAAAACACATTTTCATAAGGCTTCTTTGCTGATAAATATCCAACCAGAATTCTCTTACATGTTGTAGTATGCATTGCTATTGAGAAATGTTTAGAAATGCATGTATAATACCAACCGTACAAATACGGGTTTGTAATACTTACTAGCATATTCATTATGAATTCTTGAAATGTTAAGTTATCTCTGTCCTACAGTATATCTGTGCTGAGCAAACCGTGGCTGGGGGCCAAATCCATTTTACAGCTATCCAAAACAGTCTTGTGACCAATCAATCAAGTTTACATTTACAAAATGCCCATAGTGTAACACCTAAGGCACTGTGCAATCCATACTAAAATAAATACGATATACTATCTCTGAATAGTGAAGTCAGGTGAAATTAGACATGTGCCTCTGAGGTTGTAGCAGATAAAGGAATCCGGTTCTGTAGGAGGAGATGATTAACACGTGGTACAAATGCACACAACATGTAAGGCAGTCGCACTTTAGAGAAGTGAATGGAAAATTGATTGAATGTCTGAAGGGAATGAAAGGATAGTGAATAAGAAGGTTTTATAAATGGGACACAATCAAGCCACTGAAACTTCTGCAAATTAATGTTTAGTTCTGCGGAGAAGGCTATCCTCTCCTCTATCACAATCACAACTCCATGAGCTTCAATTATTTCTAAAATTTACCTGCTGTTTGGTCAGGGGCATTGACTATAAGAGTGGACAGCCCTCAGGCTTACCAGATTTTGCAGTAAGAGCACTGCGTATTGGCAAAATGTGCAACTTGGCAGTGTCTCTTTAAAAAAAAAAAAAAGGAAAAGAATGAGATGAATGTCATGAACGAGAAACATTCAAAAACAAAGTGTGTGAGGGGTAACCTACAGTCCGAAGTCGGTCTGGATACTGTGGTTTATTTAAGAACGAATGAGATTAAAGGCTTTATCCTGTTTGATGAACTTGCATATGCATTGCACCCTCCCAGTGTAACCTTCACTAGGTATCCCAAAGGGAGAAGATTTAGATCACGTAAAGAATCACCGTCAACGGTATTAGCAAAAGATGATTTTAATGTGAATTTGTAAAAAGTGTGACTTAACAAAGTTTGATGGTAAGGTTCACTATATTACTTATTACATGGAGGAAACATACAGAGGAAAATTGAGTTAGGATTGATTTAGAATGATTTACACAGAGACTGGAGATGGAAAAGCGTAAGGGAGACCCTCCTGTTGAGTCATGAGGTTCAGCATGGAACCCCTTCGTTTCTAAACTCCATCTCAGAGAGGAGTCTAGGTGCTGCTGGATCCAAACTTAGTCTCAGACTTAGACAACAGTTTATGCCTGGGATAAAGGGATACAAAAGGTAAGGAAAATCTCCTGTTAAATTACTATGCAAATTTGTCAGGGAATCAGTGATTATGGATCCTATACGACTTTGATAGAGCAGCAGTTTAAGATTTATTAACACTATTACAGTAAATCACAAGATTAGGTTATATGATTTTTAACAATACTTAATCATCAGCCACTTATCAGGGTGATTTAATAAAGTTTGCTATCAGCGCTACAAAATTTCATAAATCAAATCGCGCATGCACACAAACACACACAGATGTAGAGGTGAACCTATAACAGAGATTCTTCACTCTTGGCCAACTATAGTAAATTATTGGTACCAAACGATCTCAAAAAACCTTGCGAAATTGAATTGTAGTGAATTACTCATTGCTCTCCCTTGTCAGTATTTGTCAGCCGATGATCTTTGAGCCCTCTTCTTCAAGCCCCCCATTTTCCTGGTCTAACTGTCCCATGTGCAGAAGGGTGATGTGTGGTCACCCTCCTAGTCTGCAGTTCTGTCTCATGTCCATGCCAGCTGCAGCAAGCAAGTAGTAGGTTTGTGTTTGAGCATTCAAAAGTTCAATTTTGCTCCCCCCAATTACCTGCCGCCCATCAGCTTTCGCAATTTAAGTTACTTTTTTTTTTTTTTTTTTTGCCAACAACACCCCAGCACTCGGCTATTAGTAGACTGCTTGTGCAGCTATGATCATCCAGCCGCTCTGTGTGTGTTACAGCAGTAATGGTTGAAAGAAAGCGGTGTTTTTTGAGAAGTGTTGAAATGGTTTAGACAGTGCGGATTTTGTTCTAATGCACGAATCCAGTATTTAACAGGCAGGTAGAAAAAATTGCTTCCTGTTCTGCTAATCCTTGGCTGTATAATTGACAGCCTTCTGGAACTTCATTTCTAGCCTTTTCAGCTTTTGTTGATAAAGATGCAAAAAAGACAGACATGTACAAAAGGACTGTATATAGCGTATAATTCATTTTGTGGAGCTAGAACATCTAGCTGAATGTGCCATTGATTTGCCCTGGCACTAATTCCTGGTGAGTAGCTCATTTTGAAAGTAGCTACAAGTTGGCATATTTGCAGGAGCATTGAATTCTGGCATGCAGTCACTGTTGTATTAAAAACATGATGTGCAGGGAGTCTGGAGAGCCTTTGAAAGTGAGATATCAATAGAAGCTGAGTTACATTGTTATTCTCAGTACATACAGCGTAAAAAACCCAGAGTAAGCTATATATGTTACCAATAGCGTGCAGTTTGTGGCATGGATTTTTCTCGCAAAATGTGTTAGTGGTGTTGTGTTTATTAAAAAATGGTACTCAAAGCCACTTTAAAGTCCATATGGTATCTGTTATGATTGCCCTAATAACAATAGGATAATTATGGGTATTATATCTTTATAGGATTGAATGTGCAACAAACATTGCTTGTGAGCAGCAAGTTTTCATAAGGGATGACAGCTGTTTTAGAACGAAAATTATAGCTTATTTATTGTGTGTATACACTTGAGCTGGGCAAAAAATAGCAAAAGAATGAAATCTGCAAAAGAACTATTTCTTGATAAGTGTTATTTTGCAATAAAAAAGCTAGTTGTATACTAATGAACAACAAGAATGGGTTGGTTGGAAATAACATATTTCTGTAAAATAAGATGTTTCAAAAGGGTGCCTCTAGCTGCAGAATCTCCCGAGTATCAAGGGGTTTTTTCCCTTTTCTTGGAGGGAGAAGGGGAAGATGAGAAGGGGGAGCTCCTTCAGAATTGGAAAACTTTGCTCAGTAGTGGAAACTTGTAGTGGAAAACATTGAACTAAAAGAGATGACTAATCATCACCTCTGTAAAGCGGGGATGGTTATAGCCCTGATGAGAACATAGGGGAGAGAAGGAAGGAGTTGTTGAAGGTTCATCACATTTTGCATGACCCTTGTAATGGAAAGTCTCAGCACTCCAGTCTGGCAGGGACAGCGCTGACCTGCAAGCAGCGGCCCTTGTACGATTACCCCAAGCACTAGGTATGAGAGTAAGCTGAGTTGAAAGGATTGGTTGCAAGAAGGTTAACTCTGGACTAGGGTTCTCTTTTCCATGCTTTTTCTAAGTCTATGCCTGTCTGAAGGAGTGGTGAGTACCACTCAAATTTCAGCTACCTCAGGCCTTTTACAGGCTGTAATCTTGATGTTGGAAATGATGGCAAGGTCTTTAGGATAGGTTACAAACAAATGTATTTTAAGAAGGAGTATTTTAATTGAGAGTTAGTTTTATACTGGTATTTACTTGTCTGAGAAATCTGTATCACTTACAGGTTTTAGGAACTTGTTGAAAGTTACAGAAAATCCAAGGTTTTAGCTTGCTTACTGTTACTGCAGAGACTGTCACCTTCTCACAGAATTGAAGACATGCAAGGTGGGAACTTGTAAAGCTGTATTGAGGAGGCTGGGATAGGAGAGGAATTCAGATGGGTGTCTTCATTGCTGCAGATGAGCTAGAGTGTGGTTTCTAAGAAGGGGGGAAAAAAGTACATGCAATACAGCTGAACAGACAGTTTGTAGCAAGGCTTATAAAGCATTAAAATTCAGACACAACTACTGTACAAACACAAACCGGGGCTATTGCATATACAGAAAGGAACTTTGGTTCTGTGTGAAGGATCTTGGCACAAAAAAAGTTTTCAGAATACTGTGAGGTTGTTAAAAACTGGTTCCCCAGCATAAATTAAGATAAAATTTCTGGTGTGCGCTGTGAGCGAGTGTCCCATTGGCTGCACCTCACTGAGATCTAAAACTAGGAGTAAGAGTGACAGCTCAGACTTACTCTGCGGTGATATTCTGACAAAGCTGTTGGACAAATTCCCTGTAACAGAGGATAAAGGATGATCAGATATAAACTAGGCTACAAAAAGCAACTTCTTCAATTCTGAAAATCTGGAATGCTGTGAGGGAAAAATAATCGTGAACAGAAATTCTGTATGATCCCTGTTTAGGTTGTCTATCGCATTGCTGTAGGTAATGTGTCTGTGGACACAGTGGATGAATGGCCATTGCCTAGAAGGCTGCATATATTATAAGTTCTGTATTACTTTATTCTATATACTATATTCTGTTTAAAGAAAACCAAAGAGGAGTGATGGGGAAACGGAGAATTCGGGGACCAGGAAGGTTTTGAGTTGCTTGGAGGTATCATTGCTGGCATGGGCTCAGAGGTCAGGTCAGGTTGCATTCACATCTTAGGTTTTATCCAGATTTTAACTGTCTTAATGCCTCACTGGCATTGTATGCAACTGAGTGCAATGGGTGTCTTGGTTTTGAGGAGCTTTTCTGAGGGCTGCAGCCATGCAAAGTGAAGGTGAAGGCCTGTAGAAGATGGGGTGTGTAGCCATTTGCACAGGCAGAGGTGTCTTAAAAACCCTTTCCCTGAGCTGCTTACTCCTGTGGCTCTGCTGCTGCTTGGCTCCTGCTGGGATCTGCCAGGATCCCCTGGGACTGTGCACAGAGCAAGCAAATCCTCGGGAGTCTCTGGCTGCACACTGCCGGTGCCTTCGTGTCATGAGAACAAGCGTCTGCTTTGAAATCTGGTGGCGGAGAGTTTATGTGCTCTGACAATTGACATGGGCAGCAGAGAGATCTCTCTGCTGTACGGAAGAGATTTTTCCAGATGGCATTGTGGAAAGACGTACTGTATGATGGCTTGCTTTGAAAATACATCATAAACTCAGAACTCTTCCTGACTTCGTGGGAAAAAAAAAACCCAAACAACCCCACCCCCCACCTCCCCCCCCCAAACCCCCCAAAACCCAAAACAAACCACACAAAAAACCCCAGTTGTGTTTTTTGGTTTTTGTTTTTTTGTTTTCAGGATCATTGTAAACATAGTGGTATGCCAAATCCTTTGAATGGCAAATACTGGCAGACTGTATCATATCTCTTTTGTGATAGAAATTATTGTCAACAGTGTGAAAATGTGATGTTGACTATGTAGTGATAGTTGTGTTTAAGCAGCTTTAAATTGTATAGACCTTGTTAATCTCTCTGAAAAAACATTATAAAATGCAGTGGAGTTTAATGGTCTTGAGTTTTATTCTGTGGCTGTATCATTTTTTATTTTTTTTTATTTTTACCAATGCTATGAAATGGTTGCTGGTCTCATAATTTTATGGAAATGCTTTGTAAAATAATAACCATGTTACTCAAGTTTCATCTATAGTCTCTGAAGTGATTTAGAGCAAAGTTTTAAAAAAGATTTTGCAAATTGCCAGAGCTCATTACCTAGTGCATTGAATTACAGATGGAAAGAAATGCTGTAGTGGGTTAATACGAGTATAATGGCTGATCCTACTGGGACCAGGCTGCAGTATCTTTAAAAAATGTGTGCATCCTAAGTATAATAGAAATGTAATTTCGAGGCCATACTCATTCCAATGTTGGCACTTGTTTGGAAATTATTCTACTAAATTCCAGAATGCTTTGCATAGAAGTGCAACAAATAAGGTTACATTAGACAGGAAAAGTGATTATTTTTTTCTTCAACAGTAACATGAACAGGTTTTCCAGTGGCATGGAAGCCTGTTTGCAATTTAAAAAACTGAAGGACTGCTTTTACTTTAGGAAATTGCTGTGTGGTCAAGAACTTGAGGTTCTGATGGAAAAAAAATATTTGGAGCTGGCGGGGAATTTTTGCTTGGCGGGGGGCGGGGAGGGAATCTCTTCTAGCATGAAATGTTTGGATCTGAAACAGCTTCCTAGTTCTGATTTTTGCTAACTGAAACTTGTATTAAAAAATATATATATAGAACAAAATGTTACACTGAAACTAAAAAAGTAAAAAGTTTTTTTCTTTTTCCAGAAATGAGTTGCAGAAACTCGTGACTGTATTTTGACTTTTTTCCACTTCAGAATATGAAGGTGGTTTAGATGTGGAATATTTGGTGTAATAGAAAATATAATTCCAACTGAAATCTAGTCTCTGCAAAGTAGTCAGATAAACTATTGCAATTTGATTTTAATTTTTTTAATATCAGACTTTGTAAGGTGCACCTTACAAAATGTCATAGAAGCATCTGCTGATTGGGTGTTATAATTAGCACTTGAGGCAATAAATTGTGTTACTTAAAGAAGTTTTGGATTCTAAGCAAAATAATGTATTTCTAAGATGATATGAGAGATTTGCTGGATTCTGCCAACATTGGTTCGGTACTATTAATATTCAAGAGTACTTTGTCTGTCCTGATTTCCCAATTTAGGAGTTACTCCAAGACGTTATAACTATTGCTACTGCGCTGTTGCTGTTTGTCTTTCCTTTGCATGAAGCTGGTATTTGTGAGTGAATGAGCCGTCTATTGTGCTGAATCCTTTGAAGAATTAAATTAGGAAACAGTCAGTCTTTCAGAGTTATTTTTAATGATGGAACTGACTCAAGGAAGAAAAAACATCTTGCTGATTACATCTGTCCAAATTTTGTAGGTGTGTAATGTCATTCATTAGGCTGATACAGGTCTTGCGAGGGTTTCCACTTCAGCTGGAAGACCTTTCACTTAACTGGACATTGAATCTACTATGAGTAAAGACTCAACAGGTCTGTAATTAAACAAGTGTAATGCTGCACTCTCTTTTGCCTTCTTGGCATAGTCATCTGCATCTGAGACTCATCTGCAAACTCTGTGGTGGTGAAAATGGGCTGAAACGTGCAGTGTGACACAGCAACCCTTTATGCCAACAGGAAAGGACATGCAATAGGATCAGACCAGACTACTGAAAAAAACCCAATATTGCATCTGTAGTAAGAGACCCTTGCACCGAGCTAGGATCATTTCCAAAGTGATTCATTATTCTTCCATATTTTTTAATTAAGTCCCAAAAATTACAGAGGAAGTTTATGTTATATAAATTGTACTGTTTTTCAGAAATCAGTTTTCAGGTGAGTATTCTGGTACCAAAGCTTGTCTGCTCTTAAATTTGGGAGTGTGACATGGACCGTTTTGGTAGAACATGAAGAATTACATAGCTGTACTATACCACACATACCAGAAGGGATTTGCACTGAAATACTGGTAACCACAAAGAGCAGAGAATTTTCCTCCACAAATTTCCATTGCCAGAGATGGTCCAACATGGATTTCAATGCAAGAGTGCCTGCTTGACATGATAGAAGCTGAGTTTTGCTTTTTGCCTTTGTGGCTCGAGATCAAATCAATGATGTCTTGTCCTCAAGAAATAGATATTGCAAAAAAAAAAAAAAAAAAAAAAAGGTGCAGTATAAAATTATCCATTTTGCTTTGTTTACTTTCAGTTGAATGCCAAAAGTAAAACTTTAAAATGGTTGATCATTTAATGATCAGAATAATCAGTTGAGTTGAAATAGCATGCTTTTAAATCTAAACTGTTTAGGCCAGAAAGGAACTTGAAAATAAAACAACATCAGAATCTTAATGTTTTTGCAGACAAACACCTGCATATTCCCACTGAGTAATTCTGCTACTTAAATATTCTTTGCTCTTCTGGTTCTGTATCTGCCTGTGATCTTCAGGATGATTCCTGGGAGATCAAGGAGTCAAGCCAACCAACACAAATATAAAAGTGTTGACAGCAGAGGAGAAATCTGCTGCTTTGCAATCTTAATCTTGGGTTTGTCTGAGTTTCAGCATTGTGCAAGCAGCTGAAGGACTGGGGTATGACCACTGTTTGCTTTTTTGTTTTCTGAACATAACATTAATGTTGAAAGTAGAAAACCATATCTTAAACTAGTGTAGTCCTTTTGTAATTCTTATTTTTTCTTGCTGGTTGATTAGACTGTATTAGTTTGACTCATAATATAAATTCTAATAATTAACCTGTTTGTTTCTGTTTCTTATTTGTCCAATCACTGATTGGAATATTTTTGCTTCAAAAAAGAGTGTGGATGCTGTCAATAGAAATGCATTTTTTAATTGTGCTCATCACCTTGACTTTGCCAGAGAGGTTGATAGCCCTTAAACATTGGGGGAAGACAAATCATCATAGTCTTTTTTCAATAGACAAAACAAAGAACCTTGTTTTATTACAAATGATTATACAGAATATTTAATATAATCTAAATAAATTGCCTATTGAGAGCAGCAGCAATGCATGAAGAAGAGTTGTACAGATTAAAAGATATTTCTAAAAAGGAATATTTTCTAATGAAAAGTATTTGTCTTCATATGTTATTCAGCAAGTCTGATGTTCAAAAATTTGATATGAATATTCAAGTAAGGTCCTTTAATATGTATATAAAAGTCTTACCTCATATTTGTTGGCTGAGATTTTTTTCCTGCAATAGGAAAATAACAGGAGTTTTCTTAATTAAGTAACGTTTTGTTTGGAATACATTCTTATTCAAATTCATTTGTTTTCATTCTGTCATCAGTTAAAGAAGAGCTTGTAGAGATGAGTTGCATACCTGTATGACAAGATGATCTGGTCAGAATGCTGTGACTTGTAAAGTCTTTTTGTCATAAGTATATTCCAGCCAACTCTATCTCTTTTATTCTCATCAGAATCAAATTATAGCAATACTTGCTTTACCCAAGATCGTCTGTTCCTCAAGAGCCCTTCAGCATTACTTTTACTATTACCTAAAAATACTAATGAATTTAAAAATACTAAAAGCAGAATTTAAGCTGATTACATTTAGTGCCTTTTTCTTCTGTAGGTGACGCAGGCTCACTCATCTTTCTTTAAATTGAGCATTTCTGGAGGTTTTTCCATTTGCACACTTTGCATGTGATGCCTTCCAGGATAAGGCCCATGCCACTGAAGGTTTGTCAGATTAGTAAAGAAAAAGCAAACTCTTATGTCAAAGCTGAAGCTGGAAAGGATGTAAAAAGGTCTCTAATGTATTTGCTATAAATAAGGCACACAGCAAAAAAGTCTTATTTACAGAAGGTCAGTGACTATCTCGTTCCTGTCTAATTTTGGGTGGGGATTTACTAATTGATGTGAATGCTCCCCACTGAGTTTCTTTTTTCTGTTGCCTTTGTATTTTATTTTGGTTGTGAATTACAATATATTGTGGAAATCCCTGTTTACAGTCCCCCTCAAACCTTTTGAAGGGGTCTAAAATTGACCACTTAAAATCAGTAACGAGTTTGCGAATGATGGACAAAAAAAAATGATTTGATTATTCAGTTGTGAATGATTTAAAGGATTCTTTTGGGGGTTGAGACTTTAAATAGAACTGTACAAAGTACAAAACTGTTTTTCACTGACTTTACTTAGCAAAACAAAAAGAGGCGAGGGTCAGAAGTGATTATTGTATTCTTTAAAAACAACCTGGCTTTTCATTTTCCTGCCCCTGTGAAAAAGCCATTTGCTTCTAACTATCACTGATGGATAACCTAAGGTTTGGCAAAATTGCTTTGCCTGGACTAGAGGAGAGTGCTGCTCTCTTACATGGTTGATGATTGAAACAATGTGCGGCCTAGGAGAGGTGGACCAGAGGACATGGAAGCCCCACTAGGGAGGGTGAGTGACTTCTTTGCGTCTCTGGAAGAAACCGGAGAGATTCATGCTACAGCAGACTTTCTTGTTGGAAAACTTAGAGGCTGTCTCTGAAGATAAAACAAATATGAAAGAGGTTATGAAGTGAACAGACAAAACCAGCAGTAGCACGTTTCCAGTATGAGGTGGCACTTCTCAAATGTTGTGAAGGTGCTCAAGAATGAAGAAGGTGAATTACTAATGGTGTAAATGGCTGGCTAAAACGGTTTTGGTGTTTAAGGTGGCAGATGTAACGTCATTATCTTGAACACTGCATTGGGAAAGCTGAGGACTGCAAGCCTGCAAGCTTCGTATGTTCTCAGCAAGTTATTAAAAAGTGTAATAAAACCTAAAACTTCTAACACCTGTATAAATAGAGTTAGCGCCAGGTTTGGAGCATGTGAAAGCCAGGCTTTCTATGCAGTGGGTACTAAGCTTGTGAAACTTGTTGCCAAAGGGTATTGCAGGTGCTTATGGTTTAAAGAGAGGCCGGATGAGTTCATGGACAAGAAAGCCACTTAGGATTATTTAGAAACTACAGCCAACTGAGGAATTCCCTAAGCTGAAAGCGTATGTAGTATTAGGAAGAATAACCGTATTCGGGAATATTGTGCTTGATTATCCTGTTCTCGTACTTTTTCTTGGTCATCTTTTCATGACATCTGTTAGAAGTGGAGTCTCGGGCTAGGTGAATCTTTGCTTTGAAATAGCACTGCAGTTCTCGTGGTCTTTTCTTCCAGAATACCATCTGCCACGCATGAAAGGCTAGTTACAAAAATAAACCAGCAAATGGTGGAAAACGCTGTCTATTAGAAAAATCCCATGGTGATATGCAGGAGGAGGTCAGTAGACCAGTCACGTATCCATCATGTGGTCTCACTGTACTCCTCTCTTTCTCTCTGCAGTACAACTCCTGAGTTACCAACAAGAGGGCAAAGAAATGCTCGAAGGAAGATTAGGGCAGGGCCTCTGAGTTTGTGCTTGTCTGGAGAGTTGAAAGGAATTACACAGTCTGTTTCTTATCCCATGCTCTGGCTTACAGTACAGAAGGCATGGGGGGAAAGTCTGGAGGGGAGTGGGAGGTCAAATAATAGTATTTGATTTTGTTTAGTGACTTGCATTCCTTGCTCCTGATTACCTATCATTAGCCCCTGAGTTTGTGCATCACTGCTCTCTGTGCCCTATGAGAGCGTTAGCTCTTTCTTTGGGGTTGGGGTTGCTCTCTGTTCAGTTCCCAGGCTGGTGTATGGAAAGGGGAGGAAGAGGTGGTTCTCCTGAGGGCAGGACCTTTCCGATCTTGTTTTGCTGCTTCCGTACGAAGTGGCAGGCTGTCTTTTTTTGCTGAGATTAGCGGGCACGAGCTTGTCAGCAGGAGTGCTCATTTCCTGGAAGCAGGATGTGGAAAAGGCAGCTGCAGGGGGGCAGGATAAAACACGATCCAGTAAGAAGTTGTATCTAAAAAGAAAAGTGCACTTCAAACTCTCTGTGAGCCTCCATGTTACTGCAAAATAAGCCTTACTGAAAAGTATCAAGCATGCTAACCGAATCATCCTTTTGAGAATAAATGGCACATGTAGCCTCATTTTTGCTTCAGTTAGTTGCCTTATGATACTGGCCTTCTGTCTTGGAGGACTTGAATTTCTAGAACCAGGCTAGGTATTGATTTCCTTGCCTATTGTCTTGCAAGAAGTGGCTGTATTTTGGATCTTTTTATTTTTCAGTTCCTGAGGCTGTAAATCAGGGAAGTGTTGTATGGAACTGGAAGTGTGGAGGTCTTTAACTTCCATTTGTCCAGCCATTGGAGTATTAAAATAGTACAATTAGGAAACATCCTATTAAACTTCTCATGTTACATTTACATGACTTTGCAAATTTTGAGGTCGTATTAAATTAGAATTTTTACAGAACCTGTGAAGAATCCACACTTCATTGTACAGGCACAGTGCAGTGTGATCTGGTCCTTACACCAGAGAAATGCATGTCTAAATAAGCAGGATGGGGAGAGGGTGGGAAGTAGACTGCAGATTATATTCAGCTCCTCACCATATTGAATTATGTGAGCAAGTGTTCTGTTCAGGGCTGCTGTGTCATGGAGCCATCATATTGTGCTCCAGTGGCACTTGCAGAGGATGAAAATGTCATCTGCTTTGTCCATAGATGCTGTCACGGGGTCTGCTCTTGCTGGAAGAGCAGGCAATACAGTTGCACTTAGAAGGCTGTGATTCTTTTAATTTCAAGCATTAGGTTTGGGTGGGTCTTCTTCCACATCAATTTTTGGCAGTCTGTTAGGATCAGTAAGTTGTTTAGACCTCTAGTTAGTGACAGAGGAAGCAGCGGCATTCAGTCTGACACAGGCAATTAGGTATTTTATTTTCAGGATCAGAAAGGCAGGGTTACTTCAGAAAAAAAAATCAGAGGAGAAATATGATTACTGGTGAAGCCTAGATAATGCTTGTAATATTTAAGATAGATATATGCTTGGACAATGACTTGTATTGCAACGATTTATGAATTTATGATTGTTTGTAGAGATGGGTTATAAGCAGGGTTACAATTTTTTATGTTCTTAATTACAACTGATAGTGCTGAAGCTGACAGCAAAAAATAGTGTGATGGAAAACCAAGTAATTAGGGTCTTCAAACAAAACCCAAACCCAACCCTCTCCAGAGGCAATATTGTTAACAATTTATCCATTGTTATGGAGTGTGGATTCAGTTTTTAGTCCATAATAAAAGATGCTGAAATAGACTTCCTAGAATTGTGTCTGTGAATAATCATCCTCGGTGCATGTCGAAGTATGGCGGAATATCTGTTTGTAAAAACTGCTCATTCTCTGGCAGTTGGTGTTTACTCATTTTAATTAGAGAGAATTTAAGATTGACTGGCATGTTTTTCGTATTGCATGTTGATAGAAAAATCTTAACTGTTTATGTGCATAAATAACACTTTTTAATGTCTGTCTGTCTGATTTCTGAACTTCGCTTGTGATAATCCTGAGATTTCCTCAGCAAAGTTTCCACTGAATGTGACAGAACTTGGTTGAAAACTCATTTAGCGACTCTTAAATATTGAGTCACTTGAAGTTAATTGATTACCTGTAGGCACCTGCATTGGAATTCACTGTCTAGTTTTATGTATGTACATTATGTTAATAAGGACAGAATACTTCTTCAATAACATTTGACAATACTTTTAAATAGCTTTTTACCAATGTTACGGGCATAACTTCTGGAATATATCCTTTATTGCATCCAGGATCCCAGGTGTGGGTGAAGGGAGGAGTACCTGCCTTGGAGCAGGAAGTTTTATCTCTCCATGTCAAAGGAGAAAGGAAAGACACAAATTAAAAAACACCCCACCGTATGGAGCAGGCAGTTTCCTAGGAAGGCTGCTGTGGCTGTTGAGATAAAGATGCTTGCCAGTTCTTAGAAGTTATATTCACTTTTTAATTGCCTGGATTGTGATAGGATCCTTATTTGGTTAAGTAATCCGAAGAAACTGGAATAAAAGGCCTTCACTGCATTTTCACCTAAATCCCTCATCTAAATTAAAAAAAAAGATATTATTTTGGTCCATAAGTTGGTGGGGGTTTTTTTCTGGAAAAGTGGGCCTAGCCAGTTGTGCACCGGAGCATCTCTTCCTTAGCCTGATGTAGTCAACAAGCATGTTTTTCATTGACAGCAAGGATGAGGCAGTGTGATAGCATTAAGAGAAATGGTCGTTAACCTTCTACTCCTTTCAGAGGTAGTGGTTTTGAAATTCATAGCCTTTAAAGTCATGCTTTTTGAGAGTCAAGACATCAGCCAGGAATTCATCCAGCTAATGCTTTCTGTTGTTTGTGGTTTTATTTGGGAAGTACCGTGCTTTGCTTTTGCTTGCCAGTTGTTTAACCTTTGTTTCAAACAAATGGGGTTGTTTCATTGCCATTGCCAGATGTAAGAGGCATCTTTTTGTGTTTGTTAAATTGGCAATGATGAAGTGCTTTAAGTGCTCCAGAGGTTTCCCCTTTTTACAATAACAACTTCATAGCTGCAGCTGAACTTTTTAAGCTTTTTTCTAGCAGTTTTAGCACTCAGGTGAAAATCATTCAAGCTTGTTCTGTATATGTGACTAAACCTTGTGGGTTTGGGTGCAGGAGAATGAGCTGAAGGCTGGGTGGAGCCTTGGCTTATGTTTTTCTTCATGGCTTATTCCTCATTATCGCTCTTAATAGCTCTGAACATGTTCGTGTTTCAGTGGTGAGGGTGCTTGAGATTGCCATGTTTTGCTATGTAAAATAAAGCAGGAGAAAACAGGATGAAGAAGTGAATTTGCCAGTAATTTGTCTTTTTAGTTTTGAGATGCTCTGATCACCTTTTCCACGTCCTGCTCCCCAATGGGCAGCACGCAAACCATGTTGATGGAACAAATTACCATTAGAGAGTAGTGCTGAGGAAGGACTAAACTCTGGTAAAAGAATTACTTGGGCCTCAAAATCCTGCACAGAGCAAACATGCCACACGCCGTGTAAACACAACTTCTGTATTCTCCATTGTGTTGTGGTTAATTGGTGAGAGTTGATAGGGCTGTGGAAAGCAGGAGTTAGCGCGCACTGTTCTGTGACTGGCCTGTCAGTGACTGGAAAGCCGTGCGGTGAGCAGTGGCACATGTCATGAAATACCGAGTTTTTCCCCGTTTGTGTAAGCTGTTTCCATTCTGTTTCATTTTTCTCACAAGTGGCATTTTGAAATCACCGTGTTTTGTGACAAGTATCTGAACAATTTTATTTCTGGATGATTTATTTAAGGGAAAAATATCTTTATTCTACCTATTGTAGAAAAAAATAGCTGATACATGTCCACCCACTAAAACTACTTTGGTGGATTTGAACTGAGCCCCCCGAGGACTTTCCGTTCAGTATAGACTGTCTCTCCCATAATCACGATCCATAAGCTCCTCTTAGTAAGAGCTGCTCATGTTTTCCTTCAGAAGAGCTTCTGGGTTCTTGAATACCCAAGCTCTGCTGACATCCACCAACCAGATCTGCTGTGGCATTTGGAGGTAGTCTGGAGTGGCTGACGATATCATATTCCTACCTGGAGCTAAACTGTTGCATGCCATTTTCTGCAGAGTTTGATCTGCACTATTAAGTGCTCAGTATTTTCTTTACCTTCATATTTCAGAACTGTTATACAGAATTCTTTTTCAAATATGATTGCTCAGTCTCTGCTTTCCAGATGACATATTATGGTGTTAAATTTCTGGTTTAAACATCACTTGTGATCTTAACAGCACACAGTTACAGAACCCAACTTCACCCCTGAGAAGTTCCAGTAGAGCAGGTGGCAGGATACCGGGAGATTAATTTATGTCGTAAAGCCTCCAATTCAGTTGTTAATTCAGGTTTCTGCTCTCTGCTTCTGTGGGTAGAAAGTAGATGTTGCCATTGATATTCCTTCATGAAAATACAAGATAAAAATAAGACAAATGGTCATAAGAAAAAAAAGTTGGAGCTTTAATCTAAATATTAGGTTTCAGTTAATGGTAGGAGAAGGGTTGTTGTTCAACCTACTAGAGTTGAAATGCAATTGCCATATAGGATTTTGCTGTTTTATTTGTTGTTAATCACATAAACAAGTGGAAGAAAGGATGGGGGGAGTAAAGTTAATTTGAGAAGAGATAAGTCTTCTGAGACCAATCTTAAATCTTGCTGAACCAGGGAGGTTAAAATAGTACTCACTGAGCACTAAATTTAACCTTTTGAGTATTTATTTCCTGTAGGCTGATTAAATTGTCTAGTCTCAAGGGAGCAAGTTTTTTCACATTGTGATAATGATTGGTATTCAATATCCAATTTAGGTTGTTTGTTTAATAATTCAATCTTCGTGATGAATCTTGGTAAGTTAAACTTTTTGCATATACATCTGAGTTGTAGTTGAAAAAAAGGCTTAATATCTAATGTTAATAGTGCATATATACATTTATCTTACATACTTCTGTTTTTCAATAAATAGTATGATTCTGCAACACATTTGTTTAGTTTCATAATTATGTTGCCAACGTTTATGAGACACCAAGGGACAAACTTCAAATTATCTATATGGTGTCCAGTAAAATTTTCTTAAGAGCTTTGTTTCTGAGAGGAAAAAATTACCATAATGCATATAAAAGGATAATGGCTATTCTTCAATCAAGATGCTTCCTGGTCTCATGTGACCTTTTAAGTCCCAAGCTATCAGTCAAGGTTTTTGAGTTAGCAGCTACATTCCCTCTCAAGAGAAAGCCCTGATAAATTAATTTGAATCTGTATTTTTCTTGACCACCCAGGGATGTGTTGTAGGTATCTTTCATGAATGATGACTCTGAAAGATGGAAAGCAGTTGGGAAGTGGCAGGCAGTATTTATTGGGGCAATGAAAAAAGAGTTATTATCTCGAACGTCAGTGTTGCTTGGATGAAGCCTGCTTTAGGCATTTACATCTAATAGGTGCTTGTTTACATATTTGCCTTCTTTCTAACTCAAGTCACTTTAATCCAGTCACTGGAAATGGTATGTGCTGAAACTGAAAGGCAAAATGTCATACTGCAGCGGAAAGCTGGATAGCAAATGGTAAGGTGGCAGCTTGACGGAGAAGCGGATGAAGCGGAGGGGTGTAGAGGAGCAGACTGGTTAGGCAACATAGACCTGGGGGGGGGGGGGGTGGGGGTGGAGAAAGCAGCTGAGAGAGGAACTGAAGAGGAAGGAAGTACCTGGTAGAGGATGTAGTTCTGTGAAAATGCGTAGAGCCTTGGAAAGAGAGGACAAATGTAGGGATTAGGTGAGGGGGAGGAAACCGTGAGTGGGACTTGAGAGGCATGAGCACTGAGATGGGATGGCTGTCCTCTGAAAGAAAATCTTGGAGACAAATAGTGCTTGTTGGCCCTGATAACAGTGTCTCTTTTGGGCTCAAGATTATTTCTTCGCTCCGGAGTAGCGGTTCCCAAAGGGTTGCTTTCAGTTAAGTACTGTGGTATTTTGGGCGCAACTGTGTTTATTTAAACACGTGCAGTCATGGAAGTATGAAATGGTCACATAAGACAATCCCTTGCAGCAGTCTGGGGCCAGGTAGAAGTAATCAGTAATGTGAAAGTACAGCTGCTAACTTTAAGTTTATAGAAGCTGACTTAAACTTATGTTTTGGGGTGAAAACCTGGTCTGAATCAGTCTCTGATGTATTTCCACTTACTTGTGATGGTATCCACTGAGTGCTTGAGTTTTCCCGCTGTACCTGCTGTGCATCTCTGCTAAGGGCTCACTTCATTTCAACTGTGGATTTCTGCTTAAGAGTATTACTGTGGGTGAAAACCTGGACTTTTCTACTCTGTTGTTTGACTGTATTGTACCTAAGTGAAAATGCTGACATGCTCCCAAACTGCAGTAACCTTTTACTCTTCAAGATTTTGAAAATTGATATTGGCTGTCCCTTACTGTCCTGCAGAGTGCATATTTCCAGCTCTGAATATGCATGATGTGAATGCTGTAAAGCTTATAGGTCAAATGCTGTTTCTGAACCTAAAGAAGGATATTCACTAAAGCTAACTAGATCCATCATACAATCGGTGGAAAGAGGGAGACTGCTCCACAGGATGAGAGTTCAGTGGCTACATCCACCGTGTGCTCCATCTTGCTTTCTAGAAGGACTGATGACTACACAGGGAACCAAGGAGAGCAGTACATTATGCTAAAATGATTATTTGTGAACACCCTTTGAAATGTCTTAGTCCAAACACTGTCATTTACAAATTCCCCATTTGCTTTCCACTCGTGTGGCTTCAGCAGCATTGGTTAAAGTTGGCTGGTTTAGCAAACATTTTTTGTCATTATGTGTATTTGCTATTACATTCTTCAAGTGTAAATCATGGAAAAGTAAAAGCATTAAGTGGTTGAATAGTAATAAAAATATCTCAACCTGATGTTCTAGAGATATAGATATATATACAGCCATTTATAAAAAGAGAATAAAAAGGGAAGAAAGAAGAAAGGAGTATCAGTTGGGAAACATCTTATGTGTTCCTGGCAGTTTTTAAAGCTGCTATAAGTTTTAGTAGTTCTGTTCTTCAGCAAAAGAAACTAATATTTTTTCAATTTAATGAATTTAATAAGTAGGTGATATTAAACAGAATTTTAAGTTACAGCTTTTCTTTAAATGCAGCTGAGTAAATGTTCAAAGTATTTCTTGTTTAACAAAATAAAAGCTGATAATTTAGCTTTTAAAAATATTCCTTTGGGATGTAGAGAGTTTTCTCATAGTTTCTAGACTTCAAGAAGGTGTCCCATGAGTAAACAATAATTTGCATCTTTTCTCATGGATTTTGTTCCTTCTAGTGAGCTTTTTAAACCATTTGTTAAAGTGGA
The DNA here is from genome assembly GCF_929443795.1 of Astur gentilis. Taxonomy (NCBI): domain Eukaryota; kingdom Metazoa; phylum Chordata; class Aves; order Accipitriformes; family Accipitridae; genus Astur; species Astur gentilis. Next base: position 16,669,438 of record NC_064884.1, read on the forward strand.
ATGTGTGATCCTTTTTCACTGTATTTTTTTAACAGAATGCTTTCACGTGTGAGTACAATACCATTCATAAATGGTCATCGTCCATTACTAAATAGATGATGTTAATAGAGGATTCTTAATGCATTCACTAAGCATCTTAATTAAGATTGGATAACCTGGTTTATACCTTGGGAAATAATGCAAGATTCAGTTCCAGCTTGTTGGCTCTTGACCAACCCTGCTTAAAGCTGCTGGCCATCATGGTCTTATGCCTCCCATGCCTGTAGTTAGGGTTTACCTGTTGAATATGATTTTGATGACAATTCTAATGAACTTTCATATATGGAATAACACTTTTACACCATGGCAACGATATCAAAACATTACTGCTCTTCCTGCATTCATTTTCTTTTACTGGCCAGAAAAGTGGTTTGTGACTAGGGACTCTGAGAGACTTGTGAAAGTGGAGAACTGGTTTTTGTTGGAGTTGGGTTATTTTTTTCCACCACTTGATCTATAGGCTCAGTGTAGGTCAAAAGTCCCAAGACAGAAAGTATGCATATATTAAAATTAACTAGAACTTCCCCTAAACTAAATAAGCAAACTCCCCACATAACCCAGCTTTGACAGAAAGATACGTGGAACTTTCTTCTCCTCTTCTCAATAGTAGCTCTACAGGTCTCTCTCGTAGCAGGTTAAATTGAGCCCACAGGGGTCATCGGGACATTTTTCCCTATAAAGATTGTAAAACCACCTACCTTCCTCTAACGATAGACGCCATTTCTAAAAGCATAAAACCTCTTGGGCTCAGGAGCCAAAAGCGTAACTGGAAGCCTGGTTTCTAAAAGCGCAGTTCAGGGCAGATCATCATTTGCTGAGGCCCGCACCGGGCTGTCACAGCAGATCTTTGCCGGCATTGCTCATCCCTTCCCACCTCCTACGGGGTGGCTGGGCTGGGCTGTTCCCAGCGAGGGTGCTGGGTACGGAGACCCGTGGAAGTTAGCTGACAGCATGAATAACTGGCTGGAGGGGGAAGGTCAAAGCATCTGATAACTGGGGCTTCTAGTACTTTCCAGCAGTAACTGCAAGAGGTATTAATTTTGTCTGTCAAAACAGACTAAAGCAGTACTTAGGAGCTGAAGATTATTCATTTAAATTATGAAAAGGCTAAAGTTACAGTGATGGATGTTTCGAAGGATGCAAGAGGGGACTAAAGTTATATTTAAATATGAATCCACTGTGAAGCTGTCATAACATCCCTTACAGTAAAAAGTGAAATTGCTGAGCTGCAAGATTTGTTTTCTGAAACTATACTTGGGTCATATCCAGTCTTCTCCTCCTACGGTATTTCTCAGATTAGGGAATTTAATCTTTTAAAGTCTGGCTGTTTAGTCGGTACTGACCCTCGTGGTGGTTGTGGCATGAGAGCTTTCCATGGAGCTCTGAGTTTTGGCTGGGTCCCACGGGAGGTATGTTGGTTGCATGAAAGGGGCTTGAACCTCCACATGGACATCCTCTGGAATTACTGATTTTGAATAACAGGAAATACAGGTTAAGTGCATTTATTCTTCTCAAGAGTCCTTTGGGTCCACCAATGGTTGAATTTACCTTTATGAAAGTATGTTTTGAGTGCTGGATATAATGCATTTCAAATCTCAGCTTCAATGAGATGGCAGTGATAGAGTATATATTAGTATCCTCTCTGTTATAAAACTAACATGGACTGTTTCATTTCTAGTTCAGCTTTTTTTTTGTTCATTTTAAAAAACTATATTAGGTGCTTCAAACAAATATAGTTTTGTTCTTTTGAAGATTAATTTGGAAATTGTAATGGTGGAACTTATCATCTGATTGCATTAATAACAGCTGACTTCATCCTGCCATGTGAGATGCAGTCAGTGTGGGTCTCAGTAGAATTTTCTTCAATTTGTTACAGAAAGGTACCCATGATGATGATAGTGGTATCCCACAATAACATGTACAACTAATTTTTGTGTTGTTTCTTGTAGGACCTATTGCAGCTTTTATAACCATAATTCTTGTAAAAAGTCTCTCATAGAAACATTTAAAGAGGTGTACTTAGAATTTGTAATGTGAATTGACAATATAGATAGATTGGTGTATCTTCTGAGGGGAAAAAAAAAGAGACGGCTTTTTGGCAAATCTTTTGTCACAATCTTAGCCTTTATTTGCTTCCTTGTGATTAATGTTTTGTATTTCTTTGTTGGGTTTCTTTGGGGTTTTTTGTGGGGTTTTTTGTCCTCTGGCAAGGTACTTTTCTACAGCTTTCCCCATCTTCTAAGAGAAGAGTCTAGGAAAAAACTTGGGTAAAAGACTGGGTAAAATATACGCTTCAGTGTTTATGATAAAGCAATTGGGAGTGGGCAAGGATACATGAGGACATCTAAAGCTTTGCTTGAGGTGTATTGTCCTATTAGATATACGTGATCCCACTAACACTACAGCCTTTTAAATGTTTGAAGCCAGGTATTTTTGAACAAAGCTTGTGAATAAGTGACTTGCATTTACCGTAAGTATGAGGATTCTCCACCCTGGGAGTTTATATCTTGATATCCTTGATTAGATAGTCCCTTGAGGAGAGCACTGTAGACACAGATACAGGCTTGGTGTGTTTGCTCATCGAGATACTACTGCTTTCTGCAGTTCTTTACAAACTGAGGGGATTTTTAAAGACTTTATGGCTACAGACGTATTGGCACAGGAGGAGACCTTGTGAAAAGTGTGTGTGTTGTCTTGCAACAAAGTGGTCTTTTTTTAAAAGACATGACATATTTCTCTAAGAGCATGCATGTTTTGCCTTTTAGTAAATTTTATATAGTTCACCTTTCCATGCTTCTGTGCAGATTCCAGGATGCTAAGTACTGCTATGGTATTCTCCACTCCCCCCACAATTTCCATTATTAAAAGATTGGTGAACACAGTTAGTTAAAAACTTGTCTTGGATTTCACAAGTTTCCTTTTTGGAAGAGGATTACAATTTTTGTCTGTGGCAGCCAGAATTTCTTTTTTCTGCAGTGCATATTATAAAATACAAAGCTGGCTGATTGGTGAATTCAGCAAAAATAAAATAATTTGTTCCAATATGTTTAGACTTTTAAACGCTGGTATCTTTCTCACTAGCATCAGTCCATGCTTTATGGCAGTTGGTTTTCCACTTTTGACAGTGACTACAGTGTCTTCCAGTAACAGTCATCTGCATACTCCTACCCGTCTTGTACAGATCAGGTGGCTTTGTGGTATTAGTAGAATGTAAACTAGCAGTTGAAATGGGATTACTGGAATTAGTCATCTGGATGGAGAAGATTTAAATTGGCCTTGATTGAGGTCCTTACAATTATGAAGTAGACAGTAAAGCCATTATGGTCAAAGAGGAAAAATTATAAAAAGAAATTAAGATGCAATGAAAAATGAAAGAACGGATTTATTTTTTTTTTTTAATGTTTTGTGTATTTAAAAAGAAATAAAGGCATGATATTACCTTGTATTTTTCTGATCAGCATGGAAGTTTCCTTGGGGCAAGAGATAAGAGAAAACATACCATGAAATAATTACTTTTTAAAAAGGGAATTTCATAGCACTAAGAAATGCTTTTGCTGTGGAAATCAAGTGGAGGAAAACACGCATAGTTATTCTTTCAAAATATTTCTATATAACTCTGTGTGTGTGCCTAACAGACTTGTTTAAGAGACCTTTCATCTCAGTATCTTTATGTCATATAAAATAGAGCATTTCAATGAGCAGCTTATACTTTTTTCTTCTGCTGCTTTTCTGTTTTAGGGAGTCTTTCCTTTGTGTCTCAATCCTGGACTTCTTTCTTAGGATCCGTTCTCCTCCTGGTGTTATTCTTCAGTTTGCTTTCCACCAGAGTGTTCTTCTACACTTAAGACTTTTATCTCCATGTTTTCCCTTGAATTCTTCTCCCTTAGTGTGGACTAATAAAACAATTTTGTTTTAGAGCATGGCAAGAAAAGAGTGTGACTCCTAGCCTAGTTTTCTCTCCATGTGCATGGACAGTTCTTCAGCACGTGAATTATTAGCTTCTTTCTTCTGATGGGAAAGAGGGTATTAAACCATCCTGGGTGGTGCATGTTTTGCTTTTCCATTGCTCTGTGCAGCACGCATTTGACCAAAAGACTGAGTAGGAAATACAGCTTCAGACTCAGTGGAGCTACATAGGTCCTGTGTAATCAAGTCTTTGTAATACTGAAGTAATAAATTCTTCCCCCAATCTCACACCTTGGAAGTAGTCTGAACTGAGTTTTATTCTTGGCCTATGGCTTGCCATTTCCACCTCCTCAGTCTGATAGCTGTTGTCTAAGGAATGTTAGAATTTGTCTTTATTTTTGGTCATTTCCTCTCCCTCATGTACAGTATCAAACTGTTGCTACCCGGTATTCTTGTGCTACCACATGTAGCTTTTCTCCTTTGTTCTGGTGGAAGAAGTAAGGGGTTTTTTATTGTAATTTTCAGTAATTAAACTGATTAGAATTAAACTGGTGGGGAAACTGCATTTGATTACACAGGCAATACAGAGGAGGTAAAACTCATCTAACTAGGTTCCTTTCCAGCCTTTAGGCTTTTAATAGCTAAGTTAATTTCCTAGAGGAATATGGGCTGATTGAAGGAAAAACTATAATCATTAATTGCAGTAGATTTAATTTGTTTGAAGTATAAAGAAAAGACTGTCTGAGACTTCAGGGGAAGAAAAGAGCCGTACTCCTGTGCAGTCACTTATTCCAGCCACAGTAGTATGGTTTTTGCTGCCTTTAATAAATTGTGGTAAAATTTTTGGACTGTTTGTGGGTTTTATATGTAATGGTAGGATTGATATTCTTAGATCACAACATTATCAGAGATAAATTAACAGGACAACTCTTCCTGCAAATCATGACCATAAACTTACACTATGTGTTTAGTAGTGTAGGTTTCATATTGTAATCTATCTACCTGATGCTTCAGGGCCATAAGATCTTCTCTAGCTATCCAGTGAACCATTTCTTTGCTAATGTGGTTATAGAATATGAGATTGTTCTAGTTGCTTTCCAAGAGAAAATAGAATTTTCTGTATTCAATAGTGGTTGTTTTGGTTTGTGGGGTTTTTTTTTTTAATTGGCATTTAATTTCTTTCTCCCTGATGATTAGAGCATGTGACCAGTGTTTTGGGGCCTCTCTCTATTAATTGCCACTAGAGAAGTAATTTTATAGAGAGCTTTAAAAGGTGATTCATCTTTTTCTTTTCTGAGCAGCTATAAAAACATACTCTACCTGCCTTACAGATGTGCTTATATGTAGCATAAGATGCCTGTAATGTCCTTTGACATTACTGGTCTCTGTATTTGTATAAGCAACATTTGTACTTTGCCTAATTCTTTGTTTTCTTAGTATATTTTTGAAAAAGTACTCAGCTGACTCATAAATAACGGTAGTAGTGTTAGAATAATGAAATGAAGTGTTTGCTATGCACAAATGAGATTATAGTATCCCTGCTGGTGTTTCCTAGATGTGGAATAGATCCCTGTGAGTTACATACTAATCCTGGATGCAGAAGGTCTATATAAAACCTTGGAGCTTAAGATTTTGAATTTTCCTGATATAAAGTATAGAAGGAATGATAACTCATCAAAATACCAGCTTATTGAGAGGATATTTTCAGAAGGTTGGTTTACATGGGCTGTATACATTGCAGCATTTGGGAGAAAAATGACTAAACTTGGACCACACACAATCATCCTAGTGTGTTTTTTTGTGGTACATGTATTTGTCTTCCTTTTTCCCTTACAGGAAGATAGGTAAACCAAAAGCATAGAAGGGCTTATTAGACCAACAGTTTAAAAATACTCAGTAATAGGAAAAAAAGGAGGAGCATATTTTGAAGTGATTAATCAGCTTTCCCAAATTTATCTTTGGTCTAATTGTCTTTAGAAATTGTTTGTAGGATTTTTTTTATATTTTTTTTTTTTTGCTTTGCTTCCTCTGTCCTGAGCTCTGATTAGCAAGCCACAGTCCTTTTTATTGAAGCTTTCAGTGAGAATACCTCCAACAGTTAGGTGCTATGGTATACAAAAAAGCTTACAATTGAGTTGTGGCCCAGGCAAAGGGTCAAACTTGTTCACTTATTTGTTTTACATGGTGGTACTACTCTTGAGTCAATGGGCAAACTGTTACTAGAAGCAACAAAAGAAAATGTTAGCAGAAATCGTGAGTACAAGCAGTTCTTGTGGCTTTGAGTAGTGGTTATAACTGAAAGGGTTTGTGGTAGAAGTGCTTGAGGTGATGATGGTAAATTAACCACAAGCATCTTTTCCACCAGAGGGTGAATTCACATCATCTGTCTTGGGTTCACAAAACACAGATGTCCCACATTGCCACCTGACAGTGCGTACCTCTCATCACTCGCCATTTAGGGAAATCAGTCTTCCACATGTGGTCTTCTGATCGATATACAAAAGTCATGTCTGCTCTAGACAACTGAAATACATTGCCTAACTGGGAATAGCCCTACATGACGAGGTAGCACGAGTGCTGCTTGATATGGGCAACATTTTCATATCTAAATTTGCCCGGTGGAATTAGCATGAAGCAAGGATGGGAAATTTTAGGGTTGACTCTCTGCTGCATATACTATGAAGCTATTGATTTAGGTGTTGCAGCTTGACGATTTCTCTTTCCGCATGGCGTTATTGGCGTGCGACAGTGCAGCCAGCCAACCCTCCTGTTGTGCTTCAGAGAAAATGAAAGATTCTTGTCCAGCCTAACCTCAGTAAATTTTTCATCAAAGCCTTAATACTGCTTCTGCCAGATATTTTCTGCTTGAATGCACAATCTTATAACAACAGTGCTTATTTACTGCATTTTTTTATATAATAGCTTTAATCTCCATCATTAAGAAGTGCCTGTAATCTTAGTGTTAAAGAGGTATCTTGAAACTATAATAAAACTGACTCCTTGCTTTATTTCTCATGCAGCCATGGGGTAGCCAAGGAGCAGGTGTGCAGCTGATACACAGGCAAATAAGGTGCAGGGCAATTTCTGGTAGGCAGGTGACTGAGCAGTAAAGGCTCCAACCGGACGATTGTTGAGATAAGTCAACTGTGAGCATCTGCAGCTAGGAAAGATTAGAAACCCCCAAAAAGCTGACGGGAGCAAAGAATTGTCCCACACAATCTGAAATCCTGTCATTGCTGGGGATTTCATCTGGGCTCTTGGCTCTGTCATGCCTTTGAAAATATCTACAGGCCTTCACATCATTTTGATTACTTGTGAGCTCCCTTTTCTTTAAAGTTCCTGAATAGAGTTTTTTAAGTTTTCTGGGCATGTGAAAATGGTAAGTGTACAGTAAAAGTATTTTTTTTAACTTTAGATTATGTTTCTCCATTTTAAGACATGTAACGGATTGCATGTTGCAGGAACAGTAAAATGGAGAAGATAATTGATCTCTCTCTGACTAAGCTGACTTACTTTTACCATAAAAGAGGCAATTTCTGATTTCTCTGATAAAGTTAGTTGATGGCTACACTTTATTCTTAATATCTTTTATGGCCTTCTCAAGATTTTTATTTTTAGCTTATAGATGGTAACTTTTTGAAACAATCAGTTAAGATAAGTATGGATAGTGTGTTTGACAACAGTATACAGAAAGATTTGGGACAATATTCCGATGGACAGTGTGGGATGTCCAGTCCATATTTTACTGTAATAGATTATTCTTGGTTTGACTGAAATACTGAGGTTGTTAAGTTCCACTTTCCCTTATAAAGGAATACATGACCATTATTATCCAAATATTTAGCCCTATAGCAACAGTTTGGGCCTATGTTTGAAAACAAAAAAAGTGCAGTAAAATACATAACCAGATTCTCTGTTTCTTCTGTAGTGTGGCTCACACTGACCACAGTGGGAGCTGCTTGTAATTTCAGGCTATATAAAGAAAGGATCATTAGAAAGGTTATACAACACGTTCATATGCAGAGCATGTTAACATTCGCCCCGTTGGATGGATTTTAAAGTAGACCTTACTTCAGTGCTTTACTTGTAGGCTCTTCACATCCTACATGTCTGCGCTAGTTGCTTGCAGGAGCTTGTAATTCATTGTCAAAATCTTCCTTCCAGGCTGCTCTTGGAAAAACAGTGCAGTAACACCTTGCCTTCCTCTAGCTTTGCGGCAAAATTTGCAAGTGAAGTCTTGTCTGCATAGCTGGAAAAAAGTGCCAGGGCTGTCTTGGTAGGGCATGAGGTGTGCCTTCCCCCCCCCCCCCCCCCCCCCCCCCGTTTCTTTTTTCTTCTTCTTCTCTTTCTTTCTCTTTTTTTTTTAATGAATATTGTTTGTGAGTCTTAATACCCTAAAAAAAACAGTGGTGTAGCCGCTTACTACTTTTACTCCAAAATACGCCCACCGAGGTCAGCCCTGCAGCTGTAGCCAGGATTGACCTTGCTTAGACTGCTGTTGAGTAAATCAGAAGCACCACGGGGTGTGCCTGCACCCCAGGGTACGCCTGCACCACAGGGTACCTCTTACTGCTGGTTACCCTATGGAGAAATTCACTGTTCTGCTCTCAGGGCAAGGCCCCAGGTAGCTTCTTTTCAGCGGTGGCCTTTGATTTCATAACAAGTTAGTGAGTTTTATTGTTTTGAAGCCTGAATGTTGAATATTGGCATTTCAAGTCTGCAATATGTTAGTTTTTATCACCCTTTGATTTCTTTTTGATTTTCAGAGCATAACTGTTGTAGTAAAACTTTTTGCAATCAGACATTTTCCTTCTTGAAATTGAATATTATGCAATTATTTCCTAGTGAAGGAAATTGAAATGAAATCTTGTGATTAGCTACACCGTAAGTACCATACCAATGTTTTAAAAATAAAAAAAAAGGGGGAAGAAAAAGCTCATAGGGTAGTGGTCTTGTGTACCAGGTAGACTTTGGGAGGTGCAGATCTGGTTGTAATTTTGAAAAGACAAAGGAAAGAAAGCACAAAGAACTTCACTCTAATTTTTTTCTGTTTTCCAGACAACTTGTTCTAGTACCTTTGGGATACTGGAAAAATGCATGAATAATACAATTTTCACTAATTATTTTGAAATAATTGCTACCAAAACTGCTTTTCTAATTGTGCAGCTAGAACCTAGGCCTACCTCTTACTCTATTTTGCGTAGGCTTTTAAATATTGATGATTACTCTGCTTAATGGATTAATTATATACTGCAGCACTTTGATTCCCTTTAATGTTACATTTGCAAACCACACAAGTGGCCCAAATTATGAGATGAAGAATTGGCTGTAGCAGACTTGATGTTTTCTTCCTCATTATTCTGCCCTGCAGTAAGTTCCTGTTGCTTTACGTTTTAGCTCGGCTATATTCTAAAATACCTTGATGATCTAGAAGGTAACTTTACATGGTTGAGCAAACCACAAATTGACACACAAAATGGATGAAATCTTAATTCATAGCTTTCCCTTTAGCATCTGGTAGTGTGTGCGACAATTTATCACCCTGTGTTTTAGAATGAAATTATTCCTGCTTTGTGCCTTTCTCATGTTTGCCAGGAACAATGAGAGGAACGTAAAAAATGAGCGTGCCTTCTGCAAAGGGGTTCATGCAAAACATGACAATGGACGTTTCTGTGCTTACCAGCCAGTTTTAGCCTTTTCTAGCTCCTTCCCATTCAAACTGCAGCTTCTGATTCAACAAGTCTGTTGTTTTCTCCCTCCCAAGGATGAGATCAGCCTCATCAAACAAGTTCTTCTAACTGTCCTTCACAAGGTGCTGGCGGGAAACCTTTTCCTTTTGCATCACTTTCTTTCCTTTGATTTGTAATAGATGTTTCTGTCTAGCTGAAAATAATACCAGTGGATGGGTATGAAGGGTATGAATTTCACTGGTATGAACATGTGAACTGATGGTTTTGTGGGATTTCACCTAGAAAAGTTTTGCAGAGTTGTGTTTGGGACTGAAGACCTTCTGATGATGAACAACATTCTTAAAAACAAGTTCATCTGGATTTTTTTTATATTCATTTAAGTTACATTTTTTGCTGCGGTTGACTGACTTCCCCACCAATTGTGATTTGGAGTCCTCAGGCTACTGTAAAGTTTAGGCTTCTTTTAAAGTTGGAGCCTAATCTTCAGTCCATATGGAAGTTTATACAGCAGCATTTAGGAAGTACTCCAGGCCAAATGCCTTCTCTCATGTGTTTTTTTCAGTATGTGTTAGTCAACTTCAATTTCTGTTAATTTTCTCTCATTCTGCATTAAAGCAATTAATGTACTTCACTGTAAAGTAAAAACCTGTCATTTTGCTCCTTCTACTTTGAAGGTATGCCTCTGACGAACTCTAAATTTTAAATGCCAGACTGACTGCTGTGTGCTTATTTCTATACTGCGTTCACAGTACACTGATGCTGCTGATGACTGCTGCCTTACCTACATTGGTTTTTGTGGGTTTGGTGGTTTGGTTTTTTTTTTTGGGGGGGGGGGGGGGGGGGGGGGTTCACTCTTCATATCAGATTTCAGAGATGCTTTGCATATGACTGATTAAGCTTAATGGGTATAATATATAACTGTTAAAAATAGCTTTCTTGCATAAATGCACATTACATATTGACTTGGTAACATTAACAGAAGGAAAACAACTGAAAAGTTATGACAGTTATTGTTTACTTATTGAATTCAGAATATTGTGAAGGCAATTTCTTTGACAGGTTCATCTCCAGAGCACTTAATAATATTGCTGATTTTTTTTTTTCCTTAATCTACCTATGATGTACCCTTTACAAGCTTGAAATTGGAGATAATGACTACTTTATTTGAAAGGATGGCAAAACTTAGTTTTAACAATTTGTTCTCTATACAGAATTTGTGAGGGGAGGAATAGAATAGCACAGGTTATATGACAAGTAAACCACAAAGCCATTTTATTAGTTCCAAATACAAACCCTGTACTTTTAATTGCACAAAGCCTTCTGTTAGATTTTATTTAGCTTTAAAGCAGGACAAATTTGTAGTGTGCACTTTCAGTATTTGGGAAAAAAGTAAGGCATGGAAAATTCAGTCCCCTTCTTTTGTCTCCCACATCATCTGTTTTGCTAACACAGATGATGAAAACTTCATAAGCTGAATTGTTTGGACTCATTAGGTCACACTTCTGGACACCTTGGCTTTTTAGAAAGAGAGCTTAAGTTGGTGCTTCTTACTAACAATAAAATAAGACTGGGTAGACATTCACGTCTATTTACTGAGTTTTATTATGGGCGGAAGAGGAGGGGGTTTCTTAATACACGGAAGCTCAAGTCTTTGAGTGTGTATCGAGAATGTGATGTACTCTCGATCACCCATTAAAAGCAAGCAAACCTCCAAACTATTGGGCTAAACTCAGAAGCATCTTAAGAGCCTTCAGGAGCAGAGGGGTCGAGGCCAGGTCTTTGGCCGATGCAGGGATTGCTCCAGGGAGCTGTGGCATGAGGGCTGGGGTGCGCAGAGCAGCCAGTCCTCTGTGGGGACTGGCCCAGTGCCCTTGCACTCAGGGTGTAGCCGCCTATGTGAGGCTCCAGCTTGTGCGTGAGCCAAAGGATTCAATCCCGGTTTGGCTCTTTGGTGTTAGTCCAGAGGGGTGAAAGCCCTTTCCAGGTGTAGAGAGAAGCAACTTGTTTATAGAAATCTTCTGCACCATAGAAAACAGTTAAGTAAATTGCTGCTACCCATATTATGGAGCTGTTTCTGGTGGATGGTTGCATGCAGGTTATCGTCACACCCTCCATATTGGGTAACTATCTGAAGGCTATATTTACAGAAGGCATATAGGTGTCTGAAGATGCTAATAATGGTACTGACTGATGTGCCTAAACATTTCAAGTCGATCTTATTTTGTAGGCTGGGTGGTTTTCTAATTTCTTGTAGTCTCTGCTTTGCATCATTAGGCACTTACATAACTTTGCAAATCTGGCCCAGTCCATTGTTATAATGTTATTTTACCTCTCCTGATTGCTGTGGCTTTGTGTGCAAGGAATTATTTTGAGTAAAGTTAATTATAGTGGTGACTATATTGCAGTATATTGTGTATGGCTGATTTTATTTACTATATGTACTTTGAAACTACTTGATGTTCTTTAAGCCTATGGCTTTTTACTTAAAGGCACCAAAACACATCTCATGTTAAAAATGGTTGAATGTACAAGGTGCAGTTGTTAGCTCACTCTTCTTTGTTCTCTCTGCTTTCTTGAGAAAAGATCAAACAAAATGCAGTGACAGGTAAGGATGTTTCACAAAACATGTAGAAGAAATGTAGCTTCCCGTTCCATAAATTACTGGTACTCTGCTCACCAGCTGCCTGTTATGATGTTTTATTGATGGCAAAAAATGGTGTCTGAGGCAATAGAATGTCTTGCATCTTACAACACTGCCAGTTATAAAGACGTCTTCTTGAATAAATTTCACAATTAGAAAGTATTGACAAAAATATTTAATCTTTTTTACATCAAAATAAGCTCAAAACATCTGCTGCCAAAGTCAGACAATATCAAGTAATCTTTTAAAAGTATATTTTTATTATACTGACAGATGCATGGCTGCATGACATAGATGTCAATTTAAGTTACTAGTGCCATTAATACTTGACAAAGACATGCTCCCAGAAGAATTTATGTTTTTAAAATGTTGTCAGATGAGTATGTGCCAACAAAAAGTAACCAGAGTTATTCATCTATGTTGTTAACAAAGCTGAAAGCATGTTATCTCCAGAGACGTAACAAAAATTCGTATTCACATCTTTTCTATTCTCTAAACTCCACAGAAGTGACAGAAGAAAAAATAATTCTGTGTCTGCAAATGTCTGTTTAAGCAACCCATACATATATCCTTTTTCACTTTTTATACCTTTTGGCTTACTGTGCAGAAAGATTCGCGGTTTCATTTGAGGTGAACTTCTTCAGCATTCATGTGATTTCCACAAATTCAAAATAATCCTACTTCTTGGCAAGGATGCTGTTGTAAAGAGAACATTGAGGAAAATGTAAAGACCTGTGCCAGAGTTTCTGGTCTGCTCATTCAGTCAAAAAAGTATTTGAAAGCAATATGACTTAACTCATTAAGAAGGCTGAGATTTAAAACATTCATGTCCAGTTTTTATTTGTCAAATATGCTGGTATATTCATTACTCGAATTTGTACATTTTAGTAACCTCAGATTTCATTGTGTGTATTCCATGATGAGAAACTACGCTTACTTTAAATTCTTTCCTTCCAGGTGTTCTATTTTTCTTTTCTTTTCCTATTTTCCTTTCTCCCCACAGAAGTGTTTTGGAAGGAATTTTGTTTCTTAGAGCAAGAATGGAGTTTTCTGGGTAGACCAGACCAGTGTTCATGAAGTTTGCTTAGTAGTGCTGTCCTGGTGCTGCTACGCTATCTTAAAAAGCATAAAAGTCTAGTCTGTGGAGGTGCCCAGTCATTTGAAATACTGAATTTCTGGTTGAATCTGGGGTCATAAACATCTCATTAAGGGCTAAATTGTTATACTCAGTGATTAGAGACTGTTTTTTCTTTTAAGTGGATTTTTTTTAGAGTGGATTTTTTTCTTAGATATGAGGCTGAACTTTGAGAAACACTTTTTACTACTAATGCTTCTAATGTATCTAATAAAAAGAAATCTAGAACTAAAGGGCTGAAAGCCATATGACTACTTCTAGGAGTATTTCAGTTCGCTGTACTGAGGCAGACTGTGAAGGTGAGATCTGTCTCTCAAAATGCAGAGTTCAAGACTGCTTTTAAAGCAGTGGCAATGCACAGCACCTCCTGTGCTGTGATTTGTCTCATCCTGAAGCTGCTATTTAAAATACAGCACAGGAGCCACAGGTCCCCAAATACAGCTGGGTTTAAAAAAAAAAAATAAAAAAAATTATCATCCTCCTCCTCAATATTGAATCCTATGTTACTGATGCAGGCAAAAATATCTAAAATTAGATGAGCTCTCACCTCTGCTGCCTCCTGTGGGCCATCACCAAGTGAGATGTTTTGGATGAGGTTTTATCAGTGTGTGTTTATATTTCAGTCTGACAAGGAAGTATGTAGTTTGCTGGCTGCCTGACCACTCTGTGTAATCACTCCTTTTAGTACAAATGAGTACATATTAAAATAATATTTCAAGGTTTGTATAGTGAGTGGATTTTCAGAATTAATGCTCAGGAATCTATTGTAAACTGTAGTTTGGAAGGAGGCAATTTTAGAAAGGTTGGGCGGGTCGACTTGAAAGTGTAATGTGAGGAATGAAATGAGGTGCAAGAAGTCTTTACCGCACATTTCTTTGGAGCCCCTTTTATGCTTGTTTGTTTTCTTTTACTGTTCTTTGCCTTGGTAACTTGGCAGCAATTCAGTCTTCCTCTTTCCTCCCACCCCAAGTGTCCTACGGCTTGAAAATCTTGTGCAGCTCTAGAATAGAGAAATAAAGAGAAGAGGTTAGTCAAGATAGATTTACTAGTTGTCTCCAAATGTTGTAAGGTGTGCTACCTAAGGCTGGGCACGCCCTGAGTTAGGTGGGGGAGTTGTACATGCGCACAGTGTAGTGGTGCAACCTGGGGGGTAATTTGGACTACATCGAGTTTGGAGGTTGAAAGCTCTCAGGGTCCCACTGCCGGATGCTCATACCTTCCCATAGTTGAACCTCTATAGCAGGAGGCCCTTTCAAAGTGTTTTGTGAGACTTGATCATATGGGAGCACCGATGGACAAAATGCAGCTGTAGTTTAACACTGAGGGACTGAGAAGAGAGGCCATGCTTCCTCCAACGCAATATGATGTGATTACAGCCATGGAGCTGTGCTGACCTCCTCTCTGAATCCAGGTGAAAATCCCCAGCTCTGGCTGGGGAAAAGTATTTATTAGGTGCTAAGTGACAAGTTACTTCTTTAATGGTAAGGCTTTTCCAAAGATGGAAAGAGAGGTATATTTTATTGAACCTTTCAGGTACAGTCTGAAAAATCTGAAAATAAAAGTTCTTGCTTTTTGAGTAACACATTATCTTTCTGGAAAGGATACTGTGAATATAATTCAGTCATGTTCTTTCCTGGCATTGTTGGAAAATTGTTTGATTTTCCTTCTAGTATGCAAGCATAATTCTTTTTTAAAAAAAGTGCCTATGAATTATTACTGCAATTTCAATAGCTGTAGCAGATGCATTGCAGCCAAAAATCTATTTGAACTGTTTTTGCTGTTTCTATAGAGAAGTGTGTGGTGCTGACTTATAGTATATGTTATTAACAAGTTTTAGAAAGTATTGGAAAGATGAACATTGTCAGGAAAACTTAATGAGAAAAATGTAATTCTCTGAGAAGCCATCAAATGAAAGTTTGCAATGGGGATGTTGGCTTGGTATCAGGAGAAACTTTTTTAGCAGTGGAAACTTTGGTTACAGTGAGGTATAACAGGTCTTAGCTGTCTCTCATGTCTCTCAAACATAATTACTGAAATCCTAGAATTTGACTCATTCAAGAACTAGAATGGTAATTGTAGGTATATTCTATGGTGCCAGAAAGAATAAGCTTGAATGGCAGACTCATGGCAGTAGATGACACTTCATTACTTTTATTATCTTCTGATATGAAGTATGCTTGTTTTCATCTCAGATAAACTCATTTTACTGCAGAGAAGGTGATGTTACCTGTTGCAAGAGGCCTTTGGAAGCTGCTGTAAAAGTATTTGGGGCTCTGTTTAATTTGTGTCTATCTTTAATAGTGAATTTCAGTGAGGGGAGGAGCAGGTAAACACAGAAAGATTGGAGTTCAGTGGCACTCTTTGCAATATGTCTGCACACATTTATTATTACTATCGTTATGTCTTTTTCAAAGGCAATTTATATATGGCAATATTTTTTCCCTGCTAGCACTTTATAGAGGATAGCCAAGAGTCTAAAGCAGTCTTGTTATGCTATGTAAAAGCAAAGTAACTGTGACAGTGATGTCCTAGCAACGCAGTTGATTCATGGGATATAGATACATGAAAGTTAAGGATCTTGAGCTAATATAACAGTATGTGACAGCCAAAAAAGAGGATTTGCACTGTCTCCTCCAAACTGTGTTGCCCCATCTTCTCTTTCCTAGTCACAGCGTTCTGCCACTTGTGTATCTCTCCATGAGCCAGTTCAACTCAGTGGTGTGTCAGAAATCTGAAGCAAAAGAAATAGTGGATAATTTTCAGCTGGTTTACTGAGTTGCATCTGAAAGAGGAATCCAGACAGCAAAAAGGAAGTCAGGCACTTCTGTGAAAATGGCTACAAATAGCTTTGTTTTAGAAACAAAGATTATTTGCCCCATTTTCCTCCATCTAATCTTGCAGAGTATTAGAACCAGACTTGGATCAGAAAGGTGCATGAGAACAACCCTCTAGGTCTTGGTCTCAACAATTCACTCACTCGGTGAGTGTAGGAACAACTAGTCCTAGGATGGATAACGGTCCCTGTAGTTTGCAGTTTATTTTTATTTTTGTCAGCTATGCTGGTTACAAACCTGCATATTTATATCTTTAAAGAGCATTGTATTTTGAATAATCTAGAGCTATTTCCTGAGTCACTCTAAGATAATAGCATTAATGGTATATGTTGCTTTTAAAATTAGAGATCTTGGATATGCTATTTTGACGGAAAATCTAGCTTTTCCATGAAGACAGTTTCACTGCAGTGTCAGGGAAAGCTGGTTGCAAATGGTTGAGCTGAAAGTGGATGTTAACTCATGTTTGTAGAATATTGGAAAAAATGAGGAAGACAAAGGTAACTGTATTTTTTGTAGAAGTCTCAAGAAAGTGATGAAATAAAACAACAGCAGGGAATTTGCTGTTCACAGTCTTCTATTTAGGCAGCAGAGGGAAATCATAGAAACAATAATGTGTAACAGTAAAAAGTTTGGATACTGGAAAATACCTAATTTATTCTGTGTATCTTGTCATCTACCCTTGTCCTGGAGCAGGAAATGTTTTGATGTCTTGCTTCTCCTTTACTCATCAGGAAGCAATAAGAAATACCTGCGTCCATCCCTTATACTCTTGCTTTTATACTGCGTTTTATCTATGTTTTGATATGACAGGGATTTGTTTCCCACACATCTAAAGGGTGAATAATTTACTGAAGGCAGGCTTAGAAGCCTAGGCTTTCCTTCTGTTTTTGCCTAGGCTATGAAAGGAAAATGTTTGGCATGGCTCCAACTGTGCTAGCTTAATTTGAAGGACCATCTTGTATCACCATGCTCTGAAAATTGCTTTCCATAAGTGATTTATCCATTTCTGGCATGGGTGACCGGATGGTTGCAGTACAGAGGCAATTAAGCATACTGAGTGAAATCCCAACATTGCATGCAATGGTAAAACACCCTTTGATATCAATGGGGCCAAAGTTTCTCATTGCCATCCTCAAAGGTCCCATGTCATAGAAAACAAGGAGAGCTAACCCAAAGTGGCATCAAAGTCTATTTAAGTTTCTCTAAAATGAAAGACTTTTACTTCATTTGGTAATCACAAAGGAATGTGGTTTATAGAGTTATAAATTCAAGATTGTAATTTCATAAGCTATTCAACACATTACATTTAATAATTGTATTACTGTTTTATTTATTAGTTTATACGTTCAAAATATTGCAAAATAGTGCAAAGGTAAAGACTGCAATTGCATTTTACATAAATGCTTGGTTTTGCAATGAATATTTTTGGATAAGCAAAGAGTAACAAAGTTACTGAAACAATGGAAAATCTCCTGTCAAACATCTTCTCTTTTGGTTCCATCTATATTTGGGAAGCTCAGTGCTAATGATTCTCCTTTTTTTTCTTCTTGCAGCTAATTCCAGCCTTCTTGGAGGTGGAGGAGGTGAGTCTTGGCTTAATGCTCTATTTATTCTTAAATAAGTGTGAAATATATGCCGAACAAATGTAGTGTTTAGCTGGTTATAAAACAGTACGTGATAAGTTCAAAAGATGGAAATGTGAAATTATTAGATGGGCAAACTCACCAAAGTCGATAATGTTTCATATCACCATGAGGCAGGGTTTGTGACTGCTGCTCAATCCAGTTTCCCTTCTGGATTAGACTAGGACTGACCTGTGTATGAGGCTGACTGAAATATAAAGGAGCTGAACTGCCTTACGTTATGTTGTGTTTAAGTATTTAGGATTTTTAATTTACTTCAAGGGAACCTTGAATGGATGTTAAATAAACAGTTTTAAAAGAAATATTAAAAAATTAAAATGCTGTAAAAAGTCATTTTAGTAAATTAATGAGGCTTTATCTTTGTAGTTTTTTTTAAAAAAAGCCCTCAGTTGCTTACCCTATTCTGTTTGCCAGAATACTCAAGCAGATTTAAATACACATCTTTGGTGCATGTAAGATAAGCTACCAAGTCTGCTAGTAAGACAGAGATGCTCAAGTGCATATAGTGTGTATTGTTTCCAAATATATGGATGCTGTTTTATTTTAGTAGATCGATGCTATTTTGCTTTTTGTAATACTGTAGTACTGTGGCCATAAAAGCTTACACGAGTGTTAACAATTCAGGAAAAAAAACCCATGAAGAGCTTGATCTCAGTTTTCTGTGACTTCCCCTGCCTCCCAGAGGGAAGTAAAAGAGCTCAGTTCTGGAAATTTCACAGTGCAGAAGCAGTACAGGCAGCGACTAATCTTCCTTCCTGGCTGGAGTTAAAAGGACTTGATGATCAGAGCTTACATATGCAAGGGTAAAGGAAAGGGCTCTGTGAAAAGACAGAAGATTGCTGTTGCTTGTGAGACTTGAGGATAAGTCGTCAAAGCTTTTGTTTTAACAGCCTTAACTGAACAGGCCTCCCTTATTTGTGCACCATGAAAAGGTGCTTGACAACTGCACCCGGGTGTCTAAATAAAACTGTTCATGTTTCTCAGCTGTGTGTCTGGACACTGAAGTACAGAGAAGCCTTACCTGGTAATCCTGTTGGATTAATCTGTTTCTTTTGATTCGAGTTAGTTGTTTGCAGTATCCCAAATTTTTCTTTGTTTAAAAGATAATCCTTTAAAAGGTAATCCTTTGGTAGCCGTTCATGTTCCTGTGGAGCCGTCCGCTTACCTCCTCTCCAGCACTTGCTCCCAGCTGGTAATGTCAAAAAAAACAAAAACAAAACCAAAACCAAAATCAATGCAAATGTTCAAATTCCAATCAGGTTCCCAGAGCACTGCTACTGCTGAAAGGATTTGCCTATTGACTTTCTGTGGTATTTATTCAGCTGGACTGTACTTCAAAAGTTGATGTCCATTCCGTGTGGCACTAGATAAAGTGGCTCACCCTCTGTGGCAGATGGGATGAGCCCACGCCACAGGTCAAGTCAGGATTTTTTCTATATTTTATATGTTAAAACTGGGGGAGTTTCAATTGAGTTAATTTATTGGCAATTAAAAACATCTTGCACCACCCCCCCCCTTCCTGTTTTCCTGCCCCCCCTCAGGGCAGGCCAAGGTAATGGCAGCACAGAGACTGGGGCACCTTCTCTTCTGCTCTCCCCTCTCTCCTCCTGCCTTGGCATCTTTGTGGGCTTTTACCACCATTTCTTCAATAACTTTCCTCAGCAGCGTTGGGAAGCTGCTGTGGCAGGTTGAGTTTTGGCGCACAGTGGGTCCCGTAGGGAACCAGCTGCAACTGGCTGTGGGCAGCACAGGGCAGGCCCGACACCCTCCCACAGAGGAGGTCTCCATGCAGCTCCCCCTGGCCAAAACCCTGTGAAACACAATCCCAGATCCTTTAATCTTCAGTAGAAGGATAACAACGTACTCCATGCTTGCGATGCAGGTAAAAGACCAAATTTGACCATTATTTTATGGCGTAGAGTTTGACTGCTGATGGTTGAGGGGCTGCATTTTTGCTCTGGAGGTGCCATGAGCTGCCTTTGGGTAGGGTGGCTGACGTGTCCTCAGAGTGTGGTCGCTTAGGTTTTCTGAGCCTTTTGAGAAAAAATCCTGAGAATTTCACTGCCAAAGTACTCTACGAGTTTGGGCGGCTGCCATGGGGTGCCTGTGACTCCTTCCTTGGGTGCATGTGTTGGTTGTGCCCTCTTGGAGAAGCGAAGGGTGCCCAGGGTCTGCAGGCTGGAGCTTGCTCAGGGGAGCACAAGATGGCAGCACCCCTGGCTGGCCCACCTGCCTGCCACAGGCAGGTGAAGGCTGGAGCCCCTACCTCTTGGAAAAATTGCTTGCTACTGGCAACATGCATTTCTTTGTAGAAGGGATAGTTTTGTTTCCAGTTGAATGGTTTTGGATTTTAAATTCTGGATATATTTTTCCTTTTTGAAGAAGGAAGTGGCGGCAGCGCTCTATGTGAAATATTGCTAGTGAATTATTAAAACTTTATTATATACGTAAACACCAAAGCCTTCTTTTGATTGCAGATGCTGAATATTTATGATAATGCATAATACCAGTGTAGTTTCTCCAATAATGGGATTCAGATGTCTTCAGTAACGCTTGTTAATTTAATCTCTCTGTCACTGCTGGGGGTATGAATATGTATCTTAGTTTTACAGAAAATGAAAACTAGAAATTTCTTCTTGTCCAAGCTTGTGCAACAGGTTTTGTGATTTTGAGCTGCTTTTCAATTGTTCTCCATTTGGAATCTTTCCAGAATTGAACACAAATTAGTTGGAAATAGTTATTTGAACACCCTGATCTAACATTTGCAAATTACTCAATATGTATGTTAGGACCATCTGCTGGAGGAGAACTGTTGAGAAACCCAATGGGCAACGTTGTCAGTATACATAGTGCCCTTGGTTTTAAATTTAGGTGCTGGTGGTTTTGGGTGGCTGTTTATCATCCCTGCGTCACCTCAGAACCACATCAGGGCATCTGTGTACTTTGATTTCCCAGAGCTAGAGTAATGATTTGTTCTTGCATTCCCCATTTAAATGCTGTCTATTCATTTTTATGACCATTTGGAATGAAGAGATAAAAGCACAAAAGATACCAGAAACAATTCTTCACAGAACTGTTTAATCATAAAATCGAGAAACCCACAATAGGGTCTTAGAAGAATCTTTAGTTAAATATAGATGTTGAAGGTTTCTTTCTGTTTTTCACATAACTCTGAAGTTTCCAGGATTTCATTATGAGTTTGGTGAGTGAGCCTTTTTTCTTTTTCATTCTTTACTGGTTTTAATAATTGATTTTTAATTAGGAGGCATATTTCACTTTCAGGTCTAGATTTATCACACATTCAGCATCTCACTGCTGCTATTAACTTGCACAGAGCATTATGACTTATTTGTGCATCATGTATTATTTGTCCCATTATGTTCAACAGTGCAAAGGTGAAAATTATTAAGAAAATTACCTGCATTTGGAGAGAGTAAGGAAAAAACATTTGATATTTTGAGAAAAAGTGACCCCTTTTAAAAATGTATCATGAAGTTTTGGCTGTTGAGAAATGGAAATGCCCTATTTTTCTTGGCAATGTTTTTCTTTACATTCTTTAACAGCTGTGTAAAGGAATGAAAGTTTGTGGTTTCATGCACTTTGTTAAAGCAAAGTGAGCAAGAGCTGAGACTTCTGCTCCCCCTTAGGGTTTTGGATAGTCTGTAGGGTTTTTTAGGGTTTCGTGCCCCACTGTCCCCACTTAGTTTTCAGTTATTTTCCTTGGGGTTCATTTTTCCTTTACTTCATTTGCTGACTTTAATCAAGTTCCTGTAGCATGCTGATTTCTGGCTTGGCTTGCTTTCTTTAACCTTAAATTGAGGGTATATTTAAAATAGCAAACTAGGGATTTTTTTTTTTTTCCTTATAAGATTTTGTTGCCTATGCTAGAGTTGAGGAAGGAGACATCATCATTTAGTGTGTCCTGTTAAGAACATAATTTTTGTCAGCTGTGCATTTGAAAACAGTAATTTTGTCTTTAAAAACTCTGAGAGGAGACAGGTTATATTCGCAGTCTTTTGGAAACATTGTTTGGACCCAGTTTAAGTTGGTTGCCCCAAAAGATCTGTTTGCTTTTCTGTTTCTCTCCGTGTCCCTCTTTTTTGGCCACTGTAACTATGTCTTTTCTAGGGCTTTTGCTGGCATGGAAAAAATTAATTCCTATATAGCCATAAGTATGTTTGCATATCTTAAATGTAGACCAGACCTACCTCTTCAGTCTGCCAAGATACAGTTTGTAAGCATGTCATTTTAAGCAACTGTTACAGCATGGGGAGCTTGTATTGTGTTCATGATCACAGCAGGGAACTCGGTTTCTCTGTACGTTATCGGGTAGACTCCATTTTGAAAGTGGGATTTGCTTGCCTTCTTTGTTCGCCTTTATATCTGTGTTAGATTATTATAGTGGCAAAAAAAGTGTTTTCTCGTGATACAAAGAAATTACCACAGGCTGACTTCTATCCTGGAAAACAGGTTTATCACGAGGGAAATGAGCTGTTCAATGACTGGAGTCTTTTGCTGAGCCTGAGCACAAAATCACGTGGTGCAGGAGATGGACTTTGTGCAGGGGTCAGTATGCCACTTCAAAATGCGAACAGCTTACGCTAGTCTATGTGCAAGCATCTAGTGCCATGTCAGCCCAATAGGCTTTCTGAGATAGAGACATAGATCTGGCAGATCTGGGTGGGGTTGAATGTCGCTTTGTCTGGGGCAGCTGAAGTACCGGTAGGTACCAGTGTTCCAGCATCTGGGTGTTACCACTTGGGTCCAAACTGATGGTGGAGTTTGTCTTCAAACATGGGTATACCAGGTCTGTAGCACAACCATCATGGCTGCTGCTAATGCTATAGAAATAGACTATAACTGCTGGTAGAGTGCTGCTGCAAAGTCACTGGCGTTTGCCAGCCACCCTGTCTGTTTGTCACATAATTGCAGGCTAATGAGTTCAAAAAGCCAGTGATTATCTAGTCAGTAGTGGCAGAAAGGAATAGCTGACACAAATATCTTTTCTTGACATCCCTCCCCTTGGCCAGGGATAAAGTTTTTATTCTCACAGCTGTGACTTAGTTACACTACTAACCACTTCCAGCCATCTTCTGATAGTTAAATCTCTACCAAAAAAAAGGAGGTTTTTCACTGTCTGAATAGTAACTTGACATCAACTTACATGGCAAATGAATATTCATGACACTGAAGAGTGAAAGTTGTACAAGAGAAAATTGGGGGCAGGAATGAGACAACTTGTATAGCACAGCATAGCAGTGTAAAAGGAGAATAAATATTAGACTGGCTCTATGCTAGCCCATTCAAAATGTGTAACAGGAAGAAGGCAAGCCTGTTTTATCCTGAACCAGGATGAGATGCTCTCTGTTTTGGATTTCACAGGGCTTGGGCTTGATATTTACATAATTTAAATGCAAGTGAAGCAAGGGTTTAAATCCAAAGTTCAAATTTGCGCATGACGTGTGCATAACATGAATGCATCCCTTGAGAGGAGAAGAAAGAGTTTGGGAAAGGAGCTCTGACAGGATTCTTTCATCGAGAAAATAAGCATTATTATTTTGTATTTTTTTATGTCGGTCTGTTGGCATTTTCTTGTATCATGTCAGATAAGTTTGTCAGATTGGGGTGTGCTTGCAACAAATGGCTTCATGGAACAAATGTGCTTCATCTGGGATTTCAGCTAACTTCAAAAGCTTTCAGTTGCTTTGTACACTGAGTCATCATATCTTAGGTATTTAGATAATAGCTATGAAGGTAAAAAGATTTTCCTAGCGAATAATGATCATGTAGACGAACTGATAATTTAAAGCAAATGGCCGTTAGCCTTTGTTGTTAATTAATCCCTTTCTGCTAGAAGATTGCTGCTGCAATTCTGTAGGGTTGTTAAAGTGTTAGGGTCTTTTATCTCTTTTTACTATTTGCATGCTATTCTTTTTCATCTCTGTAAATAGAGTGGGTTTGAGAGGGCCGTATCCACCAGTTCCCCCACTGTGACAGTACATCAGCCAATTAAAATTTTAATATTTATGCATTTATGTATTTCTTTCTGTACAGCTGTAATACTAGTTCCATTGGTAGCCCAGAAGCTCAGGGTAGACTGTAACCCTTTCAAGGTGTTTGGTTCAGCCCAAAGTCTTGTTATTATTTATGAGCTTTTTGGTGGATCAGATCAAAGGAAATAGATTTCTCTGTAATTTAACCCTTTTTGTAGAATTTATTCAAACTTCCTATGTAAGCAAAATCTTTCTTTACAGGTCAGTTATTCTTGAAATGTTTTTTTCTTTCTTTCTCCAATCTGTGTATCTATGTTTACTTTCTGCCTTCTGTTATTGCAATGGGTATTTCCATGTTTTAGTTCAGCTTTAATTAAACTTAGTGGGTTTTCTCATTTTGTAGTGCATCTAGAGATATAATGATGATAGCTCTATAAATAAATAAGCATAGTTTATTTCAAAGGACCCTTAACCCATACTGCCATGATTATATTTAAAATATGTGCTCTAGTCTAGTTTCTTTTTTTGGTGTTGTTGTTTTTGTTTAAATATGATATGTATTTTGCTCTTTCGGTATATAGGGTGCTAGCTTCATTTCTCCAGTCACTTTATACATTCTCATAGTTATGGGTAATAATTATAAACAGGAAGTCTCTGGATTGATTTTAAGTATTTCTTAGTTATTGCTTAATTGTATCCTGTTAATTATACTTCTCCAGCAGTTACTTAAAAAAGAAAAAAATTATGGTTTGCTATTTACAGGAACTGATACAGGTATGTGATCAGGTGTTAAGTTTTAAATGTGTGTGTATAGTTGTTGATGCTCATAAATGACTTTCTGTAACGATGACTTTTTTAAAATACATGGTCAGCCTTTGATTCTTTAAAGTGGTGCTCCTTTTCCAGCCAGTGGTATAGGAACATGACTGTATGTTTCGGTCGTGAAAATGATTTAAAATCTAGTGTGTCCAGGCATACTTACTCACTGCTGTCCTCAGCCATTTAATGTTGCTGCTGTGTTGACTTAATTAGTCATTAAAAGGTGATGTTTTATTTTTCACTCATCAGTTAGTGAGTGCTGAGTCCACAACACTCTGAGCTCCCACTTAATTGTGAGGCCTTTTTCTTACTCAGACTGTCACACGGATTCTCCTCGTTTTGTTTAATTTTGTCATGAGGTAATTACAGTATTATATACCCACAACTAAAAAATGAACATACACAGTTTCTGGCATATGTATATGGCTTTCATATACATATACTTACATATATGCATGTCACTATGTATTTGTGACTGAATCTTGCAGTTGTGTCAGAAGGTCAGACTTTGTGTGTGTGTGTGTGTGTGCACTCACATGCACATGTGTATAAATAAAAATATGGCATTAATTTTGTTAGACTGGGAAAGACCTTTGGTTCATGGTCATTGAAAATTTAAGGTGCTCTTGATAAAAATCCAAGCCGAAAAGGCAGGCAGTTATGTAAGGGATGTATTTCTTTTTTTGTTTCATGTTATGGGACAGAGCTGCAAATGGGGATTAGAGACCACAAACCTTCCCTAATCCACAGATACCACATTACGTATAAGGCAATTCACAGTATGTTTGTTACGTGAATTGGACATAAGCTCTAAAAATGTTAAACACTCTTTCCACATATAGACAAATACATATGTCTCGCATGTGTGTCTTGTATGCAGAAAATACAATTATTTTTTCATTTAGCAAGGTGCTGCTCGAGCATTTTAGGATACTTCCGTTGAGACTCTGAGACTCTCCCCCTCTAGTTGAAGGTGAAGAGCACAAGCTCCCAGGGTGAAAGTAGTCTGGGAGTGCAGGAAGCGACAAGTTGTGACTGTGTGATACAATGAGAATACAGTAGGTCAGACATTTGAGTCTATATATGTGCCTGTCTATAGAAGACAAGTTTTTAAAATTAAGCATTTGATTGGTTTTCTTTAAAGAAAAATCTGTAAATTGGGACACCTGCCAAAGTTGTACAGTTTCACACCTAACAATCTTGACAGTGTTCCTTTTGCTGAGGTAAGAATGAAGCGAGCACTGCAGTAAAGACTCGTTTTGTTAGGCTCAAGCAGGGGTGGTGGTGTTTTAAAATCTGTTTTTCAGATTTAAGGTCTACAGCTATTTACCTGGTCCTGTAACAGAATTACTGACTACTCAGTAGG
This sequence comes from Astur gentilis, assembly GCF_929443795.1. Classification (NCBI taxonomy): domain Eukaryota; kingdom Metazoa; phylum Chordata; class Aves; order Accipitriformes; family Accipitridae; genus Astur; species Astur gentilis. Next base: position 16,695,504 of record NC_064884.1, read on the forward strand.
AGAAAAATGTGAAATGCAATTTAAAACATTTTAAAAAAACACATTTATTTATTTTTACAGCTGTTATTAAAAGAAATAGAACAAATGAAATAAAGGAGCGATGGAGGTACTTGACTTACAGACGTAGAGGCACTTTCGAATATCAGCCCATTTATTGGAGTTTTCATGCTGGTATACCTAAATACAAAACAAAGACCTTAATCAGTAGAGAGTTCCTTAAAAGTATCTCCAAGCCCCAAGCTCATTACCTTCTACATCAAGTGTGTATACAGGTGTGAGCAGCAAGGCACAGAAAAATGGCATAGAAAAATGGCAACAACTATTTGCTGATCCTTGTTGCTTATTCTTTTTAAAATGTGTACGTGTCCAATAAAATGAAAATATGGACATTGCATAGCACTAGCACCTCCCCAGAAGGAGGGAGAAGATAGCCCTAACTATGTCTTCCTGATGTGCTGGGGCATGAAAAGTCACATTCCCCAAAGGTCAGAGATCGGAGGTTGTCATTGTCCTTAATGCCCCACCATAATGGAAAAAATTTACAATAGTTCATTCTTGTTATTTCTAATGAAATCAATTACTTCTTAGTCACTATATTTTCAAAGAAAATCTTGAATAAAACTCAGGATTAAACTATAGAGGCAAGCAAAAACCAAATTTCAAAATTACTGATATTATAGGAAGAGTTTACAATGCTTTTCTTGCTGCATAGAATGAAGGATTATGAAATCAGGTCTGCATTCACCTCTCACCTTCTATATCAAATTTTCTGCTCTTTCCACAGAACTTCACTGCTCATTTATGAATCGCTCTTTGCTGATCACATTTTTCCAAAGTTCCTTTGTTCTGTGCAAGATGCTTACAGATTATAGCATACAGCTTTTCAAAAGCCAAGAAAATCTTCAGCAGAATAGCTGGCAAGATGGTTGAGTCTTGGAAAGAACTGTCCTTTGTTTTCTGTGTGCCTACCTTCCTTCCAGTTTTGAGAACCTTCTATCAAACAGACAGTGTAAAGTGGAATGAACTTTTGGCATAATAAAAAAAAAATGAAATGTGGTGATTGCTAATGAAGGATTAAAACTCTTACATAGGTAGAACTGATTTTTAAGAGACATTAGCGGAAAACCTACATGTATAAGCCTATCTCTGCAGTTGCTCATCTTTTGTAACTGATAACATTGGATGGTAATGCGGCTTCCAGTTGCTGATTTTCATTCTAATGTCATACGGCAAGCTCCAAAGTAGACAGCTCCCATGATTTAAGAAACAAATAAAAAAGCTCCCTGCCCTCTCTGGGGCTTCAAGTTTAGCCTGAATGACTTTGTACATTCCATTTAGACTTTATTTTTAAAATCAGTTGTAGTGGGGGAACATTAAACTGAGGTGTGAAGTAATCAGGGACAGGAACTGCTGAAGATGGCTTTGATATCAAAGAAAACACATGATGAACCTCATCCGTATGAGCATTATTATCACAGAATCTAAATGCTCCACAGACCTTTGGTGCATTTATCCTAATCGCTCTGTAAACAGAGAAGTAATGTTTTCTCCATTTTACAATTGGGAAAATGAGACAAGGAAACCGTATGTTTTGCAAAAGGTCCAAATAGAAAAAAGCTCTCTGAAGGCAAAGCGTAACTCACTGGGGTTTCATAATGCCTATATCAATTTTGCAAATAGGAATTTTGATTCCTATTTGGAAGGAAGAGGAATTTTAATTTGAGTACCAGTTTCATGGGTAGAAACAGGATGATATTTGGAAAGAGAAAACATACTCTACTGAGAGCAACTTTCTGACAATTAGACCTTAATTGGTTATACAGCAAATTCTCTAAATGAATGGCAGAAGGACCACCAACTGGAAATAAGGTACTGCTAGATAACCACTTTTACGCTAATGGATATAAGATTTGAATATAGGAAAAATGTGATGTATTTTAGGCTACCACCATTAATAATTCTAAATATACAACAATTCACTCTTCTTATTTGGGACTTTTCTATATTAAGTTACAGAAAGGCTGTTTACTTTTAATTTGTATTTGCATGGTGTTAATAACAAAGCATTTTAAAATCTTTGATGATGAAAAGAGATTCTTCTAGATTAAGAAAGTATCAAATTTTATTTTTGACCAAATCCAGCCTCTTCCAACAGCAGAAGAATTTCAATGATTCTGCCATTAAAAATGCTGCCTTATAAATATGTGTAAAACAGTTGGGGTTTTTTCTTTACAAAGTTGCCTTATTTACATCTTTTTCCTTGTTCTTATGTAAATGCCTTGTAATGTATAGGGTTTATAATTCAAGGGTTTTTTTTTAAAGCTAATTTATCTTTTTAAAATTCAAAATCATATTTTTGCCATTTGGACTGACAGATCTGTAGTGTTGTAGTTTTGGCTACATATACAGTAGCAAAGAACAAAATATTTTTTGTCACCCTTCTGTTACAGTTCAGTCTGTTCCTTTTACATTATCAGCTTGTTTCTCTGGGCTTCACAGAGGCATCTGTTTTAATTTTTATTGGGGAGGGCTGCAACTTAGCAAACTCATGTAAGCTTCACAAATCATTCACAAATGTGGATGATTATATCAACTATGTCTTGGCTGGGTGATCTATGAATGTATTATATGCACACAATGTTAAAAGAATGCTATTAAGGTGTAAACCCAAGTACTTAAAGTTAGGAAGTGCCAAAATTCAAGTTACCTTCAGGCTCACAGTCTCTATGCATATATGTCTTATGATACTGCTTCTAACTGTACAATTGCACTGTTTCTCCAGCTGGAACCTCATCTCAGTCATCCTCTTTGTTCAAAGCAAAGCCATGTTTTACTTTTTGTGTACTTAAACTCTGGTCTGCAAACCAGTATTTTATATGGTACTATCAGTTTGGTATATGATTTCATAAGTAAATTAAATATTTCATAGGTAATTTATTTGTCTTCCCCAAAACAATGGTGTTATCTTCACCAAAAGAAAAGAAAAATAAAAGCAGAGATTAAGGTCAGAATTCTAATATTAAGGCCTAAACTATGCAACAGGGGACTAATTTCTGTAGAGAAATGGAAGTCCTTACATTTCAAAAAGTAGATCTGGTAAATTCCAAGCAATTCTGCAAACTGGAACTTGCGCATGAACTCCAGACATAATGCAGTATTGTAAATTGTCAGACTGAAATTCACCCTGGGATTCCCACCTTCATATCTACTTCTTGTTCCCAGTCCCACTACCTGCATTTTACAGTTTACTTCTCCCTTAATCATATCCATTCAAAAATCTGCTGGCCTAAATTTGCATATTAAAGAGGGATTGGATTTAGGGAGGGTTTTTACTCAGACAATTTCAGACTGTGGTCTTAAAAAGGTTTGCTTTGATGTGATTAAGGAGCAGAGAGCTGATTGAGAGAGGAGTGATGGGTGTGGAAACAAACTCGAAGGGGAAGAGATGAGTGGTAACTTCCTCTGCTGCTGGGCAGATTGTAATCTGAGACCCTGTTCTCAAACATTTGGGGTGCAAGGAGTGAGTGTCCCCTTTCTAACTTTTTGCTTTAACGTTCACTTCTGAAAATTAGTCTCTGTGTCTAGCCAGTCATGGTTTTTCACTGCTCTTGGCTCACTGTCTGATTTCTTTATTGGGAAATGATTTAGTTTTAGTCCCAGGCCAATTTTCCAGATTCTCTGTCTTTGAATTCACGTGCCTGTGCCCTTTCATTGCTAGCTTTACTCTTATACCATATCCTAATCACAGGTTTAGTCACCAGTCCCTGTCATCTTGAATCATGCCATCTGCCCCTCAATGCAGGTAGTGCCCCTTCTCCTTCCTTTCACCAGTTTGTACTGGGATAAAGGTAAAAGTGTTCTGAACAGGCAGTAATTTGTCAAGTCAAATGAATTCATTACTCAGGAAAATGAAAGAACTGCCAATTTCAGAGTTTCTGTAAGTGAAGAAAAAGTTTATGAAAGCCTGCAGTTACGGTTGTCATCTTTGTTTATCTTTTAATCACAAATTTGATTTAAAATGGTTAGCCCAACCACGGTGGTCACCCCATCTGCTGTGCCACTGCTCTTAGGAATGAAGGAAGTATTGTCGGTGTAAAAGGATAAAACCCCTGGTGTTAGTACCTTCTTTGTATTTCTTCACCCTTGATGATTGGACAATAATTTCTCCACAGGGATTATTTGTTCAAGGGTGGGGCTTCTCTTCAATCCAGAAATAATCCAGCTGCGGTGGAATTTAGTCTCCTCTCTGGACTTAGAAGCAATTAGCACTTCAGCCAGGACTGCCTGCCTTCCCAGAGAACAAAAGGTTCAGCAGAAAACTTTTCCCTTGAAATGACAGCTGGACAAAGAATCGGCAGATTTATCAGGCAATTATTTCAAGTCACTTTTTACAGAGAAGAAAAGTAGCTTGACCTCACCATGGACTGAGATGAGACCTCTTACATGTATAAGTTTATATGTAGATAACTAGTGGAACGTGTGTCAAAATCCTGAATCTTCTTAATAACACTGGGTACAGATAACAGTTGTATGTGAGTTTTGGAGGAAATTTGCTCTGATGACAGGTCAGTTTTTCATCAGGAGCTGGAAAATTGCAAACATATGATTATTCAAATAAGATGATATCTGCAAATAGGATATACTAAGCAAATGCTATAAAGTTCATAGGCGATATTATTAACAACTCCCTTGAGAGTTGATTCAGCAGGAGCAGTTGAATTTTTTTAAACATAAAAAATGTGGATGTTTAGAGGAAATTGTTTCATTATAAAGGAAAAAAAGTACCAATGCACATCAAATATTAAATAGGATTCTCTCTTTTTCAAAATTAATTTCCAGATTTGATGCTATAAATTTTTAACAGTTGTGGGAGAGCTCCCAGAAGACCCTTCATTATGTCTCATTATCAGAGTATACGTGAGGCCATAGTACCCTTGGTTGCTGTAGTTCCTTATTTAATCAAGAAAAATATGTTTCATGGCTGCACAGCTGGGTAACCTTTATGTATCTATAGTTTTCTTAAGAAACAATCATATCTATGCCCCATACTATCTTAATGTGAATTTTGCTTCAAAAATTCATAAACCAGACTTCTTATTCTTTCTTTCTTTACTTGGTAAAGTTTAAGGTCAGACCACAGTTTTGCCTAGTGCTTCTCTGAGTTTTCTTAATAAAGGGAAAGCTTTTTTCCTTTTGCAAGGCCAAATGTGAAAGCAGGATGTTAGTGTTGCAGCACAACAAAGGCAGAGAGTCCATGCTGGTGGGTGTGACAGGTTTGCCATCAAGCATATAGTTGTATGTTTTTTAGAACAACCTGAATTCTTAATTATGTGTTTTTCTTTCATTTATGTTATTTAAAACCTTATACTTCTTAGTGAACAAGTTGTATCAGGTCTCCTCTGGAACTGCTATCACATAGCAGTTTAAATATTATCTAGCTTTAGGTGCTAGCTTTAGTTAAATACCTGCCCTGCCAGGGGAGACACTGTGAGGGAGACTTGTTCAGCTTTACAATTTCAGTGGTAATGTTTAAATAACTTTGCAGGCATGAAATATCCAGGAAGGCTGCTGTAGTCTCTAGGAGCTTCTTAGAGTGAATTAATGCCCTAATACTCAGGGAGTATTTACAGTTTAATAGTTGAGGAAACTTGATTAAATATACAAAGCATTTAAATACCCATTTTAAGCTCACATTAATTCCTGACAAAGTATCTTGGCATTTAGAGAATTACAAACTTCTACCAGTAAGTTTGGGCCTTACAGCAGTGTGCACATTTCATGTTAAACACAATATTTGGGTTCACAACCCTATTGATGTGCATGGTTGTATTTAGTCATAATGAGTCTGATCTCATGTGTTGGTGGGATTTTAAGATTTGTGAGTACTGTTCCCCCTAACGAAGATGGTAGAAGACAATTGGAAAAGTTCTTGGTTTATTATAATTATGGGGATCATTTCTTTCCTTCATGTGGCTCTACACACTGGCATCACAGGTGCTGATTTTTAGCAGGTCTGGGTAAGAGTATTCCAACTATTTTAAAAGATTCTATATATAATCAGGGGAAAGCAAGGGTGGATCAGTGTTACTTTTGCTAAGGTCACTCCTGGTGGATACTTGTCAAACTCTTCCTTGTGTTCTTGCTTGTGACTCTGCAACTTCTGTAGGCAGTCTTTTCCAGTGCATCACTATCTATACCATTATGCCATTGAAACGTTTTTCCCTGGAATCTTAATTTTTTTGTTTGTTTGTTTCAGCTTTAAGCCTGAAATGTAATGATTCCTGTTGCATGGGGCGTTGGGGGGGAGCTGTCGTGTCATTCACAGTGTCTCATCTGTGAGAAAAGCAGGTGCCGGTGAAGCAGCCCACAAGCCTAACGATGAAGGATCAGGACACAGAAGAGATTTGTAGACTCATTAGTTTATTCCAGGCTGCCCAACCTGGTTGTGCTTTTGTAGCGCAAAATGTCTGTAAATGAAAGTACACCTTCTGAGTTTCTGGAGAGAGACAAGATGACAGCAGTACTCCTGCCTGCTCGTTTGTGAGTAAATCTCCCCTGGATGCAGTTGTGCTGAAATTACAAAAAGGTGCAAATGGCTGTCTCCTCCTCATCTGTGGGAATAAATCAGACATGAGAGTTGTAGGCTTGGCAGTTAAACATTTCCATTTGTAGAACAGTGACATACTAATGATGGTAATTTTGCATTTGTTACTACATGCCTAATCTAATTAAGTTTTTCTTAGGGTACGATTGTTGTTTTCTGTGTTTAATTATGTAAGCACCAGGTGCAAATGTTAACAGTAGCTGAATTGAGAAGGAAGCCTTTTATCTTTGTGTTATGCAAGACCTTTTTTCTGTATCTTTAATTTTGCAGTTAAAAAAATGCATACAGTATTTGGTTGTTCCAAGGAGTTACATTAACATTTCTGATTGATACACATAGGAAATACTAATGAGGACTAAAAGTTTATATTACGCTTCATTTAAATGTGTTTAGAACTATTTATGAGCTCTACATTTTCATTTCAGGTGTTGCAACAGTTCAGACTCCTTTTACCAGCTATACTGCTGATTTTGAGGGTTGGCAGACTTCCCACACTCCATGACAGATCTGCCCCTGTCTATTTGAAAAGGTCTGAACTATGTAGGGGTCTGTTGTCTGAATCTGAATTTCGTGGAGCACTGGTAAAACTGCTTCTGTGACTGCCAGCCTGGCAGTGAACTTTTTGCTACCGTTTCATCAATGCTTGTTCAAACACTGAAAGAGAGTTTTCAGTAGAATTCTTTGCGTGAAATAATAAACTCAAGTATTATTTTTAAAGCTCAAGGACCTGAGCTTTGAAATAATGTCAAAGACCACTAGTGACTCTCAAAAGGTTTTGAAATTATAATATTAATTTTTGAATAAAGTGAACAGGAATTGCAATAGAATTTTCCACCTGTAGATTGGTAATTGTTTTAATCTATTAAGTAAAAAAAAGTATAAGCTTGTATTTTCTAGTTTCTAGTCATTCATTAGTAATCTATATTTACATAAATTTGGCATTAAGTACAATAGAAAACTTAGATAAATGATTGATGTGTGTTTGTTCTAAAGCATAAGGTACCCATAAAACATTCCTATTACTAATGAATGAAAATTGCCTACAGAAGCATTTTTCAGCCTTTTCTAATTTATGAATGCCTATACATTTTGTAGTAGAAGTATGGTCTGTATGTACTGTGAGTTTAAGCCTGCTGCCAGCATGCCGCCTTCTATTAGTTACCTTTCGTGGATTCCTTCAAAGTCAAATTTTAAGCCCTCCATGGACCACAAGTCAGTAGTAGTGACCTGAAATATGCTACCTTTCATTTAAGGATCCTGTGTGATCACTTTTCATTGGGCTGTGAAGTATGATTTTATGGTTGACTGTTGAACCATTTTCGGTATAGAAACATAAAGGTTCACATTTATACTGGTGTAAGATTGACAGCATCAATTGTTTTAACTGTAGATCCAGGTAAAGAAAGAAGCTGTGTCGGATAGTTTTTTGAATTAAGCTTTCCAGTGTTGTTAATGGTTGTGATTTCCCCCCATCTCTGCCATTGTTCTTAGAGACCTCAGTTGTTTCAAGTTCGGTTTGTTTCTTACCCTTTAGGCTTTTATTCAAACTGCACTCTTTGATGGTTTATCACAAAATTTGTTCAGAGGCTGCCATTTTTTAAGGTAGTCTTTTAACTGCTACTGATTATGCATTGCATCAAAGAAAAGTGGTTGAAAACTTTAAAACCACAAATAAAATATACATCAATGGATTACAGTAATGAATGCTAATGTACTGTTTCTTCAGAAAGAGCCCTTTAGGGACAGAACACCATGTTTCAGGTAATGTAAAAAATAGTAAGCTTGACTTCTGAGAACACCTTGCTGGAGTTAGTGGTCAGGTTTTACTAAAAATGAAATTTAAAAATATTAAAATAGGTATGTTTAGTATTAGTTCATAGAAGTCTTCAAATTAGTATCAGGATTAATTCTTTCTGGCAACGAGGCCTGCACACTGATGGGAATAACAGCTTGTCACTTAGTTCCTATACGTGTTTTACTTTTGGATTAATTTGTCTATTATTCCTGTTCCAGGTGTTGTTTTTTTCCTCAGAAGTACAATGATTTATTTGGGTGATCATACACAGGCTGTGATATTTCAGAAGTTGATATCTTTTTCTGTGTAGGGATGCTTGGGAAAAAAGAAAATAAGACTATCTTCAAAAAAATATGCTGGCCTCATTAGGTGCAAAAGTGTCTCAAATGGCCTTTAAGCAACACTTTGGCTTCTCCAGCTTCTCAGCATGAAAACATGTCTAAGTAAGTTATGTTATTTCAGGACACTGAACAGCTTGCTTCAGATCCAGCAACCGTGTTTATTCTTTGGTTTTGGTTTTTCTCCCAAATGAAGAATGTCATTCTGCATTGTTTACATTTACATCTCAAAACAATTAAGTTAAAACAGCTTCGTAAGATTTGGAACTGGCTTTCTCTCAGGAAAGCTTTACATTTAGTTTCCAGAGTCACCCAGTAAATAGACTTATTTTTGTTTTTTCAAGCTGGTACAGTTGCACATGTGTTCATCTTTCTGAAGATTTTTGAATGCTGTTGATTTTGAATTTTGCATATTGGCAAGGAAACTTGCCATAATTTCTGTATAGTGCTTTAATTATCTTTATGAGAAGAACAACTAACTGGTTTAGTATATCTTTGGGGATATTTTTTATTATGTCTTTGGGTATGTCACTGAAATACCTTTTTCATGAAGGAGTAGAAAACAGTAAAAGCTTGCTTGCCTTTGATTACAGGACCAGGAACATACAAAATTCAGAGACTTTACTCCTTGTATTTTTCTGTGTCCTTGTACTACACTCATCTGTGAAATATATGAAGAACTTTTCTAGTCTGAACTGACTTGATTTACAACATAATTGTGTTGTTCTGGTGCTTAGTCGCAGAAATATTACAATACGTAGGGAATTTCAAACAGACCTAGTGTTGCTAAGTTTTTAGGGGACCGTCCTGCTCTCTTCCATTCCTACCCCATTTCCAGGTTTCATCAACCTACTCCTATACAGTCAAGATACATGTTGCTGAGTGTGCAATCCAATATTTCTTTGCTCCCTGTTAAAATAACCGGCACTTGTTTCTCACTAGGCAAAGCTTTAAAAGTAATTTTCCCTTATGGCAAGCTACTGGGGTAAAAAATTAGAAAAGGCTGTAAAGCATAAGACCTTCTCAGCTTTCTTGTTTCTGGATCCTGATTCTGTTTTATCCTTATGGGATGAAAGGGGATGCCCGAGGTGGCTGTACGAATGAGCTGCCTTCCATACGCTGTTGCTTCCTCCTGCCATTCCTTAGCAAGGGCAAAGCCTTATTTCAGCCAAGTACACAAAGCTGTTTGTACTAGCTGTTCTATATGGGTCCTGCATGCATGGGACTGAACAGATCAGAACTGTTAATGTAGCTGCTTATACGGCTGTCTGCTATAGTGAGCTGCTACCCAGGGCTGTATGAAGACCTGCTGATGCATGGGTAACATAGGACATCAGTTTTGTATTCTATGTGTGTTTTTCCCTATACATATACTGCCTGGGCTCTTTGAAGCCGGAGCAGTCCCTTACAGACAGTGTCTGTCCCTCATCCTCTGACCTGAGCAAGTTCCCTGTGAAGAATCCCAGAGTGTTTTCAAATCCCTCCTACTTGCCAGGGAACAGAGCAGGTGTGAAGCAGGGCAAATGGGGGCTCAGTCCCTTGCAGACTGAAGGAGACCCTAATTTTCCTTCAGATGCTTGTCATGCCTCTTCCTGAAGGTTGTCCCTACAGAGCTTAGGGGCATCCTGCTCCCTGGAGTTGGTAAATGGTGAGCAGAGACAGGCATCGGGCTGTGAGAAAGGTGCTCCCGGTTCCCAGGGCCAGTGCTATCACCTCTGATGTTCCCTATGCCGCTGCTTCCTCCCCCAGCAGCAACACTTGAGATCAGCGTCATTTCTCTACTGGTTTTGCAAGCGGTCCAACCACAGTTATGAGTTCTGCTGTCAGCAGCAGTTGAGAGGGCACCAGGCGGGATTTAGCCACTGTTGCATATACAGTTCAGAACAATTTTCCGCTCCTTTGATAGTTCTTGATGTGTTTTATTCAGTTCCAGTCTAATCAAGTTAAATGTTTTAGCACATTGTCTTTCTTCAGACTTTTTACAGAAGGCAAGTGTAATCTTTCTTTGAAAGAAAAAAATAATTCCCCTTTCATCTTTCTAGGGAGATCACTTTATTCATGTGTAGTGACCTGGCTGAACATTTGATAACTAGGGTGTCACTGAAAGTTCCTCATTATGGTCCCAGCTTGCAGACCACCTGGAGTGCTTCATTATTAATGTGAACTTCAGGTTAAATTTTTAGATCCGTGCAGGTGCATTTGCACTATTCATTGCAAGCTGGTGACACATGGCTCACGAAGGGACAAGAGTACGTGAGGCTGAAGGCATATGGAGCACTTATTGTTTTGACACCGGCCATATGAGAATGTAAGGACTGAGGCTTGAGCTTTGTGTTGTTTATAATTTAACTTTTGCTTTCCTTGGCAATCATTCTTTGATATAAGGGCACTTAATCTCAGCACCTGGAGAAAAGAAGTAGAGAAGTCAGAGAGGGGAGGATAAAGGGGAAGCTACACTCTGGTTAAAGCCAGTAATATGGGAAAAGCTTAGTTCTTATTCCAGACATGAATTTGTCTTCGGATGTAGATGATAGTTACATGGCAACCAGACACTGCAGAGCCCTCCAGATTGCTACTAGTTGTAGTGCAGGATGTAAGTAATCCTGTTGATGCAGCTAGGATGCTGTTCAGATGATGAGTTTAGGAAGAATCTTGCCTCTCCTTGATGGAAGCTTAATTTTGACAGCTTTTTGCTGTAGTTGCTTAAACCACCTAAACTCCACCAGCTAGCCATCTTTGCCTCCCGAAATCAAATAAGTGACCTACTGAATTAAATCTCTGATCTTAACTTGTTTGGCTTATAAAATAAAAAGGCAAAAGATAACAGAGTCTAACATTGCATACAGATCAGTGGAGCTCTGTACAGTTGCAGGGTTATTCATTGTTTTCCCTGAGGGTTTTTTTGTGGGTTATTTTTCTTTTTTTTAAGGGGGAATTTCTTTGGGGACTTCTCTCTTTTTTTGTTCTGTGTTAGAAGAAATATGGAAATAGCAGAAGTGGGAGGAGATGTGGATTCATTGGAGCAATGGAGCTAGAAGAACAAAAGGAGATGGGCTGAAAAGGAAGGGGAAAAGAATAGTTGCAAGTGTGTGAAAGGGAGTGGGAAGAACGGGAAATCTGAGTGTGGGATTGGGAGCACTGGGAAACGTGGGCAGGAATAAATCGGACAGGGGAAGAAAATTCCTGAAACATGTTGTTGTTTTCTTTAAAGATGCTAGCCTTATTACAATAAGATAGCATCCACTTTACTCATTGAGGACCAGGTCTTGACATACTGTATCTGTTTAAAACAAGTAATAAAATACATTAATGCTTTTTTTTAATGAAGAGCTAAAGCACCAAAAGGTATAATTCCTCAATAGCTTAGTATTTTTAACAAACATGTCTCTCAAATGCTGAAGGATTAAGGGTTTTAAAATCTTATACAATTGTATATAATTTGTGTAGCTGAAATCTTCCTAGTCATTTTACTCTTTTTTAAACAGAATACATGCTGATTGGTTTTTCTTTGCATATGTGAAGAACAGTGCCCTGATTTTCTAACAGGTTATCGTAGCACCTACTTCAGTTGAGTTGAAAATAACATATGGTCTGAAAATGGAAATGTGAATTGCCTCTGGGATAAAATTTGGTTTTAGTGACTAAGCTGGTCATGATAGTCTGCTTTGAGTTGAAAAGCTGATAGAAAATCAACATATCTGATGACACTGTAACTACCACAGACTAGAATTTCATAGAAATAACCATTTTTAAAAGTTACAATTTTATTCAGAAACCTAATCCATATAGTAGCTCTGTCCAGTTATATCTGAAAACATCAAAGTTGACAAATCAAACGAAGGCTTTTTTAAATTAATGTTTCTGATTCTGGCCAGTAGCACTAGAAGTTGAAATCTCTTTCTGATACGACCCAGCTCCTGAAAATTTTTTGCATTAAAAAAAATAAAAAAAATAAAAAAAGAAATAAATTAGATCTCTGGGCACAGATTTTCTAAATTGGCTGTTAACACAGTGATTTTGCCTTTTGGAGTTGTTTTTAAATATGTGGATATACCTATCTTGTAGCATTTTAAAGTGCTAAATTGCCATTTAAAAGATGAAAGAAGTCTGGAAATTTATTGAATAGTTTAAAATGAATTAAATATACTAATTAAAGTTATTTATATCTGTTATAATTTTTCATCTACACCTCAAATATTTATAGGAAGAGATCCAAGAATTTGTATGTTATATTTAAAATGCATCTGGTGAATGTCCCACATGAAGTAAATTATTTTTATTGCATTTTGGAAAAGTACATATTTAATAGTGAAATGCTTTGCTTATGTACTTATATAACTCCAGTGTATAATATGGGTCCAAGGGTCTTTAATTTATTATAAAGATAGGACTTTAATGATAAAATAATGGCTCTGATGTATCAGTAACTTTGGGATTAGATATTAGAAAGGTATCATATCTTTCAGCTCTTCCTTTTGTGATGTTACATTGCTGCCCCAGACATTTTTTACTGCAAGAGCAATCAACATAAATGAAAACTAGAAAGCATTTATGTTAAGAAGCTGTGTTACTTTCAATGAGGTGACTTCAGAAAAATGTCACACAGATATTTCACTGGAGACATTCTGGTTTGACCCCTACCTCACCATTCCTTCTCTCTCTTTCTTTTTTTTTTTTTTTTTTTTTTTAAATGATTAAACAGATGAGAAGGGGTTTGTAAAAACCCTCAAGAAAACTGACAGTTCCTTGTAGAATGTAGCTCTTTATAATTTCCATGTATTTTCCTGCAGGAGAATGGCTCTCTAACAGCACATTAGCCTTCAGCCTTGGTAAATGTAGAAGTAAATCTGAAGTATTATGATTGAAATGTTATACCTGCTTATTCTAAAACTGACATGATAGGTGACAAATGACAGAGGCATTACTGGGTCAGGTGAAGCCTTTGTCATAATCCCTTTTCCCCTAACTTTTAGCTGGTGCAGCAAAGAGAATCCTGTTTCAAGGATTATTAACACCACCTGCTACAAAATTCCTTTGGGAAGGACCAGAGTGCTTTGGATTTGAATGCTGACTTTGAAACATGCAGGAAAATGGTACAATCTCTGCAGATACTGTAATGACTACTTTGATTTTGTTATAAGCCAGTTTTTCAACTGTGAAAATATATTATTAAGGCTATAAATGCTGTTTCTCCCATTGCAATGTAAAAATGAATTTTAAAAGAATGCCTTAAATACTTGAGTTTCACAGGATTTAGACATGCAGTCTGCTGCAATGAATTGTGCAGCAAGGTTTAACTGATCTCTGGGTTGAGGGCTTGCCCCTTAGTTTTGGGTAGTACAAATAGAAAGCTCTTAACTCCATTACACAGGATTTTTTTACCTATCTTTCTTCTCCAGCACCGTTTCATGTTTTTGTAAGTTTTACCTCATGTCTGGCTCATCCATAAGGCAGACTCTTCCCTCAGGACAGCCTGTGGAAAAATTATTTCTCCCTTTGGTGGACTATTTCTGTCCTATTCTGTAACTCCTATACAATTGCTAGGAAGGAATACAATGCCTCCCTGGCTGGCTGTGTGGTACGTGGCTTATCCTCTGCAACGGCAGCATGCTGGAGAGAGGAGGGGACAGGTACCTGACAAGAAGGTCGAGCACCAAGTTTGACCCCAGTTCATCTCCCCTTCTGAAGTTGGCTTTTGGACTTTTTCAAAAGCCAGATGAGGGAAAGGCGTGCCTCCTTTTAATTGAAGAGCAGCATTGAGATGGTCCCTTTCCTGCTGGAACTGCCTGAAGCAGAACAGGCAGAGCAGAGGAACAGGAGAAGCCCTGAGCTCTTTTCAGCTCAATCTCTGATTGTAGATCCCCCTGGAACCAGGTGGAGAATCTGTCCCTTTGTATTTTTGAGTGAAATTGGTGCTGATTGATCTGTCAAGTGATTACATGCTCAGATGAGATACTGGAATGTATAGTTTGATTTGTATTCAGTACACAGCAATGCCTAGGAGTAGCTTCATATAGTACAATGAAGGTTGTAGTCATTGTAGGAGAATGAGTACATAGAAATCACCTTTCTGAATGTCTTTTAGAACCTTATTCAGCATCGTATCTTTTAGTTTGTTTTCTTTTGTGGGAATTTTTTGACCTTGCACTTGCAAAAACAGAATGCTGCAGTTTAAATGTTGGACAGAAGGACCTGTTTCTCAATACACAATATCAAAGTGCACTGAAGTTAATTGCCTTTTGAGGGTTTATCTGTCCTTTCTAAACTCAGATGCCATAATATGTACCTAAGTCACGAGAAGGTTTCAACTCATCAAGCTGAGCTTTAAACAAATACTTTGGTTGGTTGGCACATTTATATTATGGAAGGTGTTGCTCCTGTGAATATGAATCCTAGAAGATCTTCTTTCTACATAAATGCTCTCTCTTTCTTTCAAAATAAATCCCCTCAAGACACCACTACCCATAGTTTGTTCTTGGCGGGCCATTTTGTGTTGCCATCCCCTGTCTGCCCCTCTACTTGTCACGATCTATTATTTACAGAGTCAAACTTACACCGTTGTAGAATCTGTAAGCTCGTTTAAGACGAGGCTGCTTTCCAGAATTTTAAGCTTTGAAACCTAAAAAAAGATGGTATTCTACACCGTTTTTAGGCAATACCTAGGTGCTGTTTACTACTGTTACTGGTTACTAATGTATGTTTGTTTCTTGAAAAGTAGTTTTCAATATTTGAGGCACAACATACTATGAGTCATTTTTTCCTCTTAATTCAGAAGAGGATTTTTGTATAAGAGAATCTTAAGAAGCAATCGTTATGATGTGAATATATTAAGTTGTGATTTTTGAGCTAATCCTGGAGTCTATTTTAGAAATTAAGAAGTTCAGGCTATTTAAAACAATTCTTATATAGTAGTTGCATTTACTAAGCAGTGGTTCTTCGCTTTGGTGAAAGCAGGGAGTGGGAATAGGGTTTTTGTTGGTATTGTACATTAATCACACATGTTCACATGAAGTGACTCGCTGATCAAGGACATTGCTTTTTCAGAACAGAAATAATAGTTTTGTAAGTTTTATTGCCATCAAGCCACTAGTAAAATCAAGCCATTTTAGGAATTCTAGAACTAATAAAAGCTTGAGTTCCTTTGAAGTTGCGGCTTTGAGTTGACTGTGAGCTCAACCAAACCTCTTTGCCTTGGAGTTTGGGCATCTGAAATGTGAGAAATAATTACTAGTTGTTATTTGTTTGGCAGACACCTGACTGGATATTACCAGATTGAAACTTATGGGTCTGTAGATACAGCAAAGAATGCATGATCTTAAGCTGAGAAAGATGGGGATTGATAAACAAAAGGCAACACAGATACTAAATATGAGCTTGAGTTTGTTCCCTGTATTCGTAGAAACATCAATGAAGAGGGGGGTTGAACTGGTGTAAATTAAAAACATGACTGCTAAGCTGTAGTGAGTCAAAATGCCTCAGCTGTCTGCAAGTCACTTGGTGGTAGTGGTTTTAGGCTTAGGTAATCCCTTGATACTGGCTTTCTTCATGTTAGGGGCATGTGCGTGTATCTGTCTATCTAAATGTGTTTGTGTGTGTGTATATATATATCATAAAAACTGATATAAAGATACAAATTTAGCAGATTTCAGTTCAGTTTTCATGCTGTCACTTTTTTGACAGCTGTAATAGTTGTAAACGGATGTTGCTGTATTTACAGTCCTGGATTAAAGATGGGTTACCACAAAGATGTTACACATCCTTTATAATACATTTGAGAACTGCTGGTTAAAACTATCTAAAATGGCTAACTTCTGGGACTTGCAAGAAGGAAAAAAAAAAACACAGTTCAACAAAAAACTTGAGAGTGTTTTGAGGTGATGGATAGACACTAAAATGATTGACAAGCCACTCAGCATGGGCCTGATCTTTTGAAGTCTCAGAGCAATATAGCTTTTGGGATGGGACTGTTTTGCTTGTTCATTCCATCTCTAGAAGCCAAGTTCTGGGTTTCTCTGAGAGGTCAAAAGACCACTTTAAACTCCTCTCAGGGCAAAATTACATTGGTGTCATCAATGGGTTATCTTCTCAGTGCTGGCGTGGAACTCACCTAGAAAGCAGAATCCTGTTCTATTCTACTTGCGTTTCATAACAATCTCTTGCAGTACCTCTTGAAAACACCAATGGTGGTATAAAACACTGAGATTCTTTCCAGATGGCTGTGGTGGTGGTGTCCATACGTCAACGTACATTATTTAGGAAGCAAGGATAATTCATAGATGAATACTAGAAAATACTAAAGGATATATTGTTGCTCTGATTTCCCCAAGACAGAGCGAAGGAGGATAGTGTGTCTTCTGTCTCCTACTCCATGGATACTGTGGGGAAAAAGGGAAACGTTTGCATGGTCTGAGAGGAAATGGGATTCTTATTGGAAGAAAGGCACGAATAAGATGGGAGTATGTGTGGTACTTGAATGTTATCTGCGTTGCTGCTGGATCATGGAATGAAACGGAGACCTTTTGGGAGGAAGTTGTGAGACAATACAGCCTTTCTGGACACAAGATCATTGTCTGTGTCTGGAATGATCTCTGGAAATATATTTTAGGAAGTAATTTTTAAACTTCTTTTAAACATCACTGACATGTTGAAGCAATCAATGTTTTCATTTTGTTTTGTTGACAAACTGTGTGTTTAAGAGTATATTGTTGCAGTGAAGGCAAGCCTGTAGCTCAAACTTGCAACTGGCTGAAATGTGGTATATGTTAAGAATCTATAGCTCTCTAATGACATTCACAAACAATAGCAGGCATGGGTGTAAGTAAACCAAAACCAGTCTCTGTTGATCAGTCCCTATGTGTGTAAAATTTCTCTCTGCATTGGCTGTGTGCTAAAAAGATAACTTCCTTTGTATAGTATAGTAAATTTCTTTTAACAAATATAGTGTATTAAGAGGATGGCAGACATATCTTCATTGCCAGCCTGGAATGTGCAGTTTTTAAAATGGCAAGAAATGTCTCTTCAGTTGCAAAAATAAAAACATTCCTTGAAACATAGGTGGGGAACATAATTTATTCCTTTACTCCATACAGATATTTTGATGACCAAATCAGATGCAGAATTTCTGTGTGTTTTGTTTTTCATTAGAGTTGTGTGTCTATTCCCTCACCTCAGTGTATAATACTTCATGATACATATGATAATCTGTGTTGGGAGTAATTTATTTTAAATCTTAAAAGTAAAGAGAGTACTAATGCTCACCCAAGTTTCTTTGGCGCATACATGTATCTATTCCATAAGTGCTGTAAATAACAAAGAACAAGTCATTCTCCATTTCATTAATGTACCTCAGCTTTATTATTTGAAGTTCCTGTCTCGTATATGTAATAAGTGAAAAGGAAATGAGACTTCAGAGTAGATAATGTAAACACACACCATTTCTGTGGTTTAACTGGAACAAAATGAATGCTTTGTTTTGTAAAAACCTAATTATTGCTATACCTTCTGTATATTCAGACTCTAACTCTGGCCTGGCCAAGCTTGTAGTGCCTCCATTATTTCAAGCATCAGGTTTTATACAATATAATATCTCATATTGTAAACACAAGACTGTTTAATTCTCTGCTGACTTCTGCTCATCAAAAAAAGGGTTTTCACCTTAGTCCCTTGATGTTTGTTAACTTGGCTATAGGAACAATTTAATTCTTAGTACTTCATATTTCTTTGTGAAAGTGTGTTCTCATTACATGTGCTGCATGTAGGTAAAATAAACTGTGATTTGGGAATAAACTAATTTAAACATAACACAAAAAATTGCAAATCAGTGCACAGGCCTCCCCAGTTGTAACCTTGTCTCTAATTCTTAGCTCTTTTGTCCCAGATTATTTTCCCATCCTTCCAACAAGGAGTTCTACCAAGTTCTTGTTTCTTTCTAGCTTCCCTCCCCTGCCCCCAAGCTGTTGTGATTCAGTCCTTAGATTAAATAGTCCAGACATGTTCTTGAAAGTATTGAATTTTCTTGGCTGAATCTTCTTTTTGTTTTTTAAACTTGGAAGTGTAATATTTTAAATCTGGTGACTTATGAAGAAAACCCTGGATCTTTTTTTCTTCGTACTGATGCATTTCATCCTTCTTTGTGTTACAAGTTCCAAAACTGAAAAGAGATTTGTATCTCTGTTCTATATATCTTGTCTTCAAATACTTCTTTACTGTCAGATTTGACTGCTAACTGACTGTTTATATTATCATACAAAACTGTGATTCCAAAATGATAACTGTTGCATGTTTTTATCCCTCTTCCTTTGGGCAGTTCTGTGGGTTGAGGGTTGGTAACTAAAGAGCCTGTTCACTCAACCAAATGCCTATCAGTCTCACTTTTATTTTCAGTTCTTGCATTTTATTTTGAAAAACAGAAGAAATATTCTCTTTGGTTTCAAATCTACTAAAATAGCCTAGACATAATCAGTGAGTAGCATATTTAGATTAGCTTCACAATCCTAACGGAAGTATTTGTGATGTGTTTTACGTGTGTCATCTTTAGATGATGGACCACTTTGCAGGAATTGGCTTTGGTCTCTAGTGGCAGTTAAGAAGCTTTCTCTGCCCTTGCCAAATGTATAAACTAGGGCAAAGTAAATAAAATACTTGTCATTTTAGAAATTTGACCTACACTGTCAAAGTTTTATGTAGACTTTTTTTTTTTAATTAAATATGGAATTAGTGATATGCTATCTTATTCATGCCTTCACTTAGGAATGATAAATAGTATATCTAGATCTGGAGTGCTGTGTCCAGTTGTGGGCTCTCCAGTACAAGAGAGATATGGAGCTAATTGGCTTGTGAAGGTTTTCCTGTAGTCTGGAATATTTTAAGAACCTCTACATATTTAAGTAGCATCAGAGAGCAGGAAATGATGGACTGCATGACTTCTTGAGGTCTGTTCTTGATTTCTATGATTTTTGTCTGCAGAAATACCTCCTTATTTACATCAGCATATCAAGAGTGACTTTCTTTTTGGGTAGACAACCCACAGTTTCTGAGAAATCCTTCACTTATTTCAATTTATCTAATTGGGCATCCAAGCATAGGAAGTGTCAGATTATATAATGGAGCTTTATTGCTGCTGGATAAGGAGAGAAATTAAGAGGTTGCCAGATTTGCATTAACCATTTAAAGTGTAGCCTTCTCAGAATGCTTTGTCTGGAACATCCCTAGAGCCATCCACATCTTCAGCATGCGTTTCCAGTGAAATAGAATGAAATGCCTAGAGGCCTAGCAAATCTGTATTAATAGAATACCAGCTAGCTAATCTTTCTGTATAAAATGTATAAAGTTAAGGTAGAAAGCATGTTGATAAACAGTGTAAGCATGTGAGACCACAAACACATAACCTTATTCTCTTCAGCAGTATGTAGGACCAGAGAAGTATTTTGAGACTCTTTTCTTAAGCTGTCCCCTACATATAATGGAGGTGGCTGATGTCTCAGTCATCATTCTAAGTATATGTATAATTAACAGTTTTAGTTTCTAAGTACATATACGTTCTCTGTGGAGTTGAAACAGTTTTATTTCAATGAATATTAGAAACATTTTGCATAGTCCTCTGATAAGTATGAACTGCTAATATGTGCATAATAGTAAAAGACCTTCTGATAATAGATTATGACTTTGCTAATAACTACTGTCAGTTAACAGATAATAACTTGTATGCAAAATTCTTCTGGGAGGTTCTTTAATGTAAACAGTTGCCTTTAAATAAGACAGAAATTACAGTTGCTACCCATAATATGCTAGGTTTGTTACACTGTAAAAATTTTTAATTTGCATTTGGAAACAGGCTTTCGTTATGGATGGAACAGCTGAAGTCAAGCCCATTTAAACACTGCCCTGAAAAGCCTTTTTCTTTGGTTGTGCCAACAACAGGTTGATGTGTTCCAAAGCTGAGGAACTAGTAGCAGATTTAGGTGCTACAGAAACATTTTTCCTACGCATGAAAATTGATCTGCCAAAGATATACTTATGTCAAAAAGCCAAAGGCTTGAAAATGTCTGTGTTTGGCTTTGTATCTGCCATAATATTCTTCCTTCCCTCTCTTCCTTTTTATCTTTCATTTTTCTGTTCTCTTTATGATTGTTAGGCTTAAATTTTAGTAAGTATCAGCATTGTCTTCACTGTGTTTACTAGAAGTTTCAGGTATCTGTTGTGAGCTTTGTCAGCCTTTAAATCAAGGAGTAAGGGCTCATTAACAGTTAAGCAGTGTCTTGCAGCTTTCATTGAATATTTGACTTAAGAGAGATTTGGTCATAAAATACTACTAAGTAGCGTTTTAAACAATCTGAATGAATGTTGTTTTTCTCAGAATCAAATTTAAATCCTCTGTTATCTGGATTATTACCTTACCACCTTTCCATACTGTTATCTCTGAAAAACGGAATAGAAAAAAATTGAGTTTTCTAATTAAAAAAAGAGAAAGCATAGTGTATCTAGAGGACTTGAATGTTCTGTATCCATCACAACAATTTGCATACTGCAAAAAAAATCCTTTTTTTCTGGGAATATCACTTTTAAAGATGACTGATTTCTAAAAGAGATCAAAAATTATGCAGTCTCTAAATATTGATCCTTTGTGTACAAATATGGGTGCTTTTTCTACTACATTGTCAGGAAGACTTGAATGATTGTGTGTGTAGTATTAGATCATTGTGTACAAAGAAGAGACATTAGTTTCTTAGTTATCAGGAATTACATAAATTCAGTCTGTGTGCTTAGCGTGGAGTGTGCCCCACAAAAATTCAGTTGGTATACTCTCTCTTTGGCTCTGTGCTGTTTCATAAATATATTTCTTTTAATGTTATAATGCTATTCTCTGTAATAAGGTTTTCATTTGCTTTATATGAATTGAACATGTTTCCACAAGTAAATTCACCCAAGCATGTATTTTTATAGCTCATACAATGGTGTTACAAACTTCAGTCCTAAATTAGAAGTATGGTTTTTAAAGTATAAAGGTAGTTCAAATGTCCATGAGCTTTTGTTCCTATTAATAATAGTGGTACATCCATTTCAAATCTAGACTGAGGCAACTAGTTTGTTTTAGCCTCTGTAAGGTGCTTAAGCCTTTCAAAAATTTGGAACTCAATGAGCTAGAAGATTCAGTGTTTCGTTACTTAAGTCCTGAGCCATGCAGATTGCAACCGCAGTTTTCAGGTCTGAAAGCTTTCTGCCAGAGGCACATTTAAAAGGTAACTGTAGCAGACTAGAGAATTTTAATTTCAAATAAAATAGTATGATAGTTTATGCTGTTATTCACTCACAGTGTCAAATGTCATTAATCTTTATGTCAGTTTTAGAGGTTTAAGAAGAGCTGAACACCCAATTACAAAGTACAAGGTACTTAATGCAACTGTTTAAGGATGGGTGATGGTGGGTGGGTGAGTGAGTGAAAGGGATGCTTGCACAGATCCTTTCACTAGTGATGAATTATACGTAAGTACAAAATTAGTATTTAAACAAGTGATAATGCTTTTACTACTTCAGGTCTTAGTGCATAAAAATATTCATCATTTGAGAGCTAAAAAAAATCCAGTTACACATTTTCTATATGACTAAGTATTCTAGATCTCTTGTATCATATAGGCCCTTTTATTAAAGTTGATCTGTAAAGTGCAAAAGGCCTTATCCTTCCCTGAAATGGAAGAATTGCAGAAACCTAAAATAATCAGGAGAGGGTTAGAGACTGATGGACTTAATATCTGAGGAAAGTATGCAAACATCATCATGAGATCAAAATGAAAGGGCAAATAAAAAGAGCTCTAGGTCAGCTTTTAAAATGTAATATTCTTTGGCTAAGATCCCACTATTTCATGCTTCGATTTAATCTGTCAGGGCAAAAGGGCAAAGGTCCACATGATTGCTGGGGAGGGTACAAGATGCATGACAGAGCAATTTGCTGAGTTTCTCTGGATGGGTGTAGATAAAGCTTACATGTCTTTGCTCTTTGTCTCTCTGACAGTAGCCTTTAACATAGTCCTTATTGTTCACTTTTTGGGTCACTGAAAGGCATTTATAACGTATTTGTGGTGCAGAAAACACATGAATCTCTTTTCTAATTTGTCTTAATTGCTTGTCTCACTAAATGGTTAATTCAGATTTGTATGTGCTCAGCAGTTTAGAAAAAAGGTGTTTGTTCATATATGAAATCTCTGTAATTGCCAAAAGTCATTAGGAGTGTTGGTGGATGATCAGCATTAGACCACCTAAATGCCTTTATTCTCACTTCTCCTACTTTACATTTAAAAGTGCTTAGATGATTATTTTATAATTTGTAGAACTTTACTGAAGTTGTACTCAGTCCTTTTTCTCCTTGGGGAAATATTTGGTCATTTGAGATTGTATTTCTTGATTTCCCTTGGTGATGGCATGTGTGTTAACCCTTTGCTGTGCTGTTAAAATCCTGTGCACTCAAATTGGCCTTCAAGTTACAAAACAGTATGTGTCTCTCTTCAAGTCAATCAACTTGGTAGTAAATAGAGGAAATTATGTGAGCACAGATACATGTCTAAAAATTTTCTTATTTGATCAGAACACAGTTACTTCTAAGTCATGAGCATTACAAAGACAGTCATCTTTTACTGTTCTGTGCATTACTACTAATATGCATACCTTCTAAAGAAAATAGAAAACTGCTGGCTTTTCAGGTTTGTAGATTGAGGCATTCATCCTGCAATTGAGTATTCCCAAATAGAAGGACTTTCCAACCAGATGCAATGGTCTGTTTCAGAAATTTGTCATAGATTTGGAATCAAAGTACATGCAAAATACCTTCTTGGTTTAAAGAGTTGAATGCCTTTGTACAGTTTACAGAAATAGGTTCGTGTGTCTTGCTTCATTTAATTCAACTTTATTCTTTTATTACAGAAAGAGAGAAAATGTCTTGCAAACATAAGTTTACCATTAGCAGAACTAACGCAATGTTTTTTATACATCTTGTGTATGGTAGTAGTGTTCAGTAAGTCACCTGTAGTAGCAGCAAATGTCTTGGATCAAGGTTAATTTTGTTAAAGAATGGCAAGACTGCTGGTAGCCATGAAAGCAGAGAGGAAAAGATTTGACAATGTATTTGGGCAGTTACCTAAAAGCAGTCTGCTTCAGTCTCTGTGCAGATTCATTCTTGTTGCATTTTTGAGCAAAAGAAGAAAATTACTAATGGGACTACAGTAGGTCATTTTACAGTCCAGTTTTGTGTCATCATATTAAATGATGAGTGCTAGGTATTTAAAGGTAATGATTAAATGCATCATGACATTCTAGATCTGATTAGTGATTACCGACAGCTAATGTAGTCATACGTACATGACATGAGTTTGTCAATATTTCAGACTTTGGGGGGAAAAAGCATAATTTCTTGATCATACTTCATAGTCATCTTAGAATCATCCTCTTTTTTTTTTTTTTTTTCTCTCCTTCTTTTAATAACTGCCTGTTAGTGTTTCAGTTGCTTTGTTTGCGGAGAAAAAAAATACATTACACAGCCCATAATGCTTTGGACTACTGACCTGTGCCTGGATTGATGTCCAGGCATAGAAAATTACTTTAGCAAAGGTCAGCACCTGGGTAATGGAAACTACATAGTTAGTGAGTGGACCCAGCTCTGAGGCTTAACATAAGAATCCTGACATTAATATTTATTGGTGACAACCAGAGTTTTGAACAATTTGAGCTGAGTAATGCTTCCCTTATCAGTTGCCTAATTTTGGCTTGTATTTTTGGGAGTTAAAATTTTACCCATTTGCCAGACATGATGGCGTCTTCATAGCTCTGAACATTTAAGACAAATAACAATTACTAAAGAATGTTAACTTGCTGGTTTTGGAAGTAGCAGTTACTAGCCGTAATTTTTGTGAGCACGTCATCTAAATTCAGCCCTCTGTTACATATGTGCCTTCCCCAGCAGTATCATTGGCTAATCTCTGTCTGTACAGAAACTCCTGCCTCGATGCCCATGAGAAGGTGGACATGAAGAATCTTTCCTGTTGTATCATTTCTCTGTTTTACACTTAACACATATTTCTGTTTCCAGACATTAGCATGCCAATGTTAAGGGTGGATTCGATAGGCCAGCTTGAATGCATCTATGCCAATGCGTGCAGCACGGGCAATAAACAGAAGGAGCTGGAAGCCATCGTGCAGCAGGATAGATATGACTTAGTTGCCATCACAGAAACATGGTGGAATGACTCCCATGACTGGAGTGCTGCAATGGATGGCTATAAGCTCTTCAGAAGGGATAGGCAAGGTAGAAGAGGTGGTGGGGTAGGTCTCTATGTTAGGGAGTGTTTGGACTGTACAGACCTACACGATTGTGATGACAAGGTGGAGTCTTTATGGGTAAGGATGAGAGAGAAGGCCAACAAGGCAAATATTGTGCTGGGAGTCTGTTATAGACCACCCAACCAGGTTGAAGAGGAGGATGAATCATTCTACAAGCGGCTGGCAGTAGTCTCAGAATCATGTGCCCGTGTCCTTGTGGGGGACTTCAACTTTCCAGACATCTGCTGGAAATACAACACAGCAGTGAGTAAACAATCTAGGAGGTTCCTGGAGTGTGTGGAAGATAACTTCCTGACGCAGCTGGTAGGTGAGCCAACCAGGGGAGGAGCCTTGCTACATCTACTGTTTACAAACAGGGAAGGAGTGGTGGGAGGCGTGATGGTCGGAGGTTGTCTTGGGCTTAGCGACCATGAAATGATAGAATTCTCAGTTCTTGGTGAGGCAAGGAAAGGGGTCAGCAAAGCCACCGCTATGGACTTCCGGAGGGCAAACTTTGGCCTCTTTGAGGCACTGGTTGAAGGAGTCCCTTGGGAGATGGTCCTGAAGGGAAAAGGGGTCCAGGAGGGATGGACATTCTTTAAGAAAGAAATCTTAATGACTCAGGACCAGGCTATTCCCATGTGCCGCAAGTTGAACCTCTGAGGAAAACGACCGGCCTGGCTGAACAGGAAGCTTTTGCTAGGAGTCAAGAAAAAAAGGAGAGTTTATCACCTCTGGAAGAAAGGGCAGGAAACTCAGGAGGATTACAGGGATCTTGTTAGGTCATAGAGAGAGGAAATTAGAAAGGCAAAAGCTCAGCTAGAACTAAATCTGGCCACTGTCATAAGGGACAACAAAAAAATGTTTTTACAAATATGTTACCAGTAAAAAGAATCCCAAGGAGAATATCTGTCCTTTAATGGATACAGAAGGGAACGTTGCCACCAGAGATGAGGAAAAGGCTGAGGTACTTAATGCCTTCTTTGCCTCAGTCTTTAATAGGGAGACCAGTTATCCTCAGGGTACTCTGCCCCCTAAGCTGTAAGGCAAAGATAAAGAGCAGAATATACCCCCCTTAATCCAGGAGGAAATAGTTAGAGACCTACTACACCATTTGGACACTCACAAATCTATGGGACCAGATGGCATCCATCCAAGAGTACTGAGGGAAGTGGCGGAGGTGGTTGCCAAGCTACTCTCTATCATCTTTTGGCAATGCTGGTCAACGGGGGAGGTCCCAGAGGACTGGAAGCTTGCCAGCGTGTTGCTCATTTACAAGAAGGGTCGGAGGGAGGATCCAGGGAACTACAGGCCTGTCAGCCTGACCTCAGTACTAGGGAAGATTATGGAACAGTTTGTCTTGAGAGCGCTCACATGGCAAGTCCAGGATAAGAAGGGGATCAGGCCCAGTCAGCATGGGTTTATGAAAGGCAGGTCCTGCTTGACCAACCTGATGTCCTTCTATGACCAGGTGACTCACCTAGTGGATGAGGAAAAGGCTGTGGATGTTATCTACCTTGACTTCAGCAAGGCCTTTGACACTGTCTCTCCTGGCGTACTCTTTGAGAAACTGGCGTCTCATGGCTTGGACAAGTGTACTCTTCGCGGGGTGAAAAACTGGCTGGATGGACAAGCCCAGAGGGTTGTGGTGAATGGGGTGAAATCCAGTTGGCGGCGGGTCACAAGTGGTGTTCCCCAGGGCTCAGTGTTGGGGCTGTTTCTGTTTAATATCTTTATCAACGATTTGGATGAGGGGATCGAGTGCACCCTCAGCAAGTTTGCAGACGACACCAAGTGGGGAGGCAGGGTTGATCTGCTTGAGGGTAGGGAGGCTCTACTGAGAGATCTGGACAGGCTGGATCGATGGGCCGAGGCCAATTGTATGAAGTTCAACAAGGTCAAGCGCCGGGTCCTGCACTTCAGTCAAAGCAACCCCATGCAGTGCTACGGGCTTGGGGAAAGGTGGCTGGAAAGCTGCCCAGCAGAGAAAAACCTGGGGGTGCTGGTTGACAGCCGGCTGAATATGAGCCAGCAGTGTGCCCAGGTGGCCAAGAAGGTCAGCAGCATCCTGGCCTGTATCAGAAACAGCATGGCCAGCAGGAGCAGGGAGGTGATTGTTCCCCTGTACTTGGCACTGGTGAGGCCGCACCTTGAGTACTGTGTTCAGTTTTGGCCCACTCCCTACAGGAAAGACATTGAGGTGCTGGATTGTGTCCAGAGAAGGGCAACAGAGCTGGTGAGGGGCCTGGAGCACAAGTCTTATGAGGAGCGGCTGAGGGAACTGGGTCTGCTTAGTCTGGAGAAGAGGGGACTGAGGAGAGACCTTATCGCTCTCTTACAACTACCTGAAGGGGGGTTGTAGTGAGGTGGGTCCTGGTCTCTTCTGTCAGGTGGCTGGAGATAGGACAAGAGGAAATGGCCTCAAGTTGTGGCAAGGGAGATTTAGATTGGGTATTAGGAAAAATTTCTTTACTGAAAGGGTTGTCAGGCATTGGAACAGGCTGCCCAGGGAAGTGGTTGAGTCACCATCCCTGGAGGTATTCAAAAAGCATGTAGACAAGGTACTCCAGAAATGGTTTAGTGGGCATGGGTGATGGTTGGACTTGATGATCTTGAAGGTTTTTTCCAACCTAAATGATTCTATGATTCTGTGAAATGTCCCAGCTTAGCACAGATAGCTCCTTAAAAGAAATGCAAAGAACTTATTTCAAAATCATTTGTTTGCAGAAATCACAGGGACGGTGTTTACGTTTAGATCCTTTAAATAAATGGAAATTAAGTAATTTTATTTTTTTTCTTCTCATATTCTGTGCTGCATCTTAGGATAAAACAGTATCAAGATTTTAACTAGCTTTCTTGTTTGTTATGTCTTTACTCTTTTTCTGTTGTTTTTGGCATGCCTTCGTTTGCTGATGCTTATGTTGACATTTATTCTAATCATTTTAAATGAAGGTCTTAACCCTGGCTCTATCCTTTTAGATGTCATTGCTTATGAAAGAATAGGAATGGCAATTGTATCTAACCATGCAATGCATTTAGGTAGTTTGTATTTAATGTCTGTTGTAAAAATGTATTTCTTTTCTGAAGTAAATGAACCATGTACGTTATGTAAGAAATCCATGTTCCTACCTTCAGTTGTTCAATGAAAAATTATCTCTTTAGGTAGCACTTGTGCTGTACCAAGAAGTGTAAAGCTTTCAATTGTTGGTGCGTTCTGACATTGTACAAGGACTAGGAAGATGGTTCTGTTGCTTCTGCTTCTATGTATCTCATGATATGATTTCAAGGTGGTGGGGTTTTATTTTTATTTTTAATGAAGAATAAGTGATGCTGAGGTGTTCTATTTCATTCTTTCTGGGTCCAGTTTGGTAAGTTATTGGATTCCTGTGACTGTTACCAATATGGCATGAGGTGAGGGCATTCAGCACTTCAACGATCTGATTCCTTTGCTGTTCTCTGTGTCCGTTTTCATTTAGAAAGTTATTTTCATATCTTTTTTTTGAGAAACAAATTCTTTCGTAGACATTCTGTGCCCCAATTCCTTGCGCAGCAAAAGAGGAAATCTCAGAAGACATTGCTGCTGGTGGGTTAAACAGTGGATTCTCTTTTGAACATTGTGCTTCTAACTGAGGTGTCTCTTACGTGGGAAGCGAGGGGAATAGATTTGATTATTTTTGAAAATACACTTCCTCCCTGCCCCTTGCTATTCTTAATGTTAGGGAAAGTTGCGTGCTTGTGTTTGACAAGATTATAGTATGTGACTTGCTTCTAGCTTTACAAATGTTTTTGATTTGAGTGGTATTTTCATTTGCAATTAGATCCGAAGTGTGATGGTAAATGAGGATCTTTTTTAAAATTATGATGTGTGGAATCAAATGATGACATGAAAATCTCATCTTTCATTTGAAAAGTTACTGCTTCTTATGCCAGAGTGTGGCTTTCTCCAAATGGGCTGTAACAGGGAACGTTATCCTACCATCTATAGCATGTCCTTCTCTGCATGGGCTTTACCAATTTCCAGCAAATCCTGAAAATATGAACCCTGAATAGACAAAATACAAAAATTGTCTTAGTTTTTTTAAAGACTGAAATATGTAAGCTAATGCAAAAACCCTTGAATGCTTAGACTGTAAGCACTGCGAGTTGGAAGTCCCCCTCAGACCTGGCTGCTTCGATTTTGGCTGCTGCCTCTTTCCATGTTCAGTTCAGAGAAAATCAGAGAATTTGCACAAAGATTTTGTTTCGGGTGACTCCTACTTGAATGGGAATCTCCTCGTAGGTCAGTGACTCATCGGCTTTCCTGGAATACCGCACTTGAACCTCTTCCTGCATTGTGCCATTCCTGATTTTAAATCCTTCTGTCTGTCCCTCATTTGTGGCTACACGTATTGGAGGATTTCTACCAACAAAGCTAACATTAAACTTGCCTATAAATGTATTCAGTGGAATGTAGATATGACCCAACTTTACTTAATTCCTACTTCTTCCTGCATTTAAAGGCTTTTTAAAATTGTCAACTGAAGTATAAACAGTGGGGTTTTTTTTTCTCTTTCCCTTTTACAATTGTGATTAAAGAAAAAAGAATAACACTTAATTCAAGATATTAGTTTTCTTTCACTGGTTTTGTGAGATATGCTTCAGGAAGACGTTTGTTCCTCCACAACCTGTTTTGTTGACTGGAGAATATAATGTGCCACAGGAAGAGGGAGAGTATGTATTTGTTGGGGGCACACTGTGCATTTGGTATAAACCAAAAATTTTTTAGGTGCTTGATGTTTGGCAAATGCGTTGATTTGCCTGTCCTTTGAAGAAAGGTTTAAGAAGAACAATAAAGCCAAAGTTGGTTTGTATTTTCTAAGTGAAAATACTCATTTTGATAAAAGCAGATCCTTCATATACCTAGCCTACATAAATTATGTGTAAACTATCTGGATTAAATCAGTAAAAGCCAAGGATAATTTCTGCAGTCTTAGGTATCTGAAAGAGTTGGCCATTTAGCCAGGCCAGGCTGTAAGCATTTCTGCAGGAGTATCCAAATTAAACATAAAGTTAGCTAATGTAAGGAATGTTTAAATATACATTCCGGTTTATGTGCTTGCTAATATTACATCTGTTTTCCAACTTGCATTGGATTTTTTTTCAGCTGAAGATGAAAAAAATTGGCTAGACTTGGTTTTAACAGTTGTTAGTATTGGACTTTTTTTGTTTTGTGGACAGAGTGAGAAGACAGAAGAATAAGGACGCTGGAGGAGAAGTTATGTTCTTGAGAGAAATACCTGATAACTCTGTAATCTTTCTGGTTATATACCTTTGCAGCTGTGGGTTTTGACAGTCTAGTATTGGCTTATTTTATGGTTATGAGCTGAACAGAACCCTCCCTGTACTCTTGTAAATAAATCTGAGAGCTCCTAAAGAAAATAAAAATCTATGTACCAAAAACGTTTAAAACAACTTAACTTTTGCCACTGAAGGGTATCTTTCTCCAGTAAAACATTTACTGTTGGCTGATTTGGTTTAGTTAATCATTGATTTGCCACACAAAAAAATAATGACAAATTATGTAAACTAATCTGAAAACTCAAATTTTTTATGCCAGGCATTTACTTTTCAACTTACAACCCATTCTCCATATTTTTACATTTTTATAGCAATAATTGAACTTGAAAAGTAAGTGGGAACTGATGTACCGAGCCTGCTAGTAGTATGATTTATGTTATCCATGAATCAGGCTTCTATCTGACACTAGAGAAATGGCATAGCATGTTTCAGATGATTAAAGCCAATCTACTGTTAAGGCTTGAATTGAATGTTGTGCCATTTTAGAATAGTGTGCATTCAGAATATTGCTTGAAAATGTGGGAAAAACTGAATGATATGAAAGGCAAAGAGACAGAACACCCTCATGTAATTAGTATCCCCAAGGAAAGGAACCAAAGCTATGTAAGATAATTAAAATGGCTTCTGATAAACACAACTTTTAAACTAGTTGGTTGTGGATGCACCATTTTGATTTCTTGTGACGGCTGTATTCTGGGAGTCTCATTTGAGAGTTCATACTGAATCCCAGGAGTTTAGCAAGCTCAGACAAATAAAAGCCGTGTTACAAAACAGAAAATAATGCATGGAGGATAGAGGAAAAGGACAGAAAAATACATCTGGAAAGGTTAGAGATAGTCTTACAAGTACTGGTGGCCAGTTTTCTACCGATTTGTGTATTTTGTGTTTTAAGACTGTTTGATTTATTGTGTTGTGGAAATAATACCAATTTTATAATAATCTATTCTAAAGATTAATTATTAAAGCCCATTATTAAGGGCGGTATATTCTTAACCTTATCTTTAGTTTAGGAAGGTCATAAATATATCCAAACAAGGCCAAGACCACTATCTAGAAAGCAGATGTGAGAGCCAAGAGCTTTGGATCTCTTCCAAGTGGTTATTCTGGGCTGTGGACCAGCTCTACATCTAATAGTAAGAAGTGGTTTTCTGGGACCCGTTCAGAGTAGAGTGGCCACTTGATCCAGAACTACAGAGAGGAGCTTCCTCAGCCTGCCATGGGCGAGCTGCAAGTCTCACAGCCCTTGCTCTAACCCAAGAGAGTTGCTCTCCTTGCTCTGTTCTGTGCAAAAGTGGCCTTTTTTTGGTGGGTTGGTTTTTAAATTTTATTTATTTCTCCCATTATTGTCTGTCAAATATGCCATACCCAAATAGCGTTTAAAAAACTTGTGTGGAAAAACCTGGTGACTGTCATTTTCAGTGAATGTTTTGAACAATGCTAAAACAATTTGGAAAAACCTTTTAACGTGCAAATTAATTTGCAATTTTAATACTTTCTCATATAGGAAGCAAAGCTTTGTTTGATAGAATACAAGATTTTATCTCCAGGTAGTCAACATTTCTCTAAAGCAGAAATTGTAGTCAGTGGTACAAGGTACAAGGAAGTCTCTGCTGTGTTTCCCAACTGTGAGTTAGAATGAAAAACGTTTTCATGTGTTCTTTTAATTTTAACTTGATTCCTATCTAAGAGTTGGTTCTTGCACTTTTAAACCATTTCCTTCCTGTTATTAGTAGATGCTCCCTAATTAAAAGCTTTTAAAATGTAAAATAAATTAAGTATAGAGGAAGGAGGCAAGAGTAAACAAATGTTTATAACTAGCTTGCTATCTGTCTGGGGCGTAGCTGGTTTGCATGGATGGATGGAGAAAGCTTAAAAAACAACCAAGCTGTAGAAGTTGAGAAAAAAAATTGGAGAAAGCTGGAATACTACCTGAGGCAAAAAGCCTTGTATGATTCAGGAATTGGAAATACTGACTGGGTCATTAATGATTTATTACTTGCCTTTCTATCTTAAGGATATTAGGATGACTGAATCTAGATATATCAAAATATTATTTGATTTTTTTCTGTTGTTTAAGTGGTATAAAGTGGCAGCCTTCTGACTGAAGATGGTAACTAGCCTTCTTTTTGTTATCAGGATGAAGACTTCACTGTGTAGTGAGTTATTGCTTCTGACCTAGCTCCTCTTCTGCTCTATAGCACTGAAAGTATGCTGAAGGAGGGGTGAAACATAATAAAGTACATCTCAGTGACAGTAATTCTGAAGCAATTGACACAAATTATTGCTGTACTACTATTGTAGATAGTACTGCGGCAGGCTGGAATTGCTTTTGGGTGCCTTTTAAGTTTCTCCCCTCTTCTCCGCAGTTGGGCAGAATATCAGCTCAAGACCCCAAGGGCCATGTTAATTACAGCATCACTTCGCAATTTTATTTCCACTTTTTTTTGGTAGTATTAATGTCAGCAATGTATTTTAATTTCTTCACTGCAGATAGTGGTGATTCTGCCAAAAATAGTTACATTGGAATTTCTTATGGCCAGCTATGTGATGATTTTGCATCTTTATTTTTTCTGATTTTTTTTTTAACCAAATATATGAAATGGTTTAGCTGGTGGTCCTTGAAGAATAAATCTGTCTTGCTGGACAGTTGCAAATATAAACTTCTTCTCACTATCCAATATAAGTGCAAAAGGGAATAACCAGTAACAAGAAAAGTACCTGGCAAGGATGCAAAAAAAATGTGCTAATTAATTTTGATGGGAAAATTAGATTTTAATTTATTTAGTGTCTTCATCTGATACATTCAAGACATTTACTATTAGTAATGATAGGGAAAATCAAGAGGAGCTGCACATTCTGAGGAACCACCTATTGGAAACTGAGCTGAGATCACTAAATATTTAGCTCTTCATATTATTTGAATGAGCAGCATCAGCATTTCTCTCTATTTTTCAGGGCTTCTTCCATTCCAGTATCTCAGAAGTTTGGGTGGGATGGGAACTTGACAAATGCTAATAACCATTTATTAAATAAGACCTCTACTCTCAACTATGCCATGACATTAATGGTACTAATATTTAGCATTGCTAAAGGAATTTTCATCATTGTATCTTAAAGGGCTGTGCACAAACAGATTGGAAATGCTATTCCCACTTCACAGATAAGAAAAACTAAGCAAAATAATTTTGGTATGTTTTTAATGGCAAGATGTTTGAGCAGCTAGGCTTAGATTCATCAGTTCTCTTATTTCCCATGTGTTCCTCTAGCAGCTGCACATACAGGGATTTTTCTATTTCCCCCACTTGTGCTAGAAGAACAGAGATTGATGGATTGAAAAAAATGCAGCGCTCAGGCACACGTATCTCCTAACACAGGAGTGGGCTATTGGGTGTGGATGGGTAGTCGGCAGGAAGCTGCATGGGACCAGTTAGAGCAGAGATAATGCAGAAGGAGAAGATGGAGCAGGACTCTTTGCATGCTGCTTTGCTCTGTGTGATGTGGGATTAGGCAAGAAGAACATCACAGGCTCAGAAGAGAGATTGAGTTGGCAGGAGCCTGTAAAACCAGTTGCATGTGAAGCTTTCAGACGCTGGATATGTTCCTGGTCTCCCCATTCCCACCATTTTCTGTTCTAGCCTATCTGATCTGCAGCTGTGTGTTCAACACACTCCCTTTCATCCATCTTCTCTCAAGTGCTCTTTTTTAGTCTAATACGAACTTTATTCCTATTTTCCTTTACTCTTTTCCTGTCTTTTTCTATTTCCTTATTTTCTTTTCATTCAGTTTGGCCTTCTGATTATGCCCTTTCTTATATCATCTTTGTTGTTTTACTGTCCTAATAATTTCCTTGCAAAGCCCCCTTCCAGCTGTAGGGAAGGAACATGCATAGCTCACTCAATATTTACTGACCATCATATTCCCTCTGCTTGTATGGTGTATTAGCAAATCTTTGTCTGTTTTGTCAGCTCCCGGGAACCAGGATTGACTGCAGTCTATCAAACATTTAGCAAAGGGAGCTATTGTTTCAAAAAAGGTTTTATCCATCAGTATGTATTTGCGTATTCATAACTCTCTGTCTCACAAGCACTTGAAAAATTCAATCCTGTGCGGTGCCAAGCCATTCCTCCAAAGGCTCAAAGCTCTGTCAGCTCTCCCTGACTTGAGGGCAGGCAGCGGGTTAGACTTGCCCACATCAGATCTCTTCACTGCGATGATTTTTTTTCAATAAGCTTAAAGTCAAATCAGTATAGGATGTTTGAAAAATCTCAACCATAAAGTTTGAAATGTATTTTTTAGTAGTTCAGGTTCCCAAAGATGATCTTGGTCTCATGTCTACACACTGAGCGTTTAAAAATGTGTGTGAGTGTGTGGGTATACCTGTAGGTAGTCCTGACTTGAACTTCTTTTGTCTATTCATTATTTAAACAAAATATTTTAAAAAAATTACTTCTGGGACATTCTAAGTTATTATTTGAAGAATTAATAATGGAAAAATATTCTAAATATAATGCTTTAAAAAGCATATAGTGGCTTTAAAATAAGCTTATTTCAGCATGTAATTTAATAATAATACAATGTTAATATAGGATATAAGTAAAGAACATAAGGGGCAGAATTGCCTGACCTTGATTTTTTAACTGTATCTCTTGCATGGATGCATTATTCATTTGCTATGGTGAAAATGAAAAAAAACCTTGGAATTGTTTTTATAGCCAAAGGAAAATATGTGAGCGGTAATAAGAAGACTGGCCATGTCAAAATCTGGAATCATTCTTCAAATTTGCTTTGAAAATTAAGCTTTTAACACCAAGCAACTGGCTCTCTCAAATATCTTGTTTCAAGGAAAATACAGCAAGCAATAAATTGCAGTATCAAATGGCCACTGTAACTAAATCTTGTTCTTCCTTCAGTGGCCTCAGGACAATTGGTCTAAAGTCTTCTTTAAAGAAAAAGGCTATAATTACTGCTGCAATTGTTTGCTTTACCTCAGATGTAGAAAACGTGCTTCCTCCTTCTTTGTCCTTTTTATGGCTATTTTAGCTTCATCTTTCAGTGTATAACTGTTTGTGTCTTAGTAGATTCTCTGTAAGATTTAAAGACTACAAGTGATTAAAATGTAAATCGACGGCTTTTTTGATAAATTGAACATAATCAAAATGTATTAATCCTATAAAAAACAAATTTTATGTTTTGTTATCAATATACAGAAATTGCAATTTTTACATAATAAGTGAACTGCTGATTATACTTTCAATGATATTAAAAAGCACACACTAGTTAAAGATATTAAAAATCCTGTGAAATTTGGTTTTACTGGAAATTGATACTCAGCATTGCAGGACTGGGGGTCTTGGCAGATCTAAGCAAAGCTGTTTCTGCACAGTTGCTGATATTTATAATCTACAATAGAGAAGAGACTGTTTTATGAATGTTGAGAAAAGATCAACACTAACACCTAACAGATGGGTTATATCAGGAGAACATTTGCTAACAATACTTGATCTTAAAGACCTGCTGATACCTTGTGGAAAAAACTTCAAAAATGGTTCAGAATAGATTAAATAAAAAGGCTTCTGATGACACAGATTTCACAACTGTATTCATTGTTTTAATGGACTAATTAAACAGATCTCATTCTCTGAATTAGTTGTTTCACATGTCAATTTATTTGGTTGTGGGTTCTTCTGTGGGAGTATAGATTTTGACTTCAGTGTTATGATCTCAAGTAGACTTCTGCTGTATATTAGATTTTTTAAAATGCATATTCAGAAACTTTTGAGACAAATCATTAGATTTACGTATTTAATTAAGTGAGTTTAAACAGGAAGCATACTGTGAAAAGGTCACTTTATTTGTGCTGAAACTTTCTGTCATTTCAGGATGGTATAGCTCTGTAAGAGAGGAAACCAGGCTTAAACAGTT
The DNA here is from genome assembly GCF_929443795.1 of Astur gentilis. NCBI lineage: Eukaryota > Metazoa > Chordata > Aves > Accipitriformes > Accipitridae > Astur > Astur gentilis. The sequence goes on from NC_064884.1 coordinate 16,731,805, forward strand.
CAGAACTGGAGATGAAAAGGAATTCAAAGGCAGAGAGGTGGAAGTTCATTGTCTGTAAAATATTTATTTTGCTACAGTGCATGAAAGTAATGGATTTTGGGGGGCATTAAATCATCCATATTCTCTTTAAAGGGAAACATTCTGCTTGCTGTAATATGAATTATTTTAAAAATACGTTTATTGAAATTTGCTGTTAGCACAGGGCATCTCTCACTATCTTAGGTACCCCTGCAGTTCCCATCCCAGACAAATGGAAGCATGTTAGTGTCTTGGGTGTGTTAATCTCTTTTGTGCTGGGAACTGAGGGACAAGGCCAATGATGGTTTGAGATGAGGGGACTTAAACTCATTACTAAACAATGGTCCTACCTACTTATGCGATACCAAATAGAAAAAGGTTAAAATGTTTGCAGTAGTGTTTATTTTTATAAGTAAAGCTAGATACTTATAAACAGCTTGATCCTTTGCATACAATCATCTTCTTATAGCTTGTAAATTTACCCCCTTATTTGTTCAAAAAGAAATATTAATCGCTGGATGTTTGCCAAGCTTATTCATTTTTCATGTTTTTTTCAGGTAAAATGGCTTTCTAGTTCCCAAGAATAAGACTAGAATCGTTCCTTTCCTTAAGTAGCTCTAGCACTCCTGAGTTTGAGAGTACAAACTTGATATTTGGCTACAGGATGAGCATTTTCCTGCCTTCTGATAGTATTTTATTACTTGGACAAGTTTTAAACAATAGTTGAATTTTCAGACTTCTTGGCATTTTAACAAATATATTCAGTAAAGAGTGCATCCATGTGTAACATTGTCTGCTTCAGAGATGAAAGGGACTTTTTAGGCAACTATGTTTCCATGTGGTTCACAAATGCAAATAATAGTGCTATTTCATTAGTATGAAAATAAGCTGAGGAACATTATTAAGCACACAGATAATTCCATGTCAAATGTCATGACTCCTACCAGGATATTTTTATAAATTAGTTTCCATGGCAGGTCTTGAGAAGCATCTGAGCAAAAAGTGAACTGAAAAGTAAACAAGAAGTGGCCTCATGCTGAACAGCAAGAATTACAACTTTGAGTAGTTAGAGCATCATCCATTCTTTGTACTGAGTCAGGCAGATGTACTGGGGGAAAAGCAGCCACCCATGTAGTATTATACAATGGATCAAATTAAGGCTATACTGGTATTTTCTAACTCTCAAGTGGTGCTCCGTACAATAATTATCTTAAAACATAGTTTTTATGTAAAAGATAAACATTTTCTTATGTAGCTAGTGATATCTTTTATCAAACTGTGTGCTGAGGAGATCCATAGTTGAAAGTGTGTGGAATAATTTGCTGTTATTACAGATCTTCAGCTGCTCTGCCCCGTTCTTAACCTCAGTCCTTTTCCTCTGCTTGCACTCTATATGTAAGTGTTTGTCCCTATAAACCATGTCTGTGAATGTCCTTTTACTCTCCAAGTGCTTCAAGTTAAGGGTTTACGAATGTTTTCATAGTGTGGACCATGTTTTATCTGTACTCTAGGTTGTGGATTCTGTGCATTCCACTTCTGACTTTATATACAGCCTTTCTGCTTTATCGATACTTGAGCAGTTGCTCAGAAGGAAAATAAATATTTCAGGCGTATTTTGTGCCTCTTAATGCAGTTCAACAGTTGAAGAGGACCCATTGCTATCAGATAATAGCAAGCTTATCTAGAAACTTCTTTGCTAAGCACTGGTGATCCATAAATGACATTATGCGAATCTGTTCCATAACTGATATTTTTCCCACAGATACTGTAAATTTCAGGTAATGAGCAAAGAGTGTGTTTCCTAACTTGTCTAAATTAGTTACATGCATCAATGCTTAACAGGAGCTTTTTCATCATCACAAAAATCTGGCTCTGGGAAAGAAAAGTACTCTTCATTCCCGAAGGTAAGCTGCTGTTTGAATGGCAGACTGAGAGCCAAATGTTGCCTCATTGTTGAAAAAGCTTTGTTAAATCAAGCTGAATGTCGCCTCTTGTGTAAGCCTGGAAAAATTAAAATATCATTGACTTTGTATTCAGTAAATCAGAACTTCTGATAACAGAGCCCACAGCAGCATGAAAATGTCCTTTGCTTTTAGAAGAGAAACTGTAACCAGAAAACTCTGTTACAGGCCCTTGTTACAGCTTCAGGGTATAGATAATAGGCTGAGATGGAGAAAAAATTTCCCTTCCAGGCAAATGACAATTATGTTTAGAAAACACCTGCTGAGGATGAGAAATGTAGTCGGACTTATCGCTGGCACTTGCTTAACTAGCTCAGTTCTGAAACTTCTTATGCACACAAACTAACCCCAGATGGTATATTACTTAGTCTTTCGGTTTTGTTTTGTTTTAAACTTTTGATGTTCAAAATGTGGTAATATTTCTGCTTCTTGCTTACCCATTCGTGTCTGTTGAGGATGATATTTTACCTTGATACTATATGTTTCCTGGGAGGTGCACTTTCCGTTGGTGCTGGATGCCCACTTACATCACATTGCCATTAGAAATAAGCTTTAAAATTAATTTGAAATAGGGCTTCCGTCAGTGGAAATTTGGGAAAGGCAAGGGTTACTGAGGGTGCGAATGGAAACCTCCTCTAGACTATCTTTATATTTTTTTCTGGGTGATCTCCACCATGGGCAGAAGCAGGGGACTGCATATTTTTCTCCTCAGCTGGGAGTCTCTCTGGGAGAAAGAGTGAGTCCTTGTGCCCCAGGCAGTCTCCAGCAGCTGTGCTCTCTTCCTTGTTGTGATGGGAAAGGTTAACATGAAGAAACCATCACTTCCTGATAAATCTGTTCTTCATCTTTCTTGGAAGCAGCTACTGCCCAGTTTCTCCCATTAGCCCTTTCCTTCTGCAAACAAATACTTTTTGCGATTTTCTAACAGTAAATGTTAAGATTTTTTGTGGCCTCCCCCCCCCCCCCCCTTTTTTTTTTTTTTTTAAAATCCCTTGAGGCTCTCACTTTGAAGATGAAATTTGTTAGGTCATCTCTTCCATTTCCTGGCATATTCAGGATTGTCCCCCAAAAGCAGTGATAGCTTTTTGTGCAATTCAGTGCTCCACTTCCCCCTGGAGAAGTCCCCCAGATGAAAGTCTAATGCATCTCAGTGGCAGCTTTGCGAGACGTGCTATACAAATGCCTGCATTTTTTTAATGCGCTGTGTCAGCTTATGATTCATATTTAAAATAAAGATATTACTTTACCTGTATGAGTAATAAAAATTTATAAAGTAAAAAACCCAAAACAACCCTCTTCAATAATCTATTGTTGTGTGCCTTGTTAGAACAGTTTCCAGGACATGAACAGATTAATGGAGTCGGGACTGGTTTTGTTCAGTTTCCCTTAGAGATTCTGCAACAGTTGAACTGCACAATTTGTTTGTTTGCAAAGGTTTTGAGGTTTCTGTCTCTTTAATCCAAATTAGAAAAAAAATAATCTAGCAGTTAGACATTTATAAAAATTCCCCTCTTATCCTTACCTGTTTTGATTGGTAGCTATTTTTCTCACTTTTTGGGGGTCAAAATAGCTTTTCTGTTAGAAAGCTTGAAATGAAAATTTACAAAAAAAATCTGTTTTATATGCTTGTAAGTTACAGCATCCTGTGTCAGAAGCTGTTCCAGCTGCTTAATTGTATATGTTAATTATGAATCTTATTTCTGTCTGAACTTTTCTGCACTCAGATTTTAACCACTGGATTTTGCTTTGTTTGTTGTATCAAAGAGTCTTTTAATGTCAGATATCTCTGCATGTGTTGCAAGGACTGGTGGGAAGACAGCATACTCTCCATTTCTTTATAATTTTCATGTCCATTGGGGAAAAATGTATACCAGATTGTTACCCATTTCTCCTCTTGGCTTCAGATGTGGTTTCCAGACGGCAGTCTCTTGGTTGACTCATGCATAAGGTGATGGTTCCTCTGTGTGGGTCCAGGAAGCCATGCTCCAAGGTCTTGGCTTGTTACTTCCTAAGCAGTAACAACTGATACATAGCACTGGACATCTGAGCCTATCCTAGAGTCATAAGCCTCAGCTGCTAGTTTGGCATATGTTCCTATTTTATTTTTACTTTTTTTTTTCTTTGAAAAGATACTAGAAAACTACCTAGTGTTTATGTGACTATTTACCTAAAATGTTTGAATTATCATTAGGGGAGAGGGAGGGGGCAGTGAGGTTCCTAGATATGTGTTTATAGCACTTAGTTCGATGTTTTTATCACCATGTTGTGATCTGGTCCCTAATGAGTCAGTAAATGGCAGTGGCTTCAGAGTAAAGTGATGTTTGGGTAACTCTTGAGTTACCATGAGTATTGCACGATGCTGCAGCCTCGACACCTTCCAGATACAGACCTCCAGGGAATAGCGGCATATGATCTCATCGAAGATTTATAAGCTCATGGGAGGGTACAATGCCATGTGATAAAAATGGACAAAAGATGCCAGAAAAACCTGAGGAATAGACTGGAAGCTCCTGACACCTTATATTGTAAGGGACAGAAAAAACAAGGCAAAAATACTTTCACCAGCTCCCAGATGAAGGGAGGAATGACACTTCATGCTGTTTTTGTCAGATAACTCTTAGTGGAGATGAATTATAACCTAACTAAACCATACCCCCTGCTGCTGCTTCTGTGTCCAAGACAAAAGAGATTTTTGTTATGGAAAAAAAAAGTAGTCTTAGGGTCTGATTTTTTTTATTATCTTTTTTTTGGAAAACAACAAAGGAGTACAGCGGTGAACGGATCTGATGTCAGCATCTGCAGATACAGATAATATACATGCATTTTTTGCATGTATATTTAACCTCAGCCTTTAATCTCTTGGCATTTTAATAACACCTATTTAGATTGTTACACTATTTCTGTAAGGATTCTCACCCTTACAGATACCCACTGTGATTTCAAAAAAGGATACTCAGCTTCACTGCAGACCATTTTAGATTTGGAAAATCTGTGATTAGTTTGAATTTCTGTTCCAGTGAACTTGTCAATATCTCTCCAAGAAATAGTATAATTCCTATACTACTGACTTCCTTTAATTTGAGTCTATGGGGTTTTCTCCTGTAAAATTATTTTAGGTATTAAGGACTTCTTGTACAGGGTCTGTAAAGACATAATCTTAAGAGTAACTTTGAAGTCAAATCACATTTTTCCAACCAACTTAAAAAAAATAAGCCTACAAATACAGTTTTATAATCAAAATGCTGGCAGGACTTTATTCATGGCTGTATGAACACCACTGCTAAGATATAGTCACGGAAATATAGCACTACCTGTTTGTAATTTTAGATGCAGTTAGATATATTTGTTCTGTTTGTGTCATGTAATGAACTGAAGCAATGCTGCAGGCAGTTAATGAGGTTAGGTCCAACTTCTAAATAGAATATTTGCAGAGTTCTGCGTACGTTATGGCATTTAAATATTGTTATGATATACTGCTACTGACATTGTTACTCTTAATAAAATCAAAATGGGTGGTGATTGCTATTTATTTGAAGTGGGGTTTATATACATTTTTATGGAGATTAATGTTTTTTACAGTGTCTTTTTTCAACCTGACAGATGTAATTTCTTTCTAATATCTTTACTCTGAAAGATGGAAAATGTATTTTCTTTTCCCAGACTACTGATCTTCCACTCCCAGTCTATTCTCAGTGTTATTTGGGCGCTTTTTTTTCAGGGGCAGGATGTCAAGGGGACTTGTAATGTCTAGTGTTGTGGTCCTTCTCCTAGGTCTCCCTTTCCCCTCGTAGGGTGAGGCTCCTTTTCCACTTTCCAAGGCATAACGGTTCCTTGGACAGCAAAGTACAGGTGTAAAGCAGGTTTGCTTGGGTTGGAAAGATGCTTTGCTACTGGCAGCTTTCCATTTTCCTGTTAGCCAGAATTTTCACCCACTGACCGACATTTAGTATGAAGTTGCCCTTCACATTACAAACACAGCCCACCTTCTGTACCCGCTATGAATTTCCAGACTGATGCCAAACGGCACATGCTGGCTCTCATGTTTTGCCCAGTAATGCATTAGAAAGACACTGGCTTGCAAGCAATAAGCATTTTCTGGAATAGAAGAAAAGCTTGCACAAAGAATAGTGCTTTTAAGGTTGGTGAGACACCCTAAATAATTTTGTGGTCATGTAAATTGGATTACACCAGGGGAAGGGAGAGGTGAAGTTGTTGCAAGACTTTGAACTGGCCAGAGCTGGGAAGGGGATCTGCCCAGCGGCAGAGCCTTTAAACTCAAAAAGCCACATTGTATTTGGGTGCAAACTATAATATCTCACATCTGAAACAGAGAAAACTTGAAGTGATTAGGCAAGACAGAACAAAAATAAAAAGGGTTTATAGACAACCTCCCCCTTTGTCCTGGCAGGCAGCTTCCTGCTTTCAAGCTCTGTTTCAATCAACTCGGTGCCCTTGGATAGCAGCAGGATGTCGGAGGAAGCTTGCGGAGAGCAGGCTGCCAGCCCCATGCCTCCTGTGGCAGCCTCTGTCGGAGCTCAGGCTCCCCACGTCTTGCTGGGGGTCCCCCATTTCCTGTCTGCTGCAGCTGGCCGGGGGATCCTTCTGCCACGGGCAAAGGTCAGCTCATTCCAGCCAGAGAGCCTGTCTCCACATCTCCCTGTCACCCTTCCTAGCCTTTTTAGGCAACACACCGTAATTGTAAACTGAGAAGTAAAACAAAAATAGATACTGCCTCTCAACGGAGTTTCCTTTCAAATCAAAGAAAAGATTGGGAAAATGCCACTTTCTGATATAAAACTGCTTTAAGGTTGCAACAGTTTATCAGATTTGTTCTCCAGCAGGATGGCTTTTAAGGTTTGGATTAGATACTAAAATTTCTGGCAAAATCAGTTTCTTCTCGTAACACAGTTGTGGTTTCCCTTTTTCTGCATTAAATCTCCCATTCTTGCCTACTTCTGTGGGTACATGTGGACTGTGGTCACTGCAGATCTTGTTTGGTCATTAGCAATAACCAAGAGCTCCTGGAGCCTGGTGTCCAGCGTAGCCTGCAAAACCCTCTGAAGAATAAACACAAAACTCAAAATGTACGCCTAGCTCTGGGCTGCCATAGGGATTTTAAGACTAGCACAGTTATCTGTACACTGCACTGCAGCATAGGTAGAGCAGCACAAGTTGGCTACTAAATTAAGTCCAAATCTTTCTCACTCAGTTGTTTCAGAGGACAAGCAGCCTCGATCGTACGACGTACCCGTTTGCAGCTCCCTTTTATCACAAATGTCCTCCTGCAAGAGCCTTCTGCAAACCTAGCACTGCTTCACTGCCCGCGTCCCCAATTTCAGTAGTTTCAACCTACGCGATTTTGAGGAAATTCAATGCTGTGAATTCTAATTTTCACGTCTAGTGTCTGTTCTTCACATACTTGTGATGTGCCAAGTGAACGTGTGCAATTTCAGAGTTTTCTTGGCTGTGTTCTTGGCTTGTGTGTGTTGCGGGGGAGGCAGACATTTCTCCTAAAGCATCTCAAATAATTAGTCTCCTTTGGTTATTTTACTGTTTTGTTATACGTTGCATGAAGCTAATCCTTACTAAAACATATTTTTACTTTACTGGAGAGATGGAAACTCATTAGTTCACTATTAATTTCTGTGTCTGGCTGCTTTGTTACATCTGTAGTCAGTAGGAGTTTTGCCCGAAAGCATATAATGGCCATTATATCTTCTGCTACCCCTTACGAATGACGTCCAGATTAAACTTCCAGCACTGTGCCTTGTTGAGGACTATTAAAAAGCATCACTGTACTGATACTTTTCATAGATGCAGCTCCCCCAAAGTGCTATTAATGTGACTAAAGGATTTCTGCAAGTGAGCTGAAGGTGGAAGGGCTGTAAAAGAAAGAGAGAGGAGTTTTGACATTTCTACTTACTGTAATTCAGACTTTAACTGTTGCCATGTACTGGCCTCTGCTTGGCCTTACAGAGCTTTTCTCTCCTACTGTGTTCTAAGACAGTACTATATAGCTTCTCATAATATACCCATCACTGATCCCAAGTTTTACAATTCGTTACACGCCGTATGTTTTGACTACTTACAGATTTTCATTATTCCTAAATTGCCTACATTTTAAAATGAGGTGTGGTGTTGTAAGACAGAATATTCAGGCACTTATCTAGATTTTGAATCATAAACTAGATCAATGATTTTTTTTTGAAAGTAGAAAAGAGAACATTATCTACAGAAAGAATTGTACTCATGGGCTCTTGGCAGCAGCATGTGGATGTCTTGCTTTTATACCTATGTAACTAAATTAAAAACCATATATTGGGTTTGTTCAGTGTTGCACTTTGTTTATAGAGCTTTTTGGTGGAAATTATCTACCCAGATGTTTGATCATCCAGAGGAAGCCAGTTTAAAGCACAAATTAATGCTGTGCTCAGTTTAAGTATTTAATTCTCAGAAGTGGGCCATTATAACAAGTTTTGTTTCTTTGTACAATATAGTTAGGTATTGATTAAATAGAGGTTTAACTTATACATGAAATATATATATAATATACTTGAAATATGAGAAAAACAGTAGGAAAAAATTACTGCAAGTAATAAATACAAGTTATATTAGGTAGCTTTTAGTGTCTGATGTTGAATATGGCTCTTCTATTTTTGCTGGTGGAGGCATTATTAGGTCTGTCTCCAGTTTGTTTACAGAATGTGCCTGTGTCCATTTTTGTTGTGAGCAAAGCTGAAGCATGCTGCGGTGGCTCTGAAAGCCCTGGGCCACTGACAAGGGTCAGCTCAGACAGGTGTGTTAAAACTTTTTCAGAATGGAGTCTGTGTTTGTATCATCAGCATGAGTTCTGTGCAGTGTCACATTCAAGAGAAAAGAGCCTCACAAATCAGTAACAAATTGAAAGTAGGACTAAAATCCAACTAGTTCACTTGAATGCCATTTATTTATGACAGCCCCTTCACTCCACGCTGTTGCGGAAGCTTGTTATTTTCTGCAGAGTCACAGGACATACAATGATGTGTCTTTGGGGCATACGTGCCCTTTCTGTGTTTTTATTGCAAGGCCAGGCAGCAGTATCATGCTAATAGGGTGCATGCCGCTCCATCGTCCCTGAATCATCAAGGTCCCATGGCTCCCTAGATCTTTATGGTGTTTTATATGAGGCTTAGTTAGTGACATTGTTCCCTGGTGGCAAAAGCAGAGTGAGGCAGATGGCAAACGCCATTCTTTTGTCAGAAAAGCTGAGGTGGAGACAGGAAAATGGAAAGAGAAAGTGTTAATATAAATGTGTACGACAAGGGAAACCAGGAAGGACAGAAAATGATGGCATACAGAGCTTAAAAAACCAGGAAAAATCAGTGTCCTGTTTCTTGGTTAATGTACCCCATTGATTTCAGAAGATCTCTATTGCGAATAGTTTTTCTGAAGGCAGGTGATCTAGCGGTAATATTCTCACCGTCTGGATTTCTTTCTAACCTTGTAGGTTAAAATCTCCTGCATGTAAAGATACCGTGCTCTAGTGTGTAAAGGTTGCTCCAGCATCAGCCTTTAGTTTTCTAGGGAATGTGGAGCATTTTCCTCAGAAATGGGAAAAGCAGTCAGAAACTGCGTTAGTAAGTATATAAACATAATAAGTATACGTGGCTATATAAACTCAGGCAAATTACATTTGTACTACTTTTTCTGTTATCATGGAAAACTAAGTCACAAGTCATCAGGTCAGCAAGTACCTTTGTCGCTTCCCTACCCTCAGACTGCAGACGCCTCAGGCAGATGGTGCTTCATTGCTCTGCAACGTGCCATGGATGTGAAGAATCCTACAGTCAGTACAGCTCCCAGTACCTGCCTTGCTATTCCCCGCCTTGCCTGCCATCTCATCCACCCCATTACAGTCTTTGCCACTGCTTTCTACTCCATCACTCCCTATTGCGATTTCGTTTGAGATTCACTTTTTCATAAAATAATCCAGCAACAGAGCAGTTATATATACATACACAAAAGAAAAAAATCCTCAGTGATTGCTTAATATCTCCATAACAAGTCTTGTCACAATCTTTTTAATTTGTTTGCGTGCAAGTAATTTTCAGCGGTGCTGTTGGAAAGTCTGAGCTGAGGTTCAATATGTTCTGACAGTTAGCTGCAAAATTGTATTGCATTGTCTCTTTCTTGATACACTTTTGTCTATCAAAAAAGATTTGGCATTTTTGTTTCACTCCAACTCCTTCCCTGCCACCCAGGGACATACCTGAACAGGTTGGCAGACTGGTTAGGACTAATCCTACATAAGTAAAGTTTGTGAGGAAGACAGCAGCAATTTAAGTGTAAAAATTACACATTTTACCTCTGTGTGGACACAGATTAGCTATTGGTTCAAATATTTTTTAAAATGTTCCCATCAAAGAACAAGCCTGTCTCGCTTGAGTCAGAAAAGCAAAACACTGGAAAAGTATACAAGCATCTGGAAGCAGTGCATTCACTGGAAGTCTGGGGCTGTGTTTTTTGTCTACAGTGTCTATATACATGATTTGAAAATGACTCAAGTCTTATGAAGTCTAATTTTATTAGGTCTTCTAGGCCTTTGTCAACCTTTTTACTTCTCTCCTGATTTCCTTAAATCTGGATTTTTATGGAAGTTATTTCTATTCTATTCTTCCACCCTGCCCTTCCACTGACTTTAAAACAAGTCAAGTTTTTCTAGCACATGTGGCTTTCCGCAGCTCAGCTATGCTCCCTGAAATAGTGATTGCTTTACCACATCAGTTTTCTTGGAAAGACTTCCAAACAGTGATCTAATAAACCTGATATGTTAAAATACTTAAGCATTCAACAAGTGTTTGGTGAGACAGAAGGATGTTCTTGGAGTTAATATCCGAAGAATATAAAACACGTAGCTTCTTACTGTGCTCACAGTGTTGTAATTCATTTTATAGTTCGCTGTCTGTAGAGGTTCCCCCCCTGTCTTGGGTTTTTTCTTGGTCTGTGATCTTAATTCCTGAAGGGCAAGCATGTACATTGGGCAGGTCAACGTTCAGAAGTGGCTTTCTCCAGCTGTATGCTCTCTGTGCTTGTTTGGCCAGTGAGAATTTCTATTAATACATTTACTTTAACTGGATGCTAAGCTGATTGACCCTGTCATCACCTGATAGCTTTCTGCAGACCTGGGGGATTTGGGGAGGCTGGTCAGGAGGTGGAATGGCTGTTCAGCAAACCTAAGCTTAGTTCTTCCTCCTCCTTCCCTGAAACAAACAGGTTGTTTCCAAAGTGATTGATAGATAGAAAGGAGGTAAAAATCTTAACAGGACATTAAGTAGTTTCATTGAGAGATAATTTTTCTAGGAACAGATGGAGGCCTAAGGGAGACCTAGAGTCTTGGAAAGGACTGGTTTTAGATCTTCCTGGATTTTGTGTGTATGTGTGTGTACATATACATATATACACATACATATATATATATTAAAAAAAAAAGATGTCTGTCTTGAAAAAAGAGAATGGATTTTTCCTGCCCCCGCTGTATTGGCTGAGGAGTTGGCCCATTGCCTTAGAAAGCCTCAGGTTTTCCTGTCTTTGCACAGATCTCTTTTTTTGTTCCCTTGAAAGGTGTTTTGCCTCTTCTAGTGCTCATCCCCAATTTGTAGAAAAGTGAGGGTCAGCGATGGGAAGCCTGATAAGCAGGGGATGCAGCTGTTTCTCTTCCAAGACTGCTTCTTACCTGTTGCTTTGTTCTGTCAAGGGTCCTTGCTTTTCTGGGAAGTTCTTGTACCCCACTGCTCTGCTGCCTGTGATGTCTGAAAAGGATTTAAAATTCTTTTTAAAATTGCTGTAGCTCCAGGTGGCTCTAATTAGAGACTGTAGCACTGCTGTTCTCTCTTGGTGCCAACAAGGAACAATAAAAGACCATCCCTTCCCTGAAGAACTCACCATGGAAGGGGAGGACAAGAGACAACAGGCAGATGTAGAAAACAGGCTTAGAAAGCCCAGCAGAACGGAGAGGTGATCATGACTATTGGGTTAGGCAACAGACAAAGCATAGTGGCTACCAAGGCACTGTCAAGGAGTTCTTCATGCCAGCAGCTGGAAGCAGCTAGCTTGTTGGAGCAGGCTACGGTCGGTCTTCATTTGTATGCAATCCCTATCCAGGGAAGGGAGCAGGGTCAGACACCTAATATCAATAGTAGTAAGACCACATGAATCTTGCATTTAACAGTTGCTAGTGTGAGAAAGGAGGGGAAAATGTTTTCTCTGTGTCTGCCAAGTCCAGCAGAGAAGAGGGGACTTTTGTGAGGAGCAATGTGCCGCATGAGGGTGGGGAATGGCAAGAATAACTGATGCCATGGTTAGGGGAGTTATCTGTACTCAATGTGGGCTTCAGTTACATGTTATACATCATATCCACTCTTTATTTAAGCTTATCACAGGAATTGCACCAATTCTGTTTGCATAGGTCAATATAGGCATTGTACTATAAGCAGATTTTAGGAACAGGGTGAAATATGGTAGTCTAATAAAATATTTAATGACTAATTTCTTATATTTAGGTATGGTCCTTAATTTTGTAAGGACCAAAAACGAATCTAATACTTTTAGCTGGCACACAATGTCCTGTTTAAAAGTGTTCAATTTAATCTGTGATCTATAACCCCTTTTCCCAGTGTTTTATGGGATTATGCAGGTGTATTCAATTTTCGGAAATAGATTTTTAGGATATGAGACTGGATTGTCTGCTTTTCTCCTTCCTGGTGTCCAAAAGTTTTGGAGTCTGAAAACACTGTTGATTTAGATTGCTTAAAGATGGTCTTCTCCGTTCTCCAGTATTCATCAGTGTTAACATACTGCTCATGTAATACATATCTAGCTTAAAACATCATAACAAGATCAAGTGGGTAATAGAGGTTCAAGCTGCCTTGCTTTCTTCCCAGAAAAATACACAAGATGGTGAAATAGAAGCCCAGACAAATAATTAATTATTGACTTTAAAAATAGAATGGAAGAGACAAGCTACATAAAAATAATTAAATCCTGTCTTCAGAGAATACTATTTATCCACACATAAAAGAGTAGTGACCTGTGTTTCTTGTGAAGAAAAGATGATGGCAATTAATGTTTTTCTACAAAGCTTTAGTTCTGAAACATTTTCTGCTGAATTACAAAAAAAAGGTGTAAGTGGAATATTACAGAACACAAAACAAAGTGAATTTAAAGTAACAATAAATTGTCATGATCAATTAGTGCTTCCTATCATGTTAAAAATCTACTCTACTAAGTGAAGATTTAAAAAAAAATACTTCCCTTCTCACCCTCCACTCCTGAAGAAATTAAATAACAATGACAAATCAGACACTTGGTAGAGAAAACAACCTGGATGATTAATCTGTTTAGTTCACTGACTGACATTTACACAGCTAATTGCGTAGTGATGGTGCTTCTTTAATAGGTCTGAATATTAATGAAATATTTGGTTAAAGCTGAAACTTGTTTGTTTAGGAATATCACTGGAGAAATAAGAATGCTTCATCAACTTCAGATTTTCATCACAGGTTTTATGACATATCATGGAACTTAAGTGCCTTTATGACTTGTAAAAAACCTGCTTCAATATTTGACATTCTGTGCTTCAAGGAATCCTGATTGGCAGTTGATTAGCCTTTTTCTCAAGTCATTATCTTCTTCAGTGAAATTAGTTGGCTAGAAAATGGCATTGTAATTCATCAAGGGGAAAGCAACATTTCAAAAGCTCTTGAGAGTATGATTCTTTTTATTTAGTATACAATATAAATTATTTTCCTAGCATGCTCTTCTAAAATGTACTATTCATCATATTATGGCAGCTTGTATTAAATTATTGTATTATTTTTCATTTCAGTCTTTCATTGAAACTAGGTGATACCTGCGTTTAAATTAGCTCCTGAGTAATATTGAAGGATGTGTGTACAAGAAAGAGTTCGGCCTTGAATCAGAAAAGCATTGAAACGTGCACTTAAAAACTAACCCAAATATATGGAAAACTCCTTTCTTACTATATTTAAGGCAATGCTAGTAGTCAGATCTTTCTCATTCAAAGGGAAAACTTTCTGCAAATATCATGTTAATAAATAATGCACACATGTTATGGTAAGGTGAGGAAAATGTATTTGCAGAAAGAGCATCAGTTACACCAAGTCCGTAGTGTACTGGAAAAAATAAGACAATAGTTTTGATGAATGTTCCTCATTATCTAATGGAAAGTACGGTGCCTGGAACACATTGCTAATTAGGTGTGTATGGGGGGAGCATGGTGGAGGTCATCTGCTAGAAGGTAAGATTTTCCCTGCCTTGGCTTCAGGGAGATGACTTGTCTCCTCTTAGATGCTTTCCTGCTCTCCCAGGTCACTGCGAGAGCTCATCGCGCAGATACTTCTGACATGAAATAAGACAGAGAAACAGCAACGGGATGATAGGAACTGCGTTCTTCTGAAACAGTGGGTTTGTAACCAGTTCCCTTCCAGACACCTGAAATGTCATATGCACAGGTTGACCAGGCCTGGTGTCTGGAGATTGTCCTGCCCTGAGGGAGGGGGTGGACTACAGGACCTCCAGAGGTTTATTCTCACCGATATTTCTGATTGCTGTAGAGCATATTTCATTTTACTTCCCTTACTCTTGGGTTGTGGAATAAAACCAGTTTTCTGTGGTGGTGTGGCATGCAGTGGAGAGCATTCTCTTTTCCTTTTAGTAATTCTCCTTCATTCTCCAGCCATGGCTTAAGGTCATTTTAGGCACAAAGAGATGCTTTTTGACACACTGAGTGTCACCAACTTAATTAACTTCAGTTTGTGATACAATTAACAAGGTGCTTTTTTGGTAGTGTTTTCCTGATTTCATAGCATGCATGTTTTTAGATGTTTTAAAGCAGCATCTTGATATTAGAATTTCTAGCTGAATTAAATATATACTTAATTGGAATACAACCCCATGTCTACCATATAAAATTAGCTACTGTGCACTTGTTATCCATGTGTACCATATAAAATTAGCTACTGTGCAGTGATTATCCAGTGGAAGTTAATTCCTAGCTTGCTGGTAGTCTTTTCCTACACAGAAAGACAGAAAACATTTTATCATTGCATTTAGCGTTCCACCTGTGAGTTGAATGTCTGGAAGAAAACACACACATCAGATGAAATAAGATCATTCTTTACTACGTGATTTAATACCAGTTAACTCACTGGACATCCTCTAAGACTTTAATTAAAATGATGTTTTTGTATGTAGCTTTGTTCCAGTATTGACAGATGTGTCTGCCCAAGATCGTTTAATGAAACACCTCAGCATTGAAAATAATGGCAATCTCTCGTAACTTAAGTGTCTCCTAACTTCTCTGTGTTTCTTCTCTGTGCTAGAATAGGCTTATTCTTATTCCGTGCCTTTCCGTCTTCACTGCACCATTATCTATTGCTACTGTATGCTTGCTGTTGCCCTATACTCATCTGATAGATGAGTAGCAAAGATCATTTGGGCAGAAACAAGTCAATCTAAATTGTATTTACTGTTAAATGATCTGAAAAAAGTGTTTCACAAAGTGGCCTCCCTAGTTTGAAAGTCAGAATTTTATGCATTTTGTGTTGCATGTTTTGTATCTTTCCTGCTTTAATTATCATTGTCATAATAATAAACCTTTTTTTTTCCTAATGTAAAATACTTAAATTCCTGGATCATTAATAAAACATACCTATGTTACACTCTGTACAAAATACTTGTCAGAATGAGTAATTAAAATTAATTAATGCTTCTGGTAAAGGAGTAATCGTCCCCTGAAGGTATCAAGCATTGGACTGGAAGATGTTTTTTAAGAGCTTCCAACAAAGTAAACAAAACAAGTTTCTTTAAAAGAAAGACTGCTTTGAAATTCGACCCATATTACTGCAGCTTACCTCACGAGCTTATTGATCGTTTATTGCCTTAACAAAAAGAACTCCCGCAGTCTCTCCAGGAAACATTGCCAGCTACAAGCTATCCCTCTTGGCGGTCATGCTCTGACCACGCGATGAAGTATCACTCCTCATGCATAAAATATAGGATGGAGGAATTGGTCATGTCTGTTCCGCCCACCCCCCAGATGTTATATTATGATATGCTTACCAGGAGTAATGTCACAGCCTTTAATTATTTACAAAAGTCATAGTAGCAGCCAGTATAATGGTGATGATACTTTGTGTATCTATAGTTCTTCTATCTGAGGAATGTAAATTACTTTACAAACATTAGTTAAGCAAGTGTTACCTTTCCATCACTACTACTAAGTGGCCCTACCGGAATAATCAGGCTGCTGTTAACTGAAGTTTCTCTCCTCTCCATTCATATTTAACATGCTAAAATAATTGACGTATTTACTGCGTGCCCTTATCTCCTTATTTTCCCTCTTCTTTTACTTTGTGCCTTACTCCTTTAGGGCTAGTTTTGGAGCTAGTTTTTAATTTTTAAAAAATGTTTAACCTCTAAATGTGAAACTGGAAAAAAAAAATCATTTAATAGGAAGCTTGGTTTATAGTTTAAGAATCTGTAAGACTTCGGTCTCCAAAGGCCCCTTCTCAACGCGTGTTGCAGAGTAGCTGGAGAATATGCTGCTTTCTGGAATGTTTGTAGAGTTGCCAGAGTGCCTTTCAGACAGAGGGGGAAATACAATTTTAAAAAATTGTTTGGCAGTAGTTATAGGCTAGCGTGTATAGTTCTAAAGCTTCTTGGCAATATTGTGTAACTCTTCTGTCTAGGAAAAATATAAAAGTTGCAGACAGCTTTTATCTAACCTGACAGGGTGCAGTAAAATACAGTACTCACAGCTCAGGAGGTGCTATCTTTCCAAATGCTGCCAAAATATATTGGTGTGCCACAATACAGTGCTGCTTTATTAAACTCTCTAAACGAGAAAGTGGGATGGGATTTACACATTTCCTGTCCCGTTATCCAGGAGTACCTCTGTTCCCTTTCTTCGGGAAAACCATATTCTAACTCTCTTGTAGGATATTCACTTTACGGTCTGAGACCTCGTATCACTCATTTGCATCAAAGGTGTGAGAGAGCAAAACCAAGACAAAAGGTTTTCTCTTTGGCTTTGCTGATTTTTGTTGATGGGCATTTCTAAACTTTGGTGTTGATAGGTCAAGAAGTCATCCGAAGGGCAAAGGATATCTTACAGCTATGAGGAGACACACTTTTCTCCCAGCAGAAAAACAATGCTGATTCTTTCACAGCATATTTCTAATTTCTTTCCCTGGCAGATGTCAGAGTAACACCGTAATACCATGTTTGAAGACACAGAAGGGCGTGGGACGTCATCTAGATTGTAACTTCAATTATTTGTCACCATTACCTGTCCTGGAAGAATTTTCAAAATCTGTCCCTCCACTTTCTGCTGTGTTCCTGAATCTTCTGAGTTAAATTAAGAGTATTTGAACAAAAATAGCTTTGTTAAGTTCCCATTCTCTAATGTGGTCATTGTGCTTGACAAAGGATACTTATTTTATTGTGTAGCAAAAAATTTGTACAAGGGTAGGTTTGTGCTTATAATTTGTAGTATTTCTTGAGCTTGGTAAAATTGACTAGAAGCATAACAGAAGCTCTGAGGCATAAGGAAAAGAAATCAAATTTCATGTTTTCTAATCTTACACACATTAAATTCCTTTTACAGTGATTTTTAAGCTGTACTGTGTTAGGTCAGCTATGTTCCTTGCCTCTTCTGGGGAATCTCTGCATATGTTCCTGAGTGTAATAACATCTACACGTCTTTTTTTTTTTTTTTTTTAGCTTTCCTTTTCAGTATTATAAAAGAATTACATTTATGCTCTTGGGGACTGTTAATGGTTTTGATATTCAGTAAAGCAGCCTTTTTATGAACAGATAACATTTATCATTTGCTTAATACCTGTCAATTTATGTGCTAATGTTGAATAATCAAAAGTAAGATAGGGAAAACACATTTGGTTATTTAACAATGCCATTTGACTACAGCCTTTTAAGAAAGACTATATAACTATATACGTGAGAGATGTTGGCAGCACAGGTATGTAGGAAGAATTTGTTTGTTGGAAAAAGGATTTGCTTGTCAAAAGCTTAATTGTTGTTTTCCCATACCTGTGCCAAGGAAAAGTATGTGCTGCAGTTAGCGTGGTGCTTTTGTGCATTCACCCAGGTGTCTCAGCATTCAGGAGAGAATGCTCGCAAAGTGCTCACTTTTGAAGAGACCTTTCAGATATCCACATTTATCCTCTGCAGTGTACCGTGTGGTATTGCATCCAATTTGGGGGCTTTTGAAAAATTATGCCTTGTTTTCTATATTGTAAATCCGTTTCTGCTTTGCTTTGGAGTAGGTTTTGTTTTGATGTGTAGTGAAGCAGTATGTAGACCAGAGTAACTAAATGGAGCACAAGAATTGGGGAAACAGTAAGTACAACAATCACACCTTCTGCAGCAGAAATGGGAGCAGAGCCATGAATACCTAATTGACTGCAGTGATGGCTCTGCCCCATACAGACATTATTTTTGAGTGTGTTTTAGCAATGCTTCAATTTTAACTCTTTCACAAAGCTCAAGACCAGGATATGTTTACAAAGTCCCCTTAAAGAGTATGCCCGACTGATGGCAATATGGGTGAAGTTTTCATCTGAGTCAAGGAGTCTTGTGTGTTGTAAGAAGTTGCTCTCATTGTCTGCTACATCATGGGAAGAGTTTATTTTGTCCTTGAGATTAATTTAGGAAAGTATTGATGGAAATGAGAATAGTGACACTGACTGTTGTGTCTTCTGGCTCGTCCTAGCATTTATACTCTACAAAAACCTTTACTTACGAATCTCTACTCTCTTCCTTCCTCCTACTGCAGTCACTTTGACTTGTTTTGCTGTTTTGTTGTTGTTTTTGAAGGGCTCAATCCCTGGGTAATATAATTTTACTATTAAAGTACTTCTAGAGTTTAAGTTTAAGCATATCCTGAGACTAGTGAGGAGAAGGAGGTTTTAAGAGGAAGGAAGGGGCTTTTTTTTGGAGCTATTCTGCAATGCTTTTTTATTCTGGAGGCATCTGTGGCCAAGATGACTAACTGGAGTCCTGTAGACAAGGGTGCTGGTCGGACTCCTGAATCACGAAGGCCTATTATGATATACAGATGGTGTCACATTTTGGACTAAATCCATTGTGGAATTACTGAGGAACATTGTCTTTTGGGGAAATGCGGTTAAGATGTGGCTCTGTGTTTGCAGGGAAGAAGTATACTTCCTGATCTGTTGGAATTAAAACTTAATGAGGCCAGGTTTCTCTGAGAACCCCTAATAATTGTGTTTTCCTTTAAAACCTGCAGGTTTATGAATAATGGAAGCGAAAGATTGAACACAGCTATCTAAACTTTTTCTTTTCACTTTTTCTTCTGTACTTTCCTGGGGTATCTATCTGAAGTACCAAGAAAACATTGTTAGTTTCACAACGATTAACTCTAAGGCATCTAAAAAAAGTGCAAATGCTGTCTCGTGGAGCTATTTTGTTGTTTTCAGGTCGTTAGGCTTGCAGTACTAACTCATCTCATATTTGATAGAGAATTTGCTGAATATGACAAAATGTTCAGACTGAATGACGACTTGGTCAATATTCCACCAATAAATGCTAGAGGTGGAAGTTCAAACCCTGATGTTCACTGAGTCATCTTGTCAGTCGCATCTGTGATCTTTGCTGTATTGCATAAATGTTGCGACCACAGGTGCACACACTTCACTTAGTCATTCACAGATGGGTCGATTATTGTAGTGAAACTTGGGGCTCCTTGAAGCCCAAGACAGTTTTGTCAGGGATTTCTTGTCAAACTGGAAAGGAAATATGTGATAGTATCCGCTTGTGCTTTGTTTATGCCACATCCTGTATGAGCAGTCTGCAGATTTTGAAACACTCTTTTTCTGGTTTCCTTGTGCTGTCTGTTGCCTACTATTAATTCCCAACATGTTATTTAATGTTATGGTTATTTGCAGATGTGTTTGACAGAGGGTTGCAAGGTTCAAAACAAGTAGGTTTCTGCACATTTCTGAGGACTCATGTACAGAGTAGCTAAAGCCTTTCTTAAAGTGGGGAAATCCAGTGAGACTCAATCGTTACATATTTTGTTGGCATTGTGTGGCTGGCCAGTATTTCAGATTCAGTATAGCACATGTGGCTTTTACCCTGCCAGCAAACCAAAAAGGTCCAGGTTGGAGACGTGGAAGAACTGAGTGTACAGTGAAGGGAGACTGGAGATGTGGGGCTTTCTGTACATACAGGAAGGGTCTGGAAGGTATTGAAAATACCATGTGTTATTTTACCCTCAGTTTCCCTCTGCATTTTCCTATTTGGTGTCTGTCTCCTTTGTGAAGTACATAAAATCATCTAATAAAAAAGCTGTATAAAGGCTTGAGGAGTTGTTTTGATGTGATAAAAACTCTTGCTTTCAAATTATGTCTGGTCTATAAATCATTGCTCAATGAGATTTCAATTCAAAACAAATATTCTTGTAATATCTGTATCTGTGCTGACACGCACATAAGGCATTAATGGAGAAGGAACAATATATTGGTACTTGACAAAAAAAAACCCCTATTAATGTTAAACAAAAAAAATCAAGTAGGAAGTGTAGTTCAATAGCGAAAAATGCCTTTCAGAAGGTCGTGAATGTCACTCAGCCTTTTATGACAATTGGGCTAGTAATCAGCTATGTCCCAATGGATTTTATACAACAGTATTTTTAAAAATGCTTTTGTTGGGTTGTTTATGTAAATGCTTTCAGTAGGCAAATAGATTTGTTCAGGCAAAACAATACTTAAACTCCAGGCATTGCATGCCAGTGTGAACTAATTAAAATCATATTGTGCAATAGGTCAATAGATCAGGAAGTTGGCCTTCTAATTAGAAGAGGTAGGTATAAAAAAACTTGTTGAAAGGAAAGAGCAAAATTAAGAAAAATAATATGGATGTGAGGAAAAGAAATCAGAACCCCAGTTCTCTGCTGAAAGCTGTGTTAAAAGTCAGCCTTTCCTTTTTTGAATCACACCATGTTATGTACTGAGAGATTTGAGGCTTTAGATTGTCCCTCATTAAGGATCTTTGTGCTCATTGCTATGCCTGCAGTGCCTGCCCGTGTTGTGCATACCTCAGTCCTCAGATAACAAATAATAGCCTGGCCTCCACAAATGGAGGTCTGACGGGAGTATTCAGATCTGATTTGTATTTGCTGTCAGCTTAGACCTTTCATCCTCCTTAATACTTTAGCTACACCTATTTTTTGTGGTTCTTGCTATCACCACAAATAGGTGCCTGGCCAAACTGAATAGGTGTCATCTTGGGACTGTTTTTGAGTGAGCCTTTGGGGCCAATTGTTTAGCTTTTGTTCTTCCATCTTAATAATTGAAAAACATTTATTTTCAGTATCATGTAGGTGCTGGGTGTTGTTTTACCCTGGAGCATAAACATAATTAGTAAAAATAATAACAATACAAAGATTTTAGATGGTAGAACAGCTTCTCAACTTTTTCTGTAGATTTTCATTGCTTCAGAAGGGTAGAAAGCAGATCTATTTCAACCATGCTTTTATTTTGTAATGGAAAGTTGAGCAGGGAGTGGGAGTGCATAACCTCTAGGGTCCAATCCAGCCTAAGTTATTCTCTGATTCTGTGTAAGGGTATATGTTGAAAATAAAATACATTAATACTATTACAGCTAGTAAATCTAAGATGTCCGTTTATTGGAGTGAAAGACATCATCTTTCCATAGGACCATGACAAGCTTGTCTTTACCGTGTGATGCTGGTAATACTGAAACATGTGAAATATTTGTGGTGTGGGATTGTAAGTTAACCACAGGCCTTCTGGAGACTGTCTTATAAAATGTTTCACCAGCATATTCACATGTTTCGCTTACTCAGTTTGAACTGAGATGTGTTATTCACAAGTACTTAGATGTGTAAAATTTTATGTATAATACTGTGAAGGTGGGGAGGATTACTTTTCTGGATCATCTTCCCATCAGCAGTAACTAGAACTATGGCATTAGATTATTTGTGTAAGTCATCTCAATGCTCTGAAAGAGGTTCTTCATCATTCCCTCAGTCTTGTTGCTTCCAGACGCTTTATGCTTAACATCACCACTGCAAGCAGAACGTATTAGTCATTCTAAGACAAGGCTTGTTTATGCTCATACCCTAGGGTGACTGCTGAATGTTTTTGTTCTGCCATTGCTCAGTTGTTTGTTAGTGCCTGTTTGCAGCTAAAACCTTAAGGTTCTTAGGTCCTATTAGGCCCTTTAAGGGACTGATATCCTATCGTGCTGACTTCTGTGTGTGGCTGGTGCAGAGTTTGAATTTGATGTGAGTTGTTACTTTGGTCTTTTGAACTTTGATTCATACAGGTTGTTAGGGCTCAGTAACAAAACTGCTGCCCTCTTATAATGCAGAAATCTATTTTACTTGGGTGTGAGAATCGGGGCTTTTCCCCTTTATTTGCACGTGCACTAACTCAGACATTTTCAAAAATCCTGAAAAATTCAGGTACATTTCAACTAAAAACAATACTTAAAGGGTGCATTTACCTTTTTTATAGTTGGGGCCTAGAATGTGCTTTTGAAGGAAATCCCCAAACTCTCCTCACTGCTTTGGTATTTAGCATCATGAAGTATCTTGGAGCACATGAGCTAGGTTTCTTTTTGGTACAAGTAGACTGGAAGATGTGTCCCTAATGCATTCCACTGGAAAACTGGCATCCAGTCCTAGGACCAAACAAGAACTAGCCCAAAATAAAAATAAAGAAAAACCAAAGAAACACCACCAACCCCCCCTCCCCCCCCAAAAAACCCCAAAACCCAAACAAAAACAAACCCTGAAGTGTGTATAGTATTTATACAACAGGTTCTCAACACCAGTTGTTTTACTCCACAGGTGTGCTTTTATTGATCCTCTGTATTTGCTAATGAAGATGTATCCAGAATGCTAAATTTTAATAGAAAAATGTAGATGGAGCTTAATATAACCTTTGTATAGATGGCAGTTCACAATGCCTCTCCAAGCTTCCTTGCCAAATTAACTGTAGTCTCTTCTCATAGTCCTGTGTATGACTTCCTATTTGCAAGCCTTTAACTACTATGAAAGTAAGTAGCCAAAGCTATTTTTAAAAGTATGCTTTCTGACAGTGGGTGGAGTAATAGTAAGAATTATGTTGAAATTTATTCTGCATTTGACACCACTGACATAAGTTATTAAGATTTTTATTTTTTTTAAAGTATGGGTAAAGATTCTGTAAATGTTTCCAGAAAGGAGGGCAATCTGGAAATGGAATTTATGCCCAGTGTCCATCACTGATACAGTCTTTGGAGTTTCAGTATCTTCAGCTAGTGTTACATGTCCTCTGACTTTATCCTTTGACATAGCAGAATGATTACTTCTTTCTAATACTATCAGGCTGCATTTTAGATATGAACCACATATGGTTAAAAAACCCAGTAAATTTAATGACTTAAAGGTTCTGAAGTAACTTTTCAGAAACAGATTAACTCTTTGTTATTTTTATTTCTCTGCAAGCTTTTTAAATTGGAACTTTGCATCTTTTTTGTACAATGCTAGAAATATACCTCACTCCACACCCCCTCCCCCACTCCCTTTTAAGGAAAGCTGGAAAAGAATATTTGGAGGCCTAAGTATAATACCAAATATCATAGGATATATATTGTTCAGTCTTTCTACTTATATATGCTTTCTTTAAAAACTGTATTTTTATATATGGACATAGGCACATTTGAATATGTTTACTACAGTTTTTATGGGCTAATGTTGAGCTGCTTTTTCCTTTTGAAGTTATGTCTCAGTGCTGTTGCATTATTTCATTAATATTGCTCAAACTGTGGAGGACTCGAGATGCTTTGGGTAAACTGTTCAGGATTACCTCTTAAAAATTCAGTTAATACATTATGTATCCATGGAACATTGTTATGGAATTGATGCTGTTTACTTGTTAATTACTGTAGACTGCAGCTCACAGTGTTGGCACTGTGGCTTGTTTGTTACATGTGATGATCACTTTATAAATGTCAATAAAATCAAGACAAAAACCTCTAGTACAACTGGAAGTAACAACTCACTATTTTCCTCATTAGTTTTGGCAGCAAAGTAGTCTTACAAAGCAGTATGCAATAAAACACCAGCCAACTGAGTCCCACACTGTGGCTATAATTACATATTTTTGCTTGCTAATCAGTAGAATTTTTCTGTGTACACTATTATACTTTAATGGTTCTGTTGCAACACCAGATTTACTACAATGTTCTCTTGAAGAAAATGACACATAATGATTTTGTATTTACTACAAGACGATATTAAACTAAATAATGCATAATGATGCTGCACAGATTAACCAGCTCTTTAGTTCTTCTGTTCCTTATGTCTCTTTTAATAGTGTTTTAGGACAAACATGAAGTTATTTGGGAGGGAATTACCAGAATTACCGAACTGGTAAATATAGCCATCTGAGTGGGTTGTCTTGTTTCTTACTCAAAAACTATTAGATTGTAATTTTAAGCTGTGCTTAGTGCTTTAATTTCCCTTCCCACAACTCATGGTGCATAAGGAGGGTTGCAGCCAGCTCAGATAAGTAATAAGTTCATTAATTACAGGCTTACCTTTCTTGTAGGTTAAAAAAGCTTGTGTGGGACTTGATTAAACAAGTTGTTGGGGTACAGCCCTGTGGAGGGCTGGATAGTGAACAGCTCAGAGAAGTTCCCAGTGCAACTTTTGGATTCAAAGTCTTCCATTAACTCTAAAGGTCACTAGCTATTATCAGGTTTTGTGTCCTTTTCCTTTTTTAAATTATTTTTGTCCAAAGTGATTACACTGCAAAAAAACCCCAAATACAGTGGGCAATGTGGAAGGCATTTTTTTAATCTAATGCTCTTTCCATTATCTTCTTTATATTTCAGATGTTAAACAAATAAACAAATGCTCAAGAGTTTTTATTCCTTTTCTTTTTATTCATGGTTATGCAGTCCCTTAAATTCCATGTGATCATTATGAATACATCTGACAGTCTTGGGTTAGTATAATGCTTTTCCATTTACCTTGGAAAAAGAACTTTACTGTCAGAGACAATCTATCCAGGAGTGGAAATGGAAGGTAGGGACTGATGGTGGCAGCTTGCCCCCTTTACTCCATATACAGTTAACTATGTGTGAAGATTGTGCTGATGTGATTTGTCAGATTCTGCAATACAATCTGACATATTAGTGAGAGTAAATAGGTTTTCTTCTGTATCTGATTTTCAGTATGACTCTGTATCAGGATATGATACTGGTTTTATAGGGGAAATTCTGCTTAGTGTATGTGATATTTTTGCATGCTGCTGGAAAACATTTGATATTTCAACATTGCTGAATGTTGATTGTGTCCTAGGTCTTTTAAGTTATCTTTTGGCAAGATCTTTTAAGTTATCTTTCTCTTAGATGTGTTGCCCATATGATTTGTCATAGCCTTCCGACAAAAGGAAAAGAATATTTGAGACTTTTTATGGGTAATTAGTTCTCAGGCTTGTGTTAAAACACTGTCTGAAAGAACCTTTTTCATACATCATTTTCTGGTTAATCTAGTGTTTACCTTTTTCTTCCCTTGTATTATCCCATTTGAATACATTGTAATGTGTTCAATTGGATTTACCTATTGCAAGGCAATTTTTGGTATAATTAATACTGTTAATTAATCTGGCTTGAAACAGCACTCCAAATTGAGTGGATGTTTCTGTGATTGCAGACTGAGAAGTATCTCAACCAGGTTTTCTCCCTTCAGTGGTTCACGATAAAGTAAATTAGCACAAGTGAAAATGGTCCAGGAAATAAGAAAACCAGCCGCTACTCAGTAAATAATTTATAGTATTCCTATAGCCTGTTAAGCCTTACTGCAAGCAAGAGAGTATCTCCTTGTTGATACTTAGTCTTACTCCTTTGTACATTCCAGCTGCTGCCCTAATTCAGAGTTCCTACAATCCCTGTGGGTTTTTTAAGTCCCTTTTGAAGTATGCCCAGAAAGGGACGTACTTTCCTTCTGTAGCTAACCTTTTCTCTGTTACTTTCTTCATCTTCTCTCTCTGGTAGACAATGCATCACTTAAACCTGCGTCAAGATTTAGTGCA